>NC_081374.1:17223264-17823264 GCF_030684315.1 Stegostoma tigrinum | reverse complement strand
GCTTGATGTCAAATTTATCTGGGTGAGATCTATCCTTCGCTCATTGCAACTAGGGTGTGAACATGTGCGTACCCTTCTCAATTGGAAGGCCATATTACTAAAACAGGAGGGGGGGGGGGAGAGGAGGGAGGGGGAGAGAGAGAGAGAGACACAGAGAGAGAGAGACACAGAGAGAGAGAGACACAGAGAGAGAGAGACACAGAGAGAGAGAGACACAGAGAGAGAGAGACACAGAGAGAGAGAGGGGGAGAGAGAGAGAGACGGGGAGAGAGAGAGAGGGGGAGAGAGAGAGAGGGGGAGAGAGAGAGAGGGGGAGAGAGAGAGAGGGGGAGAGAGAGAGAGGGGGAGAGAGAGAGAGGGGGAGAGAGAGAGAGGGGGAGAGAGAGAGAGGGGGAGAGAGAGAGAGGGGGAGAGAGAGAGAGGGGGAGAGAGAGAGAGGGGGAGAGAGAGAGAGGGGGAGAGAGAGAGAGGGGGAGAGAGAGAGAGGGGGAGAGAGAGAGAGGGGGAGAGAGAGAGAGGGGGAGAGAGAGAGAGGGGGAGAGAGAGAGAGGGGGAGAGAGAGAGAGGGGGAGAGAGAGAGAGGGGGAGAGAGAGAGAGGGGGAGAGAGAGAGAGGGGGAGAGAGAGAGAGGGGGAGAGAGAGAGAGGGGGAGAGAGAGAGAGGGGGAGAGAGAGAGAGAGGGGGAGAGAGAGAGAGGGGGAGAGAGAGAGAGGGGGAGAGAGAGAGAGGGGGAGAGAGAGAGAGGGGGAGAGAGAGGGAGGGGGAGAGGGAGGGAGGGGGAGAGGGAGGGAGGGGGAGAGGGAGGGAGGGGGAGAGGGAGGGAGGGAGGGAGGGAGGGAGGGAGGGAGGGAGGGAGGGAGACCCGTCCTGGTCATTATAACTGAAATCAGCGTTCCGCTTCCATAGTTAGTAGGAACTGTAGATGCGGGAGAATTTGAGATAATTAAGGTGTAGAGCTGGATGAACACAGCAGGCCAAGCAGCATCAGAGGAGCTGGAAGTCTGACATTTAGGGCCTAGACCCTTCTTCAGAAATGGGGGAGGGAAAGGGGGGTTCTGAAATAAATAGAAAGAGGGCGAAAGGCAGATAGAAGACGGATAGAGAAGCAGATAGGTGGAAAGGGGACAAACAGATCATAAAGGCAGGGATGGAGCCAGTAAAAGGTGAATGTAGGTGGGAAGTTAGGGCGGAGATAGGTCAGTACAGGGAGGACAGACAGGTCAAGAGGCCAGGATGAGGTTAGGAGGTAGGAGATGGGGGATAGGTGTGAGGAAGGACAGGTTAGGGAGGCGGGGAGGAGCTGGGCTGGGTTTTGGGATGTGGCAGGGGGAGGGGAGATTTTGAAGATCGTGAAGTCCTTTTCCATTGCTGTTTTATGGTGTTCTGCTATGCCAATATCACTGTAAGGGCTCAAAATGACTAAATGAAGGTCAAGCAGCACCTATGGCATTCTACCCAAGTACAGAGTGATGTCCTCAGAGCAAGCAGGAAGAGGGCATTTATTATCATTGTAATATTGAAGAGAATTACAGTCAGTTCACCCTTTTCCCTCAAAAATCACACATACATGCAGATACACATGTACACACACAGGCTCATATAAAGGCTCTCTCAGGCTCAAAGTGAACTTGGTTGTACACTGACACACTGCAATACCAACAGTAGTTTGAACCCTGGTTGAGAAAGGAGGAATCATGGAGCTACTCTCCAAAACACTTCCTCCAAAGACAAAGACGACATTCAAACTTTGTGTTAAGGAATTTTCACACATTCCTTTTTCAACAATGTACCTTACGACAAGTTCTTGTGCCTACAGCTGCCCTTTCCCACCGTAAGATGAAACCTGAAAAGCTCCAGAAACTGTACATCATGATATTGACCATCCCAAATAACATCACCATTACATTACCCTAACATGCTGTGGGTCTGAGTCACAGGGAAACAAGCAATAGTTAGAATTCAGGGTCAGTCCACATTAGCTACTTCTATTTCTAATATGAATCCTTCCATTTTTAAACCTTACCTATAATGCAAGGTGAGTACCCTTCTCAATAGGAAGGCCATATTACTGAAAAGGAGAGAAGAGAAATTATGGTAAAGAACAGCCACTGGAATAGACAACAGTCCTGGGCCATTATAACCTAAATCAGCAGTCCCTTTCCATTGCAGTTTAAAGGGAAAAGAAAATTGTCAAAGATGTAAAATGGATATTGGCCACTCGGCGTTAATACACTCGAACAAAGTTACCTCCTTTGTGTCTCCATGTTGAGACTTTCAACAAGATACTTAACTCCTTTGTCACTTTATATCTTCAGAACCTGTATATTGGGTTATTCATATCATGAGGCAATACTACCAAAGCATCTAGAAACAAATGGTTCATATTAATAATGTTGAACCGACGTTTTAACTGATATCTTTGTTTGCTGCATTAAATAATGGTGCTCATTTAAAATACTTTTAAATCAGAAAGGAGTTATTTCCCTTTTCAATAAAAATGATACTTCTAAAGATAATTGCAAGTGTACATTTTAGGCTTAAGAGTGGTGAAAACATGACAAACATTAATTTCCAAGCACCCAGTCTTTGCACGCATTAGCTCAAATAAAAATATATTTTCCCCAACGTCATTTCATATGTTCTCTTTAAGAAATAATGGAGAGCATCAACACTTAGTAACAAGTGCAGAGCATTTCAGCTGTGTAATCTTGTAACGACAAATCTCCTTACCATACTTAGGAAGCAAGTCAGGTAGTGGTCTGGGTTTGACACCCAAACCACGCAGGCATTTGTATTGTTGGTTCTCCGAGAATGGAACAATGCCAGATCTTGATAATGGGTCATTCACTTTACTCTTTAAACTAACAGATTTCCCAAGCAACAGAAATGACAACACAAGCACTTGCAGGTGATCAAATTGAAATTTACATTCTTCAGGTCATCCACTCGCAACAAAAGTAAATCATTATTGTTTACCTGTTTACAAATTAGTCCCAAGGCTAATTGTTGGGTATCATAAACTTAGATTATTAGAAGAAAATAGTTCATGTTCACCATGACCTACTTTTCCTGAAGGTTAAAATGGATCCTACAAGTAGTCTTTTGTCAATGGCATTTATGAAGAGAGTGAGGTTGGGGGTGGAGGGGAGGGGGGGGTGTGATCTCAGACTTGTGATGGTGGAGGCGGCAGCCATTTGGCCCATTTTATCTGCACCAGCTCTCCAAATGATTATCTCACCTAGTGCCATTTTCCTGCTTTCTTCCAGTTATTCAGCGCATTGTCAAATTCCCTTTGAATGCCGTGATTGAACCTCCTTCCACCACAAAATTCTTCATCGTGGTTTTTAAAAGTGTGTGACCCCTTGACCTGAGATAATGTCCTTTAGTCCTAGATTCTCTCACCAAGGGAAACAACCTCTGAGCATCATCCATGTTCTAATAATTGCAATAGGCTGGTCAGGTCAGATATCGTCTTCATGAAGTCCTGCTGAATACTGCTTGATCATGTCATGTATTTCTAAATGGTTTGCTATTACATCCTTTAGAACAGACTCTAACACTTTCTTAATGACAGATGTTACGTTAAATACCCTATAGTTACCTGTGTTTTTGTCTCATCCCTTTTTGAAAAAGGATGTTGCATTGGCAGTGTTCTCATCCTTTGGCAGTTCCTCAGAGTCTATGGATTCTTCAAAGATTATTAACAGCACATTTACTATCCCTGTAGCTATTCTTTCAAATAACTTGGGATGCAACTTATCAGTTGCAGGGGATCTATCGTCTTTAGGTCTATTAGTTACCCCAGTGCTTTTCCTTAGCAATAGTTATTGTACTAACTTCTTTTCCTCCTTTCGCCCCTTGATCATTTAGCATTTTTTCGAATGCTACCACTGCCTTGTACATGTTCAATAAAGTTTCCTTGCTCTTGTACTCCACACCCCTACGAATAAAGTCCAGGATAGAATGGGTTTTATTTACACTCTCTCTCAACTGCCCTGCCACATTTAATGACTTATAAATGTAAATATCCTTCAGTTCATGCATTTCCTTCATTTATACAGTCTGTGCTCTTGCCACCAAAATGCATCACCTCATACTTCGCCACATTGAATTTCAGTCACCTATCCTGCCATCCACCAAGCTGTTTATGAACTTATGATATTCTACATTATCCAACAGGGACAGCAACAATCCTCAATAAAAGGACCCTATGATATCAATACATAAAATTTAGCAGACAACCATGACTCCAATATCTACATTTGAAGCTGACAGGCCATCATCTGAGACTGTAATCTGTAACCAGTTGTTTCAAAATAAAAACAAGAATCAATTTAGTGAATTATTTCACTGGTTATGCTTTAGCATATATTTTGTCCTTCATACGGGCTATAGCTCAGTTGGTAGTAAACCTGCCTCAGAGTCAGAAGGGTGGGGTTAGGTCATGGTGCAGAGACTTCAGCACTTAACTTGGACAGTGCAACGTGAACGAGGAGTGCATTTCAGCCTATTTCTTTGAATTAAAATCCTAGGTGACGTCAGACCAAACTGTGTACATTATTCTAACATGAAACAAATAACTCTGGATGCTGGAGATCTGAGACACAGACAGAAATTGCTGGGAAACAATAAGGACTACAGATGCCAAAAACTGGGCCGAAATTTTGATTTTCCTGCTCTTCTGATACTGTCTGCCCTGTTGTTCTTTCCTGGCCTCACACTTATAGACCAAGAAATTGCCAGAGAAGCTGAAACATCTTTGGGAAGAAAGCAAAGTGAACATTTCAAATCCAGTGTGTCTCATCTACAGCAGACTCTTCTGAATATGTCACCAGACTCAAATTGTTAACTCTGCTCTCTTCCCACAGCTGATGCCAATCCTGATGAATTTCTCCAACATTTTCTGTTTTTCCTTCAGTACAATGTTCATTCAAGTAGTTATGGCAGATCAAGTTATGGCACAAGCTCTTGCATCTTTTTTTAAAACTGATTTTTTTTAAAAATGAAACAAAAGCTTTGGCACATTCCCTTATTCAGAGTTTGATGATAATTCAGTGCAGCGCTGAAAAAATCTTGCATTACCAAAAGACTTTCAAATGAGCACCCACCTAGTCTCTCCTCTTAAAACAAAGTTTTTAGTGTGAACAATCTGCTTATTTGAATGCACTATACATTTCATGCATAATCTTAAAAGAAACAACTCCTCAGCAGCCAATGCCCAACCCTCCGAGTTGACGTACAAGGAGTACTGGTCCCACATAATCTGCTCAGGAGAACGTTACATATTCCATCATCAAAAGGGTACTAGCCTGCTTTCTTGACTGTTCTTCCCTCCACTGGTTATTTATCCAATTTGTTTGCAAGAATAAACTAGGTGCAAAATCTCTCCCAATGTACTTCATAGGAGCAATACCAAATAACATTTAACACATCGCCATGTGAGAGCACACTGGGACATATGACCAAAAGCTTGGTCTAAGAATATGTTTTAGGTTGTATCTTAAAGGGGGAGTAATGT
Source organism: Stegostoma tigrinum (assembly GCF_030684315.1). Lineage (NCBI taxonomy): Eukaryota > Metazoa > Chordata > Chondrichthyes > Orectolobiformes > Stegostomatidae > Stegostoma > Stegostoma tigrinum. The sequence continues at coordinate 17,817,746 of NC_081374.1, read as the reverse complement.
TAAGGGAAGACGTTCTAGAGTAAAACTTCCCTTTGTATTCACTCAAATTGAAATAGAGAATTATGCATATTTGATTTTTTGACATGTGAAGTATGAAAGCTTTTCTCTTCTTACATTGTTGTCCAAGACTTTTAATCAACTGTATTAGCAGTACAAGAAGTTGCCTCTCATTCAAAGTGCCCCAAGCTAATCTCGGAACAATGTCCCAAGAAATGAGAAGATGTTTTTCATTTCCGAACACATCCAACACGTTGGGGGTTTCTGGTGAGAGTGTGTTCCAGGTACTGAGTTCAGCAGTAACAAACTCCAGCACCCAGTGAGCTACACCCATTTGAGGTAATATTGTAAATGACAGTTCCAGACTTGATAATGTTGACTAAAATAGGCAGATGAAAGAAGTGCAGCCAAATGGAAAATTGCATGTGACTTTTAGGAAGTTTTTAACTGGACATTAAGCTGTATGAATTGTAATTTTCACAAGTTCTTCATAGTAACATTTGATCACTGCTGTTACCAAATAAATTATATTGAATTTATAGCCACGAAGGAATCATGGTAACAACCAAAGAGAGCTGTACAGCCAAATCCTGCTTTGCAGTTCTTTGTCCTTAACTCTAAAGTGTGCATCTACGTTTTTTTTTGGTAATGCCATGCTCTTGGTTGTTGACCTTATTGCCCTAGTGCTGGAAATAGGTCCATACCATCCATTGTATCTCGATCCTTTTCACATTCATTATACCTCAATTAAATCCATGTTTTCCTCACAGATAAAATTTAAAATTCTTGGAGACATTCTCATAAATCCCCTATATACTCTTTCGTAATTGCATCCTCCCTGGCACGCTCTGTAGTCCGAGTATAAACTTATTCTCTATGACTCTGCATCATTCAGGTATGAAAGGAAAGTAGCTGCAGGTCTTCTTAACCACCTTTACCTATCCTGTGACTTTCACTGATCTGTAGACACATGCTCTAAGATTACTATATACTGAACAGTTTTCTACTACATTTTGCATATTTCTTTGCCTTAGTTAGTCCAACATGAAAGCATTCTCTCAGGCTTCTCCAGATAGAATTCCATTTGCCAGTCTTTTGCCTACTTGACCGGTACACTGATACCTTCCTGCCACCTACAGTTCTCTCACTGTCAACTCTTGGTCTTTGTCAATTTCCCTTTTTAGTTGCCTCACTGGGATAGCATACTGGAAATCAAGCCCCTCTATTTGTGGGATCATTTAATTATTTTTTAAATGCTTGAAATTCCCAAGAATACTTGTCTTCTAGACCCAAGTTGACAGAAAACAGACTAGTTTTCTGTACACAACACAAATTACTATTTGTTACAAATAATTAGATGCCAGCTGCAGGTAAATCAGTTATGAACAGTCAGCACATAATAATGTTAAAATTTTAAATCACCTTATAAAGCCCCTTTTACTGAAATACACACACACACACGTGTAAGAGGGAGCACTCAAAGCAGTTCAATCATCATTGTTCATCAGGTCTGCTGAGTTGATTCTTGTGATTATTGTGCTGGTCACTATGCTGTTTTGTTTAGTCATACTTTGAACGTTTCCACTGGTTTGCAAGAGACACATGGTGGCTGGTTCGTGTGCGAAAGAGTCTCTGACTTATTCATTAAAAGTCACAGCTTACACCAATTGTTGAAGGAAAGGGCAATTTCAAATCTGAACACAAAATTCACAATTTCCCCTTCTTGGGTTCTACTTGTTACATACTGGAAAAATAAAAGTTCAATGCTCTGCTCTCTACACTTTTCATGCTGATTTTAATCCAATTGGTATTTGGTTGTTGGAATCCCCTTCCATTGTTTATGTATTTTTCAACAATTTGGCTACCGTTGACACTACCTCTACACATGCTTGTCCAGGAGGCAGACAGCATCCTAGAATCCTGACTTGGTGTAGAATGTATATTTATTGGGACTGCAGTGTCCAATTGATCAGGTAACTATCTAAACTTATCAAGAACCAACTTAAGACTTTCCTTTATCCTGGCAAAACAAAGGTATTGATCAGTCACCACTTTGATTGAAGACTCCTGTTAATAAAGATAGCCATATCTTTATAAAGAAAAATGTCCTTAGATCAGAGATACACGATTGGATAGCATCAGCAGTATATCCAGGAAACAATTCATTCATCTACTGAACTAACACGAAAGGGTGGACTTTAGATTTCTGGTAAAGCATCAGCATATCTGGGCACATGGCCCCAGACAGCCCAGACCCAGCTCTATTTTTAAGAGAGGAAATTTCACATGGCCTAAATGCTGTACAAGATATAGCAACAACCTCATTTGTTACTTATTATGTTTTGAGTGCAATATACTCCCAAATTAGCAGGCTTACAAATTTTAAGTGTGAAGACTGTTCTGGGGCATGGATTTGGTCAAAGTGCATTTGGTCTTCAAAATTCTCTTCAAATTACAGCAACCCGAACAACATATTTTAGTATCTGTTATGCAAACTGTATAGATTTATTGTTACATTTGGTAACTATTCGGTATTAAAATTTAATGTACTGGTCCTTTTCACAGACAGGGAAAGTGTTTTTGTTTCTGCTTTTGTTGTTGCTCTAACTTCAGTGGAAGCTTGGACCATACTTTTTTTTTAAAATCAGTGGGCTCAGCGGTGCATAATTAGCTCTCATGCTGTGGGCAGTCTGCCAGGGATCTGTCAGATTGATACAATAGCTCTTCCAGTGAAAAGCTGGCATTAATGGCTCAACTCCTGCATCAAACTCTACCTCAGAGTGCTGCGAAGATTCAATCTCTGAAATTGGTCAAGAGTGAGATCAGTAAATCTCTGAATAGAAACAAGATCAAGAGATATGGGGGTAGAGCAGGGAAAGTGAAGTTGAGACGGAAGATCACTTTGATCTTACTGAATAGCAGAGCAAGCACAAGGGACTGAATGGTCAACTCTTGTTGCTATCCTTTACATTCTTCAGTTATTTGAGGCACACTTAAAAAATTATATCCCAGTTCGGAGTAAGATTTCCACCAAAGGCAAGGAAACGGTCAGGATGGGATTCATTGACATACCCTTAAATAAAGTAACTAGTATGGATGATGTCTGCCTGGCTGCAAGGACAGACGTGTCATCAATCTTCTCTCCTTGCGGCAGGTCACAGAACAAGACTGGTGTTGGTACACTGAAAAGCTGCAGCCTGAAACACAGGTCATTATCGGTGAAGAATACTGTCACAACATCAATAACGCAATTGTTTCGGTCTCCATTTTTAATGCTGCTTTTGTCGTAACCCTCTCTGCCTGGTAAGGCCTGTATTTTCTTTTGAGAGATATCCCTTTAAGACCAAATATTCTGCTGCCATTTAGAAAGAGCAGAGAGCTGAAGATAGAATGGCAAGAGGTTGTAGATCAGACAAGACTCACAACCACTATTTCAGTATCGTCAGAGCCCACCTGATGGTTTAAAGGGGTCTGAGTAGTGACTTTCTGGGGATTCTGTGCCAACAGCACTGCCGAGATCCAGGTGGGATGGGGTTTGTATTGTGCATGCCGTCTGGGTTCATCATGTCCAAGGACTTCAGATCAAATATGACTGCTGGTAAATGCAATTCAAGGGTCGCATTGACTTAATGGGAAGGGAGAGATCCTACAAACCAAGTCTGGGAGCTTGCATGCGATCCCATATTTCTGTGGGAATAATGAGCCCTTGCTGATTAATAATTGAAGTATGTTGCTTTCAGTTGTTTTGTTGCAGTAGAAATTTGAAAATATAAAATCCTATTCATTGCCTTTCTTCCCATTGGCTTCATTGGGATTTTTCTTTAAAATATTGTCAGTCTGTATGTGGATCATAACATGGCATACTGGAGCCAAGCATTCATCTAAGGGAAAAGCATTTAATTCGTATGAAGTTTCCAATGAAAAACAAATCTTTGTCACAGTCATTTTTTTTTTCCTTTATTGATTCACAGGTTGAGGGCATTGCATTTATTGGCAGCATTTATTGCACATCCCAAATGCCGAGGGCAGTTCAGAGCCAACCACATTGCTGTGGGTCTGGAGTCACATGTAGGCCAGACCAGGTGAGGATGGCAGTTTCCTTCCCTAAAGGACATTAGAGAACCAGATGGATTTTTCCTGACAATCAGACAATGGTCATAATTAGATTGTTAATTTCAGATATTTATTGAATTCAAATTCCATCATCTGCCATGGCAGGATTTGAACCCAGCTCCCCAGAACATTATCTGGGTCTCTGCATTAACAGTCCAGCGATAGTACCACTAGGCCATCGCCTCCCCTGTCTTTGGTGATTTGAGTCACAGGCTACTGAATGTTCTTTTATTTTTCAATTTTCCCTCCTTTGCCTCTTTCATCTGTCAAGTACACTAATTCATACTGGGAGTTGGAGCATCCCAGCAACCCAAATCATTAGTCTCGGAGTACAAAGTCAGTAGGACAAGCTAATGGATTCTTTGGCAAAAATTTTGAGCCGGGGCAACATGAAGTAAATTTATTCATTTTCAGCACAGCAACTTGTTATCTGGAACACGTCAACTGAAAAGCAGGTGCTAGAAAATACAATTGCAATATTCAAAAGAGCATTGCATCAATACTTGGATAGGGTAAAAAAATTACAGAGCTATGAGGCAATAGAATGGAATTAACTGGATAACTGCCAAGGAACCTGTACAGACAGATTGGAAGAATAGCCTTTTCTATACTGCATCAATCCATGATCTGACGCTAGGAACATCATAGTCAAATCTAGTCTTATCTTTGCTTGATACTACAATAAAAAGACTTTTTCTAGTACAAGTCAACAAAGAATAATCTGAAACAGAATCTCTGGTTAATGTTCCTCTGACCTAATTTGACAATGATTAGGTCAGATAATCCCCACATCAACAGCTCAAAGCTGACAGGAAATTATGAGATAACAAGGTACAGAGCTGGATGAACACAGCAGGTCAAGCAGCATCAGAGGAGCAGGAAGGCTGACGTTGCAGGCCTAGACCCTTCTTCAGAAATCATTTCTGAGAAAGGGTCTCAGCCTGAAATGCCAGCTTTCCTGCTTCTCTGATGCTGCTTGGCCTGCTGTGTTCATCCAGCTCTGTACCTTGTTATCTCAGATTCTCCAGCATCTGCAGTTCCTACTATCTCTGAGGAAATGATGATCTGGGTTTTGGGGGCAAATAGAATCAGAGACAGGTTGATTTTTTTTCCTTTATGCATTCATGGGATGAGGGAGTCACTGCTAGGCCGCATTTATTGCCCATCCCTAACTGCCCAAAGGGCAGTTAGGAGTCAACCATATTGCTATTGTTCTGGAGTCATATGTAGGCCAGATAAGGACATTATGACATAAGATGATATAGTGCCTAAATGCATTAGTGAACCAGAAGGGCTTTTCCAACAATCAGCAATGGATTCATGGTCATCATTAGAGTCTTAATTCCAGATACTTCATTGAATTCAAATTCCACCATCTGCCATGGTGGGCTTCGAATCTGGGTCCCCAGCACATTATCTGGGTCTCTGGATTAACGGTCCAGCGATAATACCACTAGGCCACCGCCTCCCTGTGATGGAAAGTTGTTCATAGCATCTGCAACAGCTGAAGAACGAGTCACCTACATCACACATTCCATGACCATGTAGGTTATAGTATATGAAGGGCATATCTGTGCACCTTTCAAAATGTCTTTTCATACTTTCCCTGAATGTGGGCATCGCTGGCAATTTGACATCCATCTGTGTGACTTTGAACAGAGTGTCTTGCTAGGCCATTTCAAAGGGGAGTTAAGAGTCAATCACTTATGTTGACATTTGAACCCATGATGCCAGGGCATTAGTCTGGGTGCCTAGGCTACTGGCCCAGTGATATGACCACTGCACCATTGTTTCCTTCAGCTAATAACTGAAGGATTTATCTGCATCCATACCACACTGGGCAACACGGTCCTCGCTGGGTCAAAGGATGAACATTTTAATCAGAACACCTGAACAAGCTGAGCTGTAAAAGAACGTTTCGAAGGAAATCTATTATAATCACTACACAACATTGTAGGATGGATATAACATTGTAGGATGGATATTTTGAATGAAATATAGTTAAAATAATCTTGTAAATCTGATGTAAGCACTCCATATTTGGCAGTCATTTTTAATTTAGTATTCAGTACAACAGCAGGAATGTTACCTGGAATAAATCAATTCTTCAAAGTAAAATCAAATTACTGCTCACACCTTCCCCCCACCCCCTGGCCAACACACACACGCACACGCACAAAATCTGGATATTCTGTATTAGTGTGTACTGACGTATTTTCATTTGAACAGTGACAGTGACAATAATTTAAAAATCTAAGCAAGCCATAAATGCTCTCTTGAGAATGCCTTCCTTATAAAAAGATCGTTCTGATAGTCAAGAGATAATGGGAACTGCAGATGCTGGAGAATCCAAGATAACAAAGTGTGGAGCTGGATGAACACAGCAGGCCAAGCAACATCTCAGGAGCACAAAAGCTGACGTTTCAGGCCTAGACCCTTCATCAGGGTTCTGATAGTCAAGACCAGCTACCAGGACACACATGAAAGCAATCCAGTGAAGGTTCTACACTGACTTTGCCTAATGCAACTTTGCCATGAGGCACCTGTCTCTTTGTTGTTTCTTGTGAAGTACTGAACACAAGAAGTCAGCAGTGTTTGGAAATTAGCTCCACTGCACTAATGGCACCATCATTTAGTGTTCCAGCAAACAGTGGAGTCAAACTAATGCCAACTTGAGTAGAGCAACTCCTAAAGCCAACATGACGGGAAGGAGAGATCACACTACTGAAGGAGCCAATTCTTCCCCTGGATCAGTGAAAAATAAAGAGTAAATATTCACAGCAGATTGGGAAATGCCATTCTTACCCATGAAACTATCTTTAAAAAGGCACTGAGCTGGAGATTCATCAACATGTGTAATGTAGCACGTGAAATCATGTCATACATAACTTACCAGTTGGGAGTTTAGATCACTCTTCCCTGATTTGTGAGTAAGACATTGCTCAATCATGTTCCAGGCAAAAATTTCCGAATGTTTTTTGGAGAATCCCCTTTACAGAAGTACAATTATAAAAGTAACATCAGAAACTTCCTGATAGTATTATTGAAAATTAAGAGCAGGTATACGTAAAGGAAAGGTTTTCACAATTTACAACATCACATAATCGCTCATCAGCAACACGTTTAAACAGATCATATCCCCTAGTGAACCAGGAAAAGTTTTTTTATTCACCAGGCACACACTACTGCTCCTTCCTAGAATCTGAAGTGCAGACAAATAGTTGTGTTTAGCACCTAAAAGTCTCCAGGCAACCTTTACAAACAATGCACAGGAAACTTTATTCAGGCAATTTGAAATGAGTTTCAAATTTGTAAATAGCATCTCAGTGAGGCAAATGATGGCTATGGGAGGCTTCCATACCAACACACAGATCAAACCTCTATCGGTAATCCAGTAAAGCTGACTAGTGGGCAAGCACTTTTCACATTATATTGTTTTGTACACATTGATTTGCTGTCAAAAGCTCATTAAACAGGAAAAAAGAAAATGATAGATTCAGCTATTTTCTAATCAACCTGTTCAGAAATGGCTCAGAGGGAAGGATACTACCACTGCATCTCAAAAGTGGCAAAACAATTGATTTACTTTTCACTAAAATCAGCACGCTGGCAGCACCTATGAGAGCACAGTTAGCACTATCTGAGTCCAGTATAATGCTTCTTTAGTGTTCCTAATTCTTACATATTCTTTTCCTTCTGAACTATCCGTTTTTACATTTCGTATTAACTTTAAGTGCAGAGCCTGGGCTTATATCATTTGTCTTTAATTCTCCATAGAAGGGGATGACAAAAGTTGAAATATATAAGCAACAAAGCTGTTTGAAACACTTCTCAGGCAATTTCTCATGAAATTGTTGTGCCTGACTGGAACCAAATTAATCTCTCAAACCATGCTGTCGTATTTCTCCACTCACCTTCCCAGCTGAATTGTAAACCCGGAACTCATTTCCAGTTGATACTAAGTTTCTCCAGTAGGTTTCTTTGCCGGATGTCCAGCAACAACTGTAATTTACTTCTTTACAGTCAAACAGAATAGGGATTATATCATCAAGATTTGACTGGTTCTCTCTGCGACAAGAGCCAAAATTGCTGGAAAAACTTAGCAAGTCTGGCAGCATCCGTGAAGTGAAAAGGGAGTTGACATTTCATATGCAGTGACCTTTCATCATGAGGGTAGTCTCTGTGTTGCAGATAACACTGCAGTCCTCAACACTAAACACCAGCGTGATGCAAATCTCCCTCAACTCGGGACAATATCTTTCGACGAATTCACCTCACCAAACTGCTTTAGACACAAACCAACTAAAATAGAAGACATGCAAAAACTCTCACACAGCGAGACAAAGGTGTCTCACTTTATCTAAATTTTTAGCCCCATATACTTTGAATTACGCGATCGAAGTCTCTCCTTTTCAAGGTCTACTCTGCAAAGGTGCATCAGACATACAGTAAGGTCACCAACACATTATGTTCCATCATCCAGCAGGTGTGTTCCATGTCAAGACATATTAGACCATTCACATATAGGTCACATGGGCACAGAACAAAAACTGATGAGATTCACGCCTGGCCCAACATCAATAAAGATCGATTAGTTGATCAAGTTGTGTGCGACACACCAACTCCATCAACCTCAATAATCACAGGAACCTCTCATTCCACACAAAATTCCTTCTGAGTCATGAAGAAAGATTCTAACCGATAATGGTATCCTTGGATATCAAAAGTACGTTCTAGTAACTGACAACTTCACCTAATTTCTTTTTGTGTAACAAATCAAAGAGCATTACTACAACACTTACTGCATATTCAACAAATGCCCAAAGTTCATTAGTGCACAGTTTAAACTGTAAATATAATGTACTTGCATCCAGTCTTGTACATGCAAGTATAAGTAACTAGTCAGGGGAGGATATTGCATCATTGTGAAGTTCCCAGAAAGACAGTGCACTTTTAAGGCATCAGGACTTGTGATATTCTAATATAAAAAGGTCCTTAGTACATATTATTACTGAAGGTGAGCTAAGTCAGTCAGCAATGTGTAGTGATGCAGTTGAAACATGAGTAAAGAGAACCCATGAGATAACAAGGTGTAGAGCTGGATGAACACAGCAGGCCAAGCAGCATTAGAGGAGCAGGAAGGCTGACATTTCAGGCCTAGACCCTTCTTCAGAAATGGGGAAAGGGAAGGAGGTTCTGAAATAAATAGGGAGAGAGGGGGAAGTGGATAGAAGATGGACAAGGATAGAGGAGAAGATACATGGGGAGGAGACAGACAAGTCAAAGAGGCGGACCGGGAGCCAGTAAAGTGAGTGTAGGTGGGGAGGTAAGGATGAGATAGGGAGGACGGACAGGTCAAGGGGTCAGGATGAGGCTAGTAGGTAGGAGATGGGGGTGGGGCTTGAGGTGGGAGGAGAGGGATAGGTGGGAAGGCGGGGACGGGTTGGGCTGCTATCAGGGGAGGGGAGAGTTTGAAGCTTGTGGGATGCGGTAGGAAGGTTCAAAATCTCCCCTCCCCCTACCACATCCCAAAACCAGCCCAACTCGTCCCAGCCTCCCTAATCTGTCCTTCTTCCCACCTATCACTCTCCTCAAACCTCAAGCCCCACCCCCATCTCCTACCTACCAGCCTCATCCCGACCCCTCGACCTGTCCATCCTCCGTAGACTGACCAATCCCTTCCCTACCTCCCCACCTACACTCACCTTTACTGGCTCCCGCCTCACCTCTGACTTGTCTGTCTCCTCCCCATCTTCTATCCACCTTCCCCCCTCTCCCTATTTATTTCAGAACTCCCTTCCCCTCTCCCATTTCTGAAGGAGGGTCCAGGCCTGAAACGTCAGCTTTCCTGCTCCTCTGATGCTGCTTGACCTGCTGTGTTCATCCAGGTGTACACCTTAGGGCGGCACGGTGGCTCAGTGGTTAGCACTGCAGCCTCTCAGCACCAGGGACCCGGGTTCAACTCCAACCTCGGGCGACTGTCTGGGTGGAGTCTGCACATTCTCCCCGCGTCTGCGTGGGTTTCCTCCGGGTGCTCTGGTTTTCTCCCACAGCCCAAAGATGTGCAGGCTAGATGGATCGGCCATGCTAAATTGTCCGTGGGGTGTGTGGGTTATCGGGGGATTTGTCTGGGTGGGATGTCTCAAGGGGCAGTGTGGACTTGTTGGGCAAAGGGCCTGTTTCCACAATGTAGGGAATTTAATCTAAAGAAAAAAACCTTGTTATCTCAGATTCCCCAGCATCTACAGTTCTGACTATCTCTGAAACAGAATCCATACTATCTTGTAACATGGCATATAGGTAGGCCTGTTAATAACCATCAAGATACTTTTCTCACCACAAATCTGGTCTTGGAGGCATATGTTACAGTTTTGTGTTCTGTTTTAACTATGCCTCTCAGACCACATCATATTTCCACAAACAGCTTCTGAGAAAGGGTCACCAGACCTGTAACGTTAACCGTTTTCTCCTCCACAGATGCTGCCAGACCTGCTGAGCTTTTCCAGCAACTTCGTTTTTGTTCCTGATTTACAGCATCCGCAGTTCTATTGGTTTTCTTATCATATTTGCAGTTTGTCACCAAGTACATCGGATCAGGGAACAGAAAACGACAGTTCTCTACTCTACAAAGAAGAAACAAAAAGCACTAAACTGCTCATCAGTTAGCCTAACACCTGTAGCAGGAAATCCTGGAATCCATTGTTAAGAAGATTATAACTGAACACCTGGAAAATCTTAATGCAATCAGGAGAGTCAGCATGGTTTAGTATAAAAAAAATTGTGACTAATTTATCAGAGACATTTCGGGAAACAACAAAACAGCATAAGGGAGAACCAATAGATGAACTGTTCTTAGATTTCCAGAAGGTGTCTTCAAAGTGCTATATTAAAAGATTACCACATGAAACAAGAGCTCATGGTGTATGAGGTAACATGTCAGCATGTGTGGAGGATTGGTTGGCGAAGGGGAAGAACAGGGTTGGCAGAGTTATTATTTGCAATTTTTACCAATGACTGGATTGAAGAATTGATGTAAGGTTTATAAACTTCCTGGTGATACTAAGAATGCAGGAAAATAAATTGTGAAGAAAATATAAGGGAGGCTGCAAAGGAACTAAGCTCAGCAAATAAACATTTGGCAGATGGGGTATACTGTAGATCAACATGAACTTGTCTACTTTGGCAATATGAATAGAAAAGCAGGATAATATTTAACTGGAAAGAGTTGACAGACGTCTAAGGTAAAGTGGATCTGGGTGTCCTAGTATATGTATCACAAAATATCTGTTTGCATGTACAGCAAATGATTAGGACGGCAAATATAATGCTCTCATTTATTCTAAGGGGATTGGAATTGGTTTTGTTATTTAAGAAAGGACATAAATGCATTAGAGCAATCACTCGACTGATACCTTTGAGAATATCTTAGCACTCAGGCTTTTTCCATTGGAATTTGGCACAATAAATGGTGGTGAACTTACTGGGACATACTGAAATTCTGAAGGGACTTGGCTGTGGAGGCTGAAAGAATATTTTCTCCTTATGTGACAGATTGGAACCAGGAACACAATTTAAAAATCAGGAGTCTGCCACATAAGGCTGAGATGAGGAGCAATAAACCTGCCACAATCTTTGTTGAATGGCAGAGCAGACGGAGGAGCGAGCGTGTACTCTTAATTGTACACTATGTCTACACAGAATAGAGTAGAACACAGCTAGTTCTTGACAATAGTTATTCCACCTTCAGTCTGGTCACTGGTTACTTCACAATTTCCACCTCCTTAGTATGTTTCAAAGCATTTCCTTGCCAATGAGCTATATTAAAAGTGTAATCATTATTGTTATATGGAAACCATAGCAGTCGTTTTGTGTACAGCAAGATTCCACAATAAGAAGATGGATTAATGACCAAACAGTTTGTTCTTGGAAGTCTTGGGAAAGGAAGTACTGGTGAACAAGATGCTGGGATAAAAGAAAACAAAGAACTGTGGTCTCGGGAACTCTGAAATAAAGACAGAGGTTGTTGGAGAAATGCAACAGGCCTGGCAGCATCTGTGGGGAGAGGGCAAAGTTAGTGTTTTGGGTCCAAAGGCCCTTCTTCAGACAGGTCTGCAGAACATTCTCTAGACTCAACACATTAACTCTGTTTCTCTCTCCACAGATGCTGTCAGTCCTGCTGCGTTTCTCCAGTAACTTCTGAAGATGTCAGGACACTCCATGTTCATCTTCAAGCCATACCACAAAATTTATAAGTGCAGCGATCAAAACATAGTGCTAATGCAACCTTCTTACTTTGAACTGAAATAATTTCAGCATAGTTAAACAGTTGACCTTGCAGAGGAAATGTCATGTTTAAACGGTGCAATACCTTTCACTGTTTAAATTACCTGATTTCCCAATATTCTTATCAAATATGTAAACCAATCCTTTTTTTTAAAAAGTACAGTGTGGTAACACTTCCCAGAAACTATCCAACACAATCAAGAAAAATGACGTTATTGGGGACATCCTGCATATTTCAGGAGCCTTAACTGGTGAAATATTGTTCATCGTATCATGTCAAACAGGGAAGCAAATATAACGTACAGGCTTTAACATGTTGAGCAAACAGGAACTATTTTATTATAATCAAGCTGCACCCTGCTGCCATTAACTTATGCAAAATGAAAAGCATTTCTCAATTTGCAAGTCCTTCAAAGATCTGCAAAACACCAAAGAAATTTCTATTTACTTCCTCTGACAAAAAGGTTCCCTCCTTGCCAAAAATGTAGGTCATTGACCAGTGCAGATTTGTGCAATTTGGGAGAATGAGCACAGAAAGGTCAAATTGCAGAAAAACCAAGGTGTACTATCCGCAAATCATTGCTATTTTCGTGCTCCTGTGGTACATCAGTCTTTCTGTTAGTCAAATTAGAAAACCCAACTTCCAATGGTGATCGTATGAATGAATCAACAAGGCGTTCGCATTCATTCTATAAAATGTGACCTTAAATATTCTTGAATGAAATGATAACATGTTGTCCTCAGTAGCGCATTAGGCAAGTTTCAAAACTCAGTCTAATAAAGTTTTAAAGTTTGAGAACTTGCAGATAGTTTTATAATTTTCCTCGCTGCCATCCCACCCACTGACAGCCGTTAGTTCTTGATGAACAGGTTCTGCACTGCCCTGAAAATCTTTTGAAGGATGAACTTCCACTTAAATAGCATTTCTCACCACTTTAAGATGTCCCAAACTACTTCATGTGGTTAATCACTGCTGTAACCTTTGGAACATTTGTAAGATCCCACAAATAGCTGCAAGATGAAATGATCAATAATATGGGTTTTCAATGATCATTGAGAAATAAAGTGTTGTGCAAATATTTAATCTGTTTTAATAATGTTCATTGAGGGATAGTGATCGTTTCATCTTAATAAATCTCAATAATTATCTGGGCGAAAGCATGACAAAGTGAGAACGCAGGAGAGAATATGTACAAGAGTTTGATAGTACAATGAGACTTTGATTTATTATCTAATCCAAATGACTGCAGCTCAGCCAATGCAGCACTCCCTTGACACCGCACCCCCACCACCAAGTGCCAGCCTAGCATCGGTTTCGAAGTCACCAGAGCAGCATTTGAACCCACAAGCTCTGACTCAGCACATGTGCTACCAAACTGAGCTACACTTTACAGCTGAAAACTGAAAGAACTAAGGCTGGTATAAATCAGGAACAAAAACAAAGTTGCTGGAAAAGCTCAGCAGGTCTGGCAGTATCTGTAAAGGAGAAAACAGTTAAATGTTTCAGAGATAATGGATTCTCCAGCATCTGCAGTTCCCAAGATAACAAAGTGTGGATCTGGATGAACACAGCAGGTCAAGCAGCATCTCAGGAGCACAAAAGCTCAGGTCCATTCTGAGGAAGGGTCACCGGACCCAAAAAACGTTAACTCTTTTTTACCTTCACAGATGCTGCCAGACCTGCTGAGCTTCTCTAGCAATTTTGTTTTTGCACACTTTACAGCTGTTTGACCATGTGTTCTATCTTGGGATGACAGCATCACAGTAGGTATATAGGATTGGTTCAGTCCAGTGACTGGGGACAAACAATTACATTAAAAAATGGCAAATTAACTTGCTGGTAATATCCTCTTTCAAAAATGCAAAGTACAATTAGTTCAACTTATACTTTACTATTTCATATATTCTTATGAAGAAAAACGTGGTCAGTACATTGCTGGAGAAGCTGGAAGCCTGATCGTCAGTCCAGTTCTGACTGATATCATCACTTGGGCCACGCAAACCAGCATGGATTGGGAAAAATCAGATAAAGAATCACATACAGAATGCTCAGGTGTAACGTTTTATCTGGATCGCCAGTTTGGTTCAGATGCCAGTTACAGCAGTAAGACATCAACACCAAGGTGCTAGGCACAATGTGGAGCTGTACTGTATGCTGTGTGCACAATATTGCTTTTAAAAATCTTCAGCTACAGCAACAAGACTGATTGCAGTCCCCGTAGTTCACAATGCTTCACTGTTCTTTATCTGAACCAGAGAGGTTGCAGGAACATAAATCTCAAAAATTAAAAGAAGTACTTAAACTGTTAAGTCCCAGCTCTAATTTACACTGAATCAGCAATAGATATGTAAAAGCAATAACTTCACTCAGAACTGACTGAAGCTCAGAATGACCTGCCATTTCTATTTGACTTCCTACAGATTGGACCAAACCTCTCAGCAATTTAAGGCTGTCCCCCTCACCACAAGCAGGCCAACGGTTTAGAGCCTTGCATTTTCCCAAATCCTACAGGTAGGCAACTGTTGTAAATTATGGGAACGGGGCCAACTTGTACGCAGCAAGATCCCACAAACAGCAACGAGGGCCTTCAAATTCACTTATCTCAACAGTCATTTTTGGGTCAGTATTAAACGAGGCCGTTTCCAGAGTGGACAGGAAATCTCGGTAGACAGAGTAAGTGGCACTGCTATAACGTAGGAAATTTTTGGAAGTTTCAATTCGAGACCAAAGACACCCAATGTCTATGCTCGGTTCCCGAAACAGTACAACTGTTTGGATAGTATTATTTGCTGCACTGGCAGAGTCAGACACACTGCACAGACACACTGAATGAGCTGCACATTAACACTAGCCTATTTTTGGAAGGGAAAATGGAATAAGTTGGGGGAGGAGCAGAAGGAACTCTAATCCCCGGCGAGTTGTGATAAGAGCAGAAAGGTCTTTTTCTTACCCAGTATATTAAAAATGAATCTTTACAGCAAGCAAAATTAGAGCCTGCACTGAATAAGCAAATGATTATATAACAAAGAGAAAAACGGATTTATATTTAGGGAGGTACAACAGGGCCAGATGCTGATATTTCCAAAGCATGTGTTAACTTGCTGCCATCTAATGGATGTACATGCAGAACATTTTAGTTTGAGACATTCTTCCAAATCAACCTGTTCAGCAAAGTCATCACATACTTCTGCAGCCGGTAGGAGCAAAACCTGGGTCATTTAGTTTTTACCATTTTAGCAGGAATTCCTAACATCCTGAAACATGGCTGCCTCCTGGTTTCGCCACATTACACTTAGCTGACTGTGAATTTGGGGTCAGATTGTTTCCTTCTTTACAATTTTATCCCAAAATGTGAGGCCTTGGTCGATGGTATCCTTTGTGGAATTGTGGATTTGGGATCACCCGATGTTTTGTGCATCCCGAGCCAGAGGTGCACTGAGCCAGGCAAGTACAGGAGCATTAGGTTTGAGTTCACTTCTGTCTCTAAAGCCCTGATATAGAAACATCTTTTCCATAGACCACTCAGCAGACTCTGCAAATGGATTGGTTTAACCCCTCATTCTGGGGAAGTCGAAACTGATTTTTTCTGCTTCACCATAGGAGGTTGGTTGTACAAAAGCAAGCTATGCTTCTAATCAAAGTTTCTGCATCTGCGCCACTCACTGGCACAGTATTAACCAATTCAATTAACAGGGATTCCAAGGGCCCTTGGACTATCTGTGGAGTCACTTTATTGAGGGATGGGGGTTTGTAAAATAAAAGGGCATCCAACCTGCATTATACAAAGCCCTTAATCCAGTTAAAATGTCCCAAGGTGCTTCATGCATGTGTTACTAAACAAAAGCAGGAGTTGCTGGAGCAGCTCAGCAGGTCTGGCAAACTTGTGGAGAAAAATCTGAGTTAATGTTTCTGGTTCGATGGCTCTTCCTCAGAACTCCTTCCTCAAGCTCTGAGGAAGGGTCACCGGTCCTGAAATACTGACTTTTTTTTTCCCTCCACAAATGCTGCTAGACCTGCTGAGCTTTTCCAGCGACTCCTGCTTTTGTTCCTGATTTACAGCATCCACAGTTCTTTCGGCTCTTATCAGGCAAAGTTTCACACTGACGTACGTGAGATCTTTAGGCAAGTAATGAAACATTTGGCCAAAGTGACAAGTTTGAAGAAATATTTTAAATGAGATGATAAATACACTGCCTCAAAGATGGAAGTATTATTGTCAGCAGTGACAGATGTGGAGGTGTGCAGGATTTCAAGACGTTACACAGACAGGTAGGTAAGGTTCCATGAATTAAAACGTGAATTGATGCATTGTCAGTCCAGGAGCGAAAACAAAATAAGTGTTGTGATTATAAACTCATTTTTGTTGTGTTTCTGGAGACAGAAAGAGCGAGGAGGAAAGACAGAGAGAGCAGTAGAGTTTGTCGACTGTTTGTCAAAGTTCCACAACATTTCTTAAACTAACTCGTCCTGTACTGCAACTATGGCATCGCTTGGAAGGCTGTCAGTGCTCTGGGCACTTCTTCAAAAGATCCACCTGCTGATGGCCTTTCCCAGATAGGTTCAATCCGCCTCCTCCAAATGTATCCGTCCAAAGTCAGCACTTTGCAGAGGTGGTCATGTTACTTAACTGGCACTGATTTACCATAGGGTTGCGAGCTCCAGTTGGGCATATTCCTGGAAATTTAATCACATATCTGTTTACACCTTTAGGTTTTTTTTTAAAAACACATCTCCAAACTTTTATAATTAAAGAAATCAATGAAAAAACAAACAAAGTGCAGAATTTTGTTGAATAACTCTGGTTTTTCCTGGCTTACCCATGTCAATGTCTGGGAGATTATTCTTTAGTTCCTGGACAGTCCAGGGCAATCCTGGAGAGTTGGCAACTTCAGCAGTGCTGTCTCGTCATTACAAAATGCTTAATCTCACGTGAACAAATTGAGATAACTTCAAATAATTATAGCTTTTCATCATGACTAGATACAGACACAGGTTAATGTTACATGTAAGTAGTAGCTTCAGACAAGTGCTGAGGATGCAGACTGTTATGCTGCACAACGCTGTCCCCTTGTGGATTAATAGAGGAAACACAAATTTTGATTACCGTTAAAATAATTAGCTTCACACAGGCAAGACAAGTTCCCCTAGTGGCTTTGTAAGCACTGTATAGCTCCCTTGCAATCATTTACAATATGGCTAACAAAGATGTGCAAATTACTCACATGCCCTTTTGCTTGGCCAAAGAGATCCAGGAGCACAGAGGAAATCTTTGAAAGACACACACGCGCGCACACACAGTTCCTGCCAAGTACAGGTCCAATTTGCAAAGATAAATAATTGTGTATCGAAAGAATATTTCCCGTTGGGAAGTCTCTTTTGTATTGCTGCTAACCAATTCCACACGTGGAAACTATTCAGATTTCAAAACCAAGCGTATTTGATGGGAGAAAGCTTAGAAAATAATCAACTTCCTTTGGATAATTCTGCAGGTCTTGAACAATCCCAGCCCCACTGAAATTTTCACATTGGAAATAAAATGGAGACAGAGCAATAACATTAAAAACTACACAGTCCTCTTTAGCAGAAGTTCAGTCAGGAAATGAAATTGGAAGGGGAATTGTTCATATTGAACGAGAGCAAAAATCATCATAATAGCCACCAACAGCAGCAATTAGAGCAAGCCAACTTTGTTTCTGCACAGCCCAAATAGTAGCAGTTTACAAAGGAGATCTAAATGTCTTTGAGCATTTCTGGCAGAGATTTCACTGTAACAGTGTATCTTGCTGACTAACTCATTTGTATAGGCTCATTCCCTCACCCTTCAGATCTACACATTTTGCATCGTCAAGCCAAGAGCCACACAGAAAGGGCAAAGGGATAGCTGAGACCTGAATGAATGAAGGAACCAACAGTTGTTTGATTTAAGGATTGAGAAAGTAGAAAAATTGCAGATTATGAAAGAGTCAAACCAGGTACAAAAAAATTAATCACAAGATTTAAAAAAATTGGATTGAGGGCTAATTGTTCTATTATCATTTTTACTTTTCCAATGTATGAGGATCAATATATTATCTACACAAGTAAGTCATTCCAGTTTAAACTCTTCCCTTTGTCAACAAAGAAGTGATGACTAGCACTGCTCAAAGATAAATCCTGGTAACTAGGCGCTTGCACTGTTAAGTACAAGCCCTAAATCTCTGTCATGTGTTTACCTGAAAATGAATGTGTTAATGCAGCAATTTCTTGAAACTCAGTTGGCAGTTGACCATGAGCTGTTGTTTTCATGAAACCAAATGATAAAACCAGCACAAATTGTCCAGCAAAATGCCATTCATAATGCAAGGGCTCTCCCTTCCTTTCTGAAAGGTAGTGGACAACTTTCTCAGTAATAATGATGAGCTCTCTAAGGTCAGTTAATATTTGTAAAAGAAAGATCCAAACACTCCGGCGCAAATCACCATATGTAAAAGTCCAAATGCTTCAACCCAACTCAGCAAGCTACTCAAAATAAGTGGATTGTCAAATGAAGCATAAAACAGTTTTGCACAGTTAAACATTGTACCTAGCTTCCAAGAACTGGAAGGCAGTAAACATAATTCCATTGTTTAGTAAAGGAAGACAGAGTGAAAAGGACAGGGTTATAGGCCAATTGGTTTAATATCAGTAGCAGGAAAAATGCTAGAATCTATTGTTAGGACGACAGAGTTAAAATGGATTTAAAGAATCTGTCAGTGTTTTTGAACACGCGACTGGTATTTGAATAAGAGAGCTATTCAGAAAGTTAGGACACAGGTATAACCAACCATTGGAAAGGCAGCTAGTACTTTAGTCTTGGGTAGAGAAATTGGAGTATTAGAGTAAAGAAATCTTACCGCACTGATAGAAGGCATTGGAGAGGTTGCAACTGGATGAGTACGTGGGAAGAGTACGTGCGTTTTTGGTCTCTTTAGTAAGGGTGGGTTGTAGCAGTGTCATGAAACTGCCTACCCAGAAAAATTGATGGTCTTGTGGAGGAGAAACTGTATAGATAACATTGCAAAGAGCTTTAAAAGAATAAAAAGATATGCTGCCTAGACACAGAACATTTTTAAGGGTTTAAAAGGATAAAGTGGTGAGAAAATATTTCCCCGGCTGGGGTAAGTGAGAAAACAGGGTCGTGGTCTTAAAGTAAGGGATCAGCCATTTAGGACTGAGATGAGGGGAAATTCCTTCTTTCAAAGGGTGTGTAAAAGGTTTTGAAATTCTCAACCATTGAAAACAGTCGTTGTGCATATTCAAGATTAGGGCCGATAGATTTTTGGATGCAGGAGGAGTTAGGGAATAGTAAAAGGTGCAGTTGGGTCAGAAGATTAGCCATGATCTTTATAATGAAGAAACAAACTAAAATGGCCAAATGCCCTCATCCTCTTCATATTACTGAAGGAAATTGAACACCATATTCTTCAGCTTGAGAATCCTGGACACAGACCAAGGGAATGGTAAGGAACATTTGTACTTTTAGATGAACACTCCACTCTCCTTTCTCACAGGCACTGTCTCTCTACAGGGTACAATTCCCCCAAACATGGATCACTTTAGAATGAATGCAGGGTAGTCGAGAGCTTTATAACAAGAGGTGTAAACTCTTTTCAAACAAAAAACAAACTCTGCAAGACAACAGGAACAGCGTGAGATACAAGATCCAGCTTGTGTGCGTTGACAGGAGTCAAATTCATCAGTTGGAGGTTGTAGGGAAGTGGCGATGGGTGATATCTCAAGATCAGCAGATCCTCAAAAAGAGAAATCTGAACATGTGAAAGTAAAGGCTGCTTTGGAGGAAGTTTATAAATGTTCTTTCCCATTAAACAAAACATCCAATATTAGCTAGTTTCTCAGGATTGAATGTTCCCAAACCAGTGAAAATCTCACTCTGGGTTCTGGTTTTCCACTACATTTAGATGACACTCCATTTAACCTTGGTTATCAGAGGTCCAGTTTAAGTACAGATTAATAAAATAATTTTATTATAGTAATGACATATCACTGCACAGGCACAGAACAGTGCATGAATGACTACCTTGCACCTGATCAATCTAATGGTCTATGAAACACTGCACGTAAGCGACAATAAAAAAGAGAAACTCTATTGGAATTCTAAAGCTACCCATTTCTGATTTATTGAAAAAAGGTTGTGGAAAGGATCGCTACCTGGACTTCCCAAATCTCTAGCCTTCTGCTCCTCACTGTCTGCATTGCAGTGATTCTTGAAAGTATACCCGCTCAGATGGGCTACCCTCACCAAATTGGATTTGTTCAGCTCTCTTTCACAGTCCTGTGCTCTTGGAATTTTCTGAAAATTCACCTTTGAAAGGGAGAGATCCTAAATCAAAGTAAAGGCCACTTTCATACATGATCACATCTGGAGAGTGGATTAACAAGAATATGTAATGTACAAGACTGAAGGAAACCATTAAGTATGCCAACACAGAAGAAAACAGATTAGTTACTGCTCTTGAATACTCCCCGTTCATTTCACTATTAAAATGTCTGCCCAAAATGCTTAAAGCTTGTCAAAAGTTGACCACATATTCAACAACATCTCTACAAAGGCACTTAATTCAGCATTTTTCACTTCCCTCCTCTTGCAGTGTGCTCATTCCCTTCTGTCACAAATATTCATACCAAAGACTAGTGGAAGACCGGGACACACTCCTTTGAGAGCTGTAGATATAGGATTAATTGAAAGTTTCAATTTAGAATTTATTGGGTAAGGGGCTTTGATGAGTATTAATCAAAGAGGGGTCAAAAGGGAGTGAGATACAGATCATTCCCTATTTGACCATATGGTGGAGACAGTTCTGTGCAAATGAACTTTCCCATTTACACATCTTGATCTTTAAATCATCTTGCAAATAAATATCTCAGAATTATCTCACGATGAATGGTGCTTTCTAATGATCACAACAGCAGATAGAAATCCCAACTAAAAAAATTGCAGAAATGAACCCCTTGGTGTCTTTGTCAGGTATTCCTGTACACTATGTCCAACAAGTTTCTGTCCCAGTTAGATCAGGGATGGTAGTTTATGTTCCTAAGAATTCAGTATCAGCGATTTGCAGGTATTATCAACCAGGGGTTTATTCACTTCTAGGACATGGCCCGCCAAAAGGAAAAGTTAGCATAAAAATGGATGTTGCAGAGGGAAACTCAAAGATCGGCCTTGCTGCAAACAGGATTTTGATCGGGAACTTGCAAATGTGCACCACGCGTTGTGCTGCCACAAACGCTTCAACTGTATCAGACTTTATAACTCTGCCATAAGACACACTTGACTGGGAAAGTTACAAAGTACACAGTTCTAATCAACGTGCTTCTATTAAAATGTCTGCTGTAAGCACTATAGCCCTGGGTGTCTGAAGCTATGCAATAAATCATAATAATTTAACTCCTGCAGCTGAAATAGAAATGAGTTGGTCCAAGAGCATTGCTGGGGTGTTGAGTGGGTATTACATTTGGAGTTGTAGTAATCTGTTCCAACATCATCTGGGTTATGTTCTAAGGAATAACTCCTGCAGTTTCCAATTTTGCAGCAATTGCTCTATAACTTAAGAACTGTACGTAAATAACAATGGAAGATTAAAAATTAGCAATTTGGGAGTAGGGGCTCCATTGAAAATTAAACAATGGTAACAGCACTGGAGATACTAGTGGTGGGTTGGGGGCGGGGGGGGAGGGGAGTAATGATATTCCTCACCAAAAATGATAGCAGGTTCCCATCAACCATCTCAGCATGAAGAAAGAGATTAAAATGACAGACAATAGGACAGAATTTAATGTCGCCCATTTCAACACTCACTTTCAGGTGAGCCTGTCCTATCCAGTTCATTTCCAGTGGATTTCACATGGCTGGTTGCAGCAAATGGGAAATGGAAACAATGTGCGCCCTCTACTGGCTATCTGTGGTCTCTGTAGATATTCTTAATCAGTCGATCCAGACATAAAATCATTGAATCCCTACAGTGTGGAAGTAAGCTATTCAGCCCAACAAGTCTACACCAACCCACAGAGCATCCCACCCAGATCAGATCCATCCCCCTATAACCCACAATCTACACATCCCTGAACACTACAGGAAATTCAGCATGTGATAAATCTGGGCCCAATGGGACTTGAACCTAAGTCTTCCAACCCAAAGGCAGGGGTCTTACCACTGCACCACAAAAGCCACTTCTGTGGCCTTTGCATACAGGTAACACAAGGTTGTATCTTTAATGGAAGGACTGTTAAAGGTGCAACACTGCATCGGAATCAGAAAATACAAGTTGGATAATGAATTGAATGTCAACAGGCATAGAGAGACCGACCGAGAGAGAGAGAGAGACCGACCGAGAGAGAGAGAGAGAGAGACCGACCGAGAGAGAGAGAGAGAGAGAGACCGACCGAGAGAGAGAGAGAGAGAGAGAGACCGACCGAGAGAGAGAGAGAGAGAGAGACCGACCGAGAGAGAGAGAGAGAGACCGACCGAGAGAGAGAGAGAGACCGACCGAGAGAGAGAGAGAGACCGACCGAGAGAGAGAGAGAGACCGACCGAGAGAGAGAGACCGACACAGAGAGAGAGAGAGAGAGAGACACAGACACAGAGAGAGAGAGAGAGAGAGAGAGAGAGAGAGAGACACAGAGAGACAGAGACAGAAGAGAGCAAGTTGTCTGTCATTGACATTTTTAAAACTCTCAAAAACAATAATTAAATTTGGAGGGTATGAGATTTCATGCCTGTAAATTATTCACCAGAGAAATTGCTTAATAATTTAAGACAGGTCTTAATAGTAGGATTGTCCTATATGGAGAGAGATTGGGCAAATTGAGCCTGTATACTGTGGAGGATGGGAGGCGATCTTATTGAGACCTACAAAAGATATAAAAAGGATAGACAGGCTAGATGCAGGTAAGATGTTTCTCCTGAGTAGAGACACAATTTAAAAATAAGGAGGATGCTATTTGGGACCCGGATGAGGAATTTTACTCGAGGATCGAGAACCTCTGGCTTTCTGTTATAGCACGCTGTGGAAGCTGAGTCTTTGAGTATGATTAAGCTGGAGATTGATAGGCTTCTGACTACTACTGGCATTCAGGGTAAAACAGGGAGGGTAAAAGACATTGAAGTGGTTGATCAGCCAGGCTTGTATGGAATGCGGGGCAGGCTTGATGGGTCTACTCCTGTTCCCATGTTCTGAAAAGTATCACTCTATTAAATGAGTTAATTAGATTGAAGTGGATAAATTGTAACTTTGTGATAATTGTAGCTCACGATTATCACAATTACAGAAATTTTACTGTGTTTTCAAAGCATTTGAACGTGGACAGAGACATTGAGAGCCCAATTTCTTGGGGATTAATGGTGGAGCAGCCAAATAAGGTAGACGATTCCAAACCTTTGGTGTAAGTCTCAGAAACTTTAGACAAAGCTGATGCATGGTGTAAAAGAATAGTGAGCGCTATCAGCCCCCACATTGTTTTGACAGGAGATCCTGGGCTGATTCGTCCACAAAGGAATGATTCAGTAGGGGTTTATAGCAGAAGTGGGGGCACAGAAAGAAAGTGTTGTTCAAGTGCAAATTCAGCCTGAGAGAGACACTTTACTATTTATTGGAAGTTCCTCAGACAAGGCAATGCCTTTCTTAGCTGGGACATTTGCCAATATAATTAGGATTAGGTCATTGCTGTGGAAGAAATTTTCAAAGGAACATACCTACAGTAAAACAGCCAGTGTGAGATTAAATCAGTCAGTCCTTGCATGTATTCCTTAACCGTGAGTCACTTGTAGCTGTGGCAGGCTCTCCCACCCAAGGCAGAAGTTTCAAACCTCACCCCACAGATTCAGCCACATCATCATAGAATCAGTGGAAAACAAAGGGAGCACTGCACTGTCAAAGATGCTGTCCTAAGATTAAAGTTCTTTTTGTTTTTAAAAACCGAACATAATCCACAACAGCCTGTATTAAGTGTACAAGCTGTAATTTGTCCCTTTGTCATCTTGTGGTAACCTGTGTGTAAATTGCCTGTATCCTTCCCAACACTAATTTTGCCCCTCAAATATTCCATATCCCGATCTGCATTCAGCATTTCACAGCTCAGTAAATGACGAACACTGGCCCTTCCCAAGAAAGGCTAGGCAATAGCCTGAAAGGAAAAATGCATGACAGCTCTAGGAAAGAATGCAACCCCATCCATACACTGTAAAGGATATTCTCTCTACATAGCAAGTAACCTTCACAGTGAACTGCCCGCTGAATGGAATCCCAGCAGGTCACATTCCTAAGATATGTGCTATTTAAAAACTGCTCCACTGCTGCACATCCCCATCTCACATCATGACAGAGAAAAACACACACACACACAAAATAGAGTCTCCAAAGGTCTGACAATTGAACTAACTGTTGCCTCAGTCAGTACGTGAAAATTGTGTCAGCCACACACACAATGTCTGGCTGAATGAACTGCTGGAGTTACCTGGCAAACCGGAAACTTGTTCCCATTTTTGGGTAACAGTACCGACTTTGAGCATCAGGGTCTTATCAGTTCCACCATTCACAGTGATTCACCAAACACCTGTCCGTTTATCCCCCAATGGGGACCTCGCCATTATCGGATCATTTTAATTCAGAAAGTAGATAAGCAAACGGACACTGCTACAGCAAATCACTTCTAAAGCCACCGTAGTCAGGCAGCCCATGAAAGGATAGGGGCCCAGTCCCCCAGGGGGAGCTGAGGGAAAGACGTTCCTCAGTTGAAAGAGGCCCTGCATCAGAAGAGAAGAAAAAATATCCAAGAGGTAGATTATACACCTTCCTTTGGAATGAAACTATGTAAAGTTGACTTAGATCCATGATGAGGAGATATCATTTCACTTAGAGAGGAGCTGTAAAAACTTGGAATTTTGTACTAAAGAAGCTTGTGGAAGCTCAGTACTTAAGTACAGATTGATAGACTTCTGATTACTGGTAGCATACAAGATTATGGGGTGAGTAAAAGACAGTGAAGCATTGGGCATCCATGATTGTACCAAGTGGCAGTACAGGCTTGATGGGCTGAATAACCTTCTGTTCCTATTTCACTTTCCCTTCACAATTCAGGATTCAAGCTCTGAGTCTATCGTCACCTACCTGGCACTCAAGAATCTGGTTAGTTGGAGTTGGGGGATTGGAGAATGGAACAACTTCAAACAACTGCAGGAAGCAAATGCTTGAAATATTTGAATGATGGGGAAATGAGACGGTTAATTGCTTAATTCATTCAGTGGCTAGGCTGATCTCAAAGTTGAACAAGAGGGATTGGTGTATTGAAAAAGCCGCAAGACTGAAGTAGCTAAACAACTCCATCCACAAAGAAATGCTTGGTTTTCAGTCTCACTGACTGGTTCGGGGCCAATTTTGACTACAACAACCCACAATATCATGTTGCAGGCATCATATACAATACAGATCCTTGTCGTGTAAAATGGTTTCCAGGTCTTGTGATAGGGGTAGTGACTCTACCGCTGGGCCAAAAAAGGTCCAGTTCAAGTCTAACCTGCCTCAGATGCACATCCAAACAGGTAGCCTGAAAGTGTTTGCAAAATGTGAATCTAATACTATTCAGTGAGATCACCAGTGCATTAAGGCTGAAAGGTCTTTAAGTTTCATACAGTCAATAAAAAGCAGCTTCTGCATTTTTTTTTCCCTTCGATTAAATTGGCATGTAACTTCTCAACACCTGCAGTGCCAATTTGTGAAATTTTTTTTGTTTCTCCCTGTTGTATTCTTGCGCTGAGCTCCTTAACACAATGACCATCCTCATACGTAGTGAGTAGCACAGATTCAGTTTACTCAAAAATCTGAAAACAGGTTTCCTTAACAGACAAACTGACAACATACAATTAGATAGCAGCCTACATAGACATCCATCATCCAGCATTCTGCTGGTCATGTGACCTCATTTCAGCCCTTAGCTAATTAGCATATTCAACCCAAAGCTTGAACACAATATTACCCACTCTCATATAACTACTAGGTTTCCCGATAGACATTTTGTTTATTCGCAAATTGAGGACCAGCAGAGGGTTTCCAAGTATAGAACTGAACAGTCCCAACCCAAAATGTCAACTTTCCTGCTCCTCTGATGCTGCGTTCCTCCAGCTCCACACTATTATCTCAGACGCCAACATCGGCAGTTCTTACTACCTCTATAGAACTTTTTCTGTCCATTATTCCTGAAATGGTCCTCACCAGGACAAAGTGAGCAGTGCATGCTGATGACCTAATCAGCAAAACAAAATCTTGTCATCAGACTTCACAATGCAACTAAGTGAAAAGGATGGTAAATACTGCTGCCCAAGTATCTCCACCAAAAGAAGGCATCCACAAGAGTATGCAAAGTTTAAATCGACTACACTCACCAAAACTGTTCCAGAAGCACACTCACCCCCAAGTGAAGACATCTGGGGTGATTGTCCACGGTGCCTCAGTGGTTAGCACTGCTGCCTCACAGCGGTGACTTGGGTTTGATTCCACCCTCAGGCGACTTTGAGTGGCGTTTGTACGTTCTCCCCATGTCTGCAGAGGTCGCCTTTAGGTGCTCTGGTTTCCTCCCACTGTCCAAAGATGTGCAGGTTTGGTGGGGTAGGCCATGCTAAATTGCCCACAATGTCCAGGGATGTCTAGGCTAGTTGGATTAGCCATTCTTCAAGGGTTGCAGGCTAGGGTGGGCTGGAGGGGGTCTGGTGGGATGCTTTTCAGAGGATCGGCGTGGACTCGATGGGCCAAATAGCCCACTTTCACACTGTAGGGATTCTATAAATTTGCACCTGAAGTCAGTAACAATTGCACAGTTGATTGTATCAATGATACTATTCCTCACACTGGCATAGTGTCAATATTAGCACCAGAAAAAAAAAACTAACAAAAGACAAAAATTTCTCGCCAAATGTTATAGAAGTCCCAGCAAAAAACAAACAAGGGAAAAATTGCACTGCTCTGTTTCAGTGTCAAAACCTCACCGTCTCATTTCCCTTTGAAACCTACGTCTTACAACACTTTTGCTCACTCACTTGAGCAGCTGGTGATGCGATTCCGAAAATCTTTGTTTGATACTTCCCCTGGGAAAGTTTTTAGGATGTTTTACAAAGTTAAGGGACACTTTATGAAATGTTGCATTCAACACTGCCAAGCTGGGTACATAGAAGTTGGAGGAGTAGAAGCCTCCACGGGGTGACTTTTTATAATAGCTCAGCACCAGCACCTACATTTAAATTCTACTCCTTTCAGTTCCTGATGGAGTCATCTTGTGCAGGGAGAGTGAAATTATTCATAGGGCGTAGGAACAGAAATAGGCCATTCAGCCCATCAATTCTGCTCCATTATTGCTGAAAGTATTTTTTAAAATTCTCCCATGGGACACTAGCATTGCTGGATGGTCAGCATTTTTTTTTATTGTTCATCCCTGGATGCTGGGGGAGGAGTGAAGGGAGAAATATGGAGAGAAAACAGTAAAACAGAGGAATTTATGTACATAAGACAGGAAAAGCAAGAGGGGGACCAAGGCAGCAGGAGGGAAAGGAAGCAAGTTTTGCTTTCATATAGTCCCTTTCACAAGCTCTGGTCATCCAAAAGTGTTTTACAACCATTGAAGTAACACAGGAAAATGCAGAAGCCAAGGTGTGCGCATGAAGTTCCCACAAACAACGATGCTAACATCCTCAGAGATAATAGGAACTGCTGATGCTGGAGAATCCAAGATAACAAAGTGTGCAGCTGGATGAACACAGCAGGCCAAGCAGCATCTCAGGAGCACAAAAGCTGACATTTTGGGCCTAGACCCTTCCCGAGATGCTGCTTGGCCTGTTGTGTTCATCCAGCTGCACACTTCGTTATCTCTAAGCGAACATCCTCAATCTGTTTTGGTGCTTCAGTTTGGAGGATCCATATTGGATCAGGATCAGAAGTCACAAGCCAGAGCCTCCAGCTGGGGCAAAGTAGATCCCCACTGGTCACCCTGCTACAGGAAGGATATTATTAACGGAAAGCAACAAATGCTGGAGATCACAATAAGTCAGACAGCAGCCACAGAGACAGAGAGCGCACTAACATTGCAAGTCTAGACGACGTTATTATTAAACTGGAGAGGGTTCAGAAAAGATTTACCAGGACGTTGCCAGGAACGGAGGGATTAAGTTGTAGGGAGAGGCTGGGGCTTTTTTCCCCCCACTGGAGCAGAGGTTGAGGGGTGAACTTATAGAAGTTGATAAAATCATGAGGGGCATAAGATAAGGTGAATGAAAAAAGGGTCTTTTCCTAAGGTGGGGGTGTTCAAAACCAGTGCACTTATTTTGAAGGTCAGAGAAAAAAAGATTTCAAAAGGACACAAGGACACAAGGGCAGCTCTTTCTAAAAAAAAAGATGGAGTAGTTCACGTGCGAAGTGACCTGCCAGAGGAAGTGATGGATGCAGGTACAGTTACAACATGGAAAAGACATTTGGAAAAGTACATGAACAGGAATGGTTTAAGAGGGATATGGGCCATGTGCAGGCAGGTGGGACTAGTTTATTTTGGGAACATGTTCCACGTGGACTGGTTCGGTTAAAGGGTCTGTTTCCGTGCTGTACGGCTCAGGCTAAGACTTGGGGCCTTGCTTTAGGCCCTGATGTACATTACCCTGTCCTGGACACAATCATGACTCCAAGGACAACTCCCAGGCACCTCTTCCAAATAGTGCCCTGGGATGCCATGCATCCACCTGAGAGGTCTCGAGTCTCCATTCTGGAATGTGACCCCAAAGCCTCCTAACTCGAAGGGAAGCATGCTGCCAAGTCAGTTCTATGTTCTAACTGTTAAATCCCTAACTTTACAAGTCCAGTCTTCCTCCTTGAAATTAGAGAGTCAGTCCACAGCTAACAGAGGATCGGTGCACATGTTGTTCAATCTTGTCAGCACCAGGGAAAAAATAAATTATTCTTGTAGCGGATGATACTAGCAAAAGGAAGAAAAAAAAAGTCCTCCACATTCAAGGCTGGGAATCAGTGTGGTGGGATCCCACAGCATTAAACAATCAGGAAATGGTCTGTTCAAATGTCAAACCTAGGACAGAAACAATATATTTCTTGAGGGTTCTAATTCAGACAGCAGAATTGCCTGGAATTCACCATGCAGGAGACAGCCAGACCTCTTGCTGTTTAATTAACAGGCACATCCTGGTACCAAATGATAGCTTCACTGTTCCTGCTAGAAGCCTATTGTATTCCAAACAGCAGAAGGCAGTAGTCCTAATTAACTGATGAAAACAAGTTGATTCTATTAACCCAAAAGGAACTGACACAAATTATTTGCTCTGGGTAATTTTCAAATTGACATTAAACATTTCGTTAAAATGTTCAGTTTCTAATTCATTAAATATGAGAAACTGCTCTTGAACCTCCACTCAAAACAGATTTCCAGCATCCGCTGTTCTTTGTTTTATTGAAATAAATGTACCACTGGCATGCTGGTGAAGGGTTATAGAAGATGGGCAGTATTAGAGAACTGTATTACAGAGATTGCAATTAGCTCTTATATGGTGTTAATTACAAGAATTTTGTTGAAAGTACACAAAGGGTTAGGAGTTGATCTCATTGGGGCTCCGATGTATGAATAGAGCTGTTTAGGAATGGGTTGAAGAACTATATTACAAATTCTTGTATAGTACTGTAATCTGGGGAGGGGAACATTCTCTTAAAAGAGTTTGCTTCATCACCATGATGAGTCCAAACAATTAATAGCACAAACCATTAATCTTGCACATTATTCTTACACTCCTTTCCTTTAATGGTAGCTGAAGTTACGAGAATTTTTTTTGTTTAAAAGGAATTGCCTGAAAGAATAACATACCTTGGAAAAAAAAACAGGCTGTCAAAAGCATTCCTACTTTTCAGCTGGATTGTGTTCAGTGCTGATTTTACAAACAGGAGCTCCACCTACCACCCATCTCCAACACTATCCTAAAATGGTGTTCATTGTCACTCAGTCATACAGCACAGAAACAGATCCTTCATCCCACCATGTCTAGGCTGACCATCAAACGCCAAAGTATAGTACTCCTATTTACCTGCACTTGGTCTATAGCTACTATGCCCTGAAAATTTACATGCTTGTCCACATGTTTCTTAAAAGATGCGAGAGTACCTGCCTCCACTATCTATTCAAGCAGAGAGAAGAAAAAACAAGGAACGACAGATCCTGGAAATCAGAAACAGAGGCTGAAACCGGCAGTAACTGTGGAGAGAAGGCAGAATTAACGTTTTGGACCAAGTGACCCTTCTTCAAAATCTGCTTTCTCTCCACAGATGCTGCCAAACCTGAATTTTCCAGCAATTTCAGTTTTTGATTCTCTCAGGTAGCCCATTCTATAATTTTTACCACCCTCTGGATAAAAGAATTTTTCTTCAGATGCCTCTAAATCACTCATTGCTCAACTTAAAAGTATGCCCTCTGGCCTTAGACACATCTGCCGTGGGGAAAATATTAGAAATTTTCACCATCTAATCTGTCTATGCCTCTTGTAACTTTGAATACCTCAAATCAGATCCCCCTCAGCTTCCCCTGTTCCAAGTCTCTCCTCAGGCTGACCTTCCATCTCAGGCAACATCCTGGCAAATCTCCTCTGCACCCTCGCCAGTGCAATCAGAACATTCGCATACTATGGCAGCGAAAACCATACCCAGTATTCCATCCGTCTCGTAACCAATGTTTTATAGAGTTGCAGCAAGACTCCCCTGTTCCTATATTCTATGCTCTATATAATGAAGGCAAACAGCCGGTATATCCTATTTACCTGCACTGATATCCTCAAGGGTCTATGGATTTATACACCAAGGTCCCTTTGCTCCTCAGTGCTCCCGAGGGATCTACCATTCATTATGCGAATCCTCCCTAAATGAATCACCTCCAATTTATCAGGATTAAGTTCCATCTGTTATTGCTGTACACAATTTACCAGCTGATTAATATCAAGCTGCAGCCTAAGGCCATCTTCCCTACTGTAACAACAACCCCAGTTTTCATGTCATCCACAAACTTAATTATTATCTTCAAGACCGTAAGACATCGGAGTGGGCGTAAGGTCATTCGGCCCATCAAGTCCACTCCACTATTTAAATCATGGCTGATGGGCATTTCAACACCACTTCCCTGCACTCTCCCCATAGCCCTTGATTCCTTGTGAGATCAAACATTTACATCTAAGTCATCAATGTACATAACAAACAGCAAGGGGGTCCCAGCACCAATCCCTGTGGTACACTGCTGGTCACAGGTTTCCAATGACTAAAACATCCCTTCAGCTTTACCCTTTTCCTCCTATGTGTTAGCCAATTTTGAATCCAGCACTACAAACTCACATTGGATCCCGTTGGCTCTCATCTTTTGGGCCAGCCTTCCATTTGGGGCCTTGTCAAAAGCTTTACTGAAGTCCATGTCAGCCAGGACAACTGCACTACCTGCATCAATATATGTTGTCACTTTTCAAAAATACTCACTCAACTAAACTATTAGACAGGAAATCGCCTCCAAAAAAATCCTATCAAAGCCAAGTGTTGATTAATTCTGTTCCCAGAATTTTTTCCAATAATTTCCCTACCACTGATTTCAGGCTAACTGGTCTGTAATTAGCTGGCCTATCATTGCTGCCTTTCTTGCACAATAGAACCACATTAGCATTCCTCAAGTTATCTAGCACTTCATCAGTGACCTTCCCTCTTTACTCCTGTTGCAGCCTGAGATACATCTCATCAGGCACTAGGGACTGTCCCAGTATTACTTTTACATACGTTTGGATGTTGCTCACAATTTTACATTTACTCTGTGCCCCATTTCCCCCTGCCAAATTAGTTTAAAACCTCCCCAACAGCATGAGCAAACCTCCCAAAGATATTGGACTCATTCTGGTTCACTTGCAACACATCCAGCTTGTAGAGGTCCCACCTAGTGCAGAAACTGTCCTAACGATTAAAACATCCACAGAATTTCCTCCTGCACCATCCCTTTAGTCACATGTTCTTCAGATTTATCCTCCTATTCCTATACTCAGTAGTAAATGGCACTGGAACTAATCTGGACATTACAATATTGGTGATAGCCCCTCTCTTTAAATCTACCGATTCTCTAAACTCCTGTCCCAGGACCTCATTACTTATTTTTCACCATTTTGTTGGTACTGACACATACTGTGACTGCTGGCTGTTCACGCTCCCCCTTCAGAATGTTGTGCAGCCTCTGAGGCATCCCTGACCCTGGCACCAGGCAGGCAGTATGCCATTCGAGTCTCATTTGCAGTCCCAGATATGCTCATGTCTAAAGCTCTCCCAGTCTTTTTCCTCGTTTGGTTGGCACAACCTTGGCTGTTGCTGCTTTCCCCCGAGAGGGCTATCCTTTTCTGCCACCACCCCACTTCCCAACAGTATCCAATGCATGCATTAGGTCTGGTCAGGGATCTCCTTGCACTGGCTTTACCAGGAGACACGTTGAGTTAAGGCATCAAGCTGGGGTACAGTTGGTACCAGAGTCCAAACATTGTTTGTGGTAATTACAGGTAGTTACAAACATAGTCCCTATTCAATGACACAAGTAGAAAATAGACTGATGTCCAGTGCAGGGACCACTGCAGTGTTGAAGGTGCCATCTTTCAGATCAGATATCAAACTCCCTGCCCTCTCAGTTATGTATAAAATAAGTCACATCATACTCCTGTTCCCTGCATAATTGTTATCAACATCTAAAAGATATTTTGAGAAGATTTGCGACTGGGGGTGTGGATGAGGTTGTGGACTTGCTCACTGAGCCGGCATGTTTGATTTTAGACGTTTCGTCACCCTGCAGGGTAACATAGTCAGTACGCCTCCAGTGAAACGTTGGTGTTCTGTCCCGTTCGTTACTTATATGCCTCGGTTTGCTGGGGTAGTTGGCATCACTTCCATTTCTGTTCAACTGATTCAAACCACTGACAAACAGAACTGGAAGTAATGCCATGCACCCCGGGAAGCCGAGGCATTTAAATAACGAGCAGGACAGAACACCAACGCTTCACTGGAGCCAGACTGATGTTACCTAGCAGGGTGACAAAATGTCTGCAAGCAAACATACCAGCTCGGTGAGCAAGTCTACAACCTCAGTTATCGCTAAAAATTAGATTGTCTGTTCTTTATCTTATTGCTGTATGTAGGAGTTTGCTATGCCATAGCAGCCCCTCATTTCCTACATTACAAGCAATCTTTTAAGAACTGGTGTAAAGGCTTTGGGCTATCCCATGGCAAAGGAAAGTGCTACATAGACCAACTCCATGGTTCACCTTCTCAGGGGATGGAGGATGATGAATGAATGCTATTCAAGTCAGTGACATCTCATTGTATTGCGATAAAGGCAAAAAAGATTCTTTTTCTTCTGATCCGAATTGACATGGTGTTTAAGGACATCTATTCAGGATATCCTGAAGGGTAATTTCCAAAATATTCCTGTCTAATGGTGGTACACTGTCAAAGTAGTTTTGCTCAAAAAATATAATGGATTATTGCTGGTTTCTGTACAAAGAATTTTGTTCAATCCCTCAAAATGAGGCAATTCCCTTTTCAAGAGATCTAACAGATTAAAACTGACACTAAGTGTAATGTCTAATTAGTGTCAAACAGGGCCTAATGAGAATTAATTGATGTTGTGATCTTTTCTTTGATTCGTGTCTACAGTCATGGGA
Source organism: Stegostoma tigrinum (assembly GCF_030684315.1). NCBI lineage: Eukaryota > Metazoa > Chordata > Chondrichthyes > Orectolobiformes > Stegostomatidae > Stegostoma > Stegostoma tigrinum. The sequence goes on along the minus strand of NC_081374.1, from coordinate 17,783,622 downwards.
AAGGAGAATATTTGGAGATTGGCGCTACTGGAATAAAAACATGCATTTGTATAGTATCTTAAATGTTGTCAAGCATTTCACAGCAGCTCCAATGGCACCCAATAGTTCTTGCAAATTATACAACTGAAATTTGAAAATCAAACCAATTAAAAAGGTTGCTCAAAAACCTGTTCATACATTCACAATTCAAAAGTGATCATCACCAATTACACCTTTCGAGGTTAAATTTGAAGTAAAGCTCCCATTATGCTAGTCAAAATTCTAAATTATTTTTTACGTAAAAGGTTTGCATTTCAAGGTCAAAAATATTACAAAAATATCAGTAACAAAACTAAAATCTGAAGTTCTCCCACAACACAGCTCCATTGACTGATCAAGACTGAACTTCAGATAGTTCAAAACATTGAATGCCCACACCATAACCATATATTACAGGTTCACAGAGGTTTATAGCAAAGAGCGAGAGCTTTTATCCCATTGTGTACATGCCAGTCAATAAACATCATGCTATTCTCATCTTATTTTCCAAAATAGAATCATAGAATTCCTGCAGGAAAGGAACATCTGAAAACCACCCCACCCAGAACCAACCCTACAATTCATCCTCATGGCCCCATACTTCCCACAGCCAATCCACCTAACCTGGACGTCTTTGAAGCTGTAAGAGGAAACCAGAGCACCTGGAGGAAACTCACGCAGACATGGGGAGAATGTCTGTGTGGAGTTTATACAGTCACCTAAAGCTGGAATTAAAGCCATGTCCCTGGTGCTGTGAGTCAGCAGTATTAACCACTGAGCCACCCGAGTCTTGACTCATTGTTTAAAGTGCTCATCTAAATACTTCCTACAGGCTGCTATTCTTTCAGGCATGGGGTGCAGGTGTCCACAAACCTCTGGGTGATCTTCTTTACCCCTCAAATCTTGTCAATACTTCCTGCTATTTACATTAGAACTGTGCCCCTGATTAGTGACCTCCTCTGCTAATGGCTGAAGTTTCTCCCAAGCTACCTTGCCTTTTGTCCCTCCGAACTTCATAAACCGTAATAATGTCCTCCTTTGTTTTTCTTTGCTCTAAGGAAAATGACTGCGGTGTACCTAGTCTCCATTCATAGCTGAATCACTCTGGACCAAGCAACATCCCATTGAAATACTTCCACAACCTCTCTAGTGCGATCCCATCCTTCCTATCATGTGGCAACTGGAACTGTGCACAATACTCCAGCTGTAACCTAAATAATGTTATTTACAGATCATTCATAACCTCCTTGTTCTTCTATTCAAAGCTTGAAGAAATAAAGTATTCCATACACCTTCATATCCACCTCATCTATATGCACTGCTGCTTTCGGGTTTGCTATTGGGCAAGAAAATTCTAGTGCTGGAAAATGAGCTTAGACAGATCAATGGTACGATTTTCCAGAGAGTGGTTAGAGAAGTGATGAGAATGAGAAATGCAGAGTTGACCTAAAGTGAAGCTTGCCCTGTTCTCACCACTCTAGATATTTTCAACCAACCTGCTTGGGTACGCTTTGACACACTCCTAGTGTGGGTGAGATTTGAACCCAGGTATCCTTGCCAAATCAAAGGAATACAACCCTGTGTCACAACAGCCCTTTTTCTCACCATGCTACTGCTCAAGGTCTCGATAAAAAGTCCATTTCAACACCAATTAAGGCCCTTAGGTAGTCAATTGATGACTGCTTAAGGTCTTCCACTCTCTGATCCCCATTTATCTGCTTTCCTCACAGAAGATAGATTTGAACTGTAGGTTAGCTGACAGCATCTAGAAACCCAAGACACCACCATCAAAGCCTGTTGCCTATGCTTTGCACATTAGGCCAGATTTTCTCCCAGTGAACATGGCGTGTCAGTCACTACCTAATATACCTACACCCACACTTCTCAAAACAAAAAAAATAGCATTCACACCCAGAGTAGCATTTTCTTTTGCATTAAGCTTTTATTCTGGGTGTCTTGGGTGAAGAATAATATCCTAAGTCTGTTAAAGCAAGAATTTGAGATAGGTGAGACAGTCAACAAGATAGAAAGGGTTAACTACTGAGTTCCTTTGTGCAAAGATTGTAGATGGGATGACAAACCTTCAAGTTAACAGGTATTGTCTTCTAAAAAGCTAACTGTCTCACACTAATTGTGCAGTGGAAAGCTATAGCACAATTGAAACTTTCAAGATGTTCATTGACTTGATCTAAAGGAGTAACTTCCATGACAGGGAACAGAATTGAGGATGACATCTTCCAGTTGAAATCATGTCAATTTGAAAGGCTCAATGATGACAAAACAATAATCCAGAGAATTAATATTCAAGTTGTGTCTGGAATACTCAATTCTGACCCTCACTATAACAGGCATAACCATTAGTGACTATAGCTTAACAGGAGACTGCATCTCTTACATAGAAATACCACGCAATAAGTTCAATACCTGATCATTTAGTTTTAAAGTAATCTTCAATGTAATTTCAAAATAAATATTAAGAAATCATGGTTTAGTCACAAAGAATGATTAAAGGGTTGTGTATGGATTCAAATATTTTTCATTAATGACTTGAAGTCAGCAAATCCTTTTTATGCCTAATGCAAGATCTCAAATGTCTGCACAGCATTAACAAACAAATACAACTAGTGACAAAGTTCCTAATGCCACACACCATCTCTGTCACATTTAAACCATGATAGAGTATAGGTGATCACTCGGTCAAGCAGAGTTAAAAGGAGCAGGAATCTCTTTATACGCCTAAATTAGGGCAAGGTAAAAGTGAAAGTGCACTGCAGATGTGCCAAAAACAGTCCTCTCTTCCACATATTTAAATAATCATCTGTGGTAGTAAGCAGAACGCATACAAATGTCAATCATTGGTACTGTCCTTAGTTGCTGTTTTTCTCAAATTTTTGCGTGGTTAAAAAAATGCCAGAAAATATAAAAAGTCAGTTCTCAGTTAATACCCATTGTATCTCCTATTCCTTCACTCATTAGGTATTTTGTCTGGGCCACCAGAAATGAATTTGGCTTGAACGCAGGAGGAGAAATGGCACTCCAGTCAGGAGGAGCACTTTCTTTGTCTCTTGACATCTGAATCAATTCTGGCTCGAACTCAAGTGCTGTAAAACTAGGCATTTTGCCAGATCCAGTGTCCCCCATTACCCAAAGATGTGCACTGTCCCTGTCTCACATGGCCTCACCTCAGGATTGAGGAGACCTTTCTGCATTGACAAGGGGAAAATAATTAGATGGGCTACAGGTGTTGTTTCTGATGGTCCATACAGTTTAAAGATTTTGCTTTTAAAAAAAGGGTAATTTTAAAAAATAAAGTGATATGAAACCAAAATAGCGGTGCAAAGAGAGGGAATAAAACCCAGTCAAACCTGAGAATGACGGATCCCACAAAGAAATTCAATCCTTTTGTTGCAAGTACAAATGATTGAGAAGTTGAACTACTCAGGGAACAGTCGTAACAATAACCAACAAACTAATTTAACACGGCCCTCATGACTGTTTCCGCGCAATGAAGCGACTTGAGAGATTATCCGAGCTTGTTATTCTCTACATCTGAAAATTTTGATACTCTAGGCTGGTGGCAAATAAGTCCTCAAACTTTACAGCTGAGTCAGACTAACGTTTTTCATCAGAATCTTGCATCTTTAACCAAAGTTGATTTCTAGAGGCATTATGCTGAACTAACAATAGCACTGAGCAAGAGCTGCTATTGGGCTTCAGACAGTGATACAGACTTAAAAGTACTTTCAAAGCTCAAGCACGGTTTCACTTACATAGTATCCAGGGTTCAGAGGGCAAAATACGGATGATTACTGCACTAGCTTTCTTTACACTTTCTCCATTGAACCTCAAAATCACTGTCTTTTCCAGTTCCACAGTTTTAATGAGACACGAAGTTGACAGGACCTTTAAAAAAGTGTGCATATTGCATCAAATGGATTCGTAGAACTTAATCCAATAACAGCCTTCAACCGAAAGTGCAAATTAACCGAACAGCAATCCTAAACTGCAAAACATTTATCTGAAGACTTGAAATGAACATTGCAGGCAGAATACCGTGTCTCCAACTCAAATGTATGTGAAGCCATATTTCTGAGAAATGTGATGAGGCACTGCATAAACAAAGCAAATTCTTTCTTTCCAGTCATGACTGATTTTATTTTTCCTGAATTATGAATGGATGTTAACGGAGTTCCATATTTTTACGGCAAGTTACAGCCATAAACATGGATTTGAGTTCCATATAAATACTGGTGACATTTAACTCAATTTTTTTGTAATGCACATGACCTTTCTGTGCTGTCATATTGCTTGACCATTATGCAGCCTTAGAAATTTCCTTCCACTAAACATTGGCAAATTGTAATTAATTGTCTGGGGCTCCTGCCGCTAATACCTCATCCTTGCTAATGGCTCCTTCTTGCCTGAAATGGAATGAGACTATTAGCAACCTTTCATTTTATCCCAAGCTAGGCTGCAGAACTCATATCACTTCCATTGCAAAGACTGCATACTTCTACTTTATACACCTCCATTCATCTCCCCCCATCTACTGCTGAAAACCTCATCGTACATTATCTTCTGATCATTTCTTCCAAAGCTACGTTAGTTAGTAGCATTTTAAAGCATTGTTTCTCATGTTTGGAGCCTGAGGAGTGACAAAAGAAAAGTCAAAACTACGAAACTAGTTAAAACTTGGCTCATTAACATTGGCCTGAAGAAACAGGACTCACCACCACTGCCCACAAAAATGTAACAATCTCTGTGGGGTGTATTTTCCCCTCCCAGGTTAATTTGATCCCAGTGCCAGCTCTGTGGGATCTCTGGCATCCAGCAACTGTTTATACATTAAGCAGTCAGGCCAAGGAATTCTTACAGACACCAAACCAGGAATTAAAGTGCACTGATTCAATCCCTATATTTTGTAATAATTTTTACAGACAGCAAAATAATTCGGTGTGCACATGGAAGCTCAAATATCAAAAACTTTACAAAGAAACCAAAATAACATTTTTGATGTTTAAAAACCTATAATATACATGGTGAGAGAAATGTGACACCCTATCGACATAAAATTAGCTCATTCAGGGCCAGCAAGCTTGGTCTGCAATCAAACTATTAAAATTCCAATTACACCTCATTCGATGTCCCACAACTTTAATCATTTGCACAGTGGGACAAATATTTCAAAAAAGGTGAAAGCATGTGTCAAGTAGGGATTGTACTCAGCAGGAGTTTAGAAGTGAGTCAGCAATCTCATAGAAACCTACAAAATTCTAATAGAACTAAACAGATGCAGGAAGGATGTTCCCGATAGTGGTGGAGATCAGAGCCAGAGGTGATAGTTGAAGGATAAACCTGTTAGAACTGAGGAAGAGAAGAAATTTCTTCAGCCAGAGTGGTGAGCCTGTGGAATTCACTGCCTCAGAAAGTGGTTGAGGCCAAAACATTGTGTTTTCAAGGAGGAAGTAGAGACAGCTTTTGTGATAAGGAAAATGGGGGGGGGGGGGGCAGATTTGTGATATTCAGCTCTATAATCAATGATCATATTGAATTGCAGAGCAGGCTTAAGGGGTTGAATGGCATGCTCCTACTCCTAGCTTCAATGTTCCTATCAGAAACAATAGTGTTCTGAAGAAGCAATGATTTAAATGCAAGCCTTTAAATTACCAAATAAAAACTAAAACAACTGCAATTGCTGTAAATCAGGGAAAAAAAAACAGAAGTTACTGGAAAAGCTCAGCCGATCTAGCAGCATCTGTTGGGGACAAAAAATATCAGCGTTAACGTTTCTGGTTTGGTTCTGAGGAAGGGTCACTAGACCCAAAATATTAACTGATTTATTTTCCTTTACAGATGCTGCCAGGCCTGCTCAACTTTTCCAGCAACTTCTGCTTTTGTTCCTGTTAATTATCAACTTGTTCATCTGATTACGTTCTGAAGGGTCACTGGACCCGAAACATTAACTCTGATTTGTCTCCACAGGTGCTGATAGATCTGATGAGTTTCTCCAACATTTTTTGTTTTTTTGTTTCCAGCAAGCACAATTCTTTAATTCTTTGTTCTGCGTTACATCATGTAATTTCTACCTGCAAGGACTTGACAAGTGAACCACACACGCAGACTTCAGAGGATGCTGTCTGTTTTACAAAGGACGAATGGTAAGTGTTCACAGTTTCACCATTACAGTCACAAAATCTTGGCCTTAGGATTCCAACAATGCACATGTAATTTCTAGGGGCTGTTATCTTATTAAATGACTCAAAATCAGCCTGCGCCACATCCCATTGCTGCTCACATCAGTTCTCCTATCTGTACCTTATACTGTAGTCACTGAACAGCACGGTTGTAACACCACGCTGCAGCTGATTGGATGGGAAAGAGAAGATACCAACACTCGCCCACTGGTAAAAGGTGGTAAGCATTTTTTTAAAAAGTTTTCATCATTATCCAGCAAGTAATACACTCAGTGACAGCAAAGCACTAAAAGAAAAGGCAACCCTCAATGCAGAATCACGAATGAATGAAGATAAGGAGTTGGACTAGAGAGGGAGATTAAGGATGACAGTCAGTGATGGAGAAGTCAGAAAGCAATGAGAACCAGGCAAGGGATGAAGTGCACTTGTTATTTTGAGAAACCAGACAATTATTTTGATGGATGCCAATGACAGAAGGCAATTTTTCCCTTCAGCAGTTTCTTCCCTCGCTCCTTCCCCAGTTGGAGAAAAAAACGTAGGGCTCCAGACAAGGCGAAAGCCTACTTTGTTTTTTAAATCAACCCGACCACCAACTTATCTTTGTACATACACCAAGCCATTAATGAAGAAAATAGCCCAAGGCAATTTAGGGAAGAAAACTAAAACATGAAAAAAAACAAACAGGAGTTGAGAGGTGGTGGAAATACTCTTTATTTGAAAGGTGCCTGTTTACGGCTGGGGTGAGGCACAAGACCAACTGATACCAGCTTGTGGTGGAAGTAGTTTGCTGCCATCATCTTCTTTACTAGGTTAGGTTTAAGGACCTACTTGGTTTACAATAGTAAAGGAAAATCACAAGTGAGAATGATAGAGATGTAGTTGAAAACAAGATGTAAACAATATCACACAGTCATTTAAGTCTACAAGTTGTAGCCAGAACATCTAGATGAGCCACAAACTATCAATCAAATCGTGGGAAGACAGAATTGTAGCTTTGCCCCCCCCCAATCACAAACTCCATACCCTTGCCATTTATTCCATCCTCCCAACCGCTGAATCCCAGCCAATTACCTCAGTTTGAACAAGAGTATTAACATTCCATGGCATATTTGCAACTTCTAGTCAAAATTCTGAGTCCATATCCTCTGTCATAAAGCTCAGATACTTCCACTTCTGTAACAATACTGTTCGCAATACGAGACTTCAACATTTCAATGTACTTCAGCAAAATCAAAGTTCCACCATCACAACCTGCCCTGTGTCCCCACACAGGGCTTCCCAATTTCAAATTTTCAGCACTTGCTTAAAATGCTTCAAAAGCCTCATAGCTCATTCACTCCATATCCTCCTCCAGCCCTACATCTCTTACAGCCCCAGAACTCTGCACATACCCAACTTTGTCCTTTTGTACAGCCTTAACCCTACATGATAGAATTTCCTCCAAAAGCACTTCTACCTCTGTTTCTCTATCCTCCTAAACTCCTTTCAAAATATAGTATAATTTTACAAAGTTTCTGGTTACCCTTTTTAAATCTCCTTCTTGAAACCCATTTCTGTACTTCTGTGAAGTACTTCAAGACAGTGTTCTGTGTGATACGGCACATACAAATGCAAACTGTTAATCTTTTGAATAGATATTTTGAATAAGGTAGACCGGCCAGCTCCATCAGACAGGTATTTTTAAAAATACAGCACTCGCATTGAACTCTGCTATGAAAGATGCTTCACTAGATACTGCTAAATAACAGTAAACCTACATTTAGATACTTCAGGTGTACAGAAGCAAACTTCAGCAAAGCACGCTGAATACACTATAGAACAGTAATTGGAGCGGCCAAAGGGAGGGATAAGATTTATGACCATCTGGAAGAGCATGGCTTGATCAAATACAGTCAACATGGCTTTGTGAGGGGTAGGTCATGCCTTACAAACCTTAGAGTTTTTTGAGGATGTGACTAGAAATGTTGATGAGGGTCGAGTTGTGGATGTGGTGTATATGGACTTCAGTAAGGCATTTGATAAGGTTCCCCATGGTAGGCTCATTCAGAAGGTCAGGAGGAATAGGATACAGGGGAACTTAGCTGCTTGGATACAGAATTGGCTGGCCAACAGAAGACAGCGAGTGGTAGTAGAAGGAAAATATTCTGCCTGGAAGTCAGTGGTGAGTGGGGTTCCACAGGGGTCTGTCCTTGGGCCTCTACTGTTTGTAATTTTTATTAATGACTTGGATGAGGGGATTGAAGGATGGGTCAGCAAGTTTGCAGACGACAAAAGTCGGAGGTGTCGTTGACAGTGTAGAGGGCTGTTGTAGGCTGCAGCGGGACATTGACAGGATGCAGAGATGGGCTGAGAGGTGGCAGATGGAGTTCAACCTGGATAAATGCGAGGTGATGCATTTTGGAAGGTCGAATTTGAAAGCTGAGTACAGGATTAAGGATAGGATTCTTGGCAGTGTGGAGGAACAGAGGGATCTTGGTGTGCAGATACATAGATCCCTTAAAATGGCTACCCAAGTGGACAGGGTTGTTAAGAAAGCATATGGTGTCTTGGCTCTCATTAACAGGGGCATTGAGTTTAAGAGTAGTGAGATCTTGTTGCAGCTCTATAAAACTTTGGTTAGACCGCACTTGGAATACTGCGTCCAGTTCTGGGCGCCCTATTATAGGAAAGATGTGGATGCTTTGGAGAGGGTTCAGAGGAGGTTTACCAGGATGCTGCCTGGACTGGAGGGCTTATCTTATGAAGAGAGGTTGACTGAGCTCGGTCTCTTTTCATTGGAGAAAAGGAGGAGGAGAGGGGACCTAATTGAGGTATACAAGATAATGAGAGGCATAGATAGAGTTGAAAGCCAGAGACTATTTCCCAGGGCAGAAATGGCTAGCACGAGGAGTCATAGTTTTAAGCTGGTTGGTGGAAAGTATAGAGGGCATGTCAGAGGCAGGTTCTTTACGCAGAGAGTTGAGAGCATGGAATGCGTTGCCAGCAGCAGTTGTGGAAGCAAGGTCATTGGGGTCATTTAAGAGACTGCTGGACATGTATATGGTCACAGAAATTTGAGGGTGCATACATGAGGATCAATGGTCAGCACAACATTGTGGGCTGAAGGGCCTGTTCTGTGCTGTACTGTTCTATGTTCAAATGATAAAGTATGTTAGCTGGAAACCCGAAATAAAGTTCGATTTCCAGCAATGTTAGCACTAAAGCTCCACAGGTAAACTTTCACTTTCATGGGCAGTATGAAGCACTGTTGTCATCTTTACAACAATGCTAAATTTTAAATTCAGGCAATTAGCATCTCTGGGGCAGTTCTTTGCAATTCTTTTCACAGCAGACAACTCTTTCCGCAAAATAAATGCCAGGTGGTCAAATCACGAGACACCCAGGAGCCAATGTTAAATTGGCACCAACATTTAAAGATGTGCCCATTGTTTATGCCCCTCCTAGTGGTGCATTTGGTGAAGGGGAGGGCGGAGCGGGCAGCGAGAAGGACAGAAAGACTCATGGAGCACTTTCCTGCCAATGAAGGAACAAATTGCTCACTGGTATTCACACAGTCGAGGGGACTTGCCAGGCAGAGAGTCCAAAGGAAAAAAAAAGAGAGAGCCCTGACAAGGTCCCAGAGGCAGGCAATGTGGCTGGCATTCCCAAAGTAGGCAACACACAGGGTTTTCACTGGCTACACAGCTGGCAGCAAGAGGCCCATCACTTGCATTAAGTACTTTCCAATAGCATCAACTTGCATTTATGCAGTGTCTTGAACACTGTACAGCGCACCCAGCAGCTTTAGACTTGTGTAAATCAGGCAAAAGCAAATTGACAGAGAGCCATAGTAGGGCATGAAATCAAAAGATTTGTCAAAAAAATGGTAGATTTCAAGGAGTTTCTTAAAGGAAAGACAGCTAGAGGCGGAAACCTTAAGGATGGGAATTCCAGCGCTTGGGGCTTTAATGTATTAAAACATGATTTATGGGCATCCATTAAAAGAAAAAAGTGTATAAGTTGATTGGGAATATAAAACACAGCTACATTCTTCAGCCCCAAAAGATCACATAATTGTGTATATGTCAATGCTATTTTTCAGACACCACATTCCCCAATCACTTTCGTAGTCAACATAATGTAGAACTCCAGAACTGGCTGTTTTACTAACTGATACCTGATAAATTGGGGCAAGGGATCAATCAGATGGCCCAGTCTGTGTTGCAAAGATTCATGGGCATTTAAGACAACCATGCAGAGCAGACTTCACATGGCAACAGCATGTTAAAAATGCAGAACACCCACAACCAAACTTTGATGTGTGGTGTGCAAGGCAATCCTCACTTTCACAGGGATTTTTCTCAGCTTCAAAAGATTGACAAATTTGGTACCTCAAATTACAGGCAGGCTGATCAACAACAAGTTAGCACGAAAAGGGCTGCCACCACCCATACTCCAATAAATACAAACACTTTCAAATTGAAAAGATTCTGCAATTTTAACTGTATGTCTTCACAAATGAAGTGATAATTCACACACCCACCATCACAAGTCAATAAAATCCTAATGGCACTCAAAATTTGTATTTTTTTCAGACACTGAGAAACCTCTCATTCTTTCGCAGCATTGATGCATTAAACATTTGTAAGTAACATAGTCACGGAAAACTCAGTGCTGCCAAAATGTTCTTTGGCCAAATCCCAGTTTGCTTGATGAACCCATAACCAAGTTTCATCTAAATGGATTCTTTGAAAGAGCCCCTTGGAGTTCATTTATATTGTTTATTCTGGCCAGCTTGGCTTGCAAATAAATGATTTAGGCACGGTGTCTGTCTGCAGGGATTTCAACACCAATATCCATAAATACATCACTGGCAATCATTTTATTGATCAGAAAAAATAATCTAACAGTTCAACGAAAGGTCGGCATAGGCTTATTTAGCGAGAGATGGGTGCCTGTACAGCACAGCGGACATCCAGTGTATTTGTATATATATCCTGGACAAGAAGCATATGATTGACTGAGATTTGGGGCACAAGTTCCTCATGGCTCCCAACATTGGCTGTAGAATCTGAATCAGTCACTAAACACTACGTTTGTTAATAACCTCAAAAGGGGCAGGCCAGACAGCAAAGCCCGAAATGGTGGAAGGGTGGTATGCAGAGTGGCAGATTTGTGCAAAGCAAAACTGGAATGCAAAGATTTGTGGCCTCGTCTGGGTTGGGGGAAATCTGCAACACTAAGTGGGGCTACATATACCAGGATTTAGCATTCTGACTGAGAGAAAACAAGCTGAGGTTGACCAATACCTTATAGCAGAAGGCTCTCACAACATAGTAAATCAAGTGGCACGAAACAAGTAGGTTTCTTCCCCAATCTGCTCGTGCTCAGTCAGCCAGGGTGAAGTAGACAAAGAGCTACCGACCGCATCAATCAAGCAGACAGCAGACTTCCAACAGGAGAGAGTCCGGAGCCTTGGGGAGGTACGGACAAAGAAGCCATTTTGCCATCCATCAACTACTACAAACAGTGAGTCAAACAGCACAGTGGCATGTGTGGTCTGCATACAACAATAATATCCAAGCTGCATGGAGTATCAAAGCCAGGAATCTATTTTGCTCCAGTTATCTGCTTACAGGACTTGGCACTTGGGAAAGCAAATCATTGAAGCTCACTGGCACAGCAGATTGGCTCCAGACACAAAACTGCATGATGATAACTTTGCACTGTATAATTCCCAGCAGATTCACTTCAGAGAATCAACCCGAAACCACACAGCAGCACACAATGATATGGTGCAACTGAATTGACTTTAGGTGATTCCTAAAACAGGATCAGTGCATTTATTACCATGCTCGTTTCAAGATCACTTTAATCCTCTGCAACAGTCTCAGTTTTCAACAAACTTGGAACCAGCATCTATTTCTACTTGAAATTTATTTGATCAGTAATTTACAAAATCAGCGAACAAGTTCTCATCACAATTCACCAGGACTGCTACCTACACAAGTTTTGACTCTGTAACATCACTCTCAGTTTTAGTCAGGAGGCTGCATCTAATCAGAAATTCATTCTGGCAAGCTGTACCTTCCTTCCACTCGCTACCCAGCCACAAGGGGCAGTTACTGGACACCACCATGTACATGATCCACATCAAACTGTACTAGACAGGCAGAGGGCTACTGTAGTTTAAAGTGTTGCAGCTCTGGGACGACTGTCTGCAGCAAGAGTGGATCTGGATGCACAAATTGCAAACACCCTAAATCTGAAGTGAATCCATCTCCCACCACCATGAAGAGCTCTTCACCAGAAGCTTTCCACAAATTATTGGAATGTCACATTCTAAACAACTCTCTTTCTTGGAGTTTGACTTTGGATAATCTCAGTCCACACCATTCTGCTTGTGAATGATGATGCCATCTGTGAGCAGCAGAGGGTGCTATCACTGTAAAAAAAAACACACAACTCAGTTTGTTCAAATCAGTACGCCTGAAAATCAGTTGTTGGAAATTTGAATAGTTAGCTCATGATTATCTCTTGTTCAATTCAAAATGAGATGTGCTAATGGAAATAGAAACTTGTGTTCCAAATGCTGTGTTTTCTTAAAAAAGGCTACTCCAGTTCCTCAAAAGTTGTGCATTTACCATCAATGGCTAGTGTGAATTAACTGGTCTCATTTATAATTGATTTTGTTAGTAGGCAATTGGATCACACTCACACCCTGTTATTCTACACTTCCTGCTGATAGGATAAGACTCCATTCCCTAAAGCCTATGAACAGATAAGTTAACAATGGTGCTCTTAGGTCTCAAAAAGCAGAAAGCTATTCCCCAGGCCCCTGACTGAACGTAAGAAATCAGTCCAGGTCATCCAATACAACTTAACAAAAACCAGAAGTGTAGACACCAAAACACAGGTCTGGCAACATTTTGCTGGCATCTCATTGCCAGTTCTCGTCAGCCCATCTAGAAAGTGGTTTTGAGCAAATCCAAGCAAACAAAAGGGAGAGGACCCAGAACGTGATGACAATGAAGCAAACCATTGATAGAGAAATGAGAAGGTGGTGTGGGGAGAAGTCGAGGATACCACAGGATGCAGCTGTGAAATCAAACTCATGGTGAATCAGCAGATGATTCTTCATTTTGCCTGATCTTCCCTTTTACTAAAGCTTACAAGATGTTTATTAATCTTTTCTTGGAGACTTGCTTCCTCAGCTTTTACTGGGTGTGAAATCAAACATTCTGGCAATATTTTCTAAGTCAATAGAAAATAGGGTGAACTGTCCCAGTCTACAAGAGGCTGCCAATGTGCTCCCAGTCTGTATCTTTGCTGGTGGCAGCTTCACAGTCCATGAAGTTTCTTTTTTAATTCAATTGTACCATGTGGGCACGACAAGCAAAGTCAGCTTTTGTGCCCTAACACAAATTCTTTGAGGTGTTACCGAGCCAACTTCTTGGACAGCTGCAGCCCATGGAGAGGCACATCCACAAGGGTCTCAGGGAAGGAGACCCAGCATGTAGATAAGGGAGCAAAGGAAGACAAGAGCGGATTGTTGGGAGACTGCAAAAGTAACGATGCAGAATGGGAAGAGAAGATAGTAAGGAAGATGCTCCAAGTGTGACAGGGTGGGGGTAAGTGCTACTGAAATGGCAAACAGAGATCGCATTGACAGAGAATGTTTCAAAGTCCAGGGGAGAGATGAGAGGTATGGATCAATGTAGTCATGTTGTCCTCCAACACTTTGCTTCCAATCTGTTTCAGGAGTTGAAAACACAACAATAAGGACTCAAACCATGGACTTGCAGGATTGATGGGCAGAGATTTCAGGAGTGACCACAACATTCAATCAACTTGGGAGCAGAAAGGGAAACTTGAGATAAGGTGGTAGCTTTCAAGGAGAGATGAATCAAGAGTGAAAATTATAAGCAAGAGGGTGAGGTAGCAATTTTGTAAAGGAGGACCCATTTAGGAAAGGAGCCTGGGTGGCCAGTATTTCAGTACAAATATGATGTCAACAAAGTAGGGTGTGGGTGTTACAAAGAGAAGGTCAGAAATGGCAGGAAGAGGGAAACTCCTTAATACTGGGACTTACAAACAGGAGCACACCAAAAATTGGAAGCGCTCTCATTGTTAACTGAATAGTGATATGAATAAATAAAATCAGAGTGCAGTATTATAAAAACATATAATATGGGTCTCTTGAGATAAAATTACACAAAAGCTGAAATTAAAATGACTTCCAAGTTAAAACAAGGTTTCCTTTTAATTATTCACATTTCTGAGCAAGTTGCTTTCTCATAGCACACAGGTAAAAAAAAATTGACTGCTGTTTCGGGCACAAGTAATCCAAGACAGATTCCAAAACCTTGGTTCAGTTCCGTTTGGAACTTCCCTTGCCACCAACTGAAATACAAGTTCACTACCTTTAACAAGATATTTAAAGCTGGTTCTTGAAGCTGTTCAGCTAGCCAAACTTTCAAAACCCAGTATGCAAAATAAAAACTTTACTTCAGAATAAAATGTTGCCTAGATTGAAGGATCTACTGCAAACATTTGCCAAAACTGCAATACCACTAAAGCTCATTGAACTAATATTCTATCAAGTGTGGTTAGTGGGCTCAACCATGAACATTGCTAGTTTTTTTTTTACCTTCGCCACCCCCCCCACCCCCACCCCCTCAGATTATCAGCATCTGCAGTATTTTTCTTTTATAACAAATATTTAACCAGATGCAACTAAAATTGACCAGGTGCTGACCTGAACACAGTTTTCAAACAGCAGGAATTTGATGAAATTTCATCGTCATACATACACCCCAGACATTAATATACTGGAGGAATAGCATCATTGAATTTCCTGTTCAAGATCATGATACCAGGGCTACAGATCAAAGTGACTAATTATATTTCATTAATTTCATACTACATAATTGACTGTTTCAAGTTGTGTGGCCTCTCTGATCTGTAAGCAGCCAGACATTTCAAACTTCATTTAAATAATGCATCTTCGTAACTGTCATCATATATTACTCACACAAGTCACAATGGTCCTAATGGACCACAGGACTGATGTCTCAGAGACAAACCTGAAGGTTACCATGACTTGGGCGAGGTTAAGGAGGAGACTCTTTCATGCTAACCTCAGCTGATGTGGAAATGAACCCAGGCTATAGGGATCATTCTTCATTGCGAACTAGCCTCCAGCTAACTAAGGTAACAAACTCTTCCTATACCCTCTCCAAACCCTTAAGTCAACCTGAAGTATTACCTTAACAATGAATACATTAAATGCACAGACTACAGAATTGTGTGTCTTCCTTAACAACGTTAATGTACTTCTCAGTTCAGTGTGGTTTGGATTAATAATGTTATCATACAAAAAAATAATTTTTAAAACACACACTGCTCCAAGAATGAATGAGGAATACACACTAAAAAGAGTAGAAGAAAAAGTGAAAAATTGCA
This sequence comes from Stegostoma tigrinum, assembly GCF_030684315.1. Taxonomy (NCBI): domain Eukaryota; kingdom Metazoa; phylum Chordata; class Chondrichthyes; order Orectolobiformes; family Stegostomatidae; genus Stegostoma; species Stegostoma tigrinum. The sequence goes on along the minus strand of NC_081374.1, from coordinate 17,767,966 downwards.
GTAGTAAGCCCAAATAGTTTACTTTCAAATATACAGAGGGGTGCTTTGAAAGGATTATTATTGATTTGAAAGAGACTACAAATTGTGTGTAACATAATTATGGATGAAAGGATTTATATTTGGTGTAATACCTTCCACATTGTGCTAATTCTGGTAAGTTGATGGATTCTGTGTGTTAAAGTGTTACTCGTGTTATAATAAGCAAACACATTACACATGTTCTCTCATCATTGCTATTTGTGTGCCACTCAGATAAATTGGCAATGAATCTATTTTGGTGGCAATGGCTGAAGGATAAACATTGGACAGACGTTATTAGAACTTAGTTCTCTCTCTTCTTGGCAAAAGGCCATTGAATCTTGAGAATCCGCATGAACAGGTGGATAGCGCCTTGGCTTAGCATCTCAGCTGAAAGACATTTCCAACAATCCCTCAAGCTCACTTTAGTGGTAGCTTAGATTATGTGCTCAGGTCCTGCAGCAGAGTTCGAAAGCACAGCCTTCTGACCGAAAGACCAGAGGGGTCAGTAGCATAGTGGTAATGTTACTGTTCTAGTATTCCAGATGCCCAGGCTAATGCTCTGGAGTCAACCTCAAACCCCAACTCAGCAGCTAGGCAAATGCAAGTGGAATTAGTTACTAATACTAGAACATGAAATGTGCAAATGATCTTAAAAGCCCATCTTGTTCATCAAAATCCTTCAGGAAATGATATCTGCTCTACTTTAGTCTAGTTTACATGCAACTCCATATTCCAACTGCCCTCAAACTGCATAGCAAATGTGAAAGCACTGAAAAGTCAAATAAGCACATGTAGACTCAATGGTTCAAGAAAGCACCTCACTGCTACTTTCTCAAGTGCAAATTAAGGATAGGCAAAGCTTATTGGCTATGACAGATTAAAAGTAGCACAAAACGAAACCCACACTTAGCAAGCCCTTTAGTGTCTCATGGTCAACATGACATGACAACTTTAACAGACAGTTACAGAAAGGACTCAGACATTGTTTCCTTTAAGCTTTTTGCAGAAGTATCTAACACCCATTTGTCAATAGTTTGAAATCCAAACTCAAGAAAGTATATGCCTACATATATAAACAACCAATTCATCACACAGTGAATGCAGTTGGTCATTTAAGTACCGCTGGGAACCAAGCATTCAGGAACTACTGCCTACCTCCCACCACATTTATACAAGTTTCCACTCTCTTCTGTTAGAGAGAAGATATAAAGGTGTGTACACACGTACAAACAGATTCAAGAACAGCTTCTTCCTTGCTGTTATCAGACTTCTGAACGGACCTCTTTAACGTTAATGTTGATCTCTCTGCACCTCTTGGCAGCTACATTGTTCCGTTTACCTGATGCAATTTTATAGTACGATCTGCCTGTTAAGCACATAAGACAACACTTTTCACTGTCCCTCTGTACATGTGACAGTAATAAATCAAATCAAATCAAAACTGCGCCAAGAAAATGAGAACTGCCTCGGTCCCGGGGAAGACCTGAGATTCCTCATTTCTTCCAGCAGTTTCGCCATAATATAGAGCCTTGCGTGTTGTAATTCCCTTCAAGGAATTGCATTAATTGGACTTGTGCATTTCATCACAAACATGTTCCAAAACCTAATGAGATATTCCCAAGTGCACACCCAACAAAGAAGCGGTGCTTCACTTTCCCATTGCTATGAGCTTCTATATAGTTCCTGTACAGATTCAAAGCAAATATGAGGTAACACAGTGTAGAGCTGGAGGAACGTAGCAGGCCAGGCAGCAGAGAAACAGGAAAGCTGATATTTTGGGTTGGGACTCTTGTCCTGAAGAAGGGTCTTGACACGAGCATCTGCAGTTTTTGCTGTCTGAAATATCAAGCCTAATATCTTTGGGTGGGTGCACAGAAATGCTGGACTAAAGCAAATAGATCTAAGTTTTATCTTCTGAAAATAAAGTGGTGCTCTCATAACCCCACTTTGGCAGTAAATTGTACAATACAATGAATATCAAACAATCCCTGTTGAATCTGAAGAAAATGACAGTAAATTGTACAATACAATGAATATCAAACAATCCCTGTTGAATCTGAAGAAAATGACAGTAAATTGTACAATACAATGAATATCAAACAATCCCTGTTGAATCTGAAGAAAATGACAATTTAATGGGGGTGTCAACTCATTACAAGCATTTTCCACTCCTCTGATTAAGTGGCTCCAATGCATTGGTCATGCCTTCCACCCATATTCGAAGACGATACTGCTAACTATTGATTTCATGTGTTAGCAGTGTTCCTGTTAACATGACAAATCAGAGGACACAGGAGCTTTTACCACAAACATATCTTGTATAGCTTGAAACATTTAGCATAGAATAAGCTGCATCCTGGCCCCTTGCCTCCAAGCAGCTCATGTTACTGGCCAATACTATAGCAGCATGTGGATCATTGTAAGACTTTCATTCAGATGATGTCATTTGGTACAGTTGTCACTGTCACCATTCTAGAAATTCCACACTCACCATAAATAGTCCATCAGATAAAAGGAAAAAGGTCCTTTAAATAGCTCTGCAGGTCAGGGGTCCACTCAAACCTGGATATTGCGGGACCATCTTGTGGAAATCATTACGTTCACTAATGCGCAGAGACTGAATGAACACAGGTCTGATCCAAGCATGCACTCAAATGTACCAATAAATTCACTCTCATTTTAGTTTAACTACTCAAATGATCATCAAATGGAGAAGCAGATGAAGGCACCACTGTTTTTCTGCCTTGTATCTTATTGCTTTTATGTGGAGCCACTGTAACAATCAAGAGCAATTGGTTTGTAATGAAAGTGTGATAGTCATGAAGATACTGGTCTTAAGTTTCCTCCTTTTGCACAACCCAGATATTAAATATGAAACTGGCATCAATTTTGAGAGTCACACAACACCAAGTTATAGCCCTACATGTTTATTGGAACTCACAAGCTTTCAGAGCATAGCCCCTTCATCAGGTGAGGTCAGACAGAAGCACACAGACACAGCATTTACCGGCAGAGATATCAAAAGATCATACAAATGGTGTGAGTGCTATGTCAAATAGTAAGCCTCTGCAAGTGATCAAAAATATTAGGTATTTAAATAAAAAGTCAACAGCTGAATAACAAGCAAAGGGATGACCTGCAATCGGATTAAATGAGACAGCGAGATAATTACAAAAAATTCAAAATAAGCTGGTGTTAGAGAGAAAAGAAATTACTGGAAATAATGCAATAGGTATCAGAGTCGCATCCACTGCATCCTCGACCACAATGTCTTCACCTTCAACAACCAGTTCTTCATCCAAACACATGGAACAGTCAGGGGCACCAAATTTGCACCTTAATACACCAACATTTTATGCAGAAGTTCGAGCAAAGACTTTTGCTGCACAGGACCTCTGTCCAACACTACACACCTGATACATCAACAACGTTTTCTTCCATTGGACTCATGACAAGGAATCACCGAAACCACTACATAGTGATATCAACAAGCTTCATCTCAGCATCAGATTTACCATGGACTGTCCTTCAGAAATCACTCTCGACCAACAAGAACAGACTCTTCAGTGCCTCACTCTACTGCAAGTCCACGGATAACCTCGCAATGCTGCACTTCTAACTTCCATGCTAAACATATTAAAGAAGCCATCCCCTGCCGACAAGTCCTGTGCATACACAGGGTCTGCTCAGATGAGGAGGAATATGGTGGACACCCTCATAACAGGATACGATGCTCAACTCATCAATAACCAGTTCCAATGTGCCACAGTGAAAACCCACAATGTCCTCTTCAGATTACAGATACAGGTTACAACTGAGAGTACCCTTCATTGTCTACTACTGCCCTGGAGAAGCAAGACCATGTCATGTTCTTCACTGCTTTCAACATGTCATGGATGACAATAAGCATCTCATCAAGATCATGCCTACACCCTCCACTTCTCACCTTCAAAACAGACTCCAACCTTAAACAGACCATCTTTTGCAGCAAACTACCAAGACACCATTGCTCAGAATACCACACAATGCTGACATGGCAAAATCTGCAAGACATAATCAGTACATCGACAGACACTGCCATCACACGTGAGAACACCATCCACCATGTGCACGGCAGATACTCATGTGACTCGGTCAATGTTGTCTCTCATATATTGCAGGCAAGAATGCCCTGAAGCATGGTATACTAACAAGACCATGCAGACGCTACAACAACAGATGAATGGACACAGTGCAACAATTGTCAGACAGAAATGTTCCTGCTCAGTCAGGGAACATTTCAGCAGTCAAGGACGTTGAGCCTCTGATATCAAGGTAACTGTCCTCCAAGGTGGCCTTTCACATACACAACAACACACAATCGCCAAGCAGAGACTGATAACCAAGTTCTGTACCCATGAGGATGGCCTCAACTGTAATTTTGTATTCACATTGTGCTACGTGACCCCAGCATACTGTTCTGTATCTGAAAAGTCTTCCTTATTGTCCTGTTGACACTACCATCTTGATAAATTGTTATGACCTCTCTACCTTAGTGTGTACAGTTTCAAATTACTTATATTACACCTTCAGCATGTGACTTTGATACTTATCATGTCATTCCAGTCATTTGGTTTGTCTTCAACACATCCTTATTTTTAACATTTTATAATTATCTCTCTGCCTCATTTTATTGGATTACAGGTGATTCCTTTGCTTGTTATTCAACTGTTGGCTCTTTACTCCCACCATCTGACAGTTTTGATCGCCTGCAGAGACTTATTATTCAACACTCTGCTCACACAATGTGCATGATCATTTTATCTCTTGGTCTATCAATTCTATGCCTGTGTGCTCTTCTCTCACTTCAACTGATAAAGGGGCTATGAAAGCTTGTGATTTCAAATAAACCTGTTGGACTATAACCTGGTGTTGCATAACCTCTGACTTTGTCCACCCCAGTCCGACACCAGCACCTCTACATCAATATCATGCCTATTTCACAAATGTCAAAATTACACTTCAATATTCTTGCAATCTCATTTGAACCTGCTCAAACTTGGTACTGGTGAAAGGTCACAGATCCAAAATATTATTCATGTTTTGTTCTTCACATTGGCAGTCAGACATGTCGTGTATGTACAACATTGTTTGTTCATGTTTATTCACATTTCCAGTATCCACAGTATTTAGCTGTTGTCCAAACTTAAAATGTGCATAAATCACCCCAAATAAGCTAACCCACACCAACATATCACTGCCAAAAAAAAACAAATGTGAAAATGTGGCCCCTGAAAGTTGGCATTTTGTGACATTATGGGAGTCAGTCAAGCATCGACACCTCAACTTTCTCAAGCCACTGTGCTCAGTGACTATGTGCCAGGCCTCTTCAATGCCCACTTCATGGGATTTGTGAGATAGGAGAGGCAGGCACACTCACTGTGCCAGGACTTTGCAGCATTAATGTCAGTCGCAGCAGGTTTAAACCCCAGGCTCCGCAGCACTTCAGATGCTGCAAGCCAGTAAGTGCCCTGCGCACACTGATGCTGCATGGTCAGCCCCAAGGGAATGACCCAGAATGGGCAGCTTGCAGCCTGCTTCACTGACAGTGACCTTGAAACGCTGGTGGATAGGGCGCTGGACAGGATGGTCAACGTTTTTGTGTCGACTGGCAGAGGCGGTTAGGTCATCAGTCTCAGCTGGCCAGGAATGTGATATTGCCCAGGTCAGTGCTGTGTCCTCAGTAAAGTACAGCAGCCCAGGAAGATGGGGAATGAGCTTCTGATCTCCACAAGGGAAAGCGCCACCGTTTTCTCTATGCTATCTCTCTCTCTCACACACACAGGGCCATCATTCACACAAACTACACATGCCTCACACTACAGCTTATGAGCTATCACTACTGATGGCCATCCACCACCTCCACTTGATCGCTCAGTATTCTGAACTGGGATGAGCTGTCTGCCTCACCAGCTGCACTAAAGAGCCATTCTAGCTATAGAGGCTGGCAGAATCCTCCAAGTAAGCACAAAATGAATGAGCACTAAGTAATGCCATAAGATGCATCAAGCACAGGCACAGCAGATATGGATACATCCCTGTGCAAAGAAATCTAGCTAATATCAAGTGAAGTCCTGCTAAATCAACAGTGACATGGTGAGGCTGGTGGTTTGGTTATGCTCATGCCCATGGACGAAGGTTGGAAGAGGACGGCGTTCAGGAAGCATGAAGGAAAAAGGTGAAGGTGGACTTTGTGAAAGTCTAGAGAAGTGAGTGGGAAGTTCCTCCTCTCAGATAACCACAAACCACAAAAATCACACATAGGCCAGACAGGTAAGGATGCTAGCAATTGGCACCATCTAGTTTCTTGGGAAAGGAGGAGACACTCAGGAGCTGTGTAGAAATAAGGTGAGATTAGCTAATAATGAGTAGCAAATACATGGTAATTATATCACCACAACTCATTAGACAGATTCAGAAGTCAGTATTTAAACCTCAGGGGTAAAATTGTAATTGTTTTCCACAAATTCTCTCGCAAGTGTGACTGTTCCATTTATTTTCCCTAACTCGTGCACCAAAACCTACACTGCACAAGTGGGCAAAAAATCCTGCCCCAAGTCTTAAATTCCCAGTGTCAGTTCTTTTAGCCATTGATTACCCAAAGTATATTTAAAAACCTGCAGTTTTTTTTTTTCTTCATTTATTCACAGCATGAGGGTGTCGCTGACTAAACCAGCATTTATTGCCCATCCCTAATTGCCCAGTGGGCAGTTAAAAATCATCCACATTGCTGTGGGTCTGGAGTCACATATAGGCCAGACCAGGTGAGGATGACAGTTTCCTTCTCTAAAAGGACATTAGTGAACGAGATGGGTTTTCCTGACAATTGGCAATGGATTCACGTCATCTTGAGATTCTTAATTCCAGATATTTTATTGAACTCCTATTCCACCATCTGCCATGGTGGGATTCAAACCCAGGTCCCCAGAACATTATCTGGGTCTCTGGATTAACAGTCCAGCGATAATACCACTAGGCCATTTAATTTTTAATACAACTGACACTTCATGAAAAGAAACAAAATCATTGAGGACATTTTTTTAAAGTAAAAAAACCATAAAAAGTATTGCGATGAAAATGCCAGGAAAGTGAATTTAGACTCCACTTTTACAACATGGATAGAGGTCATTGTGTCTGCGCCAGTCAAACATTCATTTGTTTAAATGCCATTTTCCAGCACTTGGCCAATAACCTTGTGTCCTATACTGTTTCAAATGCCCATCTAAATACTTCTTAAAATGTTTTGAGGGTTTGTGCCTGTATCACGCTTTTTGGAAGAGTGTTCTGGGTACCCACAAACCTTTGGGAACGGATTCTTTTCCCTCAAATCTTTAAGCTCTGCTCTTTACCTTAATATTATGCTCCCTAGTTAGTGCCTCCCGTATGAAGGGAAAAAGTGTATCCCTATCTATCTTATCTATTCTTCAACTTTGTATCCCTCAAGTCATCCCCCTCAGCCTTCCCTGCTCTAATGTAAGCAACCCCACCCTACTTAGTCTCTCCTCATAGCTGAATCACTCCAGCCCAGGCAACATCCCTGAAAATCTGATCATTGCACGGACAGATTCTTCAAGCAAACATGACCTTTTTTGTGAGCAGTGATTCATTTCAGAGGAAAAGGGTTGGAAAGGAAACATAAAAGATAGAGAATTGGGCGTGTTGTAGATATTTTTAATTAATTTCCTCAAACATGTTTTGACACACCTCTGGAGTACGAAGAAACTTCAACCTAGGCCTCCTGACCAAGAGGTAGGAAATACCATTGCACCACTGGAGCCCTTTGGATATGTTGCAGGTATGTAGCTGACACTAAAAAGTTCCACAATCATTTCCGTTCCATAATTGGCTGCAATCCAATTACATACACATTTCAGCTCAAATGGAGTTTATTTGCCTCTTGACAAACTCAAACAACAATCATATCATTAAAAGCTTGTTTTAATTAACATCTATTATTGAGATACTTTTGGCATCTACTTCAGTTACTTTAAATTTCTGAATTCTAGTCAGCAAAGTTCAAAGCAATGTTTAGATAGCTGGATCCTTTCATTATTAGGAGGATAGTAATTCAGAGGTGGAAACGATGAGGTGGGAAAATGGAGTATTAACGCGCTTCAACATATGATGGAATTTCCTGGATTGAAACAAAATAATCGTTAACCGTCTTGGGTGCACATCATTCAAAGAGATGGAATTCACTAAAACTGGAAATCTATATACAGGTCATCACTGGCATAGTCAAAACTGTGATCCTTTAAACAGCTATATTAATAGCCTTTGGTAAAAGATGGCAATTCATCTAAGTCACAATTCCCTACACAGTTTAGTGTATCTTTCGATGATGCATCAAGAGCGAATTCTAACAGACTGACCATAGGTACCAGTCACAAAAGGAGGAAAGGTCCAGGAACATAGCAACACAGAATCCCTACAGCACGGAAGCAGACGATTCGGCCCATTGAGTCCACACCAATTCTCCGAAGAGAATCCCAGCCAGCCCACGCCCTACATTTCCCACCCTAGACACTACGGGCAATTTAGCATGGCCAGTCCACCCACCCTGCACATCTTTGGACTGTGGGAGGAAGACAGAGCACTGGGAGGAAACCCAAGCAGACACGGGGAGAATGTGAAAACGCCACAGAACCGGTCATCCAAAGCTGGAATTGAACCTGGGTCCATCATGCTGGGAGGCAGAGTGTTAACCACTGAGCCACCCTGCCAAAGGAAATCATGGGAACCCAGCTGAAGAACAGAAACAGACAGTAGCTTGGCCAAAGCTTATTGCAACATCAAACTATTGCCCCCAGCATTTTATATTGGAATTTAATATGATGTTATTCTTGTGACTTCTCTCAACCACAGTTTAACACATTTCAAAGCATGCTTTGGATACATAGTCTAATCATTTGCCAATGAAGTAGTGACAAAGGTGATTGACAAAGGCAGACAGCAGATGTTGTCTATGCGGACTTCAGCAAGGCATTTGACAAGGTTCCGCATGGTAGACAATTAGCAAGGTTAGATCATATAGAATCCAGGGAGTGCTAGCCACCTGGAAACAAAATTGGCTTGAAGGTAGGAGACAGAGGGTGATGGTGATGGAGAGTTTGTTTTTTGACTGGAGGCCTGTAACCAGCAATGTGCCACAAGGATCAATACTGGGTCCACTGCTTTTTATCATTAATATAAATAATTTGAAGGTGAATATGGGAAATTTTGCAGATGACACCAAATTTGGTGGTGTCGTGGACAACGAACAAGGTTACCTCAGTGGCGAGCGTGCGGAATGCACTGCCCGCAGTGGCAGTGGACTCAGACACTTTAGAGACTTTTAAATGACTCTTGGATAGGCACATGGAGGATAGTAAATGTAGGATAAGCAGGGTAGATTGGTAGGATAATAGGTCAGCGCTATATCAAGGGCCGAAAGGCCTGTACTGTTCTATGTTCTCTGTAAATGGGAACTCAGATGGGTAGGTGGGACAAGGAGTGGCAAATGGAGCTTAATCTAGATAAACATGAAGTGTTTCATTTTGGAAAGGCAAATCAAGGCAGAAGTTATACATTTGATGGTAAAGGTCCTGGGGAGTGTTGCCGAAGATGTTGGGATGTGAGTTCATGGTTCCTTGAAAGTGGAGTCGCAGGTAGACAAGATAGTGAAAGCAACGTTTGGTATGCTTGCCTTTATTGATCGGTGCAAGTGTTGAAGTTGGGATGTCACATTGTGGCTGTACAGGACATTGGTTAGGTCACTTTTGGAATACTGCATTCAATACTGGACTGCCTGCCATAGGAAAGAGGTTGTAAAACTTCAAGATTTATTAAGGATGTTGCCAAGATTGTACAGGGAGGGGCTGAACAGACTTGAGCTAATTTCCCTGGAGCATCAGAGGCTGAGTGGTGGCCTTACAGAGGTTTACAAAAGTCATGAGGAGCATGGATAGAGTGAATAGCCAAGGTCTATTCCCCAGGGTAGACCAGAGGACACTGGTTTCAGGGGAGAGTGAGGTAAGATTTAAAAGGAACCAGAGGGGCAACGTTTTCACACAGAGGGTGGTGTATTAATAGAATGAGCTGCCAGGGGAAGTGATGGAGGCTGGTACAATTACAACAATTAAAAGACATCTGGATGGGTTTATGAATAGGAGAGGTTGGGAGAGATATGAGCCAAATGCTGGCAAATGGGACTAGATTAATTTAAGCTATTTGATCAGCGTGGGAGAATTCCGTGCTGTACAATTCTATGACTCAATAACCTTGTCAAGGCCTAGGCCTACAAATGGGTACGCTGTCAATTTACTAATTTTCCGCAAGTGAGACTAGAACCATTAGTGGACCACAGAACGTTATCGTGACAGTTATGCTTAAAGCTGACTGTAGGAACATTTTAACCTCGCACAGCAAGAAATTGCTGCACATGTACAGAATGGACCTTAATAGCTTTTTAAATTCCCCTTGAATGGAGAGAGTGTACGTAAACAATGTCTGCAACTGCTGAGGCTTAGCTTTGTGAAGCAGAAATAAACTGTTCTGAGCTTCACGTTTTGCATGCAGACAAGCATCTCAGCAGAATAGTGACCCTTCCTGAAAGGAATAATGCCTTGGAGGAAATACTATAATTATGCACTGTGCCAGGAGAGCTGTGTAAATTAGGCACTGCTATTCACTCTCGATAACAAGTCCTACTATAGTAGGCTGTTAATCAGTGAGAAGTCTTCCTAGCAATCTTCACAAATAAAGTAGGATTTTAGCTTTGTCTGTTTGATCCACAGAAAAGATATTACCATGTCTGGATGTTTCAAGATGGGAATAAAACATTGAGAGAAAAGCTAGCTAGTAGCATGGTACTGCAGGATGGCAGTGACTTTTGTGGAGATCCTCTGGAGTCAGTGATGGGGCCACAACTATTCATGTTAAAACTGTGACAAACACTACATTGGGCAAACTGGCAGAAAGCTAGCCACCAGGATACACGAACATCAAATAGCCACAAAACGACATGACCCACTATCACTCGTATCCTTACATACAGATGAGGAAGGACACCACTTTGATTGGGACAACACATCCATCCTAGGACAAGCCAAACAGAGACACGCACGAGAATTCCTAGAGGCATGGCATTCCAACCAGAACTCCATCAACAAACACATTGGCTCCAAATCAATCTACCATCCCCTGAGAAAAAGAACAGGAAATGACATCACCAACCCAAGGAAACCTAAACCGATAAATAGAAAGCGGGACATAACACCAGTGCTTCATCAGAGGCTCACTGATGATGTTTTCTAGAATGGTGACGAACTGTCTGAAAACTAACCTTCCAGCTCAGCGTGCAAACTCACATCCAGGGTTCTCTTCTGATTAAGATGAAGACTCAGTTGGCAGTTAAGGAGACAAATGCAATGTTAATATTCGTTTCAAGGTGGTTAGACCACAAGAGTAAGGATGTCATGCTGAGGATGGTTCTGGTCAGACCACATTTGGAATGTTGAGAAAAGTTTTGGGTCCCATATCTAAATCAAGGATGTGCTGGCCATGAAGGGGATCCAGAAGTAGTTCACAAAAACGATCCTGGGAATTAAGGTCATCATTGGGGTAATTGAGAACTCAGTCTGTATTTGATGAGAATTGAGAGAGAGATGAGGGAGATCTGATGAAAACTTACAAGAAAACTGAGAGACCTGGATAAAGTGGATGTGGAGATAGCATTGCAACTTGTAGGGGGGACTAGGACCAGAGGGCTCACCTTCAGATTGAAGGCACAGCCCTTCCGCACTGAGAAGAGGATGACCTTCTTCAGCCAGAGAGTGGGGAAATCTTTGGAATTCCTCGTCATAGAACGCTGTGGAGGCCAAGTCATTGAGAATATATATGAGACAGAGATAGGTGGATTCTTGGTTGGTAAAAGGATCAAAGACTATGGGGTGAAAGCAGAAAAATGGGGTTGGGAAATAGATCAGGCACAATTGAACAGCAGAGAAAACTTGATGGACTGAATGGCCTATTTCCATTCTTTCATCTTACGAAGCTTTAAAAGCCTTCATACTCAACTTTTTGCCTGCTTGGAAATTCAGAATGAAAAGAAACCTGCTCACTTCCTCAAGAATTTCTGATAAAGTTCCTCTTGGCTCAGTTTAAGACGAGCATGCTATTCTCCATTCCCAGTCTGGATTGAATATCACTAAGGTTTTGTTGTAGATAAAAAAAAAGCCCACATATTACTCTTTCCCCTCCCCATTCCAATTAGTGGGAAAACAGTAAGGTTGTAGCATTACAGAAACCCATACCATCCCATAACCCTCACCCTTCGCAAGTGCCCCCATAATCAAGATAATCAATCAGCAATTCAGTTGGGCGTGGGCAAAAATGATCAACATTTGTTTTGTTTTAAGTGATAGACTGCAATGGAGCTTGAAACCACAGCAATCTCAGTTGTGGCACAAACCAGTAGAATGCATTTTTTTTTTTAAATAAAGCTTCTTCGCCAATTTCTCCACAAAACACAGATGATCTAGAACAGTCCAATTACTTGGAAGTCAACATGGCCATTCCCATCCTTCACGACACCAGAGACAGGTAGAACCTCAGTACATATAGTGACACCTGGTGTTTGCGTATTGACGGTCTATGCACAGCTTGATGCAGCTGCACACGAAAGGTAGCCATCAGGATGAGGGCAGGTTGAGTAAGTTCTTCATTCTGCCATCCAGAGTTTTGCACATGGCGTCGCTAGAGGACATGGTCCATCGTAGACCTCCAGATCAATTGAAAATGTTTTAGGTGACTGCAAGGCACAGGCTCTGGGAATGGGCCAGACATGCACTATGTCCAACAACAGAGTGCCTCACACATTATGACCACATTTTTACCCACAACAGAGTTTCTGCCTCACCTTGACAATACGTTCCTCCCAAGTTTTGGCATACGTCCCAGTCCCTCCGAACCATACTCCCAGCATCCATAGGTAATCTGTCCTTACAGTGAAAGGGATAAAGGATTGGTCATCCCAGGTCCCAAAGAACACGGCCTTACCCTTGCCTCATTTTACCTCGGATTCTGAGGTGAGTTTAAGCTGGTTGCAGATGCTGGTAAGTCAGCCTGTGGGAAAAGGAGAGGGTGGATCCTCTGTGGTTCCCTGAGCAGACTGTCAAAGTAATTTAGCAGAATGTCTCATCACCAGAACTTTCCAACATGCACCAACGCATCACCTGGCTGGTGGTGAGAAGGGCCATACCTGTGAGATCATACAAAGTACTATCAGATTCTCTGCAAAAGGCATGCTGCCCTCAAAGCAGCATTGCGGGATAGAGACTGTCACACATCTCCAGTAGGAAAATGCCTTTGCAAAGGAAGTCTGGAAATAGATGCAGTGGTTTTTGTCAAGGGTCATCCCAAGACGTTCCATGACACAGGACTGGGCAATCTATGTTCTGTTCCCTGGGAGACACACCAAGACAAACACCAACTGTACCTTAAGGACTATCGATTCAGTGAAAGATGCTCTTTGGTCTGCCCAAAACTTGCTTGTCTTCCAGAGCAAGGATTTGACTTTGACCAAATGTTGCAAACTGGCACATTCCAACACCCAGGACTATATGCTGAGGGATGTACTCAAGCTTGGGCAGGCACCATCAAGAAGCAATAGGGAAAGGCCAGTGTCTGAGGTCTTTTTGCCAAAGTTAAATGGGGATCTGTTCAGTTGTCGGATGCCCCACCACACACCTTCCCCAAATATATTGGGAATATAATCTTGTAAAAGAAAGAAATGCCTTGGTTTGTTTGTTTGATAGAGTCAAGCTCCAACATTTGTTTCTCCATATGCTACTGTAAAGAACCAACCTGCTTCAGGGCCTGTACATAAAGATTTTTTTAATATTTTGTTCATAAAACAGAGTGTCTGGGCCAACATCCTGCAACAATATTGATGACCTTTGCATTATCACTCAATTAACAAAGTCTTGAAAGAGTACCCCTTTAGCATCTGACTATAGAATCTCGCATTAACGTGGTAGCTTTACTCCACTAAAATAGCTCCAAATTCTGTCTGATAATGCTCTTCTGATATCTAAATGTAGGGATTCTAAATGAATTAAAGTTTAGTCAAGGCCTGACTACTGAATAAGATGACATTCACATCACAGCTCCAACTTTGATTTGAGGAAATTGTTTCACTCTAACACTGTCATAGTAATGACAGTGAAGGAGAAAAAGCACCTTTAATGAGTCATGGAAGTATGGAAGTATGGAAAGAACAGCAGCATGCATATATATAACACTGAAAAATGTCTCTGGAGGAACCTCGCAGAAGCAGCTTCAACTAAAATTGGACACTACATTAAAGAGATGAATAGGTCAGACAACGAAAATTGTGGAGCATGTTACAGAACAAAAGAGAGAGACAGAGACACTTAGGAATGTAATTCCAAGCAAAAAGCCTAAACAACTAAAAAAGGTACAAGCCTCTTTGGTCCAGGAACAGAAAATCAGATAGTGCAGAATGTGAGCAGCATGAAGACACTAGATGGTTGACAGTCTAGAGAAAAGTTATAGAGAGAGGCGAGGAGCCAAAGCAGTGGATGGTTTTTTTTGTTATCCACTTGTGGAATGTGGACACCACTGGCTGGACAGCATTCATTGCCTATGAGAAGATGATGGTAAGCTGCCTTCTGGAACCACTGCAGTCTACATGCTTTAGGTTGACTCATATTGCAATTCAAGAAGGAATTACAAGATTTTGGCCAGGCAACAGTGAGTGTTATATTTCCAAGTCACGATGGTGAATGGCTGGGAGGAGAATTTGCACATGGTGGTGTTCCCAAGTATCTGCTCCCCTTATCCTTGTAGATGGAAGTGGCCACGTGTTTAGAAGTCGCTGTCTCAAGATCTTTGGTGAGGTTCTGCAGCATATCTTGTAGGTAACACACACAGCTGCTGTGGAGCATTGGTGATATAGGGAATGAACGTTTATGGATGTGGTAAGTTGAGAGTCTGGTGTCACGATTCTTGGGTGTTTTTGGAGCTGTACCCATCCAAGCAAGTGGGGAGTTACGTGGCACAGTATTCCAGGCCTTTGACCTGTTCATGCAGCCACTGTAATTATATGGTGATTCCAGTTAAGCTTCTGATCAATGGTAGCCCCAAGAATATTGACTGTAGGGGATTCAGTGATGGTAAAACCTTTGAATATCAAGGGGTGGCAGTTAAGAATATCTCTTGCTGGAGATATTTGTTGCCTGGCATTTGTGCGGCATGAATATTACACGTCATTTGTCAGTCCAAGGATAGATATCATCCAGATTTTCTTTCATTTAAACACAGAGGGCTCCAAGTACGAGAAGCTAAAAACTGAGATGCTGCCGAACATGAAAACACAAGGGTAACAAGTGAATGAGATTTGGAGATTTCTGGTCGAGTTCAACTTTACAAATGGCGGTCAGTGGAGGACCAAGGAGCGCTGGGGATTTTAAAAAAAATTCACACCAGTCTTTGCCGAACAGGATGGTGCAGAACAGGTTCAGTACTGAGTAAGTTTGGAAAGTTTCATTTCCTGACTTCAGAATACCATCATCACTCCCATGTTTGTGTTCAGTTTCTCTCATCAAAATCAACAAATGCTCTTTATACATCTGCCCCCAGAAGCATGACTAAGAAAAGAAGAAATGGCTCACATGCAAATTTGAATAATCGGATCAGAGAAACAGCTGTGAAAAATATTAAAGAGAAATTAAATTTTACTTTCAACATTCTAAGTTTTATCAATACACTATCGCCCACCAGCACCCTTTCACGAGGGTTAAAGGAAGTACACATTTCCAGTACCAGGAGAAAGTTGTTACAACTGTCAAACCACATTCCTATGGTATGTGTAGTTTAACCAGATGTTCCTGCATGGAAAGAAAAGTCAAGTTACAGCAGCAGAAATGTGATATATTAGACAATGTCCTGGCAACTGAGAGTTTTTCCTGGACTAATTTTCAGCTCCTTTAAGTTAATGTTAGAAATAGTTTAGAGTCTGTAAACTGTGGATGGGATTAAGTTTTCTGGACAAGACTGTGAGCACACAAACCATTAAAACATGACAGTGAAAGAATTAGTGTGCTAGTTCAGCTTTTGGGAGATGCACCTGGACAATAACTCCTATAAAACAAAAAACCAACAACCAGGAGCACTTTTCCCACAGCCAGTGACATCCTTAGTGCCAAAGTGCAACCTCCAGAGTGCTGCATCAGCAGGGATTTTAGGACAATTTGGTAATGCAACCAGCTCATGCACAGTAAATTTTAATTTATGTTAGACATAGGCTGTGTTTTTACATTCGTTTTCCTCTTTGCCCCTCACCAAGCCATGCTACATGATCCTTCAGGATGCTCTTTGTACATCGCCAATTTACACCATAACCCTAGTTACATTAACAGTATAGTGGGGAAAGCACTCAATCCTGCTTAATTGCTGCTTATAAATTCTGTGTCAGCATACAACCTCTTCCACACTATATATCTGAGGAAGGAGAAGAGCTGCGAAAGCTCATGCTTTCAAATAAACCTGTTGGACGATAACCTGGTGTCATGTGACTTTTGACCTTGTCCACCCCTGTCCAACACTGGCACCTCCACATCACAGGAACTCAATCAGGCAGCTGTATGCTCAGAAAATCCAAGGTGTGTTGCCAATCAAGCTGATTCAAAAATCAACCTCAACTTTCTTTTATAACATTCTTTAAATGAAGGAGGGTAACTGCTATAAACGTCTATAATTACAAATTAATCAAACTGTAGCATTATTAAGCAAAATAACTTCTGCTTATCAAATTTCATGGCAAATCAGGAATTCAAAATGATACTGCGTACACACCCAAGGGTGGTTTCTCGGATATCGAACCAGGCTGCTAGTAGCTATCCTCAATAACTGAGTTTTTCCATAAGGTTCAAGGAAATAACTTCCTTTACAGAGCATCTTCCATGACCTCACTATATTCCAATGTGCTTTACAGCAATTAAGTGACTATTGCACTGTAGTGACTGACATACTAAGCTCAGCAGCCAATCTGAGCTCCACAAACAGCAAGAAGATTCAAAACCAAAAAAAAACCAAGATTGTTTCCAGGATAGATACAACAATGGTAATGGTGGGGATGTTCAGTTCAACACCAGCATGTAAATTGTATGCATTGCCTGGACAAATCTATCAAAATCAGCTCCTCTACTTTCTGGTGTTAGCATCTCATCAAAACACAACCTTTCGACTGTGCTGCACTACATCATCAAAACTGGTCACTTACTCAAACCTTTAATGTTCGGTTTGAACCCATGATCTTCAGAGACAATTGGTTTATTTTTGAGATGAGGGCAATAATGAGAAAATGCAGAAATGTTTTGAGCATTAAATGTACTTCAAATTAAACCACACCTATAGAAGTGAAACAATCCATAGAGACCTCGCCATTTTAATAATAATGACTGACTGACATGGGTTTCAAAGAGTCTTGTAATTTAGATGCTATGTTTATCAAATTGTAAACGCATGTTAAAAAATATTTTGAATTTTAGGGTTACTATTGTGATTAAAGTTGTCATACCAGACTCAAAAAATTAAAAAATTTTAATAACTGCAACACTTTTTTCCCCTCAAATGATCAAGCAGCTGAATTATGACTGCTTTCAGTGTGGATTTGTATTGGCACCACATTCGACTTCACAATAAGGAAAAGTAAGGCAGAAATTCTCTTTAACCTCCCCCTCATCGGATACAATTCCATTGCAAAACAAATCCACAGAAGTTGCAGTTAAACAACGGTATGTAAACCAAGTACAACCATCCCTATCCACATCTGTCAAAAGCAGTTTCTCTACTTTTTGATGTCAAACATAAAGCGCTGTGCTATAAAATACCTAAATTGCACTTTGCAGGCTTTCAATGTCTATAGTATTGTTAGTGGGATTTGGATGCATCAGTCTAATCTTTAATCATGTGAATCAATAACCTTACACCCAAACTGATACGTTGAATTTTGTTGAAAGTACTTGGAAAGTCCAATCTTAGTGTATTTGAACAAAACACAGTAGTTAAAAAAGAAACTCCAGCTAGGAATGGGAACCCTGTTGTCTACAAGTTGAAGATGAGAACATGGAGTGTCAATAGGCCTCTTTCTTAAATCTAAACTCGGAAATTTATGCAAAAGTTGAATTTTTGAAACCAACTTTTTAGATCAATAAACTCAACTCTTACCCAGGTATAGTTTTTGAGGGGTTGATGTGCAAACTTGATTCGGACCCAAGTAAAATGAAATAATCCTCACAAAGTAGAAACAACTCTAAATAATTCATTATAGCATTTATTTTACAGTAATAAGTTACATATATGAATCCCAATTAATTAACATTTATTCATTTATGTATCACACATATTTTCACTTCTACGCATCGACAAATCAATCAAATCACTAACAACTCCAGCATTATACTTTGCTCTGAAATTTTTGGATGTTGATCCTTAAAAATAAGGTCCAATGTGAAAACATACTCAAAATCACAAACCTTGACTTTTACACAGTATGATGTAATGTTTTGTAGTGTGGTAACAAACAATGGTTTGATTGGGTAAGGCAAACAGAATGGGAAGACTGGAATTACACCCAGTACCCAAATTCTGAAGAGCAAGGAGAAATAAAACCTTTTGAATAATTTAAATACATGCAAGAGCCTTTAGCAAGGTTTACATCCAACATTGCACCTGGTGGGGAGATCCTTCCTCTGCTAATTGGAAGCTAGGATCAAGAAAAGCTCATGCTTTTGGCAAGGTGGGATCAATATCATCTCGGCGCAAGAAAGGCCTAAGAAACCAGCCATCTCCTTGAGGAGCAACGCAAAGACAAATAATGCTCTCTGGAAGTGAAGAGTTGATGAAGGCAGTGTTGCTATTGACTACGCAGCAGTTCAAGTGAAGTGAGGCAGCTGGGGTGGGGAGACAGCATCAATATCCAAGCTAATAACAGCCTTGAGCAACTCAGAACAGGAGCTGGACTTTAGTGCCAGATTGTTTCCACATTCAGGTACATAACTACTTTTATTTTTAAGAAAAGGTATCTTGTGGTCATGGCCCAGAAGGTAGTCATTTCAAGAACTAGTTATATTCAGACTTGATTCCCCACCACCCCCAACCCCCAAACCCCAGGCAAGGCAAAACTATAGTGCAGGTCTCAAACAAGTGCTGGACCTGATACTAGTACAAGGGGCAAAAAAAGAGGCTAATGCCTACTTTAGGTGTGGGCACTAATTGCTGATATTTTTAAGCATTTACCAATTCTGCAGGCAATACACTGCTATCAGCCACACTTCCTTCTCATCAAATTGAAGACTTAGAAGAACAGCTTATAAATGGAATGCTTTCCTATAGGAAGCAGAAACAAAATGGCCAAGACTATTTGTGTACACTTCAGCAATGACTAAAGTCACCCAAGGTGTAAACAAAAAAATCATGTTTCTTGTGCCCAATTGGAGATGACGAGTTGCTGACTTTGATATTGAAAGATCACAGATAGACAGAGTAGTTAAGGAGGCATTTCGCACACTTGCCTTCATGGCTCAGACCATTGAGGAAGAGAGTTGGGATGTCATGTTGAGGTTGAACAGGACATTGGTAAAGCCACTTCTGGAGTACTGTGTACAGTTCCAGTCATCCTGCTATAGGAAGGATATTATTAAATTGGAAAGGGTTCAGAAAAAATTTACTAAGATGTTGCCAGAATTGGAGGGTATGAGTTATTGGGTGAGGCTGGATAGACTGGGAGTTTTTTTTCCACTGGAGCATAGGATGTTGAGTGGGGAACCTTCTACACGTTTAAAATATCATGAGGAGCATAGATAAGGTGACTAGCAAAGGTCTTTTCCCCAGGGTGAGGGAATATTGAAAACAATGGGATATATGTTTAAAGGTGAGAGAACACAGATCTAAAAGGGACCTGAGGGGCAACTTTTTCATGCAGAGGATGGTTTGTGTATGGAATGACCTACCAAAGGAAGTGGTGGATGCAGGTAGATATATACGGACTAAACACAGGCAAGTGGGACTGGTTTAGTTTGGGAAACTTGGTCAACACAGTTGACCTGAACTGAAGGGTCTGTATGCGTGCTGTATGACTATGACATTAAAACATACTACAAGGTAAAACTCAAATCTAACACTTGCAGGTGCTCCTGGCAACCGAATCGTAGATGGCTTTGAGATTCAGGTTCACTTCATTTTCTTTGCTGTCCACAAAGTCTGCATTGCAAATGGAATGCTCCAATGCAATATCAACTGAGTTCAATATTAATGTAATGCTCTACTGAAGGTCATAGCACAAGTTCCAGAATTTACATGGAATAGTTGCATAAGATCAATCTCAGTATTTGTTTTAAATGACTGCACAAATCTTCCAGGCTTCTGAAACAATACTGATCGTCAAATATTCTCTCTATACCTTATGAGCAAACTGTGACAAGGCTCAAAATGGATTCATGATTTCAACTTTGATTTGACTTATTACTGTCACATGAACTGCAGAACAGTAAAGAAGGTGTCATCTTCAGTGCTTTACAGGCAGATCATACATACAAATGCATCAGGGTGACAGAACAAGAGTGCAGGACACAATGTTACAGCTGCCAAGGTGCACACAGAGATCAACATTAACATTATAGTAGGTCCATTCAAAATTCTGTAGCTAAGTGAAGCATTCCAGCTCTTTCAAAGTTCCCCTAAGCACTCTACGCAACAGCTGTGTTGCTACAAGACAGAATCATTAGCATCCAAATTTAAATACCAAGACAAGCACAGAAGCCCCTCCAAAGCTTTCAGTTTGAATCAATTTTGCAATGGCTGCACAAAATTGATTTGACTCCTGGAGTGTGTACGCCCTACCAGATACTAAACGGGTTACAATCTTTTCCTATTAAATCCAGGGGGATTTTTTTTGTGCTGAGGATTGAGCGAGTTCAAAGAGAAGACCAATGAAGTGGACAGAACAAAAGATAATTGCATACACTTGCACAATAAGCAGCAAGTGGAAGTGTTTAATAAAAGTTCACTCAAGAACAGAAAGGGCATCATTTGCCAAATAAATATAAAAAGAACAAGCAGATGCTGGAAATCTAAATCCAAAAGCAGAAAATGCTGTAAACATTCAGATCAGTCAGCAACTGTAGAAATAAGACATGTCACATCATTGAAATGGACCCATTATCAGAATCTGCCTGTTCTTTGATCATCCAGCTGGATAGTAATTGTCATTCTCCTTTAAAGATTCTAACAATGGTATGTTTCAGATTGGGTGATTCAGTAGTAAATGCTGCCAAGGCATTTCTCCATTTTTTCTGAGACATTAGAGAGTACTTTTTTTAAAAATAGTCACAGCCCCTGGAGGCTCTTCTCATACCATGCTTAAACTGATCAACAAATTAACAGTTCTTGGCTTTAGGGGCCTACATACTAAACAAGCTTTCAATAAATAAAGAACTAAGAACAATCTAACCAAGTAATAAACTTTATTTATTCTAGGCAGGACTTCGTTTCGGAGAAATCTCAGTGGATTAAAGACCGCAGTAGATTAAAGGTAAACTGATATGATATTTATTAAGTTGCTTTATGATTGAATGCTTTGAGCGGGGAGATGAATTGCTTAATGACACATGGATTAGAGCTGCACTGAAGTTTCCGATATGACCAAGTGAGGGAGGTTATGTCTATATCAGAATGACCCCAAAAAAGGCATAATCCCAAACTCCTTTATTCCAGTTATAACTTCCTCCTTTGAAATGTACTTTAATTGTTTTTTAAAACTTCTGTAATTAGTGCATCATTTGTCAGCACAGAGGATTGGAACAATTGTCCAACCCAAAGGCTCAAATTACCACTCCTGAGCAAACTCTTTGGAAATTCCAAATTTTAATGTTTGCTGCAATAGTTTTTTTTAAAATCAACGATGTTTTGGTTACTATTGAAATTCATGGATGCCCACTGCACATGAGGTAAACTAGACACCCCCTGCCCTGTGGCTTCTTGTGCCAAAACCAGACCTTTCATTTAAAACCCCCAGATACTCTCAATTTAATCATGCAGCCTCCAGTCAGGTTGAAGCACAATGAAAATATTTTACTCCCTTCACAACTTGCCTGTTCCTTGTGCATGAGAAAGCATGTACTGTTTTGCACTGAAGTCAAATGACTGCGGCAAGTGTAGCTCCAATCACTAACCTCTTTTTCTAAATAAAAAGTACTCAGCGTATGAACCGTATCGAAATGAAGGCAACAGGCCAGATTTTTTTTTGGGGGGCGCGGGGAATGAAAAAAATGTGGATTATTAATGTTCATGTTGGTCAGAAAATGTAAGGATTGGTGTAAGTTGCAAATTTCCAGATGTAACAGTAGCCTACCCTTGGACCATTATTCATAAGAGATTGCTGGATCTCCACATTAATTGTTCACCACAGAAAATTAGGGCTGAAAATTACAATGCATGTTTTTTTTTACAACAACACAATTAGCTTCTTCGCTCTTGTGATGCTGTGGTAATGTCCCTGCCTCTGAGCCAGGATGCCAACATTTAAGGTCCACCTGCTCCAGAACAATTTATTAACAATTTGGTACAGATAGATATTATCTAATCAATTTCATTAGCCTCTTGATACACCAGAAAAAGCATTCTATTGGAATTAATTGCAGCTTGGTATGGCAACTACTCTGCCAAGGACCATAAGAAATTGCAGAGAAACGTGAAAACAAGCTAGTCCATCATTAGAGCCAACCTTCCATCCATCGGCTCCATCTTTACTTGTCACCGCCTCCGGAAGACAGGAAACATAAACAAAGGTCCATCCCAACCCCACTATAATCTCTTCCAACCTCTTCCGCCTGGCAGCAGACATAAAAGCTTGAACACACATACCAACAGATTCATGTTCAGCTTTTTCCCCCAAACTGTTACTGGACTTCTGAAAGGACCGATCAATTTTTAAACTCCTAAAATGTTGATTTTACTCTTTCTGCACTTTCACTGCAGTTGTAACACTATTATTTGCTCCATTCTATTAGCCTAATGCACTTAGTATACTATGATATGCCTAAAATGCAAAAACAAAATTTTTCACTGCATTCAAGTACACATGACAATAATTCATGTCAAATCAAATCAAGTGGTAGTATCCCTCCAACCCACCTACTCTAGGTCTGTCTCATATCATGTCTGAACAGGATAATTCAAAATATCTGCATATACAGATGCAGGCGTACAATATTCTACAGCAGAGGGAATGAATGGAGTGATATAAAGCTGCTCATCAGCCTCTTACACTGAAGAGGAACAATATAAACCATTCATTCCCATTTCTGCATTTTGTCAATCCTCCTTGAAAATTAAACATTCTATTTTAATATATTGTATTTCATACAGTTTCTCTTTCCTAACACCCCCTCATTCCAATCTGTATTTCCTTCTTATTTTTTACTTTTTATCGGATTTGGCTCCAATTCATCCTGGCACTCCAGTGTTTTGGTCTCGTTCTTTAAATCCGCAAATCTCACTTAAAGGAGACGATTCATCAGTCAGATGCCCTTTTGCCTTTGCCACTCATTACCAACTCGTCTTTCCAGAAAATTACTGGAAAACTGTAGAGTAAGGATGATGGTAAGACTCAATTTTTTGACCCTTTCCACATTGCTGAATCACAAAGTTGCAACGCACCTAGTTATTGTGTTTATGTGGTAGTTATTAATCATAGACAAACCACAGTCAGTTAATGTGCCATCTGGACCTAAAACTATTTAGTCTGTGGAATATATGGTCCCCAAGGATTCCAGTAAATGATTTGTCTGTGTCCCAAACCTAAACAAAGACAGCTGTCACTTCACTTCGTAAGGATTTAGAAACAGCACAGTGCAGCACAAACACAGCCATTCGGCCCATCACGACAGTGTCAGCTCAATTAGCCCCCTGTCATTGCCCTGTACAAGTTTCTGCCTTTCAAATCTATGTATCTAATTCTCTTCGAAAGTCATTCCCGAATATGCTTCGACTCTTTTTTTCAGGCAGAGCAAATTCCTGTTCATAACATGAAACTTATTTTTCTATTTCACTGCGATTCAATCTGCATCCTCTTTTTAGCAACCCTTGTGCCATTTACTCAGTAAATCAGCAAAAGCCTTTTATGATTTTGACTGCCACCGTCAAATCTCCCTTTTCCCTTCACTGTCAGGTTTGTCTTTTTACACTTCTTGTTTTTTCCTGACCTATGTTCATACTGTGCATAGCTGTAACAGTTACAGAATAGAGAAATGAAAAGGTAGTTAAGGATTGTACCAAGGGACCCAAGATGGTACTGTAACTGGCAACTTTTCACTGTACTCAAATGAGTACATGTAACAATAAAGCTAATTCAATTCAATGCTAAGCAGGACAAACTCCGTTTTTCTAGTCTTTCCCACAAAATTTAAATCTTTCACCTTGGCACCAGTCTGATAGATCCCCTCTGCACCCTCTCCTAAAATCAGTCATAAAGTGATGTCCAGAATCTGTGCCTATTTGGCACACCACTTTTCAAATAAGGTAACAGAACTTTTAGATTTCTCTTGACAAGACGGTTTGGATTTCAATTTCTGATCCAAAATTGCACAATTAAAGTATCCAGCATATTTCAGGCATCAAATACTATGATGCAGGTAGATGAAAAAGTAAATGTAAGCATAGAACAACAAAAGGAGAGGAGTGTGACTGGAATTTAAAAAGAAGTCAAGAAAATGCAATGGGGCAATTGCTAAGCAACTTACTTTTGCTTTAATTTATCAAACAGCTTGAAATTTCAGGTTTGAGGTAAGGACAGATGAATGCAAAGTTTGCACAGGAATTTGTGCATACATAACAGGTGCATTTTAGTACAAATCTAGGATAAAATAACTTGTGTCTAAACACCAATTTAGTCCTGAGGAATGTTTAATCTCACGCAGAACCAAGAGAAAACTTGCACTCTGCCTTTCCAGATACTTCCTTTTCCTTGTCTCGGCTTATGGTGAAGAGACTGGAAACTCGGGAAGGGCTGAATTACAATTCATTTCTCAAACTGTGTTATTATGGTTTCTACTTTTGAAGTGGCAAAAAAAGGGATATAAAACAAAGTTGATGTGATTGATTAGAAATTTGCACTCATCATTTTCAACTTAATACTTTATAATGATGGATGAAATGTTTGTACTTGATTTCAAATTAAAAATGTGAACCATAAACGTATCATTCTTTAGCAGCGCACTGAGCAAACTGCCTATGCTCCTTTGGCCAATTCCAAAGTGGGAAGGAGTAGGCCAGCTGCAGTCTGGGTTCCCCTGCTGCTTTCTTTGACAAAACTGGAGCAAAGTAACTTAATTTTTTACTGCTTTGAATATCAATTAAGCCTCAGCCAACAAAGAATCTGCCTCCTGTTTAGATAAATCTTCAATATTCTGTGTCCTGTGCGCAACAGATGTGCTTGTGTTCAGTTTTTAGAAAGAGGAACAAAAGCTGCTCTCTGAAAGCATGCAGGGTGAGTAGCACAGCTTCGGTTTGACAAAGGATCCACCTGCTCCCCTTCAAATCAAAAACGTTACATCAGCACCCACTCACTTTACTTCTCCACCAAAAAGATTTTCTTACAAATATTAGCAGTTTCAAATTAAACTTCCGACTCAACGATGCTAGGAATGGAGTTTTGTTTTTTTTTTCTAAATTGTTTTAATCTTGCTGTTAACAACAGTAGTTAACTTTTCCATGTGATAAACTCATTGATTTGTTCAAGACCTGCCAAGACATCTTTTCAGGAGCACATACTGCAGAAAATGCTGGTAAAAGTCATCAGCAAACCTATTCAATTCAAGTGTTTTCCCCAAACGTGAAACTCAAAAAGATACACTGAAGTGGATCACAAATCCAGTAAATCAAAACAAGGAAATAATATTGGTCACATACACTTTAGAGATATTCAAAGCACATTAAATCATTCATAAAAACAGGGAATTCAGCCCAGCTCGTCAATGTTGGCATTTCAAAGCTCCACATGAATTTTCATCCACACCACTTCAGCCAACCCCATCATTTTAACCTTCTATTCTTTTCTTTCCTGGTTTTCCCTTAAACACCATCCCAATCCCACGTCTAGTTCGCATGGAACGGGAGAATTGAGCAAGTGAACAAGTGATTGAAAAGTTGGTGTAGAATGGGTGGCAGTTTCTGGGGTGGATGAGACCTGTACTTACACCTAGGTCAACACTTGAACAGGGCAAGAATAAGTATCCTTGCAGGGAAACTTGTGAGAGCTGCTGGGATGATTTTGAACTAGACTGACAGGAACTGGGGAGAACAGCAGGGGACAAGATGCAGAAATTTAGCAAGTGGAAGACAAAGAAAAAAGGAAAGAAGTGTATAGCACAGGAATTTGGCAGTATTGAGCAGGGATACAATGCGGGAACTATAGAAAGCACTGCACAGGACGAGCTGGAGTTCCTTTCAACAGTTCTCGTTACCACGTTCCAGGAAGGGTGTAATTGCGCTAGAGACAGTACAAAGGAGATTTACAAGAAAATTGGCAGGAATAGAAATTTGCAGCTATGAGGAAAGATTGGACAGATTGGAGCTGTTTTCCTTAGAACAGAAGTGACGGAGGGTGGCGGGGGGGGGGGTGCAGTGGAGGAGTGGTGACTTGATTGAGGTGTACAAAATATTTGGTGATTTGGGTAGAGCAGACAGGGAAAACATATGTGATTCTATGTTGCCCATGTTCCCCCTAAAGAAGTAGTCAATTTTCAGGTGTCACGGAGTTAGGGTAGAAGGACGAAAAGGAACAGAAGATAAAGATAGCAGGCCAGACAGCAGAGCAGCAGGAAAGCTGACGTACTGGGTCTGGACCCTTCATTTTTTTCCTCCCCGTGAGGAAGGGTCCAGATCCAAAACGTCAGCCTGTCTGCTCCTCCGATGCTACCTGGCCTGCTGTGTTCATCAAGCTCTAAATCTGGTTATCTCAAACTCCAGCAATCGGCAGTTCCTACTATTTTTCACCCTGAGGACAGTGGGTCATCTAGAGTTTGCTGCCTGGTTTGGTGGTTGAGCAAGAACGAACATGAGTCAACACCTGAAGATTGGAACGGGATATCAGATGGAGGGAAGGGCTAGTTTATTCAGCCAGAGCAGAAGCAATGGGCTGCATGGCCTCTTCCTTTGATTTTCTCAGGTTGTAAAAGTGAACATGTAAATGCAGGTAAAGCCAATGAAATGAGGGAGCAGACATATCAGCATCATATCCATTACTATGAAAGGAACTTAGGTTGAAATGTGACAATGGTGGCACTCAATGTCCCTGGATATAGGAAGGATAGAGAAGGTCCCCGAAAGGCAACACAGCAATCAATCATAACTATAAAGGAAGGATGATGTATTAAATGAAACATCAAGTGAGGCCGTG
This sequence comes from Stegostoma tigrinum, assembly GCF_030684315.1. Taxonomy (NCBI): domain Eukaryota; kingdom Metazoa; phylum Chordata; class Chondrichthyes; order Orectolobiformes; family Stegostomatidae; genus Stegostoma; species Stegostoma tigrinum. The sequence continues at coordinate 17,740,446 of NC_081374.1, read as the reverse complement.
TATGTTGAGCTAAGAAACAGTCACACAGAAGGGCATGCACTAGAAATCCTCAAATAGAGGTAAAGATGCAGGAGAAAATACATGTTACCAAAATTTCTTAGCAGCAAGGTAATTATTGTGGACTTTAAATACCAAATATCACCTCATTGTGAAAGGTACATGGGGCTCAAAATTCTGGAACTGCATTTAAAGAGTTTTTTTCAGCCAGCCTGCAACAAGCACAACAAGAGGAGATGCAATTCAAGATTTAGTCCTGGGCGGCGGGGGGGGAAAATCAGACAGGTGGATGAAGCAGCAGTGGGTGACCATTTTGGAGACTGCGATCATAACAGTTAGATTAAGTATTATTATGCAAAAAAGGGACAGAATAAGAGTAAAAATTCTTAAGTTTGGGGAAGGCAAACTTTACAACACAGATGAACTAGCAAAAGTGGAATAGATAACTCTACCTGATGGAAAATGTTACAAAGAGGAGCTTGAACCCCTCTGATAATTAAACCAAAACACAAGACCCCAATCTGTTATGGCAGGAGTACAGGTTCCCTTCTCATAATTAAACCCAAAACACAGACTCGCCTTGCCTTTATAATCTGTTTTAAAAAGTGACTAAAATGAAAGAAAATCCCTCATATTCACTTTACAAGTAACAATTTCTTTATTTAACTCTAATAGTGAACAAATTAACAGAAGTATCGACAAACCGAACAATTCTCCCCTAACTACGAATTATTCATGAACTGAACTCTACCGGCATGCTGTTCCAATAAACAGCTCCAATTGATATAATCCCAACTAAGAAGAAAATAAATTAAAACTTAGTTTTTCAAAGTCTACACGCCTTTCTTCTGCTGTTCAAGTTATAAACGCCTTTCTTCAGCAGATCCAGGACGTTTTCTCGGTGAAGTCTTCTGTGAGAACTCGTAGCTAGGAGTGCTGCTGTATTTTTCATGGATAGATGGTGCTTTCTTAGAGAGCTTAGTGATTTCTTGTGAAAGCCAGATGCTTATTTTTCAGATCACTGACGCTCACACCGATTTTCAACAATCCTCTCCTTATATAACTTGGATGACATATCAATTTCTTACAGCAGCATTGATCGGAGGTTGTCAAAACCGTCAGATTTAAATTCAATTGGCTTTCAATCGCCAAGTGCTTGGTTTAAATTAATTGGCTGATTTTAGCTGGTTGCCAAAACATCAAAAAAAGTGTAAGGTTTGTAAATCTTTGGCATTGCTCCAGGTTTCAATTTCAGAACTGGCTCTACATCTTAACCTACACAGACATCTCTTTTTTACTTGGTACAAGTCCCTAAGCTTAGAGATGCACGTTACCTCTTAAAAGGAACCACACATCCTTTTACCTTTTTTTCAGAAAAGCAAACAGGTTTTAGTTTCCCGTCTTCCAACTCATGATTGTTCTAGACAACTTAATAACAAAAGTCAGTGGTAAATCAGTGAGAGGTGTTCAAATGTGACACTATTTGTACTGTGTAAACAAATCTCCAAAAAGAAAGGTGAGGCCTCTGGTTAACCAGAAGCATACATGGTAAAACAAAACAAAAAACAAACAAAAAATGAAGCTTATGACCATCTCAGAAAAGTAATACTTTAGGAAGATTACAGGATTGTACAAAGTACAAGGGGGAAGTGAAAAGGAAATTAGGAAAACAAAGATGATTTGCAAGGGCATTGCCTGATAAAATCAAGGAAAAGTCAAAGATATTTTTATCAATACATTAAGAGGATTATTAAACAAAGGGTATTAGCTTAGTGGTGATGCACATGCTAACTTGTGCATAGATGCAGGAGATGTGGTCAAGTACTTAACGAGTACTTCATTTCTGCCTTCACAAATGATGCTGATGATCTGGTTAGAAGGGTTGCAAAATATTAGACAAAATATGAATTAGAGAAGGGAAGCACTGGAGGAACTGACTTCTTTGAAGCTGCAGAAATTACCAGAACTGGATGAATTAGATCCTAAAACATTGAAGGATGCCAGCAAGGAAATAGTGGGGGATCATTTTCTGATCCTCACTAGATACAGGTAAAGTACCAGGGGATTGGAGGTCTATGAGCAATTTATCATTACTCCAAAAAAGTACGAAGGATAGGCCATGACCTCGATGATAGGCAAGTTACAAGAAACAATATTGAGAGATGTGAATATTATTGCTTAGAAAAGCACAGAATAATCAGGATAGGCACAACGCAGATACAGTGTGCTGTATGGCGTCTTACCATGCTGTAACCATTCTATGGTTCTAACGTTTTTCTAATAATGTTTACTTAAACTGAAATGATTCAGCGGCATTTTAAAAAATTGCATGGAACGGGACATTTACTCAGAGACCTTTCAGTCCATTGAGTCTGCACCGGCTGAATCAATTCCAATCCCACTTTATAGCACCGTGTCTGTAGCCTTCTTGGACAATGTGCTTCAGTTACAGATCCAGGTTTTAAAAGAGTTGAGGGTTTTTGTCTCAAACACCAAATTGGACAGCTATTTTCAGACACCCACATTCTTTACGGTGAAAATGAATTTTCTCTGTTCTACTCTAATCCACTAAATCTTCAATCCTGGAAATGGACCTCTCTGCCAGGGGAAAACAGGACTTTCCCGTCTATCTAAGCCCTTCAAGATTGTGCACACAATTACATCATCCCTCAGCTACATCTCTTCCAAGAAAAACAAACCTAGCCTGGGTCAAATCCTCTCTCATGGTTATTTATTATTCACAAAGCTGATGATTAATGCCTTTAAAAAGAGTACTAGAATCTAAAGATCAAATCCTCAAATTGCCAAAAGGTCCTGATTTTCAAACTATTCCGACTTTTGTTGTGGAAGCTTCTATAAAATAAATGTCAGTTACTAACAGAAGATTAGAACATTTTTAAAAAATTAATATACACAAATAAATACAGTAAATTCCAGTTTGAAAAGTTATGACTTAAATGGCCCAGGGACATTGTAAGATTGAAATAAAAGGGCATGACACCTCGTTAAATCTTAAAATATCTGCACAGTTCTATTAGAATGTCCATCCTATCTTTGAGAACAGAGTTCATCTTTGATCGGATCAAACCATTGCCATTACCACCAATTCCTATTCGCAAGTAGAATTTTGTGACCAAATTGCAACTTCTACCTGTTTTTTAGGATGACTCGACATCCTCCCTTGAATATATCACTGTCTAATCAGCACAGAAAGGAAATTCAATTTTGTTTAATAACAGAAGTGAAGTAAAAGCACCCTTAATGTTTGATTCAATTAAGTGATGTATAAGCAGTGCAAGTAACATATCCTAACTCCATTTAATTGACATTTGTGTTAATCAGTATCAGTGGAGTAAAGGATTGACTGTACCTTTTCTCTAGGAATAGTATCTGGGCACCTGCTTATGGAGCTGTACTAATGAGACACCTGAACACACGGAACTAGAGCTCAAATCAGTAAGGTTTAAGAAGCTGCCCTCTCATCATTCCTCACACAGTTATGTTTCATAAAGCCTGTTAATCTTCTGTTAACCAAGACCGGATGTCCTCTTACAGTAGTATTCAGTACTGATTTTGCAGCATGGTCTAATGTTGATTAAAAATGCTGTACAACTTCACAGTTCGATTTTGATGTATGAAAATTATTCCAATGAAAAGGCATGTCTAGCAATCCATTTGCTTTCAAAAACTATCAGTGAATAGCACTAGGTCATGGTTTCTCAGGGTCTGCAAATACAGGCTCTATAGACATTAACTTTTAGGCTGCAGATAGATCAATAATAATGCAGTCAACATTCACACACATCATAGACAGGCACTAACTCTTGCAAAGCAAGGGCTGCCCCTTTGATTTAAAAGCAAATTCCATATTGCTTTGAAATGTAAGTTTTGTTATCTATCAGAGAGCAATGGCATCGCAGCTCCAGCCCCTGGTGGACACATCCTGTTCCCTGTGGGAACTCAGATTTCCTGCGTCTGTGTTAAATGAACATGCAGGAAATATGAACAGCTACTACTGCTCAAGCTCCAAATTTCAGACCACAAGCAAACAGCTGGGATCACTGCAGTGCAAGGTCAGCATGGTTTTTGAGATGGTCATTCCAAAGTTCAAGAGTACACAAAGGGAGAAGGTGTGGGTAACCACCACGCAGTCAAAAAATAAATAGGCAGGTCATACAAGAGAGAGTCTCCAGGCAGTATTCAGTTCCAAATACTGATCAAAGTGATGAATCTTCTGGGGAGTGCAGCCGGAGCCAAGTCCGTGGCATCAGAACAGCCAGGGCTACCTGATATATGTATTTCTTTACAATGAGGGTAAGACAAAATTTGAAAATCATGGACGGTTGGGACAGATTAGGTAGGGATAAAGTGATCCCATTGTTAGAAGGAGAATGAACCAGAGGATGTTGAGTTAAGGGAAACGGCAATTTAAAATAAAAATAAACAATGGTGGCACAAGGATAAACTTTTCTTTAAAGATCCGAAATAAACTGCCCTGATGAAGTGTGGAGGAGGCCAGATCCATTGTAGCTTTAAAAAGGGAATTTGGGTTGTTATCTAAAAAAGCGTAAAAAGAAGGCTGACAGAAAAAAAACAAGGAGTGGCACTCATTGAGCTGCTCTTTCAGACGGTCAGTCTAGACACAGGGCACAAGATGCTTCGTCCCATACTGCAACAGCTCTCATATTCAGTACGATATGAGGTTGAATGTACCAACCTCCAAATTAAACAGGATTTGCATTTAAATAGGCACTTTCCTGGGACATTCCAAAGTGCTTTACATCTAATTAAGAACGCGGGCAACACAGTGAGGAGCTGGAGAAACGCAGGTAGGCCAGGCAGAATCAGAGGAAGACGAAAGTTGACATTTCAGGTCAGGACCCTTCTTCCCTCGGTGGGGGAAGAGGGAAGAGAGCTCAGAAATAAATAGAGGGAGGAGGGGTGGGCTGGGGAAAAGCAGACAGATGCAGGTAGGGACTAGTCAGTGGGATGGGTAGGGCAGATACGTGGGAGAGAAGACGAGGAGGTTGTGTCGGGTCAAGGAGGCAGTAGGGAGCATGGGTGGGGATGGGGAAAGGTAGGTGGGGTGGTGATAGGTGGATAAGGGTAGGGGTTGGTAGTGGAATTGGTTGGCTGGACGGGTGGGGAAGAAGATGGAAAACTGGTGAAAATCTCCGCACTCTGGCCTCATCCCACATCCAACCTCCCTCTCATCCCTGACTCCTTGCATCAACACGACCTGTCCATCTTCTTCCTCAAGTATCTGCTACACCCACTGACTAATCCCCACCACTCCCTGCCTGCATCCACCTAACATCACCCCACCTACCTTTCCCCAACTCCACCCTTCCTCCCTCTATTTATTCATCCAGCTCCACACCGTGTTGTCTCTAGTTTTACATCTCGTTTTTTCAAGTCTTTGTACTCTTTAAAATATTGCCTTTTTATGTCACCTCCTCCCATTCCCAATTTTAATGTCCTTTTGCATTTCACACCTTTAAGCCACTTGGACCTTTGAGATGCATCATTAGCAAGGCCCCTAAATGTGCTGACAGTGTTGGTGCCACTGCATCTGTGTCCTGCCAGCAAAGATCATTGTTTTTTTTTCTCTAAACAGCTTTTTGGTGAAGCACTCAAGTATATCTGGTCTTAAATTTAAAAGAAATGCTCTGCTGTTTGTACATATACTAAAAATAGAGGAATGTTTGTGAGCATAATTAAAAACTTTCTGCTGCACTGCACACGACAGTACGTCACCTGCACAGGTACAGTAGTTGAAGAGCTTACACTGTACCTGTAATGTACTATCATGTTTTTTGAAAATACCTCTTTGTAAGCAAGAAGCCTGTTTTCTTCACTGAAGTTAGCCTTTTATTTTGCAAGTTATTTCTGTCAATAATACACAATGCTGCATACACAATGCACTGTATTTAAAGATAGTTAGAGCTGCTGATGCCAGAGTCAGAGATAACAGCGTGGAGCTGGAGGAGCACAGCAGGTCGGGCAGCATCAGAGGAGCAGGAAAGTTAACGTTTCGGGTTGGGACCCTTCTTCAGAAATGGTCATATTTAAACCAGTTTTTTCAAGTCGTGCAGTGACAATTATAACAAAAAAGCTCTGTTTTCACACAGCAAGCCCTCACCAACAATAGTGTGAGAAAGTCACAATTTTCAGGAATACTATGCCAACTTTAGGTGAAGACATCCTGTGTTCATGGACAATATTTCATCTCTCTTGAGAATCTAGTTAGCTAATGCCGTAGAGAGAAGGAAAACTACTGTCTTTACCTGGCCTGGCCCATGTGTGACTCCAGATACACAGCAGTGTTGGTGACTCATAACTATCCTCTGGACAACCAAGGATAGCCAATAAATGCTGGCCTAGCAAACAATACCCACATCCTGTGAATAAAATGAAAAGAAAACAACAACCGCCAGTTGGGGTGGAAGGAGGGTAGAGGAAGTGCATAGTCTCTCCAGTCATTCAGACAGTGTGGACGACTTATCTGATCAACTGGCCTTTTCCCCACCCATCGTTGCTCACACAACGTTTCAGATAAGTGCATATCAGGTAGTGCCATCTGTTCTAATTTCAACCTAATTTGCTGAACAGAAGAAATCATGGCATATAGTGTCTTTAACATTCAAGAGAGTGACACTAGGTGCTGCATACAGGCCTGAGGTGAAAGCATTTTGAATCAAAGCAGACATCAGGAGGTGGCCAAAACCTTTTAGGTGGTTGACAGAGCTGCACAGCATTTATACAAACACACATCAAAAGGATGTCAGAGACCTAGACAGGCGAGAAGTGGAGGAATGCCAAGTTCTCAGATTAATCAGAACAGAAAACAGGGTACCATCCTATCAGAGTGATAGAATACATGTGGTGCACTCATTTTTAGAAACACTTCTGATTAGAGCTCAGCTTCATGTAAAGGTAAGCTACAAGTAAAACATTTGATCAAATTTACGAAGGGTTGTAGGGCATGGCTAGGGACACTTAGATCCAGAAGTTAATAAATTTCCTGCTATCGTCCACTTTTTAAAAAGATGAATATCTGGCATCGCGTGCCTTCACTTTCCCAGTGAGATATTAAATGAGTTTGCTCTAGAAACAAGGGTTATAAACATAAAATTGGTTTTTAAGAAAAATGTTGCCCTACACATTTTCCAAAGGACTGTATGTAGAAATAAATTGTACAGACAAAAATGTTTATATGCTGTACAGTTAGAGCTGCAGCTGTTTTAAGTTGGGGCTTTCCATCTGTTTAAAGTGGCAAGGTCCTTCCATAGAAATTGGGTTTCATCCAATTTTTACTCCATTTTAGTTTCTCAAAGCTAAAAGCAAATCAAAAAAAGTGTAAATGTTTGAGTAAACCCACAAAAATTACCACAATAGAAACTTTCCACTTTGGTTTCTGGATGTTCAATTAACATGCCTCAACCGGATGGTGCAACTTGTAACAGTAAAGCAAAAAGGAGTTATAATTACTGCAGAATGCGGGTGACTGCACACTTAATCTCTGCTTTAACCAGATCTCTTAGGTAGGTTGGAGAAAGGTACAATCCTACTTGTCCTATTACGAGCATCAGTGCAGGAGCGTGTGTTGTGCTAAGCAACTCACCCACGTTAAAAGAACAAACATCCTGTAATGCAATCAAATATACAATCTCTGTTCAAATGAACCTTATCGCCTGTAAGTAATGTAAATATGTTACAACACCTCTGCCTTTTATATTTGTTACCAATTGTTCTTTGTAAAAGACAGGAAATAATGAGATCGATACGAAAAAAGTCATGGAAATAATTAAATTCCATTTTAATCTATAAACACTGATTTGCTCGTTTTTCTCTCAGAAGAATGATCCCTGAAATCATGAAGTGTCCAGCGGGCTGCAACATCCGTAATTCGCATTATAAAGGAACCAAATGAACATCTAGACTCTCAAAAGAATTTCACTTGAATGAACAATTAAACCAGGACCAAAAACACTAACGATGGGATGGAACTTGAACGCAAGTCTACACACAGAAGACAAATCTTAAGAACTGAATTCCAGAATAGCAACCTGAAAAGGAGGTCATGCAGCTCCTTTGAAGAGTCAACCAGCTCATGACCTCCTCTTTTCCCTGCCATTTTCTCTCCAACTAATTATTCAATTTCCATTTAAACACAACCACTAAGGGTTAAACACACAAGGAGGTTCTGACCTTCCTACTACTGAAGGTTAGATTTTGCACTTTAGTTGGTTGCCTTCAGTGCTCTGAAGTAGGTTAATAATCCACACACAGGCTCACTCACACGCTCACGTATAGCTGACAACAAAATCATGAAATCCAATGCCAAATAATTGGCACACATGATTAACACCCTGTTGTAAGTGTTTCCATCATGGATGTCACTACACCAATGTAAACAGACTGCCTTAATGCAGACAGTACCCCATACCCTATCTCTCAGCTAAATGACCAAAACCACCTACAAAGTTTCAAAGTGATTGTTAAACAGTAGCAAAGCTCCTCCAGTAAATATGAAAGATACAAACAACACAGAAAGGGAGCCATTTGGCCCATCATGGACTTCATAATCTACTTAGTCAAATCCCCCTTTTTTTAAAAAGAAAACATTCTTTCTTGTGAACACGGGTGTCACTAACTGGACAAACATCTGTTGCACTGCAGAAGATGGTGGTGAATCAATGTCTTGAATTGGTGTGGCCAATCTGCTGTAGGCACCGTCACAACGCTGTTAGAAAGGGAGTTCCAAATTGTTCACCCTGTGAGGATTAAGGAACAGTATACAGTTTCAAATCAGGGTGATGTGGGCTTTGGAAGCAGAGGTGGAGGAGGAGGAGGGAGCGTGTGTGTTTAAGGGAGGCAAGTCAAACAGCTGATTTTCTCTTGGCCGATGTCAAGCTTCTCGCGTGCTGTTGGAACCACACTCATCCAGACAAGTGGAGTATTCCAACACATGGCTGACTTTTCTTTGTGGGTTGGGGGGGGGGGGGGGGGGGGGGGGGTGTGCCGTTAGTGATTAGGAGAAGGACTTACATACTGCGGAATTCCTAGCCTCAGGCCTGACCTCGTATGTACTACTTTTAGATGGCTGGTCCAGTTCAGTTTCTGATCATTAGTCATCTCCAGAACATTCAATGAAACTACCATTGAATGACGTGGGAAATTGTTAGATTCTTGCTCGAAGTGGTCATTGCCTAGCACTTGTGGCATGACTAATGCTTGCCACTTATCAGCCAAGGTCTGAATGTTACCCAGATCCAATATGTTGCTTATTGGCACAAACTAATTCAGTAGGTGAAGAGTCACCAACAGTACTGAACATCCCCAGTTCTAATGTTACGGAGGAGGGAAGGTCATCAATGAAAATCTGAAGATAGGTGACCCTAGGCATTGGAGTGGTAGGGACGGAGCTCAGCAAAGATAAATGCATTTGTTTTGCAACATTCATTCTGTGAAGTAAATATATTGAAAGCAGTGAGAGATGTTGAATGGGGAAGAAATAATACTTTCAATTAGCAGAATAAACAGCACAGTAAAAAGCCTCTTGTTACACTTGAGCTCTAATGGCCTGGGTCATTTCATATTTACAACCATATTCAAAACGAAAATTTTAAAAATAATTCAGGATTATTCCTCCTTCAAATAAAGCTCACAGAGGGGCATCTTCAGCATCCCACAGTGGGGAGTTTGCGAGCAGAAGTGGGAGCGAGGTCAGGAAAATAAAAAAAAGATCGGTACAATACCACAAAAAGGTGCTGCCACTTGCCAGCAACCTTGCAGAGGAAGGTGAGCATCGACAGTGGCCTCTTGGCCAGCAACAGCAAGTAGCAGATCATGTCAAGTCAGGCAGACAAGGAAAACCCAGAAAGCTCCTCCTGGCATAGGAGTGATCTCCAGATGGAGTGTGGCACCCACCAATTCCATCAAGGGGTCTGTATGACAGATCCAGAGTACCCATGAGAAGTGTCCAAGCCCAAAGGAAAAGCACAAGTATGGAAGGCTCTGCCTAAAACAGCTCCTCCAAGTGGGTTTCCCCTCCAATCTGATGGCTTGGCCAGCTTTTGGCCTCTAACATCAAAAGTTATAAAAAGGATTGCTCGAAGGCATCACCATTCTGAGGTAGCCTCAAGTTCTGATTAATCAGGAGCTGCCCCTGCCAGTGGGGCTGCTGGCCAAGGCTATGGACCATCGGAAACCCAGCTAGGGTCTTTATGGAGGCAGCCAGTTCCTGGAAGACTGCATGGTAATGCAGCACTGTCTTGATCCCTGAAAATATCCAATCAGTCCCAGAATAAATCCACAACGTGCTCCTTTAACAACAGCCCCGCAGAAAATTATTTTGCATTCCAACTGCTACATCTGAGTGCACGGGAAAGGGAAGCAATAAGCTGACTCAAATCAATCTGATCTAAAGCACAGGTGAATAATGGCGAAAACCTCTTTGCTGTCAAAATCCATATTGCTCTCTACAGGAACCTCAAGACAAAGTGAATAGACAGTGACTCCAAGGATGTAATCACCATATGTGAAGAACTACTGTCTTTACTTGTCACGTATAAAGGAATTGTTACCTAGCGCAACACAGTTCTCTTACTTCCAGTCACACTTTTACAAATAAAACTGGGTTTAGTTATCCCAGAGGCAGTGCTGGTCTCATGGCTGGTATTCTTAAACTCCCTGCCTGCCCCCATTTCAAAAAAACGGACTTAGAAGTCAGTTCCACCTCTTTTGGGCTTCAGTGACCCTAGGCCTGAGGATCTTCTACTACAAAGTCCACACTGAGGGAGGAGGGGTGGGGGCAAGGAGCAGCAGCCAACCACCATTAACAAGGCAATAGAAATACCTGATTTAATAAGTAACTTTTAAAAGGAGTCCGTAGGCACCCTACACCCAATTTAAATTTCTTTTTAAGTGTAGTCATTGCTATAGTGAGGAAAAAAAACTGACAACCCATTTGCACACAGCAAGGTCCCAGCAATGATCTCTTATTGCAATATCAATGTAGTGACAGTAAGGAGGATCCCCGTGCCCTTCTTCAAAACAGTATTATTTGTTCTCTTATGTCAAACTGAAAAGGGCAAATGGGGTTGCATTTTAGTATTGTAGTTGAAATGTGGCATCTGACTGTGCAGCATTTGCAGCCTAGAACATGTGCTTAGGTGTCTGGGGTAGTTATGAAACCAATGCTAATTGAGAGCGAGGCATTACCACTATGCCAAAGAAGCCTATGGCATCAGATATGGTCCTCAGAGGCCTCCAATTGTCAATAAATACCAGCCAAAAGACCTGGGAACTCCAAGTGCCTCTGTTTCTCTAACTGATGGAGAGGACCACGACTGCCATGAAAGGGGGAGACCAAAAGTGAAATTACTTCCACCCTACTTCCATATATCAGTACTTGGTGTAGACTTTATCCTTCTTGTTCATGAGGTGTGGGCATTGCTGGCTAGGGCAGTTATTTGTTGCCCAATCCTAAACTGCCATTAAGGTGGTAATGCCAACCTCCAGAATAGCTACTATCCACATGATGTAGCACACCCAAATTGCTGTCAGGGAGAAAAGTTTCAGGATCTTGATCCAGCTACAATAAAGAAACAGCAATATGGTTCCAAGTCAGGTTGGTGCATGATTTGAAGGGGAACTTGTATCTGAGGCCCTTATCCTTCCAGTTGCTAAAGATAATGGGATCTCAAGAAAGGTGCTGTCAAAAGGAGCCTTGATAAGTGGCTGCAATGCATCCTGTGAATCATACACACTGCTGCTATTGTGCATCAGTGGAGAGAGAGGGCTGTAGTTCAAAACTTCCTCTCTGCTTTTTCAATGCCCAAAAAGGTACATCTGGATATAACACCACATAACATTTTCTCACACAAGAGACACACCAGGATAGTAAATACCACTCAGTAGCACAACTGGATATTACCTCCTGCTAAACAGAAGATTTATTTGAATAGAACGTTGCTTGTTGGGTCATGCAACGAATTGCATAACACAAAACAGTCTTGTAATTACCCAACTGTTACAGCTAGCACTTTTTAATTTCAGGATTAATCAAGAATTACCAAATCTCATATCACATCACTTAAAAGCATCACCGTCAATATAATTTTTCTATAGCCTTTTGGTATCAAAGTGCAATGTGGCAATATTAATTATGGTTACAATTTACAAAAAACATACCGTCTTAGCAAAAATTTTATTGCTGCATCTATAACAAGGTACAAGGTGATTGTAAATTTAAGGACATTTTTCTCCTTACTACATTAGGGGTATCAGAATATATCTTTTTTTCCAAAAATTATTTGTAACTATGCAATACCTTTCATAAACTTCAATTACTTCCAGGTTGATGCAACAGAGCCTAGATAAACATTAAACAGAACACAACTATACAGACGAAACTTGTAACAAACTACACACTATCCAATAAAATACAGAGCATGAAACAGTACTTCCTGTTAGATCGGCTTTAGAAAGGCCTGAAACTGTCAATTTTAACCTAATCTGGCGTCACATTTCTGATTCTAAATCCGACAATAATGTTAACAAAAAACAAATGTGCTGGAAAAGCTCAGCAGGTCTGGCAGCATCTGTGATGGAAAAAACAGTTAACGTTTCAGGTCCGGTGACCCTTTCTCAGAACGATGTTAATGCTTGGGAAAATCTCTCCAGTACTAATCATATTATTCTTCTTCAGGAGCCTTAGCATCATGAGAAGCTCTTGTTATACCAACAGAGCTTACTTCAGAGTGGGAGAATGTGAGCACGCATGGAGTGTAACAGACTACTGTTGACCCTTGATACATGGCACAAAGTAGTTTGAGTTCATGTATGAACTCAAAAGGTTACAGTTTTAAAGTAATAAAAGGGACCACCTCTCTTCAAAATATGCAAGTGTTTCTGCACAGTTTGCTGGCCTGTCCAAGTGTTCACCAGAGGTGGTCTGGAATTGAATGTAAGAGTGGTCAACAATTTTTTAAAATAATTTGCAAACCCCTAATAAGTTCAGGCAATTACTTTCAAACATACACAAATGGAATCCAAATAACCACTTAATAGAAGAACAAACTAAGGATTACCTCCTGATAGTCTAAATATTTCCAAGTGTGTGAAAAACATGAAAATTAACCATTTTTGTAAGTACATATATTAAAAAGGATTCATTATTCCGTTTACAAATGAACTGAACTGCAAATACTGGAAATTGCTGGAAAGGCTCAGCAGGTCTGGCAGCATCTGCAGAGTGCAATCAGAGGTAATGTTACAGGGTCAAGATCCTTCCTCAGAGCAGTTCCTAAGGAAGGGTCACTGAAACCAAACTTAACTGATTGCTGTCCGCAAACTAAATAAGGAATAAAGCTATTATAAAAGGAATTTATATTTCAGCATGGCAAATCTAGTCATAACCCTAGATCACCTTTGGACAAAAATCACAATTTAATTTCAGCTTTACTTTTTAAAAAAAAAGAGAACCGATACAGCCAAAATATTTCAGTGGCTGTCAGGTGAGACATACCCAACAAAGGTACCAAGAAGTTCAAAGGAACTTAAAATGTACTATGAACTAAACGGGAACCTTGGAAGTTACTTTAGGCTGTGAACACGGTGAGGGAAAATGGTAACAGCCTAGATGAAGGACATTAAACAGTGTGGAGCTGGATGAACACAACAGGCCAGGCAGCAGAGGAACAGGAAAGCTGACGTTTCACATTGGGACCCTTCTTCATCCTGTTCTTCTGATGTTGCCTGGCCTGCTGTGTTTGTCCAGCTCCACACTCTGCTATCTCTGACTCCAGCATGGGCAGTCCTTACTATCTCTAGACGAGGAACATGTTTTGTATGTTTGAGAGGGACAGTCACACAAGAACAAAGTTAAAAACCAGCTCAACCCTGATCTGCGTGCAGTGATGAGCTGAGGTAAACGTCGCCTGTTTTCAAGCATTAATAGGTAATGAAGGTCACACCCATAAAGTCCGAAACGTCAGCCTTCCTGCTCCTCTGATGCTGCTTGGCCTGCTGTGTTCATCCAGCTCTACACCTGGTTATCTCAGATTCTCCAGCATCTGCAGTTCCTACCTTCTCAGGTCAAAGGATCATCTTGTTCTGAATGCTAGTAATCCACGAGCCAGAAATCCAGCCAAAAAAGCTGGACAAAAAAATTTCAAACAAAGCCAAGAATCCGAAAAATGACTTCATGACTTATCAACCTTCCATTCTATAAGCTTCACAATCAATGAACCTTATGTCCTTTAACATTTTTTGCACTCGTTCTGATGTGTGCATGTGATATTGTTACTTCTCACAGTCAGTAATAAAACCTAGTTAAATTAGCTCATTTTAAACCACAAATTCATATGGCCTGGGAGGAAGGTATCCCTAAAAGAAGAAGTGATCCTTTGCAAATTCATCTTGGTGTGCAAAGCTGGTGGGTGAATAAACAGGAGCAAGTGCATCCTTCCTCAGACAGGAATGGAGTAGACATCTGGAACCATAGTTAATGGGGGAACTTCACCCAGGGCCCGGTCTTAACACTGCAAGTTTCTCAGAGGTCATTTGTGTAATTTTCTGCTGATCTGCTCATAACCCAGCATCAGTCTCTTGTCAGAAAAGGTAATTAAGGTGACAGTAATTTTTCATTAGAGGTTGAATTTGACAGTTTAATCATTGGATTATCCTTCAGAATTAAAAGGAGCTTTCTAAACCATTAGTACTTATGTGGAAAATAATGTGGGAAAATACTTGTAGTTACAAATCGCAGAACAGTGCTGATTTTCAGACTTACTGTAGAAGGTTATAAAAAGTATCTAATTCTGTACATAGAATCTCTTAAAAATCAGTTTGGTGCACATGTGGCTTCATGAACATGATGGTTAATCATCCTGCCTAGATAACCGGTAGATTTCAAACTCTTAATACCCACAGAGACAGGACTGAAAGTAGCCTAAAATTAAACTATGCCTAATAAAGAAATGGAAGCTAATTCAACACCAGCACAACTCAGGAGATACTGATAAACTGACCAGCTATGGACTGGACCTTCTGATAATCAATTTTTTTTTTAAAAAAATGATATTTTGATAACCTTCACCATCAGGAAATGTGTCAACAGTTATCAGGAAGCCAATTTCACTTGTGAAGGGTTTTTTGGAATGGGATGGCCAACAACTGCTGGTCTAGCCTGTGACACCCACATCCTGTAAAATGGTTTTTTTTAAAAAAGAAAATTAAGTTCTAACTAATCTCTAGGTTTAGAATGAGGGCATATTAACAACAATTTCAATTTATCTTGATTTCAAAGGAAGTATGAATCTATTTGAGGACAAATGAAAGCAACAATATGTCTGCTCCCAATATTAATATCTCAATTTCAAGCCATATCTTCATAATGTTGTTATCTGGACATTTGATTAAACAACTGTCTGCTAACACACCCAGTCATGTGTTAAGATAATAAAATGTGAGGCTGGATGAACACAGCAGGCCAAGCAGCATCTCAGGAGCACAAAAGCTGACGTTTTGGGCCTAGACCCTTCATCAGAGAGGGGGATGGGGAGAGGGAACTGGAATAAATAGGGAGAGAGGGGGAGGCGGACCGAAGATGGAGAGAAAAGAAGATAGGTGGAGAGAGTATAGGTGGGGAGGTAGGGAGGGGATAGGTCAGTCCAGGGAAGACGGACAGGTCAAGGAGGTGGGATGAGCTAAGTAGGTAGATGGGGGTGCGGCTTGGGGTGGGAGGAAGGGATGGGTGAGAGGAAGAACCGGTTAGGGAGGCAGAGACAGGTTGGACTGGTTTTGGGATGCAGTGGGTGGAGGGGGGGGGGGGGGGGGAGAGAGAGAGAGAGAGAGAGAGGAAGAGCTGGGCTGGTTGTGTGGTGCAGTGGGGGGAGGGGACGAACTGGGCTGGTTTAGGGATGCAGTAGGGGAAGGGGAGATTTTGAAACTGGTGAAGTCCACATTGATACCATATGGCTGCAGGGTTCCCAGGCGGAACATGAGTTGCTGTTCCTGCAACCTTCGGGTGGCATCATTGTGGCAGTGCAGGAGGCCCATGATGGACATGTCATCTAGAGAATGGGAGGGGGAGTGGAAATGGTTTGCGACTGGGAGGTGCAGTTGTTTGTTGCGAACTGAGCGGAGGTGTTCTGCAAAGCCGTCCCCAAGCCTCCGCTCGGTTTCCCCAATGTAGAGGAAGCCGCACCGGGTACAGTGGATGCAGTATACCACATTGGCAGATGTGCAGGTGAACCTCTGCTTAATGTGGAATGTCATCTTGGGGCCTGGGATAGGGGTGAGGGAGGTGGTGTGGGGGCAAGTGTAGCATTTCCTGCGGTTGCAGGGGAAGGTGCCGGGTGTGGTGGGGTTGGAGGGCAGTGTGGAGCGAACAAGGGAGTCACGGAGAGAGTGGTCTCTCCGGAAAGCAGACAGGGGAGGGGATGGAAAAATGTCTTGGGTGGTGGGGTCGGATTGTAAATGGCGGAAGCGTCGGAGGATGATGCGTTGTATCCGGAGGTTGGTAGGGTGGTGTGAGAACGAGGGGGATCCTCTTAGGGCGGTTGTGGCGGGGGCGGGGTGGGTGGCCTGCCCCAGCACAGAGCCTCCCTCTCCCAGACCTGCAAAGGACCTTTGCCCCTTCAGAATCGTTTCTCCCTGCAAGTCCTGAAACAGACACTTGCAGCCATGCGCCGGCACCTCCAGGCACTGCAATCCAGCCTGCCCCAGCTCACAGCCTCCCTCTCCCAGACCTGCAAAGGACCTCTGCTCCCGCAACATATCCCTCACACCCCGCCCCCGCCACAACCGCCCTAAGAGGATCCCCCTCGTTCTCACACACCACCCTACCAACCTCCGGATACAACGCATCATCCTCCGACACTTCTGCCATTTACAATCCGACCCCACCACCCAAGACATGTTTCCATCCCCTCCCCTGTCTGCTTTCCGGAGAGACCACTCTCTCCGTGACTCCCTTGTTCGCTCCACACTGCCCTCCAACCCCACCACACCCGGCACCTTCCCCTGCAACCGCAGGAAATGCTACACTTGCCCCCACACCTCCTCCCTCACCCCTATCCCAGGCCCCAAGATGACATTCCACATTAAGCAGAGGTTCACCTGCACTTCTGCCAATGTGGTATACTGCATCCACTGTACCCGGTGCGGCTTCCTCTACATTGGGGAAACCAAGCGGAGGCTTGGGGACCGCTTTGCAGAACACCTCCGCTCAGTTCGCAACAAACAACTGCACCTCCCAGTCGCAAACCATTTCCACTCCCCCTCCCATTCTCTAGATGACATGTCCGTCATGGGCCTCCTGCACTGCCACAATGATGCCACCCGAAGGTTGCAGGAACAGCAACTCATATTCCGCCTGGGAACCCTGCAGCCATATGGTATCAATGTGGACTTCACCAGTTTCAAAATCTCCCCTTCCCCTACTGCATCCGTAAACCAGCCCAGTTCGTCCCCTCCCCCAACTGCACCACACAACCAGCCCAGCTCTTCCCCCCACCCCCCACCCCCACCCACTGCATCCCAAAACCAGTCCAACCTGTCTCTGCCTCTCACCCATCCCTTCCTCCCACCCCAAGCCGCACCCCCATCTACCTACTTAGCTCATCCCACCTCCTTGACCTGTCCGTCTTCCCTGGACTGACCTATCCCCTCCCTACCTCCCCACCTATACTCTCTCCACCTACCTTCTTTACTCTCCATCTTCGGTCCGCCTCCCCCTCTCTCCCTATTTATTCCAGTTCCCTCTCCCCATCCCCCTCTCTGATGAAGGGTCTAGGCCCGAAACGTCAGCTTTTGTGCTCCTGAGATGCTGCTTGGCCTGCTGTGTTCATCCAGCCTCACATTTTATTATCTTGGAATTCTCCAGCATCTGCAGTTCCCATTATCTCAGTCATGTGTTAATCTGACTTTAAAGTGAAAATGCTTTGGGATTGTTCCCAAACTGGGAAGTTTCTCCTCAACTCAGTCTTAAATCTGGACAGCCACAGCATGGGCCACTTCTTTCCCCTTCCCACCTCTATTATTAGGCAATCAGGGTGCAGAAAAAGTGTGCTTCTCCATTTTAAAAGGAGATTTTTTTTTCTGCCTGATGGAAAGATTCAATGACTTGGTAGTTGGAAAACGAGAAAGATTTGCCTGTGTCACCCCGCCAAGTAAAAGTGTCCATACAATCACATGTCTGTGTGGTTATTAGCTCTATGTTATTCTTTATTCCTTGCACAGCCTAAGTGAGTTTGAGAAGATTTGTAGCTCAGGTTGAAGTTCTGGATGAGAGTTTGCTCGCTGAGCTGGAAGGTTCGTTTTCAGACGTTTCGTCACCATTCTAGGTAACATCATCAGTGAGCCTCCGACGAAGCGCTGGTGTTTTGTCCCGCTTTCTATTCATAAAATAGAAAGCGGGACATAACACCAGCGCTTCGTCGGAGGCTCACTGATGATGTTACCTAGAATGGTGACGAAACATCTGAAAACGAACCTTCCAGCTCAGCGAGCAAACTCTCATCCACAGCCTAAGTCTTCTTAAAAATTACACTGGCTGCTACGTTCCAGCAAAGCCTGTTTTTCTGGTTTTCATTCCATTTGAACAGGACCACAGCCTGACATCATAGAGACCTCAGAGCAGAAGTGCACGTTTTCCTGGAGTTAGTCCATTTGAAATCTGGCGTATTAATGGAAGGTGACTTGAAGGATGTGGCTGTCCCACCAATACCCAACCTGCTTTTTTAAAAACCCACAGCTGGTGCATTGTTATTTGCTTGTTGCAATTTCCCATTTACTGAGGCACAGAGGAAATAAAAAAGTTCAAGTATCTTCACAAAAAGAAATATGACTGAGAGGAGGAATACACACAATGCAATGACTTTGCATAAACACAAGCACCATGGATGGGAGGAGGTTATAGCCAGAGCACAGTGTGTGTGGTCTTCTAACCCATATTTAATTGACCCTGGAAATGTTCCTTTCATGCTTTGCTGCAAGTCTTTACATTATTGTTTACGTACACAGTTGCTCCACTGGGCTACAAACCAATCAAGCTTACTAATCAACACAAAACACATTTCACTAAAACTTTTCCCCTTCAATATATATTCTCTCCCAAAATTGGGAGAGTTTTTGTTCCCAGAAGTAGTGTTTGTGCCCACACAAGATGTATAGTTGATGTCTGTGAAGGATGCAAGGAAATTCATGGGGAAGTCAGTGGCATCCTGGCAATGCCACTGGATTTCTAATACTAAGGTCTAGGTTAATCTGGGGACATGGCTTTCTATCCCATAATGGCACATGATAAAATTCAAATTCAATTAAAAATCCGGATTTAAAACAAAACTGCTCTAAACGTAAGCACTAACAATTGTCAGAAAACTCCATCTGGTTTACTGATGTTATTTAGGAAAGGAAATCTGCTGTCCTTACTTATTCTGACCTACATGTGACTCCAGACCAACAGCAATGGGTAACTGGCCTCTGAAATGACCTAGAAATCCATTGTATCAATAGTGCTAACAAAAGGAATGAAACTGGACAAATCACCTGACATTAACCTAGGGGCCAGAAACAATGGCAAAACCAGACTCGTTGGCCCTGCAAAGTCCTCCTTACAAATATATGGGGCCCGGGTCAAAACTGGGAGAACTCTCCCATGGACTAGTCAAGCAACATTGTGATATAGTAATACCTTACAAAATCTCAGACACTACCATCACCATTCCTGGGTATATCCAGCTCCAACAACAGGACAGACAGGGCACAGATGGTGACACAGTGGTATACACATAGCTCAGAACTGCCCGAGGAGTCCTCAACATTGACTTTACACCCCAAGAAGTCTCTAGTCATCAGGTCTAGATGGGCAAGGAAACCTCTTGCTGCTTACCCAGCTTTACCTTTGTGCTAAACTGAAGAGACTTCGAACTGATCAAGCAAATTAAAACTAGTCATCATTGAGGTCATCAATAGCAGCAGAATTATATTTCAGCCACAAGCTGGAACCTTATGGCTCGGCATATCCTTCACTATTATTCCCATCAAGCCAGTGGACCTTTTATTAATCAGTGCAAAAGACATGCCACAAGCAGCACCAGGCATATCTAAAAATAAGGCGTCACTCTGGTGAAGCTAAAATACAGGATTACTTGCATGCCAAACAATGTAAGCATTAAAATGATGCACAGGACTAAGTGATTTCACAGCCAAAAGATTCAAACTCTCAAGACCTGCCACACCAAGACATGAACGGTGGTGGATCACCAAACATGAGGCAGCTACACAAATATCCCATCCTCAGTGACGCAGCACCCAGCACATAGGAACATAGGAATAGGAGTAAACTATTCAGCCCACTGAGTCTGTTCCATCTTTTAAGGAGACCATGAGTGATCAGTGGCCTAACTCAATATACCTGCCTTTACGCATACCCATTAACACCTTCGATAAATTTTTGTTAAGCAATCAGATTTAAAAATTAGCTCCTGATCTAGCATCCACTGCCTTTTGTGGAAAAGGATTCCAAACATCTACCACCTTGTGTGTGTCGAAGTGCTTCTTAGACTCTCTCCTGAATGGTCTGGCCCTAATCCTCAGACTATGGCCCTAGTTCTATAATTCCAATCTTTATCTACCTTATCTTCTCCTGTTACAGTGTAAGAGACGTGGCAAGGGATTTGTAACAATTTTCAGCCAGAAGTGCTGAGTGGATGATCCATCTCATTCTTCTCCTGAAGTCCCTGCACCACAGATACTAGGCTTCAAACAATTCACTCCACATGGCAGCAAGAAATGACTGAATTGACTGGATGCTACAAAGACTACAGGCCCTGACAACACTGCAGCAGTAAGATTGAAAGCTTCTGTTCCACAAGCTGCATCCCACGCAGTTTCAATATAGTTACAACACTGACATCTACCCAACAATGTCAAAAATTGCCCAGACAAGTTACGTACACAAAAAGCAGGACAAATCCAACCCAGCCAATTACCATCTTTACAACCTACTCTTGATCATCAGTAAAGTGCTGGAAGGGATCATCAACAGTGCAACTGACCAGTACTTGCTCAACAATAACCTATTCATCAATGCTTAGTTTGGATTCTGCCAGGGCCACTCAGCTTGTGGTCTTATTACAGCCTTAATTCAAGCATGGACAACAGAGCTAAACTCCAGAGATGTGCAAGTGTCAGCCCAAGACATCAATGCCTGAGCAAATTTGGAGTAATTCAGAATCAGGGGAGAAACTTTGCTTGTTGTTGGATTCATACTTGACACAAAAGGAAGATGGTCACAGTTACTGGAGGTCCGTCATCTTAGCTCCAGGACATGTCTGCAGACAAACCTTGGGTAGTGTCCTAGGTGCAATCTTCTGCAGCTGCTTCATCAAACACCATCCCTGCATCATAAAAGATCAGAATTGGGAAATGCTCATTCATGACTGCGCAATGTTTTAACACCATCTGCAACTCCTCAGACACTGAAGCAGTCCAAGTCCATATGCAGAAAGGCTAAGTTTGGGCTGATAAGTGGTGATAATATTCACACCATAGGAATGCCAGGCAATGACCATCTCTAATGACTGTGCCATCACTGAATTCTGCTCACATGAGAATTACCATTGACAAGAAACTGAACTAGACTATTACAGGTGTGGATACAAGAGCCGATCAGAGGCTTAAGAAGCCTGCAGCAAGTAAATTAACTCACTCTCCTCCATTGCCCTTCTACCTTTTACAAGGTACAACTCAAGAGCGTGACAAAATACTCTCTATTTTCCTGGATAAGTGCAGCTCAAGCAACACTCAAGAAACCTGAGACGACCCAGGTCAAAAGAACCCCAGATTGGCATGCTATCCATCACCTTCAACATTCACTCCCTTCACTAAACACAAAAGTAATATATACGATCATTTATGAGATGCACTGCAACAACTATGCCTCCTGGGAAGCACATTCCAACCCAGTGACCCATATCACCTAGAAGGACGAGAGCAATAGATACACGGGACATCAGTACCTGAAGGTTTCCCTCAAAACTCACTGCCCTGACTTGTAACTATGTCACCAGGTCAAAATCCATGAGATGAGATCTCTTTGGAACAACACTGTGGATGCCCTACACCCCATGAATTACAGCAGCTCAAGAAGACTGCTCACCAGCACCTTCTTCAGATAATTAGACATGGGGAGTAAAAGTTGGCCTAACTTGTGACACAGATCCCATGAAAGGATTAAAAATATACTGGCAACAAATGTCCTCCTGGTCTTGCACTGAATTCTCAATCTGGATGCTGTTCAAGACCCTGAAGTGGAACTGGAAACCACCATCTGAAATCAATAGAGAGAATACTGGTTTTATCTGACTGAACTCAAGGTGAAAAGACAAAGTAGGAGACTACTTAAGCACTGTATGATCTAGAGGAATGAGGCATGTGGAGAATGTTTGCACATCAAGAGATTGAGTCAACTGGAGCAGTATGAATGCCATCTCTTCCTTTCCTTGCATGTCTTCCAGGTACAAGGATTTAATTGTACATGGCACACGGATGTATGTTTCACCCCACTACCAAATGGATTAACAGCATGGCAACAAAGAAAACAATAACTTTCACCTACGTGGAATAAATATACTCATATCTGTTAGTATGAGTCTTGGGCATGAGTCCTGCAAATATCTAAAATATATATCAGATAGCAAATATTTTAATATATCCAGGCTACCAGCCAATTTGGCATTGTCATAAGACCTTGATTATTTCATCCCATCTGCCCACTGTTGGGGAGAAACTACGCGCATAAGAGGGCAAATACATTTTGCCATTATTGTATTTGCATTTTTCCATATTTGATTACACAACTAAAAATGTTTAGTCACTGATACTTGTACACACGCAAGCAGTGTGCTTGTGATCGTTGCATTGTTGATAACTGTTTTAAAAACCATGGCTATTTTTGTCTGAATGAGTGCAAGCACATGTGACAAATTAAGCAGCTTAATTTAAGCATGGTATATTGTGGTACAATTTCATTTACTGATGCTGTTTGTTTAAAAATTCTTTAGGCCAACTTCTTCATGCATTTTACCAAGGTTTAGTTTTTTTAATGCATTGGAAACGTAGCAACTTGGGAATATGGTGGGTGGTTTGCAGAGGGGACTCAGATACTTGTAGCATTCAATGACAATAGAATTATTCATCTAGCTCAGTTTATGCATTCTCTTATGTGGAGGCACTGGTTATTCAGGTTCAGTGGATTGTCAGCAAAAAAGTAAAAGCACAAAATTCAAGCCCTGCTCCCTATCCCAGGGTAAATTTTCCTCCTACCAATTTCCCATTTCGGTCTTGTCAAAATACCAAGATCTTACATCTGGAGTATATGCCTCACGGCTTTTGGCCAAGTAAAAAGGTGCAGTTTACATCTGGAATTACAAGGGGTTTTGGGGGTGGCAGGGTTGGGGAGGGGGGGGCACGGAGC
This sequence comes from Stegostoma tigrinum, assembly GCF_030684315.1. Classification (NCBI taxonomy): domain Eukaryota; kingdom Metazoa; phylum Chordata; class Chondrichthyes; order Orectolobiformes; family Stegostomatidae; genus Stegostoma; species Stegostoma tigrinum. The sequence continues at coordinate 17,716,958 of NC_081374.1, read as the reverse complement.
ACAGGGGTTGGTGGTGGGGAGTGTATAGTCCCCTAGAGTTTAACATACATCTTGCACTGAACTGCTTCAAAAGAACGTCATCCACTAACATGTTTTGAAAATCCTTTCCCTCCCATCCCTTTAAAGAGATTGTACCATCCTATCCCTACTGGAAAGTTATTATTCGGGTGGAAACTTCTGTGAAGCAAAAGGAAGCGAGGCCAAGATAAAATGGACAAACTCGCTTAGCCCAGCCTAATTCTTTTAGAAAAAAGGAGATATTTATCATCACTTGGAGGTTGATTAAATTGCATCAGATTACAAATTCCATGCCCTATTTGATAATGGAAGCATTGACGCTGACACTGAGTTCGGTGATTCTGATTTAAAACTCTGAGACACAGATCAAGAACAGAATGAGTATTTCACGGACTGGGAACATCTACTCATTCACTGGGAAAACTGGCCAATTCATTCCTCAGATTATCCATGGCAACTTGTGTGAGGGCCAACAAAAACATTTCCTAGTACAGGAAGGCTGACATCTCTGCCAAGAATAGAGAGTGATCAGCATTTTACTGTAAATCAATCATTCAGCTACTGTTTGATGTGCTCCCAACTGCACCACTTTCTACTCAATCATCCGACAATAAATTAAACATTTTGTCTGCAGGCACAAGTGAAAGGGTTACAGTATGAGTCAGACACTTTTTAAAAACAAAACCAACTCCTGCGTAGCTCAGTGTAACCAAATCCTCAGAATATTTGCAATTAATTGCTGAAGGGTTCTGACTGGGCCAGGACTTCTATAGAACCAAAGGCTGGTTCCAAGCTCTGGAAATCCCTGCCTCACACGATCATGAGGATACAATCACCACAAGGGACTGCACAGATTTCAGGTGTTAGCCCCTAACAATTTCTCCTTGACAACTAAAAGAGGAACAATAAATGTAGCTTTGCCAAAACCACTCACTATCTGAGGACAAACAAAACAGAAGAGGAGATGCAGAGATAACAGTGTGGAGCTGGAGGAACACAACAGGCAGCAGAGGAGCAGGAAAGTTGACCTATCGGGTGGGGACCCTTCAGAAAATTTCTTGCTCCTCTGATGCTGCCCGGTCTGCTGTGCTCCTCCAGCTCCACCCTGTTACCTCTGACTCCAGCATCTACAGTTCTGATATCCAGAGATGCAGAGTTGTTCACTTGGGAATTCCAGGTCAAAAAGCTAATGCAGAACACCAGTTACATTTAAACAGAAACTAAAATCAATTACACCACACATAGCCAACTGACTACCAATTTGACTTTTAAAAACAAAATTCTTGCATAAACTTGTCAGAGGTACCAACATTCAGCCCCTTAAGCCTTTCCTCACCTCTCCAATTAGACATTTGATCTGCATCTCAATTCCAATTACCAGCTTCAGTCCATGGCCCTCACCACAACATACCACATACAAGTTAGGAGACCAACTGTGAGCCTACTCCACTCTGCACTATTATCATGGTTGTTCTCACAATGAGCTCCACTTTGAGCTATGCTCCCAATATTTATCAACTTCCTTCAGGGACTAGAAATCTAAATCGATGTCAATCTTAAATATATTCAAACAATGGAGCACCTACAGTGCAGTGGAGAATTCCAGTTTCTCCTCATACCAGTCCTAAATAATTGACTCCTTACTTCTGTGAATAGATACCTGGCCTTGAAGCTATCTCTGAGTTTACCCTGTCAGACTTTGATTGTCTTACTTCCTGAAAATCCCTTAAGTGATAACTGTTTTCGCCTTCAGATAGGATTACACTGGATAGACAACACTAATAGATCATTCAACCCAACCAATCCACACTGTTTATGCTCCATTTGAGCTTCCTCCCAATTTATCTCATCTAAATCTACCACTATAATGATCTGCTCTATTTTCCCCTCATATGCTTGGCTAGTTCCCTTCGTGGCTTTTCTCGTATTCACTGCAACCACTCCCTGTGGTAGCGAGTTCCATGTTATCACTAGATTTTGTGTGTAGAGTTTGCCTCAAATTTTAAGATTGTTCCCCTTTGTGGATTGCCTCAAAAGGAAGCAGCTTATTCATTCATCACTTTAAAACGCCTTAAAATAGATCATTCACTAAACCTTCTAAGTAGAAAAGACTCTAAACAAAGCTATAGCAACTATATATCATAATCTAATTATTTTCTGGGTACAATGTCCAAGAACAAGCATGGTACTCCTGATGAGATTAACAGCTACTTATCACTTTGCCTCCTTTGATTTCTAAGGAACTTGGATATAAAGCAACCATTCCATTTTCTATCTTGATTAGCTTATAATGTTTAGCAATGTGTAACTAGCTGTTCAAATCATTTTATTTTACTAGAGATTGTCTAGCCTCGTCATGGCAAATTTTTTAACTCATCTTTCTGAAATCCAAAGCAGACAGCATCACACTTCGCTCTGTTGTACTTCTATATGCCACAGCTTTGTCTATTCAACTTAAGTTCTTATCCCAATGACAGTTTGCCAACAGAACGCCTTTGACCAAATAAGATGTTGCAAGGTTTAACACTTAATTTGGAAGCTCCCTTCTTCCACTGGCCTGGCTGTCATCTCTGGGAAAATAGTTTCCTTTATAACCAAAGATGCAGTCCCTCTCTGGATGTCCTGTTGCACAGTGGACAGCATGTGCCCCTACACCATTAGCTCTGGGATGCAGTCCTGCTCCACAGCTTCAGGGTCAAGGAAGCCACAATCATAATATGATCAGACAAAGTAAATACCAAATTCTAACATATGCCATTATCAGGTCGTAAGAACAGGTCAACAATTTGATGGAATTGATGGAAAGAATGGAAATCTCCAGCATCATGATCTAAAGCTCTAGGCTACTACATCTATGTAGTATGTGTGTTAGCACAGTAACTCAGACTCCTTGATTTGTGAGTTGACTCAGTTCACTTGATTTAAGAGTGAACCAAATTGGCGCCAACAGTACAGGATTTGAACCTTGTTCCAGCTGGGGTGCCTCCTGGCCCTAATTGTGGTGGGGATCACTCTGTTGGGATGGGCCCTTAGCTTTTGGGTGGGAGAGGAGATGGAGAAACTGTTAATCCCTTCCAACAGCCCTAACCCAACACTCCATCATCCCAGGGACATGACCAATTGCTACTCAGCAACAGGCCAAAAGAGGTTCCTAGTGCATGAACAGTGTACCAGCTACACTAGTGTACTTAGTGAAGTACCAACACACTTATGCAGGTACCATAGGATATATTTTATAATTTGTGCTTGACTCTTAAAAATAAGAAACTAAAACATAGGTTGGGGAAAGTGAGCAAAAAATCAAGGGAACGTGCACACACATTTCACCGTTAAGATAGAAAATTCTCCCATAGATTTCACGAAAGGAGCAGGGAAAGCAAATTTTGACCCTAAACATCCAGAAGATAATTAAAGAATGTCACAAGAGAGCGAATGTGGAAGATAGAGAAACCAATGGTTTATAGGGAATTCAAGTATGCAAGATTTCCATAACTGAAGAGATGATGGGTACCTAAGAGTGAAAAGAATGGAGAGTGCAGGTTGGGAGTAGGTCATCGACAAAAAGACAGGTTCAAGGGCCAATCTTAAAAAGTCAGTAAAAACTCAGAAATAACAAGGTCCCACATGGTTAACTGTAGCCATATCAAGGCACTACAATTTCATCAAAACTTGGGAGCGATTGAGAAACTATAATGGGCAAAAAACACAAAAGGAAGAGCATGTCTTTTAAATCATTAGAAATCCGCATTTTGAATTCTGTAGCCAGTGCAAGTGTATCCTAGTCATGAGTTCACACATACTCTTCAGTGCAAAATTATACACTCATACCAGGGAAGATGGAACAAAATTGCTAAGTTTAGGAACCAAAGATTTTGAACTGTAAACAGTTCATTCAAAAATCAGCACAGGAGGAATAAACCTGACTGTTTCGAAATTAACATTCCATTCTAGGCCTCTAAGTATGCCCTTTCACCATAGTTCCATTCTGAAACAGGTGGATGTGGTTCAGCTTCCAGCCAGGTAAAAATCTTGTTTACATTGCAACGTTCCTACTTGACTGGATCAGTAGCATTCCTAACAAGCAGCTAGTTTCAAATAGGCAACAGTTATCATTTAAAACATTTAAGCAATCAGGAGGGAAATCACTGCACATAAAAATGTGTGGTAGACCCAGCTATCTTTTCCCCCACAATTCACAAACCTCATTTGACACAAAACTTGATTTACATTCTGCATTTTCAAACTGAAGACGGAAAGAAATTATTCGCTCCAGGGAACCAGGTCATGTCATGACTCTGGATTCACCCTGCACATTTAAAACATCTTCACAAAAGGAGAAATCATTTCAAATATGTAAGGCTTTTAGAAATACATATGGCTTCCCAAGCTTTTATAAATAGAGGCGCAGAGCACAAAAGCAGGAAATTATTCTGCGGATTTATAAATCACTGTTTAGACCTCAGCTGGAGGATTGCAACCAATTCTGGGCAGCTCACTTTAGGGAGGATGTGAAGGCCATCGAGTTCGTGCACAGGAGATTTGCTAGAGATGAGGAAATTCAGTTATATCATAACCGAGGAAACTAGAATTCTTCTGCTTTTCTGTTAGCCAGAGAGTTGGATACTAGACGATACTGATTTAAGATAATTCAAACAAAGAACTTCTTTTAAAAAGAAAAAAAGCAACAATCTGGGCTGCATTGCATTCAAGGGTGTGGAAACAGTCACAGCACTAATGTGTAAAATGGTAGATGATTATATACTCTAGAAGAAAAGGATTACAGGACTGTGGGGCTAATTAGACAGCTCTACTTTTTAAAAAGTAGGGCTTTTTTTCTGCAGTGTCATTCTGCTAAATATAGTTTTCAATGCAAAGAATCTCGGTGCTGCTTAATAATACCAAGTTGAATGAAGACAAAGATCTCACTCGTACATGAAGATTTGGTTTAAGTTAATTCTCACCAGATCGACACCCTGACTCCACATAATAAAACATTACATCTTTATTTTAGAGTCATTAGGAAAGACTGCTGCATCAAATGCCAGTGTTATATTTAAAATTCTTTGCTGAGGGCACCCAGTAGCAAAACTCAAAATTGGTAGAAATGTTTCTCCTCTAGGTTGCCATTAGTTTAAATATTTTCTAACTATTGATACATTTGATGAAAAACACAATATGCACGAAAATTTTGGTTGGACTCTGGTGAGAAATGGGTTTGGAACTGCCCAACAAACAAGCAAGACAGAGCCTCAAACAAGTACAAATGACAGTATGTAACGTTTTCATCGTAAATTCATCAGTTTCAGGTTAAGTCATAAAGCTCCGAGGGGGGTGCACTCAATTTTATTCTTTGCTCACCGTGATCCCAAGAGCCTTAAATCATTGGAATCCCTACAGCATGGAAGCAGGCCATTCAGTCCAATCAAATCCACACCGACCATTTGAACAGCATGTCACGCAGACCCAACTCCCTACCCTATCCCAATAACCCTGCATTTACCGTGGCTAATCCACCTAACCTACACATCTTTGGACTGTGGGAAGATACCCACACAGACACAGAGAGAATGTGCAAACACCATACAGTTGCCAAAGGCTGGAATTGAACGTGGGTTCCTGGCATTATGTGAGGCAGTGGTGCTAAGCACTGAGCCACCGTGCCAGCTTCAAATGGCATGGCCCAACAGGAAACTTCACGAATTGAGATACAAGAACACAAATCAAGTTAGCTCATTTTGGCTTAGCTGACATGTAATCTCACCATAAGCAAAATTATGCATGGCTGATCTTTCTCTCCAAAGCTTTCTCTCAGAGGAGCACTTCCCCCAAATCATACTCTAGGTATGACAGATGCTGTGGGGAGTGGAAGGTTTTTCTCCCACCACCAAACTAGGTGAGTTTTAGCTCCCTATCAGATCTAACTTCACAGGCAAAAGTTTGTTATTGTAAAGATGTAGCAGCAGAAGTAGGTGATTTTGCCCATCCAGTCTGCTCCACCAATGACATCATGGCTGATCTGATCATTCTCAACTTCACTTTTATGCATTTTCCCCAAAAACCTTAATTCCCTTACTGATTAAAAATCAGTGTATCTTAGCCTTGAATATACTTCATGACCCTAGCCTGAAACAGTCCTCTGCATTATTAGTGTTTGGTCAGAGTCTAACCTTATTAAAGTGCTTCTAAAAGGAGGGAGCTGGTTGTTACTACAGAAGCACTCAGTGATTCCAGTTCTTATCATAGTGAAAAATACCAGATGCGCAGTTCGACTGCAGCATAACCCCACCAGTGCTGTGTCAGAGACTCACACCAGCACACTGGGTAAATTAGATGAAAGTGCAGCGTGCTCACAATGCTGTTTTCAGAGCAGGATAATCCCTGAGGTTTCTCAGTTTGGTGTAACTGGTCTTCAAAAAAAAACCTGCTTAACCTGCTTATAGTTTTTTGTCGTGACCTACTTAGATGTTTTTCACAGCCTCAGTCCAGGCCCTAGTGGTTTCTTTTACAGTGCTCCTTTCAAGGACTTTGCATCACTTTTAATCTATCACCTGTGGGACAGAACATGTTCAGACAAGCAAATGGACACCAAGGTCATAATCACAAATGCCAGTGCAGTTCATCGATGTGACTGTTCAATTCTTCTCTTTCAGCCACTGGGTAATAATAGTGTGCAAGCTTGATTCCCCAGGAAGTAAATCAAAATTAACCCTGAACTCAACTGGCTCAGTGTTTAGCACTGCTGCCTCACACAGTGCCAGAGAGCCGGATTCAGTTCCACCCTTGGATGACTGTCTGCACGTTCTTCACGTGTCTCCGTCACGGTCTTTCACAGTCCAAAGATGTGCAGGTTAGTGGGTTGGCCATGCTAAATTGCCCACAGTGTTTAGGGATGTGTAGCTTAGGTGGGTTACAAGGGAAAGGGTCTGGGAGGGCTGCTTGGAGGGTTGGTGTGGACTTGTTGGGCTGAAGGGCCTGTTTCCACACTGTAGGGATTCTGGGATTGCAATTCAACAATAATCCCTTGAGAGAACTCAGTGCTAGTGGAGGTCTCCTGACCAAACTCCAGTACACCACAGCACCTCTCACCCAGGATACTCATGGCTATCCATAAGATCTGCACTAAGACTTTGCCAAAAAGCAGCTAATTTGCTACTAAGAAGTCAACTTACATGCATGGTCTGCTATAATCATGTTCTGTACCACTCACTCACTGGTTTAATGGGAAAATAATGACAGCAAAGCAGTCATTGTTCACCATCATTGCTCTACTGAAACTGACAGTGTTTTCTGGAGACCACACATGGGCAGGCTAACAGAAATTGTTGCCAGTGACTGAAATATTCGAGGTTCCCTAAGCTATAAATCAAGGGAAAAATCAACTGAACTGACAAGAACTTCTAGTTTATTGGCCTCATTAACACCTTGGAAGCTTTTAATTCCTGCTGAACATTCTCATTACTTCTGAAAACAAAATCTTTTTAAGATGGTGGAACATCAAATATCATCATTTTTAAAAATATTTTAAAAGTCAACTTTCTGAAGTTTGTGTAATTCAGTTTCTTTTACAGACCAATTCCAAAATCTTATAACTTTGCTACTGGAAATGTCAAATGAAAAGCAAAAGGGTATGCTGCTTCCAATTGGTTTGCTGTCTGTGGGAATGCTTCAATGTAATAGGCTGCTTGTGGACATGACTGTTACTGCATGCCTGGTGATTCCCACAATTTGGTGTTATTTTTGAACTACCATCAGAAGAGAAATCTGCACCACAAATATCAGAAGACCATTGTGCGCGCGAACCACAATTATCTTTACTTCAGACATTAAATACTTGTGTCATGAAGAAAAATAATACAAGTTTTGCTTTTAAAATGATTAAGCATTTACCAATAGTCTAGTCAGTACATTATACACCAGTGGCGAGGTTTCGGATGTGATGTTGTAACTTGAAGATTAGAACTGCAGTAACTTTTGGGTGTCAGTTATATTGAAATTGTGGAAAAAAGTAATTCTGATAGGGTCAGAAATTAGAAACTGTCCAGCCACAGGAGTCACTGGCACTACTTGCCTTCAGTTGCTCCAGCTCTAATGTTTTGTGGTGCACCATCTTTTCATTTTAATTGGACAGCCAATAAAAAAAAATCATCATTTAGGGTCTCCCGGCACAGTCTCTCCTTCTGAGTTAGAAGATTCAGGTTCAAGTCCACCTGCTTCAGAGGAGTGTCATAACATGCCTGAACAAATCAAAAGGAACTTCTAATTAAATGTTCAAATCAAAAAAACACTCAACATTGGTCAATTGTCAGTGAAACAGCCTTTTCCCAACCACAGTATCCTTATGACTAATATATAGAAGTATGCAAGAAGAATGTAAATAAAAGGTGGAGAGGGTGGTTAGTAAAGCATTTGTGTCCTCAGCTTTATTAGTAGTGGCACAAAGTACAAGATCAGGGAGGTAATGTTAAACATCCATGAGACACATGGATTTTACCTCAGCTGGAGTATCGTGTACACTTAGGAGTGACATTCTTGGAAACACGGGAATGCATCGGAGAGAGTGCAGAAGCAATTTACAAGATTGGTTTTTGGGTTGAAGAATTTTAGTTATGAGCTGGAGAGGGTTCAGAAGAGATTTACCAGGATGTTGCTGGATATGAGATATACGAGATGCAGAGCTGGATGAACACAGCGGGCCAAGCAGCAGAGGAGCAGGAAGGCTGACCTTTCGGGCCTAGACCCTTCTTCAGAAAAATCTTCAACCACGAAGCTGGTTTCTGTACGGAATGAACTTCCTGAGGAAGTGACAGATGCAGACAATTACAACTTTTAAAAAACATTTGGATAAGTACATGAGTTGGAAAGGTTTGGAGGGATATGGGCCAGGAGCAGGCAGGTGGGACAGGTTTAGTTTGGGATTATGCTTGGCCAGGACTAGTTAGGCCAAACAGTCTGTTTCTGTGCTGTAGGACTCAGTCTATAAGTTGGGGCTGTTTGCCTTGAAGACAAGGCAGCCAAGAGGAGATTTGTTAGAAGTTTTCAAAATCATGAGCAGGCTGGATCGAGTAGACAGGGAGAAGCTGTTCCTGCTTGTAAAAGATGGCATTGATTTAAAATGATGAGAGAATATAGCAAGGGTGATGTGAGAATGAAAAACTTTTTCACAAAGCAATTAGCTAGGGTATGGAAATGCACTGCCTGGAAATGTAGAGGAGGCAGGTTCAACTGAAGGACTTAAGACATTGGACAATTATTTGGATTGAAAGCACGCAGGGATAGAGGAGAAAAGGAAGGAGGTTGGGTGCAAGAAACAGAACCTACGTAGCGCACTGGGATGAGTGGCCCCCTTCTGTGCTGTAACAACGTTAGGATTCTTTAAAACAGAAAGTATCCTGGCGATTAATCCTCAACTGCTGGAAATTTCACAAGACTGCTCCCAGCATGCTTTAAAATGGAGCCCAATAAAGTATCCATTTACATCAGGCACAGCTTGTGTCCTCATCACCCGGACACTATCTCAGCTCTCCATTATTAACAGTTGCACATTTAACTTGGTATTGATTGTTTTGTTCTAGGTTTTGATATATGCTCCACTTTATTCTGCTGAATTGGGCTAACCCCACACCCCCATCAACAAAATAAAGAAGATACCTCACTGGTTCTGCATCTTAAAGACACAACATGCATGTTGACAGGAAATGTTTGCCTGTAATCCTACTTCTACCTGTTATTCAATACTTTGTTCTAATGATCCATGTGGATTACCTTAAATTTGAACTTCAGTTTTCATGATATAGTATGAGCGTCAAAATGATGCAAGGTTCTGAATTTACCCAAATTTGAGTCCACGCTAGTGCGATGGCATTCCACACAGCTCCGTAAACACTCCCACAGCAGCAATGATATCAGTACAGCTTGTCCACATTTTTGTACTGGCTCTTTTTTTTAAAATGGATTTCAAGATTCCTGCTTCATACGTTATTCCTGTCTGAACAGCTGGAGAAGCAGTAAAGGGAGCAAACTGGGATGCAGGTGAACTACTGGAAATTTCAAATCCTTTCCTACTGCTAATTCAAAGTGCACTGCTGTATAAAAATGCAGAATATAGTTCTGAGAACAAATCAGTTATTGCAAATAAAATGCTGCCCAAACTTGGAGCTGGTAGTCTGAATTAGCAAGGAGGAGCTGATCCAAATAATGCCTTATCGCAAGACTCAAGTGTTCCACACAAATTCAATGCAAACAGACTTTGTTTCTGTAGCTCTCAGTATCGATCTGTCCAGCAAGAAGTGAAAATCTGCTTTTCAATGAGTACCTGATTTTAATGAAACCAGTTCAGGGCTGGATACTGCAGTGTGGGTGGGTGACTTCACTAATCAGTTGTGAATGACGTGAATGGGACACTTTTTCTTTGAAATGTTAGGTAAAATGTCCCCAAAATTCTAGAAGTTTGTACAGTAGTATATGCATGAGAACACCACACTTCCTGTGCGGAGGAGGACAGAATGTTATTTATTCACACATGGTTGTGCAGTTTGTTTTTAATAGAAGGAAAACTAAAACCTCTCCTACATGTCAGCTTGGTCAGTTAGCAGCACTGTCATATAGAAGTTATTAATTCATACCAGGACCTAAGTATATTAGAACTGAGGGCAATACACCATTTAACAGTTTTGGATATTATGGGCCAGGAGCTGGTGAACAGTTATAACATTAGAATGCCACACTAACAGACTTAGTCATTATTAACTTGCTAAAGTTTCAGTTTGAGGATGTGCCACAAGCTCAGTTTCTTAGCCAACTTCTCAGCAATTTGCATTGTTCTGCTGTTTGATCACCTTCAGTGAAGCTGTCATTTCCAGCCACTGGTCTCTCCTTTGAACCCAAGAATTCAGGAACAGGTGGATTTGTGACGTTTTCACAAATTAAGTTTACCAGTCATTTAGGAGTGGTAATTAATGTTGTTCTCAGTTAATGAAATGATTTATGGCCCTGAGCCAACATTCAGCCTTGGAAGCTCATAAAAGAACCAATGAAACCATATAATTTACAATCCTAGGTCACAAACTGTTCCTGGTGCCTTTTCAACCTTGTTAATGTTGCAGTAGTATCCTAGCATTAGCCCTATTATCCATAGGCCTGTTGGCATCACGAGGTAATAGCTTTCCGGGCACAAAAGCTCTACATTTAGAAAAATCACTCATTCAAATGCAAATAAGGTAGACCATTTCAGAAAGTTATTGCATCATGTAGTCCAATTTTTATGAAACATGGCATGTGCTAAGTGTGGGCAAAGTTTGAGGGGAATAAAAGTAACTTTGAACCTACAGCTCATTAAGCTGTTCACTTCGGTGCTTTGCCTATGGCGGAGTCTGCTGTGGGCCAATTTAGGGACTGATGCCATGATTAAATGAAAAGTTCCATTCTGAATCTAGCAAGGAATTTCCTGGTTGGAAGCCAATGGATTAGATGGACCTTGCCATTTACTGGTCTAACAATTCCTACGATCATATGAAAGAGTGGGGTGTTGTAACCACTGTTGCTGATTGTGATGTTTATTAGGGCCCATTGCTCTAAACAACTTGACTGAAGAATGTTTGTACAACTTACACACAGACCTGGCCAATTCTGGACAACCAATGCAGCAAGTTACAAATAAGCTTAAAAAGTTGTTACAAATTTCTAACTAAATTGGAAGCTTTCTGCTTGTTCATTTCATTCATTTCTGAAATGACCCTTTTATTTATATGTCCCACTGTTTCGTCTGATTCTAATTCATTTCCTTCTTTGTCTTCTACTTTCTTACTTCTATATTCTTTTCTTTCCTTAGAGAAAAGTCATGGTACAGGATATTGGTGATCCTGTGAGATATTGAAGCAATTGTGCCTTTATCAGATTGACATTCCAGAGATTCCTGGAGTTGATCATTCGCAGTCGATGTTGAACATAAAGTCTAATTAGTGTTGCTCTCCCAAAATACAGCATCACAGCAATTTCTGACCCATTAAATCAAGGCCCAAACATCAGTCCATTATCACAAGGTATCTGACAATGTTAAAAGATAAGCAGAGAGTTTCCTCACCACCATAAGCACTGATCCTCAATGACACCACTTACATCCACATTAATTGGTCATTTAGGTCTTTTTGGGGCTTTTTTTGTGTCAATGTGCCTGCCAGACCTCCCTAAAAGTAATAATTCAATGCAAAACTCTTTCAAAAATTTCCAAAGGATGTTGCAAGGTGTCACCTTAAAGAAAGATAATTTGCATTTTCCCCTTAATCTTGAATGACACAAATACCAGGACCACACACGCGATTCCAAAAAAAAAATATTTATTTTAGTTTTCCAAGGTACAAAAAGAGATTCTGTCTGAATTGGCAATATATCACCATTGGAAATAATCAAATACAGCGTTCAAAATGACTAACATTGGGATTGTCCCCTTGTATCCAATTGGAGAGGTCCAGTAAAAATAGGTCAGTTATCTTGTATAAGGTGTTAGGTAAAGTAACATCTTTTCTAGTCTTCTCTCTGGACATCTAACCCATAAAAGCTGCTTCATTTCCAAGACAATACTTTAGACTTCAGGGATAACTTGGTGCACTGATGTTCTTAAGTGCTATGGTAAGGAAAGGTGTTGATCAGAATCAGTACTGAAGCAGAGGAATCAGCAACAGAGAAGAAGGAGAGGAAAAAAAAGAAAGTGGTTATTTCATCTACAAAAACCGGAACTGGAGGGAGCTTGGAAACATTTGGCCTTTGTGACAACCCATCCAGGAAAGCTAGCCTGCACACTTTCAGCAAGAATTCCAGCCTTTCTAAAAAGACATCATGATTCGTAGCTTTACCCAGAATGGCCTGACATTTGACAGATTGACAAGTGCTAGAGCAGGTTCTTCAAGCCTGTTTAATCATTCAGTTAGATCACAACTGATCTGCACCTCCATTCACCATTTCCTCGGCTCTCTTGATACCAATAGCCAACAAATTAACAATTTTGAAAATTTCACTTGATCCAGCATCTACTCTTTTTAGTAGAGAGAATGCCAGATGTTCACTACCTTCGCATGAAAGAGCGATTTGTAATTTCACACCTGAATGGCTGAATTTGAATTTTAAAGGATTTGTTCCCCCTTGCTCTAAATTCCTTCCAAAATAGTTCCCTTCTATCTACCATATCAAATCCAGTCGTTTAGTGACACTGAACTGGAATACTGTTGACACTTTTTCCAAAGCTTCTGGTCTTGAACTCATCAGGATGAAACATGTCTGTTTCTCAGCACAATGCCTTGACTAAACAGAGTCAACTTGCCTGATTTTAAACTTAAAACAAAGTTTGGTAGTTAGCTGTCATGCATCGTCTAACTGATGAATTCTCCAATGACAACACTGCTGCCAAAGAAACAACATTGCTGTCATCAAGTTTGAATGCTGATTGGTGGGCAAGTGGACACAGATCAGTAAAAGCATTGCCATGTGGAATGCACCAATGAGATGATGGCTCACAGCGAACTCCCGAACTTTAAAGTATTGAACCAAGCATGTTGACTCCAATTGATCAAGGCATTACCCAAAAATTGAAGCAGTGAATGGTTGCCACCTATTTTGTTGACTTGAAACAGGCACAGTGCATGTATATGTGTTCTATCTGTCCACAAAGAACAGGATGTTGTAGATTAATATATGCAGCCTTCAACATGCACAAGATGCTTCCAGCTGGCTGACAATCTTGAAGTAATTGACAGTTTAATTCTTCACACATTTAGACACCTAACCTCTCATCCCTTGCATACTTGCAATTTGCAGTTGACATGTTTGCTATAATTAAATCTGTAACTGCATGCAAGAATTTCCTTACCTCTTAATAGGGTCTATTCCAATCCCAAATTCATTTTTGAAATGGACAAGTGAGCTCTTTCCCTGATGTCTTAGTTGAGAAGTTGTTCAGATTGTCCTCAACCATATATTGCAAGCCCATCTCTAATTATCATAAATATATGCATTGGGATTTGCACAGTACCATACGCTATTAGATTGGCCTGACCAGCAACATTGTAAAGATGATCAGAACTGTTTGTTCACCATGAAAACTTTGATGCTGAAGTAGGGTGCAACAAAACCATTCTGTGGGGTAATGCCTCCCAGTTAAATATATAGCAGCATTTTCCATTATTAGGATGTTGCTGTCAAGGCAAAAAAAGATATTCTGCCTCTCTCAAGTGAATAATCAGATACCTGATTTCAATGCAGTGCGATTCTAATTATGCATGCCATACATTTCAAAGACCAGACAGTATAAACAGCATGTCCTTATGACTGTTTACAATACGCAACATGTTGACTGTAACCAAATTGCCCTTGTTTGCAGACCTCAAAAGAAAATCCAATATTACACATTCTAGAATGGAATGAAATTTGCTCAATAACCCTGATTGAGTAAAGAATAAAGCTGGCAACCAATTTATGGTTATCATTCAGGCTCACAGTGTAGTGTCCTTGCACACACAAAGGTGCAAATCAATACTTTGCAGACATGTATACATCCTGCACTATTTTCAACTTAACCTGCCAAGACATTTGCTGAGTTTATTTCTCAGCACAATGCCTTGACTAAACAGAGTCAACTTGCCTGATTTTAAACTTAAAACAAAGTTTGGTAGTTAGCGGTCATGCATCGTCTAACTGATGAATTCTCCAATGACAACACTGCTGCCAATCAGAATTCCTCTGCCAACAAATCAGTACTCTGTTCCTCATTCAATACAAAATGTGCTTTTCCTTTAGATTAGACTAGATTCCCTACAGTGTGGAAACAGGCTCTTCGGCCCAACAAGTCCACACCACCCCTTGGAGCATCCCACACAGACGCATCCCCCATAACCCACACGACCCTGAACACTACAGGCAATTTAGTATGGCCGATTCACCTAGCCTGCACATCTTTGGACTGTGGGAGGAAACCGGAGCACCCGAAGGAAACACACACAGACAGGGGGAGAATGTGCAAACTCTGCACAGACAGTTCCCGAGGCTGGAATCGAATTTGGATCCCTGGCGCTATGAGGCTGCAGTGCTAACCACTGAGCCACTGTGCCGCCCTTTACACTGGTATTTCTTGCAAACTGCCTTGAGGGGGACAAAAGGATTCCATCCATGTGTCTTTTTCAGTAATACTCAAAATATCTTAGTCACGTCAATTTCATCACCTCCCAGCCTCTCAAGTTTAAGAGAATACAGGCCAAGCTTAAGCAGACGCGAAGGAGTTACATCAATATTGCAAATTGATACAATACAGGTTTCAAGGTTTATACTCTTAGTCCTCATTATCCCCAAGTAATAGGGGTATGGACATCCTATGTAGAGCAAAAACAAACATTGATATGGCCCACGAGCACCTCTCCTATGTACCACAATCGGTTTTCAATCAGGAAAAAAGGCATGGGGTCTGGGCTAGCATTTCTAGTATGCAGATCCACGGGTAGAGAAAAAAATAAAAATCAACAGATTACGAGCATTGAGTGCCTCCCTTTCCTGGGGCACAGTGTCCAAAACAGACTGCAGTTTTCCAACGGAGATCCAAGTCTCGAAAGAACTGAAACCCTTTGAAAGAAAAGCCAAAATTCCATAAGCCTTTATAATTACTTTTTCATCTGAGAGTTTCAGCTTTCAGAGGATTTGTCTACTTATTCTTTTGTTTCTGCACAACTAAATCTCTCAACATTAAAATAATAATTTCAATTCATCTGTGTCAGATCCACAGTGGATTTCCCAGTGATCTCAGCTGTCATAGTTTTCCCACTAAAGTCACTCCATATCCCTTTGAAACTTCTGCAATGCTCCAAACTACAATGCTTCCCTGTTTAGTTCAGCTGAAAACTTAGAAACCCATCTCTCAAAAATCATAGCCCTTAATATACACTATTGGACGAAACATTGAGACAATCAAGGTTAGTAACTCTCAAGACCCAAATCATTTCCAAACTGCGTTGCACATATTTTGTACAAGTGTTTAATGCACTGCAAAATGGTTTTCTATTATTCTAAGCCAAAATACAAACTTGCTTAAGTGGTCGAATCTGCATTTTCACTAGAACAATTTCAAAATAATCCACCAACCATCAGAATACCATTAACACAAACTAATCTCATTGTCAATAGTCAGCACCTCAATACTTCATAACATACTGCTAGCATTATTCAACAAATTGATCAGAAAACATGAAATGTTGACAGCAGTACAGTATGAATAGATTACTCATATCTCCAGAAACTGATTTCAGTGAAACAATTTGCCCAAAGTGCCAATGATTCAACAGTTATTCACATCTCTTTGAAAATAATGGCACAATAAACATTGCACTTAGTTAAGTAACAACATTTTCTTTTTCTGAAATGGGCAACTGGATTTACCGATTCAAAAAGAAAAAACTGCAAACCTCCAATGAAAGTAATAAAGTGATATCATCCACATGGAATGATTTTCTGTAGTCCATTGAGAAATCATCCTTATGGTATTACTCTGAAATTTACTTTATTAAAGTGGAATGCTCTTTGCCAAATGTTTTTGTTTTTGAGAAGCCAGAATAATTGGTATTTTATCATGACATGATGCTTCAGTGCCAAAACATGGCAACGAGTGAAAAAAAATTGCAACATGCTTTCTTTAATGTATGCTGTGCGCCCTAAAAAGCTACAAAGAAGATTTTTTTTGTGCACAATTTACCATACTTGCATGTGCCATCTTTATAGTAAGAATTATTAAGAACCATAGCAACAATTTAAAAATTACCAGGAGCATAATAATACACAATCTTAAAAGGCACTGGAAGTACAGCAACTGATGTCTGGGCAAATATCCATTAAAAACAAATAATTCATTAGAGTTACATCACTGGAAGGAACAAGGCACTATGGTGCTTTCCAACACTTTTGTTTTGACTGCCTGCTTTTGGTATAAAAATCCACACAGGCCTAGGAAAAAGTTAGCTCCAGTATAAACCCTGCAGCAAGATGCCAAAAAAAAAAAATCACTTTTGACAATGTGAACCCAATTCATTAATAATATCACGGACTGCAGTAATTAAAGACATGCTTTTGGAGTTGGTCTGTTAAGGTCAGAGTTAAACACAATGCTGAGGTGATGAAAGATATTTTAACTCATGCTCTACCTGACATAAGCTTACTTGGTGCACTGTCAACAAATCAGTTTTAACTTTACCAAGCTGAAGAAAGGCAAATTTGGGGGCTTTATCCAGACCCCAAGTGAGAGTCAATCTTTCAGTCAGTCCTCAACAATAGAAAATAGAAAAAGTCCAGCCTTCTGTGCAATGAGGTTCCTTTTAAAGCATTACAGAAATAGTGAGAATACAAACCATTTTGAAAACCAAGAGTGGTTTTCACAATTCCAACTTAACAGATCACCAACTCAATTTCTCATCATTTCTCTTCCTTGCTTTCCTTTTTCATAGAAATTGCTTTCCCTGACTGGCCGAAAATTTCTCTTCATGAGGACTTTTCACTTAGAACCCTCAAAGTGAACCCTCAAAAAATTGCCCATTATATGGCAGCTGCACTTAAAGGAGTTGAGAAGAAAGGGATAGAAGGGTGTTTTCTTTTCAGAAGAATAAAGTGAGGGTTACTCCAAGATAACAAGGTTTAGAGCTAGGTGAAGAAGCAGGCTAAGCAGCATCTCAGGAGCAGGAAAGCTGATGTTTCGGGCCTAGACCCTTCATCAGAAATGGAGGAAAGGAAGAGGTTCTGAAATAAAATAGGGAGAGAGGGGAAGGTGGATAGAAGATGGATAGAGAAGATAGGTGGAGAGGAGACAGACATGTTAAAGGGGTGGGGATGAAGCCAGTAAAGGGGAGTGTAGGTGAGGAGGTAGAGGAGATAGGTCAACCCGGGGCAGGGAGGGTGTAGGTGAAAAGAAAAACAGATTAGGGAGGCAGGGACGAGCTGGGCTGGTTGTGGGATGCAGTGGGGGAAGGGGAAATTTTGAAGCTGGTGAAATCCACATTGATGCCATTGGGCTACAGGGTTCCCAAGCGGAATACGGAGGTGCTGTTCCTGCAAACAGCAGGCTGCATCATTGTGGCGCTGCAGGAGGCCCAGGATGGACATGTTGTCTGAGGAATGGGAGGAGGGATTTGAAATGGTTTGCGACTGGGAGGTGCAGTTGTTTATTGCGAACCGAGTGGAGCTGTTCTGTAAAGCTGTCCCCAAGCCTCTGCTTGGTTTCCCTGATGTAGAGGAGGCCACAACGGGTACAGTGGATGCAGCATACCACATTAGCAGATGTGCAGGTGAACCTCTGCTTGAGGTGGAAAGTCTTCTTGGGGCCTGGGATGGGGGTGAGGGAGGAGGTGTGGGGGCAGGTGGCACTTTTCCCTGCAACTGCAGGAAGTGCTGCAAGTGTGGTGGGGCTGGAGCGGGGTGTGGAGCAGACAAGGGAGTCATGGAGAGAGTGGTCTCTCCGGAAAGCAGACAAGGGTGGGGAGGGAAAAATTTCTTCGGTGGTGGGGTCGGATCGCGGATGGCAGAAGTGTTGGAGGATGATGCATCGGATCTGGAGGTTGAGGTTGGTGGGGTGGTATGAGAGGACAAGGGGGGTTCTTTTTTATATGTTATTGCAGGGATAGGGTGTGAGGGATGAGTTGCAGGAAACAGTCGAGGGCGTTCTTGACCACTGCATGGCGGGGCGGGGGGGGTGGGGTGGTGGTGCAGTGGAGTGGAGTTGAGGTCCTTGAAAAACGCAGACATCAGATGTACGGGAGTGGAATGCCTCATCCTGGGAACAGATGTGGCAGAGGCAAAGGAATTGGGAATAGGGGGTGGCATTTTTGCAGTAAGGTAGGTGGGAGGATGAGTATTCTAGGTAGCTGTGGGAGTCGGTGGGTTTGAAATGGATATCGGTTTCTAGGTGGCTGCCCGAGATGGAGACAGAGGTGTCCAGGAAGGAGAAACAGGTATTAGAGATGGTCCAGGTGAACTTGAGGTTGGGGTGGAAGGTGTTGCTGAAGTGGATGAACTGTTCGAACTCCTCATGGGAGCACAAGGCAGCGCCGATACAGTCATCGATGTAACCGAGGAAGAGGTGGAGTTTAGGGCAGTGCAGCTACGGAAGAGGGATGGTTCCATGTAACCTACAAAGACGCAGGCATAGCTTGGGCCTATGCAGGTACCCATGGCCACCCACTTTGTCTGTAGGAATTGGGAGGAATCGAAAGAGACATTGTTGAGGGTGAGGACGAGTTCGGCTCAGCCGCTGAGGGTGTAAGTGAAGGGTGACTGGTCAGGCCTGTGGGACAGGAAGGAGGAGGGCCTTTAGGCTATCTGCATGGGGAATGCAGGTGTATACAGACTGGATGTCCATAGTTAAAAATAAGGTATTGGAGACCAGGGAATTGTAAGTTCTGGAGGAGGTGGAGGGTGTGAGTGGTGTCACAGATGTAGGTAGGGAGTTCCTGGACCAAGGGGGAGAAAATGGAGTCCAGATAGGTGGATAATAAAATGTGAGGCTGGATGAACACAGCAGGCCAAGCAGCATCTCAGGAGCACAAAAGCTGACGTTTCAGGCCTAGACCCTTCATCAGAGGGTCATTATCTTGGATTCTCCAGCATCTCCAGATAGGTGGAGATGAGTTTGGTGGGGCAGGAGCAGGAGCAGGCGGTGACAATGGGTCAACCAGCCCAGGCAGGTTTGTGGATTTTGGGAAGATGATAGAAGCAGCGGTGTGGAGTTGGGGAACGATGAAGCTGGAGGCTGTGGGTGGGAGGTCACCCGAGGTGAAGAAGTGGTGGATGGTTTGGTGCTCGGTAGTGGGGTCATGATCTAGGGGATGGTAGAAGGTGGTGTCGGAGAGTTGGCGTCCGGCCTCAGTGAAGTAGAGGTCAGTGTGTCATACGACAACTGCGCCTCCCCTTTCCGTGGGATTTACATTGAGGTTGGGATTGGAATGGAGGGCTGCACGTTCTGCGGGGGAGAGGCTGGGTTGGGTGAGAGGGGCGGAAAGGACGAGGTGATTGATGTCTCCACGGCAGTTGGAGATGAAGAGGTCGAGGGAGGGTAGAAGGCCGAGGGGTGGTGCCCAGGAGGAGGGCTTGTGTTAAAGGTGGGAGAAGGGGTCAGTAGGAGCGGGGTTAAGCTCACAGTTAAAGTAGTAAGTATAGAGGCGAAGGCAGCGGAAAAACTGCTCAAATGTCCAAACTGCTTTCTGGAGAAACTACACTCTCTGGGACTCCACTGTGCGCGCCACACTCCCCTCCAACCCCACCTCACTTGGCACTTTTCCCCGCAACCGTATGAAGTGCTACACCTGCCCCCACACCTCCTCCCTCACCCCCATCCCAGGCTCCAAGAAGGCTTTCCACATCAAGCAGAGGTTCACTTTCACATCTGCTAATGTGGTATACTGTATCCACTGTACCCGACGTGGCCTCTTCTACATCAGGGAAACCAAGCCGAAGCTTGGGGACCGCTTGGCAGAACACCTACCCTCTGTTCGCAGTAAACAACTGCACCTCCCAGTCGCGAACCATTTCAACTCCCCCTCCCATTCCTCAGACATGTCCATCCTGGGCCTCCTGCAGTGCTATAATGATGCCAGCTGAAGTTTGCAGGAACAGCACCTCATATTCCGCTTGGGAACCCTGTAGCCCAATGGTATTAATGTGGATTTCACAAGCTTCAAAATCTCCCCGCCCCCTACCGCATCCCAAAACCAGTCCAGCTCGTCCCCGCCTCCCTTGCCTGTTCTTCCTCTCATGCCGCACCTCTATTTCCTACCTACTAACATCATCCCACCTCCGTGGCCTGTCTGTCCTCCCTGGGCTGGCCTATCGCCTCCCTACCTCCCCCCACCCCCCTACACTCATCTTTACTGGCTCCATCCCCACCTCTTTGACCTGTCTGTCTCCTCTCCACCTATTTTCTCCTTTATCTATCTTCTATCTGCCTCCCCCTCTCTGTCTATTTATTTCACGAGCCGCTTCCCCTCCCCCGTTTCTGAAGAAGGGTCTGGGCCCAAAACGTCAGCTTTCCTTATCCTAAGATGCTGCTTGGCCTGCTGTGTTCATCCAGTTCCGCACCTTCTTATCTCAGATTCTCCTGAGGGTTACTCCTGTTTGATTGTCTGCATATCTGAGTGATGATTACTGCCTTGTTTCTAAGTTCAGAATTATAAACTAATCTGGCTTTGCTAAATAAATATTTTACATTACACACAAAGCTACAGTGAACATCAACTCTGGGCAGGAAGACATACATTGGTCATTACAAAATGAAAAATGTTTGGAATATTCCAAAGTACATGTAGAGAGAAACAGGGTTAACAATTAACACAATGACCCTTCATTAAAACAGAGGACTCAACACAAAATATTAAATGCTGTTTCTCCACAGATACTGCCTGATCTGCTCAGTATTTCTAGCATTTCCGGTATTGTATTTCAAAATTCTAGCATTTTCAGTACTTCCCTATAAAGTACCAGCCTGGGGTAACTCTAAAGCCTTGATCAACTGTTTAATTATGCAGCTCTGCCTTAAGTGGATGACAGAGATAGTAGGAACTGCCGATGCTGGAGAGTCTGAGATAGCACAGCGTGAAGCTGATTGAACACAGCAGGCCAAGCAGCATCAGAGGAGCAGGAAAGTTTGTTGTTTCGGGTCAAGACCCTTCTTCAGAAAAGTGGACGACACCTTATTTTTCATCTATGGCACCTAGTCACCCACTATCACCTGCAAGCTCTAATGCAAAGTTATTGATCCAAAATTTAAATTGCTTTTCTCTCTCCATGGATGCTGCTGAACTTTCAGAGTGTTTTCAGCACGTTCCGTTTCAGATGTCCAGCAGTTACACTATTTTGCTTTTAGCTCCTCCAGCTCACTTGCAGTGTTTTGTTGCTCCACACGATCTAAAGTCTTTAAAACAAGATTGTAGTTCTATTAAAGGACAAAAATGCAAGACATTTTGCTGTTGAAGTAGCTGTGCTCTGTAACATTAAAGATAATTTCATAAAAACTTATGGGTGCATCCTTGATTTCTCCAGTATCATCTAAAATAACACTGAACTTGTTCTGCACATACTTTAAAAAGTTACTTATTGAAGAGTCATGTTTTGGAACATCTAAATAGGAAGCAGAATTCATTCAAACCTGATGCAACCACAGTTCATGAAAATGCAAGTGTCAACTCCCACATGAATACTGCAAGTTTCATGGAAACAGCTACACAGTAGTGAGCCTGAAAAAGCATGTAAATGCATTGATCCAAGCTGTAACTCAAATCACTTCCTATATCAATAACAAATAGTGGAAGAGGATTAATTTCATCCATGCAGAATTACTTAAGTAAAAATAGATTTTATGTAGTCCTTCAATTTAAGCCAAACTACTTCCAATATAGAAAGCAATCTGCACTCTTAAAGAAAATAATTGTTAACACTGAACGCTACTTTAAGATCAAAAATGTTCAGGAATTAAGTCATCTTGCAACACACTGTAGAAGGTTAAAGCTGAGTATCAGTTGTACATAAAATGTTATGTTTTGTGGCTTTTCCTACAATTGCAATTTTTAAGCTGGCCTCTCTTGTTTGGTCCAAGCTCCAAATACGTTATTATGATCCCTTCTCTGACACAATTCCAGAATTATTGCACTGTCTTCTGGGCGAACTCACTTTTCAACCAAGACTTCACCCTGCAAACCCATCTACTTCAGATTTTCCCCTTTTAATACCTTCAAGTATCTGATTAAAGTCAGTGAATCATTACTTTTTCATTTACCTCAGTGCTTTACAGACTTGTCCCAGATCAGTGGGCGTTGAAAGGTCAGTAACTTGAAGTATTTATTTATTCAATTTTTCCCCTCTCTACAAATGCCACCTTGAGCCACTGAGTGTATCCAGCATTACCTGTTATTTAGGTTTTATCCTTTTCAGTCTCGCCAGAATCCTATGCGGTTATTCTTATCCTTTCACTTTGGTCGGTCATTTCTGAATCAGCAGATAATGGTGAACAAAGCACAATTTTTGTGTCACTAAGCCTCACAGTAAGAACTTCATAAACTGTCCCAACAATGCAGTCCCTAGCGGACAGTCCAACCCCGCTGATGGATTCTGCCAAGTCCATCAGAATGTTTTATACAGGCTTTGTTTATTTTTCCAAGATGAACACGGAGACCCACAGAAAATGCTTCCTAACTGCCGTGTCTAAAACACAACTGAACCACCTAATTCATATGGGAAAATTTAGGACATGCAGGGACATCAATATATTCGCACATAGTTAATGACGTTGCTTTGACTATCTCCGATCTTAATTAACAATAACCTTAGCTAACAGACACAAATGTAGACTGATTCTCTTAAAATATAGTCAAATTCAGCAAGTAGCTTAGAATAATAGCTGGCCTACACAAAAATGCCAACTGAGTAACATTAAACTCAATATAATGTACAAGATTTCCACTAAACAAAAGTGCTGGCAATGCTCAAGTTTCTTTTCGGCAAGTTGTGCCTCTCAGGAGAAATGAGCAAGATCACGTCCCAAAGGCCTTTCTGGTTCAGTGCCAGCAGTCTCAGGGATTTGGGGTTAATCGGCGAACTATCACAAATCTACGCAGAGACATAATTCAAGAATATCTGACGCACCACAACCTGGCTAGAAGCTGAAATCAACTCGTCTCCTGAATAGTCAAAACAGTACACAAATATGACAGCACTTTTCCATCGGAAATTTGTCGGAGACATGCTGTTTACCTCGTGCAAACAGCATTTGCTGTTGGTAAATCCGTGTAAACTTCAAGTGCGTTCAAAGAGCAGGTCGAGGAGTTTCGCTGTAAATCTTTTTCACAATAAAGAAGTGATAACCGATGGATGAATATTCCCTTCCTCACACCCCGCAAACGTGCAAAGGGAGAATTATTTCCCAAGATCCGCCACATATTAAGAAACAAACCATGAGATTTGTGTGTTTGGGGGGGGGGGGAAAAAGAGGTGGGTGGAGAATGCAACATACGTCTCTCCCATGCGAGACGACCCTAAGACTCGGTACTAAGTAATCATCGTCCGTCCTCACCTCCATCTCTATACATCAAGCCAGCTACAATACCAAACACTACGTGTTACTGAAATGACAAACTTATTACACTCCCGAAACCGGGGAAGTCTCGAAGGAAAGACCATCTGTCTGTCGATACTGGAGTTGAACGTTGTTAACTGAACAGTTCCCCCCGCCACAACAAGGATTCCGAAACGGCAGGACCGCCGGGAATGGCAGATGGGCAACTTCGCTGACTGAAAAACACAGAGCCAATACTCTCCTCATCCTGGTGGTGACGGAGAGAGGGGGGGGGGGGGTGGTCCGTATTGTCCTCAAAGCATGCAGCCCCCCACACCGCCTTTTTGTTATTTGTATCTGAAGAGGGAGCCTGTTCCGGTGAGAGGTTTCAGTGTGACAAAGCAGTACAAACAAATAAAAGCGAGTCAGTCAGTTTTCAAATACAGGGGTCTGGGAGGAAATCCACCTGCCGCACAATTTCTCAGCCTCCCACCTCAAAGTCTCCGTACCGCTTCTCTTCCCAGTTTTAGGGAGCCTTTTAGGCCCGACTGAGAGAGGGATGATTTTTTTCACCTTTCAATTCTCCCAGATATTTCAGAACGAGTTCCACGCCTGTGTTAGGAAGCTACAGTGACGGGTAGATTCAGTCCGGCTTAATAAAATCCTTTAGAAACATTCTAAACTCTACGTTTTAGGACTCTGTCTGACAGAACACACCGCCCCCCCCCCAAACAAACCCCCCAACCTCCGTACCATTAGGGAGTTTACTTCAAACTATGTTTACAGAAGGTCGATCGAGCGGATAACATGAGTAGTCCGCTGTCAAACTTCGACGTTGGAACTTACCTTCAAGGCAAATTTCTCCTGGGTTTTCTTGCTAAAACATTCCAAAACTTTGCCATTGATGCCCAGTCCCAGAACCTGCGCCGTGACCTTGTAGTCGTCGGTGATGGCGTTTTTCTTGGTCTGAGCGCCGGTTCTCTGTAGCTGGAAGGGAGCCGGGGGAGGAGGGTAAAGGGGAGCCGGAGGCGGCGGCTCTGGGATCTGGTTACCTTGTTGCGGATCCCTGGCTGTCGCAACGTTCGACAACATTGTTACATCGGAGCTCGATACTTTGTAACCCAGAGCAAACCCCTGGCTCTTTGTCAAACACCAAGTTACAGACTTGCCACCAGAGACAGTAAAAGTAGCTGGATCACCAAACCTCACAAATCCCCCGAGTTGCTACACCTCCTGTCAAGAAGTAGCGATCAAAATCCAAATCTCCCTTTTTTTAAAAGCCTAGCTAAAGATCCCACTTGATCAGTTTCACGGCACTTCCAATTGAGTTTCAGTGGAAATAGACGTGCTGACGTCAAAGCCTCACTACCAGACGGGGAGAGTAATGACGGCCTTTTCTTAAAGGTGGTCGGGACAAAGGACGCTTAAAGGCAATGTTTGTTTCGGCCTTCCTGGAGGGCTGCCGTGGAATTTCTGTCGCAAAATCGGAGCCATTTTGATAGTGCGTGTCAGAAATGCTACTATGTTCAGAAATGTCATTGTACCCAAGGTAAAATCAAAAACATGGTGGCTGGGAGCAACAGCAGAGTACTTGGCTCTTGTGGCCAGATTTTCAGTCATGAGGCCAGCCACCTATCTGCTGCCCACTCTTAACAATCGCATAGGTATTTAAAAATTAATCTGAGAAGAAATATTATGACACATCTCTGGTGCAGTTGGAACTTGAACCCAAGCCATATCAAGCCCAGAGATAGGGGTATTCCCAGTGCACCACAAAAACTCCCTTACCGAGACAAATGGAATCCAATCCAGATAAATGTGAGGGTGATTCACTCAGTCAGGATAAACAAGGTGAGGAAACACATGATGGGTAGTACTGGAAGCGCTGAGAATCAAAGGGACCTTGGAGTGCATGTACACCATTGCTGCATAAGACTGAACATAAGAGAGACAATACAGTCCTTTAAGGTTAAGAACAGGGAGGTTAGTTGGAACTATGTAAAACATGATTTGGCTGCAGATAGCATATTGCATGCAATGCAGAAATCCATGTTATATAGGAGGAATATCATAGTGATGGGAGAGGGTGCAGAGGAGATTTAGCCTTTGGAGTGAAGAATTTCTTGTATGAAGAGAGTCAAGACACATGGGTTGTTTTCCTGAGGGTAGAGGAGATTGAGAAGGGGCCTGATTTGAGGTGTATGAAATTATTAGAGGCATAGAACGGGCAGACAAGAAGAAACATTTCCTCTTGATGGAGAAATCAATGACCAGGGAACTCAATTTAAAGTTTAGAAGAGATGTGAGGAAAATCATTTTCACCCAGAGGGTGCTGGGAATGGAGAACTCACAGTTTGTCAGCATTGTGGAGGCAGAAACCCTTGTTACATTCGAGAACTATTTAGATGTGTACTTGTGATGTCAGTACGTACAAGGCTATGGGCCAAATGCTGGAAATGGGATTAGAATAGTTAAATGAGATAATACGGTGTGAAGCTGGATGAACACAGCAGGCCAAGCAGCATTAGAGGAGCAGGAAAGTTGATGTTTTGGGTCGAGACCCTTCTTCTTAAAGAAGGGACTCGACCTGAAACGTCAGACGTTCCTTCTCCTCTGTTGCTGCTTGGCCTGCTGTGTTCATCCAACTTCAAACCGTGTTATCTCAGATTCTCCAGCATTGGCAGTTCCCACTATCTCTGTAAAAATAGTTAAATGGTTGCTTTTGACTAATGTAGATGTAATGGGCGAAGGGGCATTTGTCTGTGCTGTAAGTCTCTATGACATTATAAGGGCATTTATAAAAAGAAAACTGACACCATTACAAATCTGCTGTTACCACTGTCTTATCGTCCTCAGTCTTTGACTTGTGACCAAGTCTCATCCATTTGGACCATTTTTTAAATGATCACTGCTAAGAAATCATTTGAAAGTTGTGTGTTGACCCATTCTAATATAGTCAGTGTCAGAAGAAAACTACATTGTCAAATTCAATGGAAACTTTCATCTAAACAAACCTGAATGACTGGATAAATCTCACCAATAATTACATTTGTTATTGATGGCTGGAAGTTGCTTCATAATGTGTTTAAGTGCTAGACTGAGCATGGAGCTCTGCTTTCCTCAATAACAGAACTTAACTCAACAATGAAAACACACAGGCTGTGCACTCATGAACTGTTGCAGAAGGGGGCTTGCCTCCACCTTCTCAAGGGCAGTGAGGGATGGACAATAAATGCTGTTTACTGACAAAAAGACAAAAATAACCAACTTTATCATTTTTTAAATTATCTCTTCTGCTTTCTTTCTCATTCACTTCTCATTTTCTCTTTCCCGTTTTCTTATCTCATAACAGCTCACTTGACAAGGGTGTCACAATCACATTTTTGTCTTTCATTCTCATGCTGGAAAGATTCCCTGGAAATGGATTCTAAATCCTATACAAGAGACCACAAACCAAAAGGATAACCTATCTGTTCTCTTTGCAGACTGAGGTATGATCTGGGGTGTATCACCAGCATTTTCTGAATTCATTTCAGATGTCTAGCAATTACAGCGTTTTTGTTTGATTGTGTTCTGGAGTTTATCTGTGCCGATCCTGGCAAACCTGACTCCTCAGTGCCACAGCTGCTGTATGGCATCTCTACAGAAGACAACATGTGCTGCTGAACCATGAATACAAACTTTTGAAGATGAAAGTCTGAAATTCTGAGTAGGACCTGGATTTTTCAGCAGATATCACCATTCGATTTTTTTTCATAAGCTTATAATAATGTGATTGACATGTTTTCCTGAAATGTGCTGAACGGGAAAAACAGCAGCAAATTTCTCTGCTGCTGTTTCTGGCATATTTCCCAACTCCAGCTTTAATTAGATCCTATGCAAATCCTTAAATTACATATTTCAAGGTTGATTTTTGGGTCAAATCTTGCGTTTTGGCAATATTAGAAGATAAATTCCCAGAACTGTTTTCAAAATTCAAAGCAGGTACGTCAGATCTAAATAATTATTGTTTATCAGAGTTAGTAGCTTTTAATAGAGAAAACTTCTTAATTACTTGACAACAATACAGTAGTGATTATCTGCAGTGCATTTTTGTTTGAAGATGTTTTGAGATCAAATATCACCAATAAAGTTTCGTATTGTGCTTAGTTCTGTAAAATAAATATCAATGCCTCTGTGACAGCCAATGGGTTGGACTAGGACAGGACTTGCATGTCTCCAAATTCATAATCAAAGCTACAGCAATCAGACTGTTCTCCAGTTCTATTGCCTACTCAGACACAAAAATTAAATGTTAAGGATGACACAGCATTTATAATGAAAAGTTAAAACAGACAGCAACACTTCATTTGTTCATTTTTTGATGTGACATGGAATTTGTTGGCAAAGTGCGTATTTATTGCCGTTAAACTAAATGGCTTGCCATTAAAAATCAAGCACACTGCTGTGGACCTGGAATTGCATATATACAAGACTAGGTAAGGATGGCTGATTTCCTTCCTTAAAGGACCATAAGACCATAACAAGTGGGAACAGGAATAGGTTGTTTGGTCCTTTGAATTTGCTCTGCCATTCAGTAGAATCATGGCTGATCTGACATTCCTCATGACCGCTTTCCTGCCTTTCGCAATAACCTTTGATTCCCCTACTGATCAAGAATCTATCTCTGGAATAACTCTCTGAGAGAATAAATTCCTCCTCATCTCAGTCTTAAATTGGAACCTCTTTATTTTGAGACTGTGTTCTCTGGTTCTTTCTCATGAGGGAAAATATCCTCTCAGTATTTACACTGTCGAGCTCCTTAAGAATCTTATATGTTTCAATTGGATCATCTCTCCTTGTACTAAACTCTAGTGAGTGCAGTCCCATTCTGTTTAGTGTTTGCACATAAGACAATGCCTCCACACTAGGTATCATCCTAGTGAACCTTTTCAGAACTGCCTCCAATGAAATGATACCTTTCCTTAAATGAGGGACCAAAACAACTCAGTACTCCAGATGTGGGCTCACCAGCACTTTGTACAGTTGCAGAAATATTTCCCTATTCTTTTACTCTAACCATCTTGAATTAAGGGCCAAAATTCCATTAGCCTTCCTGATACCTGCAGCACCGTGTACTAGCTTTTTGTGTTTTGTACACAAAAAACCTCCGGCCGCTTTGTGTTGCAACTTCCTGCAGTTTCCTCCCATTCTGTTCCTTAGTTCTCCCTTTCAAAATGAACAATTTCACATTTTCCTACATTTTACTCTATTGGCCAACTTTTTGCTCACTTGCTTAGCCTTTCAATATCTCTCTGTAAAATGTTTATATCCCTCTCGTAGCCTGCCTTTCTGACAATTCTTGCAACAAGTGCAAATTTGGCTACAGTGCATTTATTTTCTTCCACCATATCAGTAAGCTATATTGTAAAGAGATGCAGTACCAGCACTGATCTCTGTGGAACCCCACTTGTCACAGGTCACCAAATTGATGAAAAACCCTTTATTCCCAGTTACAGTTTCCTGCCCATGAGCCAATTCTCTAGCAATGCCAAAATACGATCTCCAGTACCATGGACTCTTATCTCATGTCTTAACCTTTTGTGAGGTATCTTGTCAATCGCCTTCTGAAAGTTCAAATGCAACACACCTATTGGTGCCCCTCTATCCAATATGGTAGAGACTTAATGAAAGAACGCTAATAAGTTAGTCAGACACGATTTCCCTTTCATGAAGCCATGCTGACTCTATTTGTTTAGATTATGATTTTCTAAATGTCTGGCTGTTACTTCCTTACTAGTTGATACCAAAACATTTCCAACAATAGATGTTAGGCTAATCAGTCTATGGTTATCCACTTTTTGCTTCCTTCTGTTTCCGTATAGGGGTGCCAAGTTAGCAGTTTTCCAGTCCTCTGGTACTTCTCCAGAATCTTTTGGAAAGTTACAACCAATACACCACTATCTCTGCAGCCATATCTTCTAGGATTTGAGGATGCAAGCCATCAGGGCAGGGACTTATCTGGCCTATAGCACCATTAGTCTGTCTAATACTACTTCTCTAGTGATAGTGATGGTACTTACTTCCTTCCCTGTGTTCTTTAGTTTTAATGGGATGTTGGATATAATTTCCACTATACAAACTGATGCAAAATATCTGTTTAACTCCTCTGCCATTTCCTTGTTGCCCAAAACCATCTGCCCAGATTCATTTTCTACGGGTCCTATATTCACTTTGACCTCTCTTTTCCTTTTTATATATTTATAGAAATTCTTATTGTCACATTTTGTTCATTGCTAGTTTGCTCTCATAGGTTATTTTCACTGTCTTTATTATCTTTTAAATCCTCCTTTGCTGCATTTTGAATCCATCTCAATCCTTACAGCTGTCACTGACTTTGGCCTCCCTACATTCTTTTTCTTTAAACTTAATGCTCTCTGCAACTCTTTGGTTAACCATGGTTGGTTTATCTCTCTCTTCTTTCCCTTGCTGTTTTTTAACTTTCACCCAAATGGACTGTACATCATCCAAGCCCAGAACATCTCTCACAAGTCACCTCATTTATTAAATACAGAGCTTCTCCATCACCTTTTTAACCCTTCCTTTCTGTCTCTCCGGAAGATCGAATACCCCAAATGTTAAGTTCCCAGTTTTAATCTCCTTATAATCATGTTTCTGTAGTGGCTATGAGATCATATTCATTTACCTCAATTTGCACTGTCAGTTTGTCCACCTTATTCCAAATGCTTTGTGCATTAAGCTAGAAATCCTTTAAGTTTGTTCATTTATTGAATTTCCTAGCACTTTTATGGTTCTTTGGTACAATATGGCATTCATACATTTTGTCCCTTTTATTTCTGGTAACAACCAACCCCATCATTAACCTACAATCCTACCTTAATCACATTTTTTCAGAATTAGCAATCATCCATTAATCATCAAACTCTCCTACTAATTTGTTGAAAAACTATTCCCACAGCTTTTGCTGAGCTGGCCAAGTATTAGGAATGATCAACTTGCAGAGGGTAGCCATTACATGCAAGATTTTTAAAGTAGATATTTGAACTGCTAATCACTACTTTTTGATCCTCACACACAGCAACCCCACCCACACACAAACCCCACACACATCAAACACCACACACACCAACCCAACACACAACCCAACCCAACCCACACACTCCTCATCCCCACACACACCAACCCACATACCACAACACCCACACACCAACCCCACACACATCAAACCCCAAACACCCCAACCCCACACACATCTCACCCTCACACACACTAACCCCCACACACACCCCCATCCCCACACACACCCCATCCCCACACACCCGAACCCCCACACACCTCAACTCCAAAAACCCCAACCCACACACACCTCAACCCCACTCACCCCAACCCCCACACACCCCATCCCACGCACACACACCCGATACACAACCCAACCACACATACCCCAACCCCCACACGCTCCAACACCATACACCCCAAACCCCACACATTCCAAACCCCACACATACCAACCCCCGTACACAACTGAACCCCCACACACTCCAACCCCCACACACCCTGAACCTACACACCCCAATCCCACACACACCCCAACCCCCACACACAACCCAACCTCACACACCCCAATCCTCACATACACCAACCACACACACACCCCCACCCCACACACCCTAACCCCCACTCACCCCAACCCCCATATACAACTGAACCCCCACACGCTCCAACCCCCACACATCCTGAACCTACACACCCCAATCCCACACACACCCCAACACCCATACACAACCCAACCTCACACACCACAACCCCCACACACCCCAACAATGCACACCCGAACCCCATACACCCCAGACCCCCACACACCCGACCCCGCACAACCCAACTCCCACACATCCCAACCCCTCACCACCCAAACCCCACACACGACAACCACACACAACCCAACCCCGCACACGTCAACCCCCAAACACCCCGACGCCATACACTCCAACCCCCACACACCCCGAACCTACACACCCCAAACCCACACAAACCCCATTCCCACTCACACAAACCCAACACACAACCCAACCTCACACACCTCACCCTCACACACCCCAACAATGCATACCCCAACCCCTACACCCCAAACCCCACATACCCCAGCCCCGCACATCCCAAACCCGCGCACATCCCAACCCCGCACAACCCAACCCCATACACCCCAACCCCCACACACACCAACCACATACACAACCAAACCCCCATACACCCCAACCCCCACACACACCCCATCCCCACACACACCAAATCCCACACAAACCAAACCCCACACACACCCCATCCCCGCGCACCCCAACCCCCATACACCTCAACCCCACCCAACCCAACCCATACACACCCTCAACCCCACACAACCCAACCCCACACAAAACAACCCCCACACAACCCATTCCCACATACACCAACCCGACACACAACCAAACTCCACACAACAACCCCACACAACCATACCCTCAAACACACCAACCACTCACATAACCCAGCCCCCATACACCACAACTCCATACACCCCAACCCCCACTTACCACAACGCCACACACCCCCCATCCTCACGTACACCATCCACACACACACCCCCACCCCACACACACCCCAACCCCACACACAACCCAACCCCAAACACCCCCAACCAGCACACCCCAACCCGCACACCCCAAACCCGCATATCCCAACCCTGCATTCCCCAACCCCACACTGCCGTGTGTAGGCCTGTAGGTATCACTGTCCCACAAAATGTCGTGAAGGAACAAGTTCCCAGTCATCAGAGCCCTCCCACTTCAGCAGAGAGCTTACCTCAGCACATGTACAGGCACAGTGAGCCTGAATTAGACAATCACTGAACCTGGTACTGAGGTCAATGCTCAATGATGTTCCATCTCATGTCCACTTCATTTCAAACTGGCCCAGAGCCTGTGGTGACAGTTAGTCTTTCATCTGGTCATTCATATCCACAATCCCTAGGTGGCTAACCAGCATAGACCCCTGCTGCCCCAATCCAAAACGATACCACCCAACAATGAATGGCATTGATTACCAGCAAGTTACATCATGGCACAGTCATGGTAACCATCATTACCCTGGATTCTTCCAAAATTGACAAGCCTCTGCCATCATTCCTCATAATGATAATCTCACAACAAGGTCTCTGTTGGGAGTGGTCAAATTTTGGCCACTTTTTGTCTTCCTGTCAGTGACATCATCACTCTTATGGCACTACCCTGGTGTCTGTGGGCTTAAAATTGTTTTCAGTCATGAAATTTTTCTGAAAGATGTCTATGTGCCAACCTGCTCCAACTCCAAACTTTGGGTTAAAACCTTAAAAAGCCAGTCAGGAGAAATTGACACGTAGCTGAAACTGGTGATTTTAGAATAAAAAAGGGGAATTGAGGGGAAACAATTCTTAAAGAACAAAACTAAAACAGTGGGGAAAAATTTGATCAAAGAGCATGAGTCAGTGGCACAGTGGTTTGGTGGTTAGCATTGCTGTCTGTCAGCACCAGTGATGCAGGTTTGATTCCACCCTCAGGTGACCATCTGTGTGGAGTTTGCATGTTCCCTACCCATAACTATGTAAGTTCCAGTTTCCTCTCACAGTCCAAAGATGTGCAGGTTTGGTGTTTTGTCCTTGGGGAAACGCAAGGTTACAGGGTTAGAGTATGGGGGTGGGTCTGGTGGGATGCTCTTCAGAGGTTCGGCGTGGGCTCAATGGGCTGAATGGCCTGCCAGGGATTCTATGAACTGTAAAATTCCATGTGTGGGAATACCGTGTAGATGAACCTCTTTCAGGAATCAATTAATATGCAGCAGGCAGGCCTTTTAATAATTGTGTATTTCACCTGAAGCAGACTAGTCGAACCAGAAAAGAACTGGCTACATGTAATTCTCTCCTGCCACAGCAGCCCAGTGCAGTAATGGTATTCTCTGGGTCCACAACATAATGTATGGATGTATCAATGAGCAGTGTATATGAGAGTCAATGAGAGTTATGCAAGAGCATTGTTGTACAAGTGTTGAACCCACGAATGACAGGTGGATAACCTCCACCAATAGATGCACTGAATAGGGAAGTTTGGCCATTGGTCCAGAAGAAGGATTAGAGCTAGGTCAAAGATCAGATATACTTAGTACACGAAATCAGGGCCAGACCAAAACTGGCTGTAAGCACACTCCTCCCACTTGTCTGACAACAATCTCAGGACTGCAAAATGTGTTGTTCTTAAAATGCACAGGTAAAATTCTGTATCACAACAACCGCCACGAACTGGTAGCTGTGGTGTCAGACATATCTGCAACTCAGCTACTAGAGTGGTGCCCTCCCCATCTTCAGAAACTATAACTGCATTAAACACATAAATTACTGCAACAGAAAATGGAAATTGATATGGGTAAGACCAGACTCAGGCCAGTAGGGTTCAGAAAAGACGATATAATTAACGATTTGGTGACAGCTTACAAGGCAGGAGTGTGCACAGTCAATATACTCAATTTGGCTAGTTTGGACAATAAACTCAGGATTTGAACCCAACAATTTAAACAAATCTTGGATAAAGTCAATCAGGACGATTAGAAAGATGTCAATGGGGAATTAAAGAAAAATCAGGCTAGCTAACACTTGGTAATGGTGTTAGAAGGGTATGCTAGGTCAATAAATGAAATTATCCAAGTATAACGACAACAGGCAGAAGAATAGGACCCTGTGTAGTATCCATTGGCAGTGACAGCAACTAACCAAGGTCTGGTTTGACTGTGAAGCTGGATGAACACAGCAGGCCAAGCAGCATCTCAGGAGCACAGAAGCTGACATTCGGGCCTAGACCCTTCATCATCTCTGATGCTCCTGAGATGCTGCTTGGCCTGCTGTGTTCATCCAGCTTCATACTTTATTATCTTGGATTCTCCAGCATCTGCAGTTCCCATTATCTCTGATACAATTTTAACCTCACTGCGAAGCCTAGCTCTCTCATGAAGGGTCTAGGCCCGAAACGTCAGCTTTTGTGCTCCTGATATGCTGCATGGCCTGCTGTGTTCATCCAGCTTCACACTTTATTATCTTGTATTCTCCAGCATCGCAGTTCCCATTATCTCTAGTTTGACTGTGCCTGCAAGGGAACCCCAGCAATGGCCTTAGGCATGGTGCAGGGGATCCCAATCATTGCATTGAATAAGAATGGGCTAAAAGTCTTTTGAGGCTGAAAACATTGGCATTATCCAAGGGGAAATGTGGTTACAATATGATGGCACCTTACCATACATTGTTGAAAAAGTGAGAAGGCTTGTAGGTATCACTCTGAATAAATGTCAGTGAGCCAAACAAGTCATTGTGTGCCCCTATTCTATGTATTCAAATGAACATGTCTCATGTGGTTTTTGTATAGGCACCAATTTAAACTATACCATAGAAATCTGGAGCTAGAGACTGACATCAATCAAAAGCAAAACAGAATACTGTATTACACATTCCATAAAACATCAAGTCAGAATCTTCACCGGCAACACCCAAAACACCATTTTCTAGGTTTTGAGGAAGGGTCACTGGACCCAAAACGTGAACTCTGTTTTTTCTCCTCCACAGTTGCTGCCAGACCTGCTGAGCTTTTCCCTTTGTTTTTGTTCCTGATTTACAGCATCCGCAGTTCTTTTGGTTTTTATTTTCTGTGTTAAGCCCCACATACCAGGCAGGCGAGGCCTAACTGAATTCATAGACATACACAGGAGAAGTGAGATCATTGTCAATGTCAGGGACAAACCCAACTCAACTTACAGAGCAAGCACAAAAAGGCATTAAAGAAAGTGGATGGCTGTGGAATTTGGTCACAAATGTATGAATCCACCCTTGGGTTCACCTCCTAACACACTTCACTGGTTCTACTTAATTTATATAACTGCCCTTGCAGTTAAAGTTTTCAAGTTGAAACAGGAACTCACTGAGTTCCTGAATGTAGAAATGATGCTGAGCAGGCGCAAACAGAGAGCCCTGCTCAGGCAACATCCACTACCGTAATTTATCATACATAAGATCCCAGAGAATTTGTCAATAATTCGATAACCACTGCTATACAGGCTCTACCCTGGATGTAGTTATTTGTACAATATTTAAGAATTGACGAATGAAACTATTTTTCATTTTTCTTTTTTTCTATTGATATTTTATTAACAGTATTATTGTCAGATAGCGTGGGTCAACGTTAGGTATTTGGACCCCTCGCCTGGAAACCTGATGGTTAGCTGGACAATGGCTTGGGCATGCTGGGATCCAACTTGCTTGACACCTGCCCAATCAACTGGAGGGAATGTGATCAGGTGACCCATGACCTTCACAATTGATACAGAAATATTGACATTTCTTTCATGATCCTGGGTAAAACCTTATAATGTGAAAGCCAAGTTTAAACCTAGTGGCAATTTACGAATTGCAGAGTCGGAACAGATAGTATTAATGCAACCAAGTCTTAGACAATCAACTTCCTGTTGAAAGCAGAGGGGCCTGGAATTGCCTGATCAGGTGCTAACGGCCAAATTGTTTCAGAATGAAGCGTTGTTTGCCCCTTCAGTGAACCTGCTTTGTTAGAAGAATGTTATGCAGATTTAGTAGCTCCCAGTTCAGTAGGCCAGAAGCATAACTTCACAGGACAGCACTTGCCTGCTGAAAGTTCAAAACAATGTTCTGTAACCTCCAGATATGGATAGTAGTCACCACTGGATATTCCTGCCCCCACCTGATGTTGGTAGTGGAAACAGGCCAGAATATCTTCAAGAAGGGTGGGAAGAGGTGATAAAAGGGGCAAACAATGAGCACCAGCTGTCTGATTTCTGCACTTTCTTCAAAGGCATCTTCAGAGAAATCACCTTAGTGAGATGAATCAAAGTCCAGCACCAGCCCTAGACAAGATGGGAGGCCCTAATCAACAAATACAGATTCTGAAACATCAGCCAACCCTCAAAGACCGAGGAACAGCCTGTCTCAGCTTTAATGAATAGGTATTACCAGTCCTTTCAGACAAACTGCTCAAATACAGTGATAGGTGCCTGTGGATAGGATGTAGCAAAGCCTTAGAA
This sequence comes from Stegostoma tigrinum, assembly GCF_030684315.1. Taxonomy (NCBI): domain Eukaryota; kingdom Metazoa; phylum Chordata; class Chondrichthyes; order Orectolobiformes; family Stegostomatidae; genus Stegostoma; species Stegostoma tigrinum. The sequence goes on along the minus strand of NC_081374.1, from coordinate 17,679,787 downwards.
GCTTGTGTCAAAAGTAGATGGCTAGTGTGGATTTGAGAATATTTACTTCAGAGATTTAATGCTGTTTACTGGACAGTATTATGAATAGATTGTTTGGGTTTTGAAAGAGTTTTTTTAAAGTACAACAGTGGCCAAATAAAGATAACACAGTGTGGAGTTGGAGGAATACCACAGGATAGGCAGCATCAGAGGAGCAGGAAAGCTGACATTTCAGGCCGGGATCCTTCTTCAGAAACCTTTTGAAGACCCTTCTAAAGAAGGGTCCTGACCTAAAACGTCAGCGTTCCTGCTCCTCTAATGCTGCCTGGCCTGCTGTGTTCCTCCAGCACCACACTGTGTTATCTCTGATTCCGGCATCGGCAGTTCTTACTACCTCTGGGTAGGCTAATGAATATTGTTTTTCCTTGATAAAGTGTTCAATAATGCTATGTTGAACTTCCATAGCTCTTGTCCGCTTTGTCTATTTCATTGTGTAACATGCCTGAGTTGAAATGGGTTATTGCAAAATGCTAAACATTGTTCAGGATAGACTTACCCAATCTTTCACTTTACAATACCTGTTATTTAATAAAGGTCAGTGAAGAAATTAGGGAAAAATAGACTAATTGTTCCGACATCTGTTTTTATTCAAAATTACTAGCATTTATAACTAAGGATTAATGGTGACTGAACAGCTTGAAAAATATCAGCTGGTCAGAGAGTATTGACATGGATTTGCACCAGGTAAGTCACACCTGAAGAAACCAATTACAATTTTTGAAGAGGCAACTGCGCTAGTGGACAGAGGAGTGTCTATGAATATTACTTATATTAATAAAACATGTAGCATTTAATAATGTTTCTCATAAGTTAGCTGAATTTGGAGCTCAAGAAATTGGAGGCAAATTACTGATGTAATGAATTAATTCACTTAAGAGTTGGAAACAGAGTTGTCAGGATAAGATTATTGGTGTCATGCAAAATCTGTACTGGGGTTTCAACTATTCACTACATTACTATGATTCCAAGTCAGATCCCAGACTGAAATCTGGCTTGATATATCATTTCATTTTAGTTTTAACAAGATCATATTTCAGTGAAATACAAGTACACAAAGCTATAGATTTGGGTCTAAAAGTAAAATAGAAATTTATTATGCAAAAGATATTGAGAAAAATAGAAGAAACTGAACTATTTATATATAACACAAATTTAAAGGTTTTAAAATACATGGTTAAATACAATCTCACTAATTCTAAAAAGAAATCCTTTGCAATGCTCAACCAGAGAGAATTCCATTCTCTTTCACATCATTTGGCATAGCTTAACTTGGGTTCAATATCATCTTGAGAATCTGATATCCCCTCCCGTGGAGCCTTCATACAACTGACCTCAGACTTTCCCAACTTCAATAACTCCTTCAAGCTTTAACCAAACACTTCTGGTCTGGAACATTTAAACTGAACTAATTGCACTAAGATAGTCTCTTTCTTAACAGTTCTAAAGAACCACCCCTTTTCAGAGGCAGCTGTTTTACACATCTAGTTTCAGCAAAGTTTATTTTGTGAGCTGTGAGTTTTACCCATGAGTCGCACAAAATTCCAGTATTATCTTTCTGAAAGCCTAATATTTATTTTGCAAACACCTAAACTCTCCCAATGCAAACTATATCTTCCAGAATTTTTTAAAGAAATCACCGTGTCTATAAAAATGCTTTCAAATTAATCATTAAACTTTGTCAGTCACACTGAAGGACAGTATGCTACTAGTTCAACATTCAAAAATCCAACATAAATTAAATTAAAATATAGATAAATCACACACTTCACACCACAATGTTTATGAGTGACTTAGATGAAGGATTGGAAAGACACAGATCAAAATTTGTCAACGACACAAAGATAGATGTTCTTGTAAACAGTGTGAATGAAAGCAGGAAATTGCAGATTTTGATGGATTAAGTAAAGAAACAAACTGTGACAAATGGATTTCAGTGCTGCCAAACATGAAGTTACCCTCTGTAGACCTTAAAAGGATACACAGAGTGCTTTCCAAGAAGAGCATCAATAAACACATAGAATTAGATCCTATATACATACCGCTGCGAAGAAAAGCTTGAAATGAGGTAATCAACTCCAAAGGAACGCAGAGTTTAAATAACAAGTGGCGAAACACCAGAACGCTTCATTGGAGGCTGCACTGATGATGTTAGCCAGGAGGGTAATGGAATATCTGCAAACTAACGATCCAGCTCGGCGAGCGAACCAACCACAGCATCCACAAACTGAGCTATAAATCTATGCAAGATCCTTACAGTGCTTTCCAAATTATGAGAAGTTAGAAACATAAAAGACGGAAAGAAACTTGGAGATCAGGTGCATAGATTATTAAATTTTCAGATACAGAAATTAATCAAAAAGCCAATAATGGAATGTGTGATCTTTATACCTACAGGATTAGAACAACAAGAGGTGGGAGTCATGTTCCCACTACATAAGGCCCTGGTCAGACTACACACGGAGGATTGCAAACAGTCTCAGCACATACATAGGATGGGTATATTGGCCTTGGAGGGAGTACAGTGTGCATTTAGCAGCACGGTAATTGGGAGACAAAGTGGGTGGCATGGAGACCCAGTGGTTAGTACTGCTACCTCACAGCACTGAGGACCCGGGTTCAATTCCAGCTTCGTGCAACTGTCTGTGTGGAGTTTGCACATTCTCCCCATGTCTGTGTGGGTTTCCTCTGGGTGCGTTAGTTTCCTCCCATGGATTATCACATTATCATTTAATAATATTAAACAAATACGGACAGGAAAGGCTAGAGATAACACTGTGTGAAGCTGGATGAACACAGCAGGCCAAACAGCATCAGAGGAGCAGGAACATTTGATGTTTCAGGTCAAGACCCTTCTTCAGAAAAACCCTGAAAGCACTGAAAAACTTCTAAAGAAGGGTCTCGACCTGAAACGTCAAACTTTCCTGCTCCTCCGATGCTGCTTGGCCTGCTGTGTTCATCCAGCTTCACACCATGTTATCTCAGATTCTCCAGCATCGGCGGTTCCTACAATCTCTCTCACAAACAGTAAGGGCATTACGCACAAAGAGTTTTTGATGCGCACGTAACCCATTCATCTTAGTTACTTAAACAAAGGAAGAAAATAAAGGCAGGGTAGTTCCATGGCTCCTTTTGTGTATGCTTTCTGTTCTGGTGCCAGTCTTATTTAAAGAGAAAGGAATGCATTGGATAACCACACTACAGCTCACCATTAATCATGACATTTTATTGACTGTCAACACGTTCAGTCACTCTTTCAGCACTCACTATGGGAAAGGTGTTGATTGAGTATCTTCACACATTTGATAATGTGTCTGAAAGCAATTAGATTCCAATGTGCTTCTTCAGACTCAGTTGCATGGATAAATTCTGTGATTAGACAGGCTGAAGACTTTTATCCAGTACGAAGCTGACCATATTTCATTACCTATCATTGACTACAGTTCACTCAGCAACAAGATCTAAGGCAGTCTTTCAAAGATAACAGAATTCTCATTATCAGGACAGCTTCAGCATATAGATTGGTCTCTGGTGAGCAATTAAGTAACACTTCCAAATACCCAATTTTAAAAAATCAAAGCTGCCGGAGATTTAACTTTGCAAGCAGCTTAAACGTGTGAATTTTGAAGAACAGGGAAAAGTGAAAGTCCAAAAAGCCCATTTCAATAAAAATTCTATCAACCCATCAATTCACATTTTGACCCTCTCCTCTCAACCAGGTGACGACAGAAAAATGTTCAAAGAGATAGGCAACTGGGAGATATCATTGGATTCATCAGGCGCATAGCACTGCAGCATGTGGAATCCAATCCGAAGACATAAGAGGTGATGTATTTGAGAAAGGCTAAAATGGCATGGAAATACACAATAGTGGGGCACTGAGAAAGGTCGAGGTACAGGAATCTTGAAGTAACAAGGTGTAGAGCTGGATGAACACAGCAGGCCAGGCAGCATCAAAGGAGCAGGAAAGCTGACGTTTCAGGTCTGGACACTTCTTCGGAAAGGGGAGAGAGGAAGGGGGTTCTGAAATGTAGGTTCTCAGATTCTTGAGAATGAGTGGATAAGGCACATGGGATGCATGCTCTTAATCACCAGGGTTTAGAAGATAAAAACACTAGTTAAACCACAGTTGGGGTATTACATTGCAGAAGTAAATAGGAGGATATGGAAAAAATTCACATGGACTGGAGAATTTGAGTTATGAGGAAAGATTAAATAAGCTAAACTTGATTTCTTTATATCAGAGGAAGCTGAAGGAAGACCAAATGGAAGTATATAAAATTATGAGATGTCTAAATAAACTAATCAGGAAAAAATCTAGAACACAGAGCCTAAGAAGGTGGTAGTGGCAGGTTCAATCATGGCTTTCAAAAACGAATTGAATAATTGTCTTAAGAGAAAAGATTTACAAAACTGTTGTTGAGGGCTCCATAACTAGAAATTACAGATTTAGAAGTAAAAGGTAGGAGGTTTAGTAGGGATTCACAGGAAAACATTTCACCCAGAGGGTAGTGGAGGTCTGTAATTCATTGTCTGGATGGTAAGTACAAGGTGAAATCCTCATAACTTACAAAAATTACCAAAACACACACTGATTAGTTGTGACTTACAAAGCTACAAATGAAGAGCAGCAAAGTGAGATTAGGCTGTTTAGAGTCTTTGACAGACAGTATCAGCAAGGTGGGATGATGGGCCAAATGGTCTCCTTCTATTCTGCAAAATTCTGAGAACCCCCTTAATCTACAATTTTTATTAACATTATAATGGAAGCATTAACATGAAACAGTAACTATGTCTGGTGATATAGAAGAGAAGACTTAATGCCACACAAAGTAGTCTTCACTCCAGACAGTCCCATAATTACAGAATATCATTCCTATCACAATATAGCACCTAGCAGGTTTTCTACACATAGCACCTGAACTGTGAATGTTCAAGAATGGAAAATGGGTAAAATCACAAGTCAAGATGGGATTCAATCAAAAACAATAAATATTCACAGTTTCCAGATCAAGATAATAGATTTTAACACAGATAGTGGGGCGTTGCAGGAACACCATAATTAATCTTTTCATTCTAAGGCCAAGGAGAAATGAAACCAGCCAAAGTTCCAGCTCTTGATAGCGTATCCCCCGTGAAAAACACTGTGTATGTAGACATCACGTAAGAAGAGAATAGCATTCAGTGGAAATGGGTAAAAGCAGGATGTATTACTAATATTATCACTACAGGATCAGTTGTGATAGTAATATTGTCATATTCATTTGTTTCCTTCTCACATCAATCCTAAAGTACTTGTCGTAATGAATTACTTCTGACGTATAATAAATGTAGCCATGTTGGTAAATGCAGCCACCATTCCTCACAGTGATGCCCCATAAAGAACAATGATATGAATGGTCAGTTAATGGGTAATTTTGGAGGTATGAATTGACAGGGAGATATTGGCCATTCCCTGCTTCAGGCAAAATGGTTCAGTCTTCCAACCCAATGTTTATCTCTCGGGTGTCACTGAACACTTTATCTGGTGACTTTTGTTTGTGGAATATGGATGCTATTGGAAGGCTGATGTTTCTTGCACATCCCTACAAGCCCTTGATTGCTGAGCTGTCTCTACAAACATCTGCAATTTATTTGCTGCAGTACACTGACAGCATTAAAGGAATGCCATTATTGCATTGTAATTTGTGGGAGGTTGCTGTGTGTAAATTTGCTGCTGTGGCTGACTTTACAACAGAGACAACACTTCAAAAGTAGCTCATCAGCTTCAAGGCTCCATGGGGCTTTAGATGTTACATATATATGCATCCTTCCTTATTTTCTACCAAACTCCCTCTCCCCCATTTCTTTTTCACACTTGAATTGGCACAGAACCATTCAGTTTAAAATCTAATGATCATGATGCAGCCTCAATCACAAAAATAATCCACTTTGACAGAGCGGTGTTTGCACCAATAGAGATGGCACAGTGGCTCAGTGGTTAGCACTGCTGCCTCACAGCACCAGGGACCTGGTTTTGATTCCAGCCTCGGGCGACTGTCTGTGTTGAGTTTGCATGTTCTCCCCGTGTCTGCGTGGTTTTCCCCCAGGTGCTCTAGTTTCCTCCCACAGTCCAAAGATGTGCAGGATTAGGTGAGTTGACCATGCTAAATTGCCCATAGTGCCCAGGGATGTTTAGGTTAGGTATGTTAGACATGGGAAATGCAGGGTTGGGGGAATGGGTCTGGGTGGGATGCTCTTTGGAGGAGCACCGTGGACTTGTTAGACCAAATGGCCCGTTTCCACACTGTAGGGATTCTATGAGAACTGTAAACATCACTGCCTGTTGGAGGAAAGTTCCACACTACATTGGCACTCACCATCACCACTCTTAACCAAGCTCTGAATCTTGAAAATTTGTTTTTATTCATTTGTGGGATGTGGACATTACTGGCTGGCCAGCATTTATTGCCTGTCCCTGGGTGTCCTCGAAAAGGTGGTGGTGAGTTGCCTTCTTGTACCATTGCAGTCTAGTTGCTGTGAGTTAACCCACTATGCCCTGAGGGAGGGAATTCCAGGATTTTGACCCAGCAACAGGGAAGGGACAACAACATATTCCAAGTCAGGAAGGTGAATGGCTTGGAGGGAAACTTGTAGGCGGTGGTATTTGGATGTATCTGCTGACTTTGTCCTTCTAGATGGAAGTGGTATTGGGTTTGGAAGGTCCTGTCTGAGGATCTTTGGTAAATTTCTGCAGTGCATCTTGCAGGTAGTACACACTGCAGTGTAAAAATCCTGAGGCTCCTGCCATCCACAGCTTCACCACTGTCCTGAGGGCCCATCTGTGCCCCTCTCCTCCCCTCACACTCTAATAACCCCGCAAGCAGCCACACTGCTTCTCCAGCTGACGGGCTGCCTGCAGAGGTATGCTAGCTGCTTGTAGCTCAATTCAGAGATTTCGACAAGACCAGGGAGCCGAATGCTCACAGTCCTTAAGTCTTTGTGCCTACAGATGCAGAGGTCATTCCCTGAACCTACTTGGTGCCTGAGAACAGGCCATAATTAACTTATGAAACTAGATGCAGCATATCCGGGGAAAGTCCAACTGACTAAAGTGGATCCTGGGGCTGACAGCAGAGCATGTGCTTCTAGGACTAACCTAACTCACAATGAAAATAAAACTTAGATCTACTGTCTGTATTGCTCAGCAACTTTCAAGATCAATGTGTTGAGCCACTGAGGGTAATCTGGTAAAAAACTAACTTACATTAGCTTAGCACCTAAAATGTAGATAAATGTCCTAAGGTTTTGCACAGCAGCAAAATTAACCAAAAATTGACATAGAGCCAAAGAAGTAGTCTTTAGGATAGGTGACCAAAAGTTTTGTGAAGAGGTAGATTTAAAGAAGCTTCATCAAGAAGGAATTCCAAATTTAAGGCCCGAATGCCTAGCTGCAGGGTGTATGAACTGCTTCATTTTTAGTGTAAGAGTAGCAAGGTTAGGGATAGCACCCCTGTGAATTCATTGTAGAACCATTGCATAATTACTAAGCTGTCGTAAATTCATAACTCAAAGCTGCTGTAACTGCTGACCAATTACACTGGTTTCAATAAGAATAGCAGTAGGTGATGGTAGAAAATGTTTTTCTGCCTCTCAAATTAACCTCATTTTGATACCGACTCCAGATTGCTTGTTACAAGACGAAAAGGTGATATCAATTTCTGTTTACCAGCACAAATACAATCTGGTGTAAATACAATGTGGCTCATCTGCCTCAGAAGTACCACAAATGAGGCAAAATCTAATTTGTCTCTTAAATGCTCCAAAAATCAAATCGTTGTATAATCCAGATGAATGTACAAGTACAGAGAGATTCTTACACAGGAGATAACCACGTAAGTACATCATTGAGAAGCTTGAATCAAAGCTTGAGAGCATCATAGAATCAGTGTGGAATACTGATCCTCTGAGAACATACCACCCAGACACACCCCCTACTTTATCCCTGTAAACCTACATTTCCCATAGCTAATCCACCTAGCCTGCACATCCCTGTACGTTATGGGCAATTTAGCGTGGCCAATCGACCCAATCTGTGCATCTCTGAACAATATATTATAACATATTGGGAGGCAGTGGGCGATCATCTGAAATGTTTGCAATGTACTATAAGCAGTGCCTCCACTTCATTAAGTGTACAAGATGCTTCTATCCGACTGCACTTACAGTTGTAATTTCCAGACGATGATTCACTGAATTCTTGGTGACACAGTGGCTCAGTGACTAGCACTGCTGCCTCGCAGCATCAGGGAGCCAGATTCAATTCTAGACCCGGTGATTGTCCATGTGAAGTTTGCACAATCTCCCAGTGTCTGAGTGGGTTTCCTCCGGGTGCTCCAGTTTCCTCCCACAGTCCAAAGATATGCAGGTTAGGTGGATTGGCCATGCTAAAATTGTCCATAGTGCCTTGCTTGTGTATGGTAGGAGGGTGGACCTGGGAGTGATGCTCTTCAGAGTGTCAGTGTGTACTGGATGGGCTGGATGACCTCTTTCCATGCTGTAGGGGTCCTACGATAATAGCTGTTTTCCAAGGTTTCTTTATTGCCTAGACCTTCTCTTCATGTTCTCCCTATTGTATTTTGTTTTCAACATCAAATTGATTGTGTGGATGTACAATTTGTCTTTTCTGTAATAGATTCACTTTTGAAGTGAACAATGATAATGCACGCATTTTTCATTTTTTTTGAAAAGTCAGATGCTGTCAGTGACAAAGCAAGCACCACACCGGCGGCAAATTGTAAAGACAGATTAAAATAATTGCATTAGATTTTTTTTGAAGTTTTAGCAATGATTTGTAGCTCGGGTTGTGGGTGAGGTTGTTGACTTGCTCACCAAGTTGTCTTGTTTTCATTCAGACATTTTGTCACCATGCCAGGTAACATCATCAGTGAGGCCTCCAATGAGGCAATGTGGTTCTACTCCACTTGGAACATATGGTGAGTAGTGTCATTTCCAGTTTTCTTCTGGAATTCCCGTGTGTGTCTATGTTTGGCTTTGACTACTGTGGTTATGTTGTCCCAGTTAAACTGATGGCCTTCATTGTCTGAGTGCACTGATATTAGGGAAAGTTTGCAATGTCATTTTGCTGCTAGCTAATGTTCATGTATTCTGATGGCTAGCTTCCTGCCTGTCTATCCGATATAATATTTGTGGCCTAAACTGTGCATCTGGTACGTAAATGACACCTTTGTCATTATTAAACGCAACAAGCTAGAAGAGACTCACCACCTCATCAACAATGCATTCGCGGGGATTAAAATCACGAAAGAAGAAAACAACAATCAGCTTCCGTTTTTGGATGTCAGAATTGAAAGCATTACTAAAGGGGAGTTCCAAACCTCAGTATACGGGAAAGCAGGCCACAGTGACCAAACCCTCACCTTCCACAGCAACCACCCGAACATCCACAAACAAAGCTGTATTAGGACGCTATTTAAACAGGCATTGTAACATGGTAGAACTACACAGAAAAGGGGAAGAGCTCCCATACAAAATTTTCGCTATGAGCAGATATCCCCGCAACTTCATCTGTAGATGCCTACTAACTAGACGGCAAGAGGACACAGTACACCCTAACACATTGGCCACATTGCCATACATCAAGAACATATCGGAAGTGACAACGAGACTTCTAAGAACACTAGGAATCATGGTGTCACACAAGCCCACAGCCACTCTATGACAAATTGATTGTTGGCGATAGGGTTCGCAAGTGGACTTTAATTGGTAGGGAACATTGCTGCAGAGAATGCACCAGTTAATGATGATTGACAGTTAACTGTCGAGCTACATTTAACTTTCATACCATGTAGGTTGACTTTGATTGATCAAAGCATTGTCCTGACAAGTAAACCAGGAGTGACTGTCACTTACTTCGTTGAGTTAAATTAGTGCATTGTGTGTATGTGTTGTTTCTGTTTGGAAACAAATGCATGCACATACATCATAGTGTGAAGCCTACTGACAATCCTAAATTGCTTGTAAGCTTAATTACTTGTCAAACTCAGGAATATCCAGCTTTTGTCTAGTTGCAAAATCAAATCTAATGTTTGACACTGTGTTGCAAATTTTGCAAGAACGGGCTGATTGAGTGTAATCAGTCAGTACCTTGCTTGTGATGAACCACTGTTGGGTCATACATCTATATATTCAATATCACATGAGCCTTCAAATTCAAATGTCACATGCCTGATTGGTGAGATAGGCAAAATGTATTTTTTGCTTGATGGCAGCATTTTGTCAGTGTTAAACAACACTCATGTTGCTAAATCACATTGGGATGTTTCATGACATCAAAAAGGCTGCAGAATGTGTTAGAATCATAGAACAAGTGTATTTTTGCAGAACGGTAGTTTTGCTGTTAAGCTTAACATCATTGTTTTACCCCTCATAATTGGTAAAGGCAATAGTTTAGACGGAACTGCCACTGTACTAGTAATCCAGAGGCCCACCTAGTCCTCTGGGGTGATGGGTTCAAGACCCACCATGGCAGTTGTTCAATGTTAGTCTTAGCAATGGTCACAATGGCAGCTATCATCGATTGTTGCAAAAACCCATCTGGTCCACTAATATCCTTTTGGGACGGAAATCTGCCATCCCTAACTGGTCTGGCCTACAAATGACTCCAGATCTATGTCAATGAAAGAGCATAGCAAGCCACTCAGAGTAAGGACAATTAGGGATGGCCTTATCAATGATGTCCATATCCCATAGAAGAATTGGAAATATCCTTGAGTGCTGGGATTTTGATCTATCATCATGGTTCACAATGATTATTTACATAGAAACATAGAAGACAGGAGTAAGAGGAGGCCATTTGGCCCTTCAAGCCTGTTTCATCATTCCTCAGGATCATGACTGATTGTCCTACTCAATTGTCTAATCCTGCTTTCTCCCCATAACCTTTGATCCCATTTGCCCGTTAGTGCTATATGTAGTCAGGGATAATAGGAACTGCTGGTGCTGGAGAATCTGATTTCTGAAGAAGGGTCTTGACCCAAAGCATCAGCTTTCCTGTTCCTCTGATGCTGCTTGGCCTGCTGTGTTCATCCATGTCTCCACCTTGTTATGCGATATGTAGTCACCTGATTTTCTCTACTTTTTTTTCACTGAACTGTTTCCTACTTCAGTCACACTGAACAAACGAGATACAGTAGCAACCTCTGATTTAACTTCTAATCTAGACATCTACAACAAATTTAAAAAGAAGAGATAAAAATAAGGATGCAATTTACCATATTCTAGATATTTCCCATCAAATTACTGGCTTAGCTGCTGAATTTCTATCCTTTGAAGCCCAGGAATTGTGTGCCAATTTGGGCAATTTAGGAAAATGGAACATGGTGTGGCAAGTATTGTATTATGTGAAAAACTAAGATTTGAGCACTCGGATTTAAGAAACTCTAGATGTGCTTATACTAAGCAATTATACCCATTAAAGGTAATGGATCAAGAAGGGCCTGCTGAATAATAGTTGATCAATCATTAGAAGCTTAACACACTAGTTGGAAAGAAGAACATTGATTTTAGACTATTTTGCAAAGATTATAAATAAAAAATAACAAGGACTACAAGAGGTTAACTGCTTCAGCAAAGTAATATTCTGGTATATCTGCCCTTGAACTATCATATCCAATTCTGGTCCTTCCACATGATGAAGACTATCACATCTCTGGAGAAGGTGAAGAGAAGGGAAACCAGACTACCAATTCCTTTAACAGTCTTAAGTTATAGGACAGTAGTGCAGATGCAGGGTATTTTAAAAGAATGAGGCAATTGGACACAGTCCAGTTGCAAACTTTATTTGATGTAAATAAGGAAGATAGGATGAGAGGGTTTGTCTGAAATATTTCTAGGGAAAAGATTACATTAGGTCTCAGGAAGCATTTATTTGCCTTCCTCCTATACCTGTAACTGCCTGCAGCCCTGCAGCCCTCCAAAAATATATGCCCTACTTTAATTTAAAGGGTTGGCAATGGCTGAGTGGTACTAGTGCTGACTATTAATCCAGAGACTCGGGGAATGTCCTGGGGACCAGGATTCAAATCCTGCCAAGGCAGATGATGGAATTTGAATCCAATAAAGATCCGCAAAAAGAATCAATTGATGACCATGAAATGATTGTTGATTTGTCAGGGAGGAGAAAACACATCTGTTTCAGCAGCATCCTTTATGGAAGGAAACTGTTATCCTTGCCTAGACTGGTCTACATGTGACTCTAGACCCCCAGCAATGTGATCACCTATCGGGGCAGTTAGGGATGAGCAATAAATTTTAGTCTAGCCAGTGATGCCCATACTCCATGAATAAATAAAAACAAAATTCTGCACTTCTCCGACTTTAAAAGTTCCACTGCTGTTGACTGTACTTCAACTTCCTACACTCTGTGTTCTGGAATTTTTTTCCACACTTCTCTGGCTCTCTACCCCTTTCACCTCCTTGAAGATGCCTGTTAAAATCTATCTCTTCAACTAAGACTTTTGTCGTCTGTCCTCATTTCATTTTATGAGGCTCACTGTCCAATTTTATTTCATAACACTCCTCTGAAAATCCTTAGGCATTTTATTACATTAATGGCACTGTATAGATATTAAATATTGGAACAGATCAGCTCCTCATCATCTTGCCCTTTTGAAAAGAGGTTTGATAAATTGCTAAGAGAAAAGTTAGAGAGGTTATGTTGTTGATCAGAGCCAATAGATGTGAAGCTGGAAAAGCACAAGACTAACAAAGGGTTTCAGCCTTTCCTGCTCCTCGGATGCTGTCTGACCTGCTGTACTTTTCCAACTTCACATCTATCAACTGTGGCTTCCAGCATCTGCAGTCCTCACTGTCTCCAACAGGATTATAAGGAATTCTGGGCCACCACCGTATTCTGGAATTTTACCTCATTACATTGGGGAGATGAAGCTGGGGAGGGAATCTGGCTAACTTTCTTTCCATTTAAATGAATGGAAAGGAAAACTGGCAATTGTTAAAATTGGGCTGTGAGCCCCTCTGTCTGTATGGTCCTCTCAGCTCCCTACTAAGGCAGTGAAGACACAAAATCTGCCCTCATGTCAAAAGTGAAACCAGTATAGAGTTCAGCACAGTTTTTGTGAATTAATCTGACAGATGCATTAATTCAAGAAGGAGTGCAGTCCTGTAGAATGTAACACATTCTTTCAAATGGCACTGCAGTGAACTCTGACGCAGAAATAATTTGAAAAATGTTAATGGATCCTATCAAAAATGAAATTAGTCAAATTAGTCATCTGAATGAGACATTTAGTAATGCTTTGAAACAAATTTGCTGCACAATCCTAATCAGTAACTTGATTATTTTTAGAATACCCATATACCACTCATCTAACAAAATCAATTTGTTACAGAAAATAAGTTTAAACAAATAAATACTAATTCATTGGAGGAAGAACAGGAAAAAGTATAAGTTTAAGAATTCCCCATTTCTGCCAGAAGATGTTGACTCTTGCAAAAGGAATCATTTAACAGGCAACAGCTGCACTCCATAGTTCACCTCAGTGGCCTTTCCTTGTGTGGGAAGGCAGCCAAATCTGAGCTGTCTCCATCGGCCACATGGTGACTTTCCAAATGGTTGCTGGACAGTGATCAGGAGTTGGAATCGTTAGCCCAGGGGAAGTGAGACCAATTATAGCATCCCAAAGACCCCTGAGGTCAGCTCAGTTGAACAGTCTAAACATTCTCCTTGATTAAAAATTGCTGATTTACAAACTTGATTCACCAACAATTCCCTTCCTTCAATAAACCAGTAACAACAGCATGCATTTGTATAGCTTGATGAACATGCTAAACTATCCAAAAGTGCTTCACTTTTATCCAACAAAATTAGACACAACCACATTAGATTATATTTGAACAGTTGATCAAAAGGTTAGTCAAAAAAGTAAGTTTGTGGAATATTTTAAAAGAGAGGCAGAAAGGTTTAGGGGGAGAATACGAGAGCTTAGGGCTTAAGCAGTTGAAGTCATGGCTGTCAGTGATGGAGTGATTAAAGTTAGGATGTGTCAGAGGCCAGAATTGGAAGAGTGCAGATATCTCAGAGGGAAAAAGAACAGGAGGACGTCACAGATGCAGTGAGGGGTGAAACCATGGAGATATTGTAAAACAAGAATAAGAAGTCTTAATTGAGGCACTGTTTGTCTGGGATGCAATGTGAATCGACCACCACACGGGTGACAGGGAATGGGACTCAGTGTGAGTTGGGACATAGGCAGCATGTGCTTAAGTTTGTTTGTGGAGGGTGGAAGATGAGAGACTGGCCTACATTCCATTGGTCAAGTCTAAAGATAACTAAGGCAGAGCTGAGGGTTTTAGCAGCAAAGAAAATGAGGCAGAGTCAGGCAATGTTACAGTGGCAGAACACAACACAACACCAAGTTGATTTTGAGAACCAATACAACACCAAGGTTGCAAACTGTGTATCTCAGCCTCAGACTGTTATCAGAAAGAGACATTCCAAATCTAACCTAATCTGCCCAGGTGGGATATGACAATTTTGGATTGGACACTGAGTTTGCACTCCACCCAACTTCACACTCGTTTGATTTCAACAGGAGTTGAAATTGGAAACAATGCAAAAAAGGTTACTGACCTGCTACATGTTGCTTAGGATTTGTGTAATTCAAGGTCTCAAGCCAACGGCAAATGTTTTCACAGTACTTCCATCAATGGATGAATGAATGCTATAATGTTGTAGCACCATATGATATGACAGACATATAAATATGCCCATGACGTCCAGACAACACTGTATTTGGCCATATAACTTACTGTGTCCAGGTATGTTCATAGTTCAGACTCTGGAATATTAAAGAAATGTCAGCTCTTGTGGGAAAAATGTTTCCATTGTAAATTTCAATTCTTATAAACAGTATTGGCCAAGAAATTTGATCACACTGCTTTAATTTTACGGATGTAAAGCATGTACCTAAAAGAGCAATTTGACAGCAAACTTCACGCACTCATCCCACATTGAAACTGCACTATTCAACGTAGTGGACTGGGTTCAACAATTATAATCAACCCTCAAACTGTCAAAATAAAATATTTAATATGCATCCTAGCCTAGTGGCGAGGACTTTCCAGTCGAGTTATTGAATGGATTCATCACTATTTTCAAGGTAACTGATGGTTTTAGGCTTAATTAACCTTTCTTTTAGCTGCCTTTTTTATTTCTATTGATTTCTGCTAACACGTTTTTGTTGGTGCTTGAGTGCTTAGGGCTACATTCGCAACATTTTAAATGTTGTGACGAAAAGTGTGTAATTTATTAACATAATTTTTTAAGAAACTGGCATTTTAAATTAGTGACATAAAGGTGTTGGTTTATTTTCATGAAGCAGTTTAAAAATGAACTAGGTCAGATGTTCTAGAATCATGGTTTTGAACCAGGATTTTCCTCCTGGAGTTAATGGAAATCCGTTTATACGATAGGAATCTGTTACCATAGAATTCCTACAGTGTATAAGCAGGTCATTCAGCCTAACAAGTCCACATCAACCTTCCGAAGAGCATCTAACCCAAAACTCAACTATCATTCTATCCCTGTAACCCTGCATTTCCCTTGGCTAATCCATCTAACCTGCACATCTTTGGGGTGTGGGACGAAACCGAAGGAAACGCATGCAGACACAGGGACAATGTGCAAATGCCACACAGACAGTCACCTGAGGCTGGAATCAAACACAGGTCCCTGACTCTAGCAGGCAGCATTGCTAACCATTGAGCCATAGTGCCATGATTGGAGAGACAAAACTGAAAAACATCAGTTTTCTTTGGGTTTAGAATAATCTCAGATTGATTTTAGCTGAGAAAAACTTAGAGATGGAAAAGCATTTGGGCAGTTGGAAGAAGACCTGATTAAATTATGTGCAAGTATAACTTCTCCTAGAAAGGAGAGAGTTTGGAAAAGTTAAAGGAAAGGCTACCCTACCAGTACAGCAGTGATGCCATTCCATCCTGTTCACTGATATCCATTGTGCATGTCTGGTTGCTGCTTTTTCTGTAATGGGAAGGGCATTTCACAACAGGGGCATGTGCAGAGGTTTGTACATGTGCAACGAGAACCCTTTAGTCATGTCAGGAGACGCATCTTAAGGGAACAATTTACTTTGGGGAAAGTGCTTAGTTTGTAAAACTTCCAGATCAGGAGTAGTTACTGAGACCTCTGCATATTATTAAAGGACTGTGAAAGTCTAAGTTGTCAGCATGAATATTCCAGGAAAAAGACTGCACAGGTCACAGGACAGGAACTGAGAAGGAGCAGTTAAGTCAAATATACAGGTGCAATTGAGAAGAAACTTGCCTCTGATTTTGGAAGAATTATAAAGTGAGGTATTGGAAAATAGATGAAATTTTGTTTTGCTGTGTGCTTTGAAATCTTTCAAATGAGGTAATATTTAGATGGCTTGGTTTGGTTTATTCTATTTTCATTTCTTTTTATATAATTAACATCTGTTTTGTTGTCAAAATCAAATCTGTCACCTTCTGCGCTTTTATTTCAATGAAAGACTACTGCTACATATTAAAAGAAAGTAAGATACAATCGATCAACCCAGATTTAATTCTGGAATCTGACCTCTCAGTAGAACCATCAGTTGGGATCATTAATATTTTGTTCACGAATGGCCTAATAGGGCTGCCCTTTGGACTGGAAGATGAGGGACAGCAGAAAGGAATATTTGAGAGATGTGAACATTGCACACATTCAAATTGACAGGGTCTTCAGAAAGCAATTCCCCTGCTTTAATGTCACCGGCAAGCAATGTATGAGGTCTCTCCCTTTTACCAAAGGAGTTATCAATGAACTCAATTACCTGAAGCTATCATGACATCAGCCTTGAACTAGCGCATGGGTCTGTCACAGTCACCAAGCACTCAGTGTTTGTGTCACAGGGCCATTTCAGGCTGTAACAAATTGGCATCTGCCAATTTGGTCTTTGGCTAAAGGCTGGTTAGTTTAACACATGTTACTCTGAAAATGCTGGATCCACTATAAAGGAAATAGTAGCAGGACGTTTAGCAAATCATAATACAATCAGAAAGAGTCAATGCTGTTTTATAAAAAGGGAATCTTGTTTGACAGATTCCTCAGGTATGATTTTCCCTTCCCCGAGAAGGGGAAGTTAGGGTGATTTGGCTCTGGAATGAAACTCTTTTTTTTTAGCTATCCCACCAATTAAGTGCTGGTCGAGTGGGTCCTTTGAGGATTGTCTCCACTTGCCAGCAATTGATGCTCACTTAAGGGCCTCAACTCACCACCTCTACTGTCTTGACTGAGAAATTATGCTCGTCTAGGTGGAGCTGGGGGCAAAACTGAAGGCGATTAGGAGCACATGTTGGAGGTCAAAGTGTAATCTCTGAAACTAATCTGTGTTCTTGTCTCTGACCCCCATGATCACCACCTCATGAGAAGAAGGCACAATTCCTGTAAAGGACAGTTCCATATCATCCATCTTCCAATGATCTGGCCGAAAGACCATCCAAATTTTGAAGGTAAGACTTAAAGAAACTGCCTATAGCTTCACAATACCAAAATCTCCTGGTTCCTATTTGATTATATGACCACCCCTCATGCATCTACAGCGATAGCTCCAGCCAGGTTGCTAATGGGGAGAAGACTCAGCACCAGGTTAAATCTGATCTTCCCAAACTTGGGCGGGGGGGGGGGGGGGGGGGGGGTGGAGGTGGGGCGAAATGGCATCAGGCAACACCAGTGCCAGACACAAGATTCCGCTAAGTAAGAAAGACAGTTTACTTCAGGGGACACAGTTTGGTGTAGGAACCACGGGAATGGCCCTGCATGGGTAAGAGGCATGGTGGACGTGAGGTCAGGTCTAGTGACATATCAAGTTTGGGTGGGTGCAATGGTCCTGAACAAGCATGTGGACCACATGCAAACTCACGACCGGTGCAGGAGCAAAACATACCCAGCTCCTCAACTGCCTTTCTAACTTTCCCAGAATCCTGGGTTCTCCTTCTCCATCAAATCATGAAAATATCTCAAAATGTGTGATGGGCGTAGCAGATGTGGCTGCCTCAGCGCCATTGTTGCCTGGAGAGGGGAATGAATTTCTACTGAGATGCTCCAGATGCAAGAGTTGAGCTACTGTGCGTTACAAGCCACCTGTGTCTGAGGCAGAGTTGGAGGAATCTGAACCAGGAGGGGCTGTAAGAGAAAAGAAATAGTAGCCTATCTCTTCAGACTCAGACAGGGAGGGATGTAGTGTTTGTAACAAGGTCAGCAAGGTGGACCTCATAGAATATGATTTCTTGGTTTGGGGCAGTCAGTCAGGTCCAATCAGGGAGCCCTGCCTGACTGATAAGAACAGAACTGTCAAGATATTGTTTCTGAGATAGTAGGAACTTCAGATGCTGGAGAATCCAAGATAACAAGGTATGGAGCTGAATGATCACAGCAGGCCAAGCAGCATCTTAGGAGCAGGTTCACTCTGAGTACTGCCTCTGAGGGAGCTGGATCAGTGTCAAGAATTCTTCACGGGTAAATAAAGGGAGACTTGGCGATGGGATACCAGCCTCAATGGAGTTATTTCACATAGAAAGACAATTAGGAGGGCAAATTGCGAGGAATACTCATAGGGTGGAATTTGAATAGAAGCACGCCAATGAAAATGGAATGCGCATTACATAATTAGAGTCATAAATAATAATAGAGAAGGAAGCCTTGGACACAGAGTGACAATAAGGGACTGGAACAAAAAAATTATCGATAAGATGTTAGTGAAAACCTGCAGCACTCACTGTTGACATCGTTCTTCTCATGGGTTCCACCCAGTCTGCTCTCTGACAAGATCCTTAGAAAGAAGACACCTCTTGGGGGTCTGAATGATTATGCCAGGATAGAGGGGGTTTCCAGCAGCTTCAGAAACATTGACCGGAGAAAGAGACAGAGGGTTCAGGCAAAGAAGTGATGAGCAGGAGGGAGCCTTGGGGAGTGGGAGAGAGTCTGCAAGGGAACAGGACCATTCCAAAATAGTTAAGCATGGCCCATTGGCCCTGGTACAAATTCATCCTGAAGTGGAAGTGCTGAAGCTTGCCTGTGCTCCCAAGATTGAACCTCTCGAAAACATTTCTCATGGATACGTTGACCCACCACCTTTTGCACAAAAATGAACAATTCCTATTTACATGAGTATATATGGCCGATAGCTTAAGTGAATGGGCAAAAAGTTTGGCATTTCACAGTACAATGTGAGGCTGTCCACTTTGTCAGGAAGAATTAGAAAAGCAAAATATTATTAAAATGAAGAGAGACATAGAATGCTATGGTATAGAAAATCTGATTGTCCTCATTCACATATCACTAAAAAGTAATATATCTACAGCAAGTAATTAGGAAGACAGATGGAATATTTGTTGCAAGCAGCTAAAGTGTCAATAATCCTGGCAACAGCAATCTATACATTGTTGTAAAACAACAGTTAGTGAGATTCACTTATCAATCAATGAAGAAAATAACATCTATCAGTCGACCACTCTTCTGTAATAGAATAATATTGCGATAAAATTGTCAGAAGAACTTTGCCCAGCATTTGTTATTAAGGATGTAGATATTTCAATATTGACATTTTTGTAGCTTGTTTAATTGATCCACATCTGTGGAAATGAATTGTGTGATTTTCCTGTAGATGTCATACCAAACGTAGTATTAGAAATAGGACAATGGAAGAAAGTGGCTGCTTGGTGAACCAAGAGTAAAGGGTTAGATCGTGGATCGACAATGACCAGGAAAGAGAAAATGGCCAGACATTTACCCTGATCTTGCCTCTTAAGAAACCAAACAACTGGATTGTACAGCGTCGCTTGCAGTTCAAGTATATTTGGTCCTTGACACCCAGAGCAAAGAACTAAACCGCGTAACAATAATCAGCAGATCAAGGAAAAGAAAAAGCTCTGTATCTAGAAGTAGGGAAGCCTTGGTACAGCTATACAGGATTTTAGATAGAACTCACCTGGAATACTACATATATTTTTTGCCTCCTCACTTAGGGGGAAATACACTTGGACTAGAGGCAGTACAGAAATTAGCTACTGGGTTTATTTCTATGATGAGGGGGCTTGTCTTATGAGGTAAGATTGAGAAGGTTGGACCTATACTCCATAGGAGTTTAGAAGAATGTGAAGTGACTTCACTGAAACAAATGGTTCTAAGGGAGCTTGACAGGTTAGATGCGGAGAGGTCATTTCTACTCTGGGGAGAATCTAGATTCAGTTTCAAATAAAAGACTCCACTTGAAGATGGAAATGAGGAAGCATTTCTTCTTTCAAAAGGTCATTGTAATTTATCGCCGCAGAGAGCAGTGCAGCCTAAATGTTTGAATATATTCAAGGCTTGGTTAAGTAGATTGTTGAGATGTAGAAGAGTGAAAGGTTGTTGAGATGTAGAAGAGTGGAATAATCAGTTCAGCCTTGATCATTTTGAATGGTTGAGCAGGCTTGAGGAACCAAATGGTCTGCATTGGCTCCTAGCTTTCATATGTTTCTCATGGAGATCTTCAGTCCACAAGGTGAAACAACATCATTTTTCCCCAAGGACTGAATGAGGCAATAAGCATGAATGCCAAGAAAGTGAGGGTATGCATAGGTGAAAGAGGTAGGGAGTGCAGCACATGAGAAGGGAAATGAGAGAAAACAGAAGTGAGCGAGAGAGATAGAAGGAGCAAGAGAGAAAAAATGGTGGGTAGAGAAAGAGAAAGAAATATTTCTCAGTGGTCTAGTCAGAGGCTCCTCCCCATTAAGTGATCACAGTCAAGACTGACTTCCTGACCTCCAAACAGGCATGCAGCCAATGAATGTAAGTAATTCTAGCTACACACTTAAACTAACAGCCACATGACCGAATAGGCATGTGAAGCACACACCCACCCCATGCCTACATTTAGGTACAATCAAATTTCCATGTAAGCTTTTATAACCAAAGTTTCTGAGTGTTGAAGAACGATCATCTATTCTTTTTCCCCAGGCCAGGTAGCTCTCTGATGAAGGGTTTCGGCCCGAAACATCAGCTTTTGTGCTCCTGAGATGCTGCTTGGCCTGCTGTGTTCATCCAGCTCCACACTTTGTTATCTTGGATTCTCGAGCATCTGCAGTTCCCATTATCACAGGTAGCTTTTATGATGTTTTAAAGCTTTTATATTTCAACTCGATAACATAATGGAGTTAGTAAATTTTCAAGAAGGAGCTCTTTCTACGTGATGAGGCAGTGTCTCAGAGATAAAGGGGACATGCTCAACTATATTAAACACGGTAACATGACAAAACATGCAATGTGTGTTCAATGTCGTGATGATGAAATGTTCATTTATCATGAACCCACGATGACCTCTTGTAAATAACCTTTACATCGAAACACATTATAGCTCTCCTGCCAAAGTAGTGGAATATTCACATACTGTCTTTCAAGTTTATTTGTCAAACTGACCTGGTCTTAAACTCTATTACCTTCTACACAAGGGAACAGTTTGTACTGTAGTTAACTCAGTTCAGACTTTTCTACTGTTTTTGCTTTCAAAAACCATATTTCATTTGAGATATATCTCTTTATCAGCTGCTCTAGCCAATGTAGGAGGATGTGTGTCCTTGTGCTGGAGAGGTTTCAGGCACATTGAGTTCTCTCCACCACCCTGACTAATGAAGGAAAATGTCTTCATGTTGGACAGAGTTCAGGCATGCTCAGTCCTCACAGCTTTCACACACTATGTAAAAGGTAATCCAGCTCTATACTGTACTTTTGTACCAATTTGTTGTATCATTGTGTCTCACAATTGCTGTGATATTTACAAGGAGGGAGAGTGTGAGCAGAGGAGTGTGCTAATAGAGATGGGAGTGTGGGATTTGGAATCCAGAGAATATGAGCCCAACACTTCATTATTGTTCTCTTACGTCATTTCCAAATTGAACAGTTGACAAATGAGAAAGCCTGTGGTAGCAAGTTGCAGCTATGGCCAAACACTAGCAATTGGGAAAAATTACATTTCTTAAAAATTCTTTCCTGAGATGTGGGCGTTCCTGGCAAGGCAAACATTTATTGCCAATTGTTAATTGTCCTCTGAACAGAGTGGGTTGCCAAGACATTTCAGAGGTCCTTGACGTTCAATGTAGTACCATCACTGAATCCTCCACTATCAACATTGACTAGAAACTCATCTGGACTTACCACATAAACACAGTGGCTACAAGAGCAGGTTCAGAGGCTGGGAATACTGCAGTGAGTAACTTACCTCCTGATCCCCCAAAGCCTCTCCATCATCTACAAGGCACAAATCAGGAGAATGTGTGAATACTCCCCACTTGCCTGAATGAATGCAGCTCCAATGACACTTGAGAAGCTTGACACCATGACAAGCAGGCTGTTTGATTGGCACCACATCAATAAGCATCCACTCTCTCCACCACCAATGCTCAGGAGCAGCAGTGAGTACTATCTACAAGATTCACTGCAGAAATTCACCAAAGATCCTCAGACAGCACCTTCCAAACCCATGATCATTTCAATCTAGAAGGGCAAGGGCAGCAGATATATTGGAACACGATCACCTGAAAGTTCCCATCCAAGACATTCTCTATCCTGACTTGAAAGTATATCGCTGTTCCTTCACTGTCGCTGGGTGAAAATCCTGAAATTCCCTCCCTAAGGGCAGTGTGGGTCTATCCGCAGCACAGGGACTATGATGGTTCAAGAAAGAAGCTCACCACCATCTTCTCAAGGACAATGAATGCTGACCAACCAGCCGTGTCTCATGAGTGAATAAATGAAAAAAATGTTTGGAGACAACCACCCAAATGCAAGTGAACTACAAGTGGATGTTGGAGATCTGCAATAAAAACAGAAAGTACTGGACAAACCTGGCAGGTCTGGTAGCATTTGTGAACAGAATAAAAGTTAGCATTTCAAGTCCAGTATGACTTTTATTCTCTCTCCACAGATATTTTCAGTCCTGCTGAGTTTCTCCAGCACTTTTTGTTTGTATTTAAGTGTCAACATTTGGAACAGACCAGGTAGGGATGGCAGATTTCCTTCCCTAACAGGCATTACTGAACCTAGATGGGTATTTGACAATAATCAATGATAGTTTCGTAGCTTTCATTACTGAAAAAAAACTTTCACTTTGTCGATTTCATTGATCCCAGTTAAAGACTGTCAGCTGCTGTGGTGGAATTGGAACGGTAACCCCAGTGCATTTACATGGACCTGAAGAGTGATCAGTGACAATACCATTGCACCATCAAAGCCCATTATGATGTCTCTTCTGGCGGAGTCGGCTGAACTTTGTAAAGGTAATGGGACAGTTTTAGAGGTGGGGGTTTGAACTCAGGATCAGGAGGCCGAAGAAGATAGCAGGGAATAAGGTTTATGAATGGGGGTTTTGAAGGATTGTGAAGAGGATCAGGAAGAGGAGAGGAATGTTGCTGTGTAAATATGTCTGGAGGCTCATATGACTTAAGGACTTTAGGAAAAATATCATTACATGTCATGGGTCTCCTCATACGCAGCTTCAGGCTCTGAAATTGATTATGTTACGTGACCAGATTTGTAAATATCCCAAGTGGCACCAAACACTTGGAAATCAAAGGTAGTTCTTGCATCCATGTTGCCAAGGTTACCACAGGAGAAAAGTTGTCTCAGTTTGTAATTCATCCCACTTATATACCATTGTGCAATGTCCATGCATATAGCTCAATGATGAGCAAAGCCCTGAAACTGAAGGGATATTCTGACAGTCAGGCTGACCCTGATAATCCCAAATTCCACAAATGTCTCCATAGGCAGCATGCCACACTGATGCCCTTCCCAATTCCAAAAATTCTGGGACCTTGAATCCAAGGACAAGGTATTGGTTTTTTTTGATTCAGGTTTCTGAAGATATTGTCAAGTAAGGGTTCTGACCCACACTGTGTTGCAAAAGCACCAAATGTGATCTTCATAGATTTGGTCAGTTAGTGCCATGAGGTTATGCTCACTATCCAATTAAGGACAATTAGTGTTTTTTCAAAGCTAAAGGACCATCAAATAAGAATATTTCCAGCAGGGAAGGAGCTGCAGCTGCTGTTGAAGGCAACAGAGAAAGATGGAAATTCCAACTTGAAAATCACCGTCAGTTATTTTCAACAGCTTTGTATTAAAAGATGGCCACAGCAACCATGCCAATCTTGCAAAGGCTGCTCTGGTATTTGTCTGTATCTGGGAAAGTTTATCTGTTGTGGCAAGGCATATGTTATCCTTAATATCCTCCAGGGGGAGGTGATGGTCCAGAGGTATTGTTGTTGGACTGTCCAGAGACCCAGATAATGTTCTGGGGACCTATGTTCAAATCCTGCCACAGCAGATGGTGGAATTTGAATTCAATAAATATCTGGAATTATTATCTGTGAATCCATTGCCAACTGTCAAGAAAAGCCCATCTGGTTCACTAATGTCCTGTAGGGAAGGAAACTGCTATCCTTATCTGGTCTGACCTACATGTGACTCCAGACTCACGACAATGTGTTTGACTCTTAGCTGCTCCCTGGGCAATTAGGCAATAAATGTTGCCAGGCCAGCAACGCCCTTATCCTGTGAACAAATTCAAAAAAATAAGAAACAACATGGTATTGAGGGTTCCAACAGACATTTACACAGCTGGCAGCTACAATACATTCACAAGCATTTAAATGCCTGCACTAATATTATGCAATTTGATTAACAGAATGGCATCCTTCCATCATCATGTTATGTTTCAAGTGATCCAAGTTGAGATGGAATTTGAGACCTTCACACTCTGAAGTCACATACTTTGATGCAGTGATCATATCATGAGCATATCTCTCAAAGATATTCTGAGATATTGCAGTATGATTCTCTTTACCAACTCACTCACAAGCACTTGATGTTTACTATACCGCATTTCTATTCATTCATTCATAACTCTTTACAACTCCCTGCCAAGCGCATAATGTTCACTATACCACATTTCCATTCACTCATTCACAAAACCACTTTAAACATCCCTCCCAACCCACTACTGTTTCTTTACACCTTCGAATCCTTGTTGACCCCATGCTGCAAGCAGTATTTAGACCTGTTTCTGTATCAAAGGCTACCCTTACATAAGCGTTAGAATCATAACATATTCAGAACAATGCCATTCCTGCCATTGTGTTTCCATAACTCACCTGAAACTTTGGAAAGATTATAATATTAATTAACTCTTAGCAAACATCACTCAGGACCTGAGTAGATTGCAAAACATTCAACACTTCCTCCACTAGTATGTACTGTTTAAACATATATCAAATAGGGCTGCTTTCCCTTCAAAAAACTTACCGTCAAACCAGCACTTCCATGAAGCTGCCTGAATGAATGTGTAAGGACTGTCAAACCCAGCAATTTCATGATCCAGCTGCGGGAGATCAGTTTAATATCCCTTTATTTAGTACGTGCATAATTTCTCATTTATTTAGATCATATAGGTCTAGTATTTTTACTAACATTACTAACTTTAAAGACAAAAGCGCTAACTTCTCTTAATTATGCAAGCTCAGACCAGACAGACATTCTAATCCAATCAGGAGTAACACCCAACATTTAGCAAACGCTTAAACCATTTCCTGCTTCCCCAAGATAGATGTCACACAAACTTGTATACAATAGATAGAACTAAAGAGGCTACTGTAAAACTGTGCTTTGGATTCCAATCTATAAAAGGTCTCAAGTATTAAAATTAAATGTTGGAAATTGAATATCAATTGTTACCACAATGTGGAGCTGAAGGAACACAGCAGGCCAGGCAACATCAGAGGAGCAGGAAAGCTGACGTTTCAGGTCGAGGCCCTTCTTCAAAAAATGATTTTCCTGCTCCTGTGATGCTGCTTGAACTGCTGTGTTCATCCAGCTCTACATCTTGTTATCTCAGAGTCTCCAGCATCTGCAGTTCCTACTGTCTCTGTAAAACTGTACCTTGGATACCATCGCTGCCTCGAACTGTGCTGCTGTGGATGCTCAATAAAGTGGCTATTTTTGCCACTCAGACATTATTGAACACAGTCCCACAACTTGGCGTAGTTGGCAGGATCTGGGGACACCTTCAAAACTGACCAGCCATGGACAGTACTCCAAAGGTAGGAAGCTTCCTTCTTAGAGTCATGACCTATCCCTGAATACAATCCTGAACCTCTTGTGAGTTGGCCATTTTTCAAATCCCCTGCATCTCGATTTCAAGTGCTCCAAATCAGCTGAAATTGCCTACAATGCAAGTATTCAGGTAACCATGAGTGACCCCAATAAGCTGCTTTTGACCTCCAAAGGTGGTCTGGCTCCTCCTGACATTATCAAGGAAGAGACGCTGTAGCAGTTACAAAACTACCTTGAAATACAGTTCTTGTTAGGGAAAAGCCCAATCAAAATCTGACAGAAATACAATATTTCCACATTACATTGGACCCTAGATGACATGACATGGGTTTGGGGAGCAACCGTCTGACAGAAAGATGAGGGCAGATAAAAAAAATGGTCTCTTGCATAAATGGGGCAAATTTACCAAAAGAATGAAATCATGTCTCAATCAGCCCATGATCGTAAATTTAACAATCTTAAGGAGCAATTAAAAGCAGTGCATGAACAGCTGCAAAAGGAGAGATCAAAATGGAAAAATAATGACATTAAAACTCAGGAGTTGGAGAAAAAAAAACAAGAAACTGAAGGACGAGGTAACAATCCTGTCAGTTTCTTCCCCAGTTCTCAAACCCATATAGAATTTCTATCCAACTACCCCGTGACATCCAGGAAGTGGTTCAGCAAAACCTAGTTATTACCCTTACGAGAGAGAGGGACAAAAGTGATGGATCCCCTGGCAGTGAAAGCTGTGAGGACTGTATGTCCCTGGCACCATTTTTATGACACCTTAAACCAAGAAGGTAAAAATAGAGAATGTGGTAAGGCAAAGGTTAGAGGAAAGCTCTGAAGTGGATGTTCTGGTAAAATGGACAGACAGACACGTTGTGCATGGACCTGTGATCCCTGAAAACATAGCCATGTGGTCTAAAGAAATGCCATACCCAAAGAAACGACCAATGAAGACATGGGAAAGGTAGACCATTTGAGGGGAATATTTGTGCTCAATCCATGGGATGAGGAACAGATTTTGAGGTCATTGTCACTTAAAGGGAAAGACATGTTCTCCATGAGGCTGTCAAAGGTGCGCTTGGAGAGAATGAACAGGAGCTGTAAGCTGGGCTGCGCAGCAATAAAACATTGGTTACAAGGGAATAGTTCACCCAGGACTGATTGGACGAAAGACATAGCTTGCTATCAATAAGCTACAGAGGAAGTCCCAGGATATGAGGAAAGGTTTAGGACAGCCTGGAAAGAATATGCAGGAGCCCCAAATGTGCAGGACGAGAGGGATTTTGAAGGCTGTGATTGTGGTCTGGTGAAGTCTGCTTTTGTGGCCAGACTTAAACCTGAGCCAGCTAACATGCTAAAGGTCATCAAACCAGACAGGGACCAGAGGGGGACTAATTAGTATGAACTGTTTTGCCGGGTGCACCAGCTGAACCGAGTAATGGGCACCAAGTTGCAAGTCCTACAGACAGGACAAATGGGACAGACCCCAATAACCCCAGAAAGATCCAAGTCAAACAGGCAAGTGTTAGATCTGTGGGAAGGAAGGCCACTGGGCCAGGGGTTGCTGGCAAAGGGGAAAATGTCTGTCGCCTAATAAGCAATAAGAAAGAGAAGACTCCAAGAACTGGGAGGAAGACCAATCTCCAAGAGCAGTTGAAAGAGCTAACTGACCAGCAACAGCAGGAGCTGCTGAAGATGACAAAAAAACTGAACGAGCCCGTCCCATTCTCCTTTATGCTTGTACTGTCTTTATGCCAGTGGAGGGGAGATGCACTGTATATGACCATGAGAGTGGGCAACCTGGACATTGAGTGCCTTTGGACACAGGAGCAGAGGTGACATGCCCACCCCAGAAGGATGAGACCAAACTCCTGTGACACGGGTAAGTAGAACAGCTTATGGAGCAGGGGCTGACAGGGTCAAAATTAAAAGGACCAAAGCCACACGCATTGCATTCAGCCCCCATGAGTCAGTAACTTTTGTATGGGTAGGACCTGTAGCCCAGCTGCTCCTCAGAATGGATATTCTCACCCATCTTTACGTTTTAATAAGGGACAGGTAACGTGATCCATCAAAACCATACAAAGGGAAGAATTAAAAGATCACCCCATCCACACAAAATGCTGCCAACCAAAGTCAGTTATCATGCAGTATGTGGGTGATATACTCATAGGGTCATAAACGGAAAAGGAACATGAGATAGACATAACACAGTGTGGAGTAGGAGAAACATAGCAGGTCAGGCAGCATCAGAGGAGCAGGAAACGTTTTGGGTTGGGACCCTTCTTCAGAAAGACTCTCCTGAACCACCTTCAATGGATAGCTGATAAGGCCAATATTGAAAAGGCTTTCAGATTGCCCAGAAAGAAATGGTCTATCTAGGACAGAAAATCTCCCACAGGAAAAGGGAAATCACCCAAGGTTGGACTGCAGCCGATGGCTGCCAATGACAGTTCGAGAGCTGAGGGCTTTCCTGGCTCTGTGTAACTTTAACAGGTGCTGGGTTGATTCATATACCCAACTAGCCCAGCCCCTGACAGACAAGAAACGGGACTCAAAAGAACAAATTGTTCCGCACCAACACTGGGAATCCCCAATAACAGAAAACCCTTTACGTAATTTGTCCATCAGAAGGAGGGCTATATGGAAGCGGTGCTGGCCCAGGAGGGCAGGGACAGGTTGAGACCTATTTGGTATTACACAGGGAAATTGGACAATATATTCCTCGGATGGGGGAGCTGTTTGAGAGCAGTGCAAGCTACGAGCATGGAGGAGGAAGTTATTGTGAATCATAGAATCCCTACAGTGTGGAAACAGGCCCTTCAGCCCAAAAAGTCCACACTGAACCTCAGGACATCCCACCCAGGCCCATCCCCCTAATCTACATCTCCCTGAACACTGTGAGCAATTTAGCATGGCCAATCCTGCACAACTTTGGACTGTGGGAGGAAACCAGAGCACCCAGAGGAAACCCATGAGGACATGGGGAGAATGTGCAAACTCCACACAGGCAGTCACCCAAGGGTGGAATCGAACCTGGGTCACTGGTGCTGTGAAGCAGCATGCTAACCACTGTGCCACCCCGTGGGTTTGGTGTTGGATCAGCAATTAACAATTAAATTCCCACATGCCATTCACCCTTTGCTGTCTGTGAACAGAGTGTCCCAGGTAAACGTTGCCCAGTCAACCTAGTGGACAGCAGACTTAGCAGCCCCTAAACTACAAATAGTTTGTGCGAGTCCAGACAGTCCAGTCGCACTATTACCGGTGCATGCAGAAGGGGAAGATGATCATGATTGTTCTAGAATCCTGCAGGAACTGGAGGACATAACCAAATGATGAATGAGGCTTTGCAAAACCCAGACATCATCCTTTATACTGACGGATCCTCTTTCGTGGAAAATGGTTTAAGGAAAGCCGAATGACATCGGGAAGCCTACCCCCCGGAGCATCAGCACAGCAAGCAGAATTATAGGCCCTGACTGAAACCTGCAGAAAGCAAAGGTCAGTCTGCTAACATTTACATGGGCTCCCGCTGTGCTTTGGAGTTTCCTACAACTTTGGCCAAAGTTTTTGGAAACAGCATGGATTCCTAACAGGTACCCCCATCAAAAATGGGAGAGAAGTCAAAGACTTGCTGGAGGCTCTCCAGCCACCCAAAGAAGGGGCCATATTAAAGTGCAATGCCAACACTAAACATAACACCTTGGGATTGGAGGGGAGTGTCCTGGCAGACCAAGCAGCCAAAGGAGCTGCTTTCAATCACTCCTGCCAAGAGCCTCAGGCATACATCTGCCAACTTGACACTGGGACAGCAAGTCAAAATCTGCAAACAATGCAGAATGAAAGTTCCCAAGAGGAGAAATGGGAATGGATCAATAATGGACACAGGCCACACAAAGATGGAGTTTGGAGACATCGAGAATCAAATCGACCAGTCGCAACTCACTGCCTTGATGCCATGTCTGGCACAACAAATCCACTCTTGGTGACATCTGAGGCCTGAAGAGATGACAGACTGTTTCCAGCGCAGCTGGTGGGCACAAGTTTTTAAAAGATATGCCCAAGCAGTAATGGGCTGCTGCCTCACTTTCCCAGATAACAACCCCAGAGCCAAAGTGCAAGTTCCCCAGCTGAAAGCACCAGCACCTCCAGGATCGTCCCAGCACTCACAAAATTGATTATTGCTCGCTCCCACGCTGTCAAGGTTACTCAGACATCCTTGTAATTGGGGTCATGTTTTACAGATGGGTAGAAGCTGTTCCTGTGAGAAAGGCCACAGCCAATCAAACAGCCAAAGTACTGTGTAAGGCTTATGTATCCCAATGGGGGCTACTCACCAGCATTGATTTGGAAGGGGGAACCCATTTCATGGAAACAGTGTATCAAGATGTTTGCTGGTTACTGAGGATTAACTGGAATTTTCACCATCCCTATCATCCACAATCAACAGAGCAGGTGCAAAAAAATGAATCAGGCCCTGTAACAGCAACTGGCTAAACCCCACCAGGAGGGAATGCCCTGGCCCCAGGCTTTACCAATAGCTCTGTGCAGTGTCAGGGCTGCCCCCAACAAAACAACAGGTCTAAGTCCATTTGAAGTAGTGACACGCAGGCCAATGTCCCTGTCTAGGGCAATAGATCATGGCACGGTGGCTCAGTGGTTAGCACTGCTGCCTGACAGTGCCAGGGACCTGGGTTTGATTCCAGCTTCGGGCAACTGTCTGCGTCGGTTTCCTCCGGGCGCTCTGGTTTCCTCTCACAGTCCAAAAATGTGCAGCTTAGGTGGATTGTCCATGCTAAATTACCTGTAGTGTTCAGGGGGATGGGTCTGGGTGGGATGGTCCAAGGGTCAGTGTGGACTTGTTGGGCCGAAGGGCCTGTTTCCACACTGTCGGGATTCTATGATCTACGATCACCAGAGGGCCGACTGTCATCTTTTGAGTGATGCCTTATTTCCTACTGCTAAGGACAAATCGATGCTGTTTAAGTTCTGCTTCCTCACAGGTATCGGCTTCCTGGAAGGATCTGCTGGAGGGAGGTCATGACGTTGTTCCAGGCGAGTGGGTTCTTGTGAAAAAGATCCACAAGGAATCCAAAGTGGGAAGGACCATGCCAGGTGAGCTGGCTGTCGAGGTCCAAGGGAAGAGGGCCTGGATTCACACCTCCTACATTAAACAGACATCCTACCTCCTGTACAGCAGAACCAGAGACTGACTGGTATCTATGGTATTTTTTTCAATTATGATTATTGCAGCTTTTATACTATTGGGAAATTCAGAATTGCATGTAAATACTTATTTTAGATGTCATATGCCTACACCAGAGTTTCTAACCTGTCCAAGTGTTGGATATGTTCCCATGGTCCCACTCACTCTGAAGGGGGATTCTCACTTTATCCTATTCCCTTCACCGAATCTGAAATGGCAGGGTGGTATTCTTATCAATATTTCACATCCCGCCCTTCTTCAGGCCCTGCAATGTTCGCCAATGTACACAACCAAGGAGAGGGGGGATCCAACTTCTCAAATGAGCTATTAAAAGAATGAACCATGCTCAATCATGAGCCTTGACTGGACAAGCCCCTCCAACGCCTAAAAGACCCAAGTGGCACATTTGAGTTATGATTAGAATTGAGTGATTCTCTTCAAAGCATCTCAATAGAATCAAAAGAGGGTACTGTGAGATATTGTATTATGATTCTCTTTACGAATTCACTCACAGCATTTCCATTCATTCATTCATCACTCTTTACTAAGTCACTACCAAGCGCATAATGTTCCCCACACAAAGTTTCCATTCATTCATTCATAAAACCACGTTAAATTAAACATTCCTGCCAACCCATTCCTGTTGCTTTACACCTTCCAATTCTTGTTGACTCCATGCTGCAAGCAGCATTTAGACCTGTTTCTGTATCAAAGGCTACCCCTAAATAAGTGTTAGTACCATAACCCACTCAGAACATCGCATTTCCATAACTCACCTGAAACTATGGAAAGATTATAATATTAATTAGCCCTTACCAACTGGCTCTCAGGACCGAATAGGTTGCAGAACATTAAACAGTTTCCTCCACTAATATGTATTGTTTAAATATACATCAAACAGGGCCACTACCCCTTTAAAAATTTACTGTCAAAAGAGCGCTTCTGTGAAACTGCCTGAATGAATGTGTAAGGACTGTCAAAACCAGCAGTCTTATGACCCAGCTGCAGAAGATCAGTTTAATATCCTCTGTACTTTTATTTAGTACATGCATAATTTCTCATTTATTTAGATTATACAGGTCTAGTATTTTTATTAACATTACTAACTTTAAAGTCAAAGGGACTAACTCCTCTTATTATGCAAGCTCAGACCAGACATTCTAATCCCATCAAGAGTAACATCCAGCATTTAGCAAACGCTTAAACCATCTCCTGCTTCCCCAGGATAGGTGTCACACAAACTTGTGTG
Source organism: Stegostoma tigrinum (assembly GCF_030684315.1). NCBI lineage: Eukaryota > Metazoa > Chordata > Chondrichthyes > Orectolobiformes > Stegostomatidae > Stegostoma > Stegostoma tigrinum. The sequence goes on along the minus strand of NC_081374.1, from coordinate 17,647,114 downwards.
CAATAGATAAAATTATGTGACACCATAATGCTAAAATTTTAATGTTTACAAAAACTGTGTATAAAAGAGGCTACTGTAAAACTGTACTTTGGATTCCATCGCTGTCTCGAACTGTGCTGCTGCAGATACTCAACAAAGTGGCTATTTTTGCCACTCGGCCATTATTGAACACAATCCCACAGTATATTAATGTACAGTGTTTCTTAAAGATAAAAACCATCCCAACAAATTTATGTGGGTGTATATATGCCCTTATTGGTAATTCAATGATTATAAAAACAGGTTTTAAAAAAGGAATTTACAAGATGAACTGTTTAAACTTCAATGCAATGCTTTGGAGGTTTGGCAACTCATCCTGAAACAGTGATCCGGCAAGCGAGAATTTTAGACCTGTCTTCTTGGGATCATCTATACTTCATCTGTAGCATGGAACACCATATGTTGTTTGAATAGCTGTGATTTAGTAATGGTGTTACTGGATTCAAAAGTCCTTTGCTTAGAAGTAGAGTACAGTGCAGTATTTGTTTTTTCTTCATTTTTTTTCTCTTTCCATTTATTCTTCCCTTTTTTGCTGCTATTTCCCTTTATTTATACTTCTTGCTGTTCTGTTACGGGCTCTGGATCCTTTAAGAGGGGTGCTTAAAGAACAAGCTCATTGTTTCGCAAGTGCGGGCTTGTAGTTGCAGATAATGCCTCTAGATGGCATTCATATCAATTAAGTAACAATGGCATCACAAAATGTTATTATTTTGATGCTGATTCACGGTCTGAAAAAGGCAAAATCAATCAACATCTGGAAAGATGTAGCCATCTTAGAGCATGAAAATATTTTTCTACTGTTTTCTTTAGCTGCATTTTCTTTCAAGAGAGATTTGTAGCTAAGCTTCTCAGACAATTTAGCTCCCTGTTGTTTTAAATTGGAATTGAAGCCTCTTGGGTATTTTTTGAAACAGGAAAATGGTGAGAACAGCTGATATACGTATGCAATCTTCGGTTTCAATTGTATTAATAACTTCAGCCTTCTTGCCAGTCAATTCTATCTGTAGATGTGTATGACTGTTTATACTCATAGAAGCTGATACTGAAGATTGTCCATGTTCTTTGATGTCTAGAATTATTGTCGAGTTGATTTTCAATTATGTTTCCAAACATCGGTCACTGATAGTAAATTCTCTTTTTATTGACAGCCACTATTATTAACCATGATGCAGACTTTCTCCCAGTAGTGTGTCTTTAGCTGATGTGCTATGCTGCTGTCATCCACTGTAACACAAAACGTAATCAAGGATGACATTGAACTGAAAAACTAACAGATGTTCATTACATTGGCTATTCTAAACAATTATTACATTCACAGACACAATGGTATCTGGGCTATTATTGAGCTATTTGGTTACAAAGACCATCATGTTTCCATTAACATGCATGTTTCAAGTGACTGAAGTTAAAATAATATCTGAGATCTTCATAGCCTCAGGTCTCTTGCTATGGTACAGCGATGTTTCATAGGTATTTGTCTAATGGTACACTGACCATGAGGCACACCAACCAACCAATGGGAGAGGGGAGCTCAAACTCTGTTTCCACCAACTGGAATTTTCGATCGTCTTTCAGTAGTTGCCCCTAATTAGTTTTTGATCAATCTTAATTTGCTGCTTGTGGTGGGTAACTTTTCCACCCTCATCCCAGCATCCTGGAAAATGGCTCGTATGATGCACTCTGCCCACCAGCCATGCTAAGTTGTGTGCCTGCCTGGATCCATGTCAAAGTGAACATTTAGGCCTGGGTGTTGGGGGTAAAGGTTCCATTTCACTCAACTCCAACTAGGTTTGGTTGTAGAATGACATCATGGACTATACACCAAAAACTGAAAAACATTAGAAAAGTATCAAAGCAAGTCTTCACTTGTGCTGCTGAGTGAAGTCAAGTGAGCTCAAAGGGATTCACTGTGGCTCGTGTTGAGGAAGCCCAAATAAAGCTCTTTCCCCCAACAATTGTTTATTTTGTATTTCCCAGTTGGAAAATCTGTCATCTCTGCATCGTAAGATTGTAGGCCCAAGACCCACTCTAGGCTACATGCACATCAACAGGGATGCCATTGTGTTGTATTGTCAGAGATCCATAGAATACCTACAGCATGGAAGCTGGCCACTCAGCCCATCAAATCCACATCAACCCTCTGAGTAGCACCCTACCCAGACCTAGCCCCCTTCCCTATCCCTGTAGCCCTGCATTCCTCATGGCTAATTCACCTAAACTGCACATTCCTGGACCATATGGGCAATTTGCCATTGGCCAATTCAACTAGCCTGCACATCCCTGGACTGTGGGAGGAAATCGGAGCACCTAGAGGAAACCCATGCAAACATCGGGAGAATGTGCAAACTCGACACAGACCGTCACCCAATACTGGAATCAAACCTGGGTCCTTGGCAGTGCGACATAGCAGTGCTAACCACTGAGCTTCCATGCTGCCCCTAGACATAAGCCATGAGGTGAGCTGTGAAAATAAAGCCCTATCTCCCAGTTCTGGCAGATGTTAAAGATCTTCGGGTAGCATTTAAAGAGCATCAAATTTTCCCTGGGTTCGGACCAGCAATCCATTCCTCAACTCTAAAACTAAAGAAAAAGTCTTGTCATGCACAAAATACCTGCCATGTTTGCCCACCCCAAGACAATCTCTGCGCAATCTGAGCATGAAACATCTTTCTGTAAAATCTGAAAGACATAAGAGGGCGCTTTAAAAATGTTTGTCTGCTGCTGAAATGTCCTTAAAGTGAATTGTCTTGATGATTACATTAGGTGGCAGCACACACAATGTTTTAACTGAATCAGGTTTAGCTCAGTTTTGGTAACATCAGATAGTTCAAAGAAAAAAGGACCCTTTTTTGATTTAATGAGAATTCAGTTGACTTTGTGGAGCTGGGAGAAGCCAAAAGTCTATCCCTTCTCATAATTTCCTTAAATCTGAAACATTTGTGTAAACCATTTCCATAAATAATTTTAAAAGGAGATGGTCAGGATGAGGCAACTAGAGGGCTACAAACAAATGTCATGAGCCAGCATAAGCATGGCAAGCTCGAATAGCCTTCTCTTTCACTACAATTTTCTATGGTCCTAAAACATCTTACCCAGAATCAGATCTAAATAGCTCATGAGTCCATTCACATGTTTCCATGACATCAAACAAAACAATTTGTTTCATCAGTGCATCATTGTTTTCTTATGGAGAATTTCAGACTGTTGCTAAGCTTGTTCCAAAGCAGCCAGTCTACTTCTGAAACCAAAGCTCATGCCTCTTCTCAGGGAAAGAGCACACAACATTGTCAGTGTCACCAAAAATGTATTTCTCATTTCATGCGTTACATCTGTTCACCCCAGGAGCTGGAGTCAGAGTTCTGGTGGATACCCTGATGAGCAATGGCTCATGCAAGGAGAACACACATATTGTTTCAGGCTCAAAATGCATTTGTGAATCATGGTTTCTTCCATGTTGGCTTTGTAATTTCCTTTACTGGCCATGCTCTCTCCCAAAGCTTGGAAAAAGCCCAATACTCTATTTTGACTTTGCGTCCTAAATGTCACAAATGTAGTTTGCATATAAGCAAAGGCACCAACATCTTGAGAATATTTCCCTGATTGTAAAATGATTTGGAACATCCTGGGACTACAGAAGGCACTACATACATTAAGTTTTTCTTTCCTTGACCAGTATGAGGCGATATTCTGCACAGGTTAGTCATGTACAAACTCAATTGTTGCTGAAGATTGGTGTGTTGCTTTGCAATGTGACATAGAAAATCCTGAAAATCTATCCCCGCAGCACTTCCCAAGTATCTCATGTCACATGCCTGGAGTCAATAAATTTGCTGGCCTCCATGTCATTGTGAGTGATAGCAAGTCACTTCCTCTGTGCATGACAACTTCCTGTGACTGTCTCGATAGCAACCACATCATAAACTGAACACAACATAGATGCTATGTATGGGAGGCTAGCAGTAATTATTGTGCAATGATTGCATAAAGAAACTCAAAGTATCACTGAACACCAGATGCCAATTAAGTGAGGAGAAATCATAGTAATCATAAAATTCATAGAACCCCTACAGTGTGGAAGCAGGCCATTCGGCCCATTGAGTCTTTACTGGTCCTCCAAAGAGCATCCCACGTAGACCCACCCCCTACCCTATCCCTGCATTTCCCGCCCTGGACATTATGGGCAATTTAGCGTAGCCAGTCCAGCGAACCTGAACATCTTTGGACTGGAAGGAAACCCACGCAGACACTGGGAGAATGTGCAAACTCCAGAAAGACAGTCAGCCAAGGCTGATCTCTTCGGTTCTCTCAGAAATAAGAAATGATTTTTGATATTAGGTCACAGAATGATTGTTCCAAATAGGCATTCACAAACACTGGCAAACAGACTATGCACAGATTCCAGGAATTTCTGCAGAAATATGTGGAAACAGCACAATTGGTGACCAAAGCTAAAGAGAACAATCCAGACTTTCAATTACAATGTATTAGTCACAGAATCAAACCAAGCACAATTAATAAATTAATGACACAACAGGTGCACATTATACTTTTTAAAAATCCTCAACAATACTTCTATGTGAACCCAGAAATGTTACTGGACAATCATTCATTGCGAATGGTCTATACGGCCCAGTATAATACTCTCAAATTTATGTTCCAAATCTGAACCAATAACTGCCACTGAATGCATCTCTTTTGGGGGAAACTTATCAAGCACAGACACAGAGCTAAAAGAGAGGAATAGAAAAATACGTGTACAATGGCACCGAACACAGGCAAACCTTTCACAGGCCATACACAGACCACAGTTCCAGGCAGTGCATTGCAGAGCCGTGTGAAAAATCTTTCTGTCATGTTGCATTTGCTTCTTTTGCAAAATATTTTAAACCTGTGCCCACTGGATCTTGATCCTTTTGAAATGCAGGAACAGTTTCTCCATGTCTGACCAGACCTCTCATGATCCAATCAGATCACCTCTTAGTCCCTTCCTCACTGAGGAAAACAATCCCAACTTCTCCAAACTATACTAAAGTTTCTCATTCCTAGACTGACTCTCATAAACCTCTTCTGTACTGTCTTCAATGCATTCACATCCTTCCTAGATTGTGGCACCTAAAATATCCCAGCTGAGATCTAACCAGTGCCTTATAGAAGCATGGGCTCCCTGTTCTAGTACTGTATGCCACAAGGGCAGCACAGTGGCTCATAGTTACCACTGTTGCCTCACAGGGCCAGGGACCCAGGTTCAGGTTTAACTTCGGGTAGCTGTCTATGTGGAGTTTGCACATTCTCTCTGTCTAAGTGGATTTTTTCTGGATGCTCAGGTTTCCCCCAAAGCCCAAAGGTGTATAGATTTGGCTGTGCTAAATTGCCGCTAGTGTCTAGGGATCTGCAGGCTGGGTGGATTAGCCATGGGAGATACAGGATTAGGCTGGGTCTGTGTGGGATGCTCTTCAGAAGGTTGGTGTGGTCCCTATGGCCTGAGTGGCCTGCTTGCATATTGAAGGAATTCTATTAATGAAGTCAAATTATCTAGTTTAGAATTTTAAAGCTGTGGAGGCAGTTTAGTTTTTAATCTGCATGAAAAGCAAGTGATAGCGAATTGGCTGCCATTGTTGCATCCTAACTATTTTTTTAAAAATAGAGTGGATACAAAGAAGATATTTTCTTTTGTGGGTGGAGCATTACCTGACGCAGGTGATATAAGATCATTACCAAGGAATCCAATAGGAATTCAGGAGAAGTTTCTTTCTCCAAAGAGTTGTGAGAATGTGGAATGCATTATCACAGAGAGTGGTTTCAGCAAACAGGATCATTAAATTTAATGAGAGAGCAGCATTTGAGGGAGAAGGGAATTAATATTTACAATGATAGATTTGGATAGGAGAAAATGGAAGGAGGCTTGATTGGAGCACAAGTGCCAGTATGGACTTGTCAGATCAAATGACCTATTCCTAAGCCATCCACCCTATGTAACTCTATGCAGTGTCAGGCAGGACAAAAAAAACAAGCAACAGACTCACTAGCACCCATGTTTGGCCTTGACAAACATTTTGCAAAGTAAAGGTGCTGAAATTCAGTGTATGTTTCACTAGTCACCTCTCATAACCTCAGAGGAAGATTCACAGAACTGCTGTGTGAGTAATATAAATGACTGGAAACGTTCATAAAAGGAGTATCCTCAGGGTTCTGCTGATCTATGGCTTTTACAAGAGACACTGTAATCAATTTCAATCAATAAATTAATCGATGTTTGGCAATATAGTACAGATTTGTCTCTCACAGTAGAGTAGAATCACATATTTCAGTTTATGATCAACTAATATTGCTACACCTCTACATTTAATGTGTTTTGCTAATAACAACGAGCTTAAAGTGAGAGATTAACATACAGAAACTTTTCTCTTTTCATTTGTTAATTAAGCATCAAAATAAGAGGTATTCAGACCTCTTGTACCCAACTTAGTTGAACTCATAAAGTAAGGAATGTCTGTTTAAATTCATTTACAGGATGTGAGCAACACTGGTTATCATCCATTATTGCTCAGAGGGCAGTTATGAGTTAACCACATTGCTGTGGTTCTGGAGTCACATGTAGACCAGACCAGGTAAGGATGGCAGTTTCTTTCCCTCGAGGCACCAGTGAACCAAACGGATTTTTCCGACAATTGACAATGGATGCATGGCCATCAGTGGACTCTTAATTCCAGATTTTTGTCAGATTCAAATTCCACCATCTGTCTGCTTAGTACAGGAGAGGAAGTTAGTTGGCAATACAAATGCAGTGCACTTTAGTTTTAATATCTATCTGCCATTCCTTAAAAGAAGAATGTATGGAATTGACATAACAAGAAAACATCAACTAGACTGTAAAAGGCACAAAGTCAAATGCTAAAATAAATGCACTTTCATCAAATTGTTAAATTTGATAAATATAACCAAAACATTGCCCTTTACTTTGTCAAAGCTTCAATAGAAGCTCTCTCAGTGGTACATATGACTCAGTTGATAACACTCCCTCTTCTATGTGAATCTGAAATTCCAATCCCAGACTTGAGCCTAGACAGCAAAGCTAACACTCTGGTGAGGTACTGATGGGGTGGAACACTGTTGGATTTGTTGTCTTTTGGATAGAAACCATATAATCCATAGAATCCCTACAGTGTGGAAACAGGCCATTAAGCCTAACAAATCCACACCGACTCTCCAAAGAGCATCCCACCCAGACTCACCCTCCCTACCCTATCCCTGGAACCCTGCATTTTCTATGGCTAATCCACAAAGATTCTGTCTGTTCTCTCAAGTGAATGGAAAAGATCCCAAACTATTTTTGAAGAAGATGAAGAGAGTTATCGCTGGTTTCCCCGGCCAAAATTTATCTTTCAATTTACATCACAAAATAACAGATTATTTGGTCGTTTGTACTTTGCTGATTGTGAACGTTTACTGCATGTATACTGGTTGTCACAATTCGTGCATTCTAAACATGGCTACACTTCAAAAAAATTTTAATTGGCTGGAAGATGCTTTGAGACATCCTGTGGCCATGAAAGGTGCCATTTAAATGAAAGCTATTTCTTTAATTGCACTTGAGCACTGCATTGAATAATGTGAACAAGTTAATGGGGGAAGCATCATGCATATTATTTTAAAACTCACCAGGATAAATGACAAACATGTAATTACTGCCCTGGCAACTGAATGATCACCTCAAGGATTGGAATTGTGTGAATGTCAACCTGGTTAGCATTAGCAGCTTCCCTTCTTCATAGGACATTAGTCAGTATTAAACATCATTATGGTACCCTCAAACACTGGGATAGAGATGAAAGGTATTTTAAATAACAAGTAATGATCTAAACTAGCATAAATCCCAGATATTTGCAAAACATCAACTAAAGTGCAGAACATAACAGCTCTTGAGGGTGACAGTTTTACTAACATAAAAAACACAAAGCCTGATGGTGTGTTATTATGAACATTCCAGCAACGGCGAGATGGTGACAGAAACAAAAAATAAAATATCAAGAACACTGTAAGACTGTACAAGTCCCTAAGTTTGTCACAGATATTTATTTTGGTATGCAGCTGTTGGAAGTGCTTGGAAGAAAACATCCTTGAAGTTGAGACAGCTCAACTCTTATGTTTTGTGGATATCCTTAAAGTTGGAAACAATCTCAGAAAGTTTTTCAAAAGGTCAGATGAAAGCCTTTTGAATAAACATCTCAATGATACTTGTCTCCACAACGAAGTAATGGATTGATAGCATTTCAAAGAGAATGCCGTGCGGTTTTTTTTGTAACTCGTTTGCGCGGAGAAGGAATGGCTGCAGACAGTTTATAAATAGCAACGTTAGTCATAACAGAAGCCCGAGTTCAGCAAACACGTGCCTCCTTTTTACTGCTGAGAAACTATTCTATCCTATACTGCCCTGTGAGTCCAGAACAGTAACAAACTTAATTGTAAGTACGTATGATTGAAAAGCTGGACAACCATAGAAACATTGGTAAAATAGAGAAATAATTCATTGAACGTCTGAACCCTTTGAAAAGATTGAAATTATGAAACTTGATTTTCTCATTAACGTACGCGGCTGGAGTAAATATTGCAACTGTTAGCATTCAGAATTGTTTTCAATGCATTTACTCCTTATTAATCACAAAGGGCCTAGACAAATATGCACTATTTTTGATTTGAAAGTTAAGCTTGGTCCAAGATAAATGTTCCATCTTTCCATTATAAATTTGTTACTTGTTAATACAGACAATAGAATTCACTATATCTCAAATCAGTTCAGGTGCTAGATAAAAGTGGCCGTGCCACATATGACTTAGTAACAGGACCCATGATCAAACCGGTTTATTCACACACCTGGTTAGCTGTGGAAATGAGTAATACCTTTACTGAGCAAAGCAATACAACATGGGACATCTCGTGGTGCTGAGGATGGAGCACAAGTTCAAGCACCATAACAAGTCTTGATGCCTAAGGTATGTCATAATTTGGCCAAATAGGCTGTGAAGCAACCTTCAATCCTTCCAACACATGCCAATGGCAGATAGTCACCTATTTTTCGTTATCAACCCCTTCAGAGATGTTATGGTGAGACTTAAATTCAGGCCTCTCTACTCCAGGGGCAGGGACTCTACCACTGCACAAGAAGGAGTGGGAGGGAACCCTGGTTTACCATCTAATGGAAAGATTGTTGGAGCCTCTATCATTCAGATCCAAAGCTCCAGATTACAGTTTACAAGGGTTTAAGTGGACAAGCCAGTCAGATGAGATTGTTTCTCATGGACCTTAAGATGAGTTTTTTTCCAAAAAGGAAATAATTCAATAGTGAGTACAAGCTACAAATGCTAGAGTTGTGAAATGAAGTCAGACCATACTCTAAATACTCAATAGGGACTGGCTAATGTGTGGAGAGAAGAACAAGTCAGTAAGTTTTCATCATGAAATAACTCCACAGAGGCTGGTATCCCATCATCATGTCATCCTTTATTTACACATGATCCATTCTTGTCTTTAGCACTGCCTCATTCAGAGTCAGGTACCAGAGTGTCAGCATTTCTGAAACTCACGCTTTTTCTATCTCAGTCAGGGCTCCCTGATTGGGCCAGATTAAAAAACCCCAGTCAAGAAACTCATATGTCCAGCTGGCTGATCTCCTTGCAGTCACTACACATCAGAACATCAGTGCAGTTCCAATGCTGCCTTCTGTAAATTATGAATCTTAATCTTTAGTATAGACTAGAAATATAAAATCGCCAAACCAGCCCTTCTAACTGTGAGCACTCCAAGTGTAAGAGAGATCCATTCCAGTCTGTGATGCTGCCATTAAAATCCATTGTCCCCTTATCTGGATGAATAAATTGGGTGAAGAATCTGTGCAGTAAAAGTGAGAAATGCAGAATTATATGAACTCTAATTTATCTCTGTTTTCCATAGCATGACAGACTGAGCTGAGCTATGGTTAACATTAGCTTTATTTTCAAAGCAGATTTCTTTTTGATAATCCTCATGCCCTGTTCCAGAAAGACAATAATCTATATAAATCAATCTGGTAGGGTAAGTAGATGTACTCATGCAAATTTAATTGATGAATTGTTAATAAAACATATTCTTCTGGTATGTTAAGTGCTAACATACCATCCTTAGTCATACATTGTGGGTTTTACAAAAAGCACTGTGGGAGTACCTTCAATACGTGGCACATTGCTATCTACTTTTATTGCTTGGGAGGGACAATAAATACTGATGACATTCACACCCCAAGAATGAATAAAATTAGCAAAACTGGAATCTTATTTTAATCTAATCTGCCCAGAGTCAATGGAATATAAAGAGTCATCAGATGTTTTGAAATTATTTGAAACCTCTTGAAGCATCAAATGCAAATTCAATTTCTTTCCTTTTCTTGCCAACATTCTTGGTCATCTACAAAAGATATAAAAGAATAGCTTGCATGTATGTAGAATCAGATGTCTCAAATCATTTTACATGCCAATGAGGTATTTTTAAAATGTTATTGTTGTAATATCGAAAGCAATTTGGACGCTGCAATACAATAATGACCAGAAAAGCTGTTTCTTTTTATGACACAAAATGCAAGCGAAATACCGTGGATGTTGGAATTGTGAATTAGAAACAGAAAATGCTGAAGAAGCTGAACAGGTCTGGCAGCGACTGTGGAGAGAGAGTTAACATTTTGTGTTCAATAAAATTTTTCTGCAGAACTGAAGTATTTAGATATTTTTGTAATGAACCTGCTCGGAGATGTTATCACACACTTCCAGAGATGGTGGGATTTGAACCCGGGCTTTCTGGTTCATAGGAAGGGATGCCAGGAGAGGGAATGAGTTTAATGGGGTTTGCTTAGGCCTCCATTCAAAGGAGAAGTGGAGAGCCCTCAGTCTGTTCTGATATGGCTGGAAGTATAGAGGAATTGCCTGTTACTGACCTTAGCTCCTCTCAGAGGTCTTCCCTCAACAGTTTCCTACCTTATATATTTCCAACCTTGTCCAGCCCATTCCTACCTTCTACCTTCCCAAAATCCACAAACAGGATTTCCCTGGCATACCATCTTTCTGGCCTGTTCCCACCACACCAACCTTATTTCTTTCTGTGACAAACAAAGACAGAAATTGCTGCAAAACAGCAGATTTGACAGCAACTGTGAAAAGAAATCCAAGTTAACATTCAAGTCCAGTGACTGTTCTTCAATCTCAATTGTTACGTGCCCAATGGGATTTCATTCATTTCCAGTTTCCTGGTCGTGACTGCCTCCGCTTCAGCTTACAATGGGGAGCAAAGCACAGGGTCAGTGACCACTTTGCAGAACATCCCTACTTAGTCTGCAAGCATGACCCTGATCTTCCAGTTGTTTGTTATTTTAGGACACCACCTTGCTGCAATGCTCACATTTATGGTCCAAGCAAGCTACAGTGTTCTAGAGAAACCCACAGCAAGCTGGACCAATGGCAGATAACAAGGTGTGGAGCTGGATGAACACAACAGGCCAAGCAGCATCTCAGGAGCAGGAAAGCTGATGTTTCGGGCCTAGACCTGAAATGAAGAAGGATCTAGGCCCGAGACGTCAGCTTTCCTGCTCCTGTGATGCTGCTTGGCCTGCTGTGTTCTTCCAGCACTACACCATGTCACCTCAGATTCTCCAGCATCTGCAGTTCCTACTATCTCTGGAACAATTGCACATCATTTTCTGTTTAAGCTCTCTACTGTCTTCAGGGCTCAATACTGAGTTGAACTATCTCAGACCACAAACTCTGTTCCCCATTTATTGAACTGACCTTCACCAGCCGCAACGTCTGTTTTGTTTTGGTTTTACTTTAAACAGAGCTGAACTATGTTCTGCCATTAACACCTACACAGGACCTATCTCCCTTTCTAACTTCCATTACATTTGTAGCTGAGATCCGAAATCTCCCTCTCCCTTTAACATAACCTTTTATCTACAGTATAATCTCAGCACTTTTCCAACTCTCAATCAGACTCGAAAGGTTAACTATGTTTCTCTCCACACAGATACTGCTCTTTCTGCTGAGCCTCTCCATTACTTCCTGTTGTCGTGTTATTAACTGAAGGATAACTATTGGCCAAAACCTCAGGGATAGCTCCCCACACCCCCAGCTGTTTTTCAAAATAGTGCCATGGGACTGAATCTTTCTTGTTTTCCACAACATCTGAATTGTGCTGTGTTTTTTAAAAGGGTTTTTTTTGGGCCCAAGGCCTAATGAGTCCTGTCACCCTATTTTAGCAAATGTGGCACGTTAATGATGTGTCCCACTTTTATGGCATCTCTCATATTTGGTTCTGGCCACATATCAACCTGCACCAACGCCAGAACCACTCGCCACTCAGCAGATGTCAATCAAAGGACTGTCATCCTCATTGTGCCCTCCTCATTGACAGACAGAATTTTAATATGGCAGAGAAAGGGAAGTAGACACCGTGATTCTCCAATAGGGATGGGGAGGTCCTGGTGAAAGGGATGGTGCAAAGGAAAGGAATCATCTTCCTAGAGGATCAGTAGCATACTCTGTGCGACCAGACCCTGGCAGCCTGGCCTACGGTCATCACTCCAGTCAATGTCATCTCCAATGTGTGGTGGAATAGTCAGTAGCATTGAAAGCAGGTTAAATGTCCTTCGAGGTAATAGAGCCATTGAGATGTACTGCACAGATAAAAGCCCTCAGCCCATCAAATCCACGCTGGTCAAAAACAACCACCTAACTATTCTAATCCCTTATCCTCCAGTCTTCTTGTATGGCTTCGCATTGCTTATGCATGTTTAAATACTTCTTATGAAGGTTTCTGTCTCTACCACCCTCCACCCACATTCCTATCTCCCTCTGGGTGAGAAAGGTTTTCCTCACATCCCCTCTAAACCTTCTATCCCTGACTTTAAATCTATTGTCCTGGTCATTGATCCCTCTAGTGATGATACTAATGCTTTAAGAGGTGTATTTTATCTTTTTATGAATAAAGGTTAAGACACAAGTAAAGCCAATAAAGTAAACAGCTCATGAGGCCTTGTGTTTTAATTTTACAGCTGGAAGAGTAGAAGCGCCTGTATGGGTGGGGTCCAGTTCCCACAGAACCAGGAATTGTAGTTTTAGTTTTCGCAGATGTTAGGGATTTGGAGCTGGATGTGAAAGCTCTCATTCCTCTCTCTGTTACAGCTAAAACCTGGGGTTCTCTTCTTGCTGGTAGAAATTCATATGAGACAATCTATTTTCCTAAATTTGCCTTTGCCAAGGGTATATTTACTATACCAGAACAGATATTTAATAGTAGTTGATAAATTCATTATTTTATTGAGCATTTGAACATTGAGCAGGGATATGTAGATTAGGTGTGTTTATAGGAGAATGGGTCTGGGTAAGATGCTATGTGGGTTAGTGTGAACTTGTTGGGCTGAAGGGCCTGTTTCCACACTGTAGGAGTTCTATCATTCTATCTATCATTTTGATAGAGTTACAGCTAAGCTAGTTCTTTTATTTTCTTCTTTTATTATTTTGTCTGTATTTTACCCATAGTGTAAAAATAAATTGTGTTTTACTTAACTTTGAGTAGTTTGACTCTCAAATTAATTGAATTGCATTTGGAACACAATGCTTTCCATCAACCTTTTAAAAAATTCAATCACGTTGGTCAGACATGACCTCCCCTTAAAACCGTGCTGATTGTTCTCAACTCATTCCTGCCTCTGCAAATGCAGATTAATTCGGTCCGTCAGAATTGCTTCCAATGGCTTTCCCATCAATGAGGTTAGAATGACTGGTCTGTACTTTCCTGGTTTATCTCTTGTTTCTTCTTCAGTACTATGTTGACTGTCCTCTAGTCCTGCTGCACCTCTCAAGTGACTAGAGAGGAATCAGAAATTATTGCCAACACTATTGCTTTTTCCTCCCTCTACAACGTGGGATACATTTCATCCAACCCGAGAGATTTATCTACTTTTAAGCCGGCCAGACCACTAAGAACCTCCTCACTGTCCAAGTTAATTTCTTCAGTTGTAGCAAAGACCTTCTTCCTGATTTCTAAACTCAAACTACCCTTCTTACCAGTGAACACCAACACAAAGTATTCACTTAGAACCCTATCCACATCCTTTGGGTCCATGCACACATTACCATTGTGGCCCTTAATGAGCCCGGTACTTTTCTTGTTATCCTTTTACCTTAACGTACCTGTAAAAAACCTTAGGATTTTCCTTTATTTTACGAGCCACTATCTTTTCAGGTCCCCTTTTAGACCTCCTAATCTCCCTTTTAAGTTTCCTCTTGCACATTCCACACTCCTTGAGGCACCTGCTGTTTTGAGCCCTTGGTCTCTGCCATAAGCCTCCCTTTTCGCTTATTCCAATGCTCTATATCCCTTGATAACCAGTGTTTATAGGATTTTACGGGTCCTACCCTTTTGCTTTATTGGAACATGTTGGCCCTGTACTCTCCATATTTCCTTCTTGAATACACTGCACCATTCTGAGACAGATTTACCTAAAAGTACATGCTCCCAGCCCACTGAGTTACCTGAAAGAGGAAATAGGGCTTCAGTTTGATTCCTCATTTGAAAGAGAGAACCTCCATCAGTGCTGCACTGCCTTTTGTAATGCACTGGACAGTCAAGCTTGAACTTAATACTCTAGTCCTGGAAAAGGGTTCGCACAACATTCTGACAAAAGTCAAGCGTTTTCCCAATGATGAGTCACAGCTGATTTTAGAAAGATCACATTTTCATGTGTTTCACTTCTGTTATTTCAGACAATGGAGATGTCACTCTCCCATTATCTTCTCATCATTTACTTATCCCAGTTGAAGAGGGGCAACAACCTGGTCTCACTCCAGGTCTGTTGAGAATATCAGACCTGTGTGAAAACCTTTGTTCCAATTATAAGAAAAGGACAAATGGTACCTTAGTGAGTAGACGCAAGGCAGTATTCTTTCTCCGACTTTTGTTAGAGGCTTACTGCGTTTACAGAAAACATTGGCAGTCAGTCACTGGCACTATTGCTAATTTGTTTTCAGAATTATAGTAATTACCAACTTATTTGAAGAGACATATCTAAACAATAAAGGAAGTATTGGGTATAAAATGCTTTCTATTCTTGTTTTGACATGCTGAGCCAGTTGGGACACAAAGCAACCTGGAAATAATTGTCTGTTTACATTGTTGTAAAACATAATGTATGCCATTCCCATGGAGAATACACGTTCAGTTGCAGACTTTTCTTTCAAGGGGAATTATTTGTGGCTTTTAATTATTCTGAAATCCCTTTGCCCTTGGCTGTATGCAATGTTTCCAGCTGCACATATTTTCAAACTTTTCAATGATTAATGCCTGTAATTTGCACCACGGTTCACCTCATCTCTCTTTTTTTGCACTTCTGTTGTAAACTTGTGTTCTGAATTTCATCTGTATACTTGCTATCACTGCAAACAATCTAAAACCCAGCAGAAAGGTGCAGTGCTGAATGTTGATGTGGCAAGAGTTGTTATACTGGATTCACAATGTTATTGCTCTCGAAGAACACTCAGTCATGGATCCAATCTGTCCCAGTGCCAGCCAGGCTAGAGTAAAGACCAGATAGTAAAGATTTTTAAACAAAACAAAAGAAGATGATTTTCCTCAATAATTTTTTAAAGTTTGTTCACAGGATGTGAGCATCATTGGCCAGTCCAACATTTATTGCCCATATGCTCTCGAAGAACACTCAATCATGGATCCAATCTGTCCCAGTGCCAGCGAGGCTAGAGTAAAGACCAGATAGTAAAGATTTTTAAACAAAACAAAGGAAGATGATTTTGCTGAATAATTTTTTTAAGTTTGTTCACAGGATGTGAACATCATTGGCCAGTCCAACATTTATTGCCCATCCTTAATTTTGAGGACAATTAAGAGTCAGCAGCATTGATGTGAGCCTAGAGTCACACGTAGACCAGGTAAGCATGGCAGTTTTCCTTCCTTACAGGTCATTATTGAACTAGATGGGTTTTTAACACAGTTACATGGTCATCATTAAGCTATATCTGATTTTTATTGAATTCAAATTTCACTACCATAGAGTCATACTGCACAGAAACAAACCCTTCAGCCCAACTCGTCTGTACTGTCTAGACATCCCAATCTGACGTAGTCACATCTGCCAGCATTTGGCTCATTTCCCTCTAAACGCTTCCTCTTCACATACCCATCAAGGTGCCTCTTAAATGTTGTAATTTTACCCACATCTACCACTTTTTCTAGCAGCTCATTCCACACATGGACAGCCCTCTGAATGAAGAGGTAACAGAAGTCATGGTGGTATTCAAACCCATGTCCTCAAAACATTGGCTTGTGGCTCTGGATCACCAGTGCTGTGACATTACAATTACATGCCACCACTTCCCCAATGTACAGTGACACAACTGACACATACTGAGCAGAGCTCCAAATGTTTTCACTCCAGGGATGAGGGAAAATGTTCCAACTCCTTGCTTCTCGATAAGTGCTATTGAATTCTTCACTGAAGCTGTAATTGTAGGTAGCAGTCAATCTGAATTCAATATCTTTTTTATTGAGCAAGACAAAAACAAACAAAGGATTTAGCGAAATGATTTATGTAGCCTCACTAGTTATAATGTCAGAATTCATTCCTTCTTGCTGGATCAAATGGCAATAATTATTAACTCCACTGTAATAATATCAGGACTGTAACCACTACCAGGCTTTATGAAGTAGAACCATAAGGAACAGGAAGAAACATTTTGGACCCTTGCAGATTTGGGTTCAAGTTCATGACATCCACACATCATGTGATCCAATGTCATTATGACATTGCTTCTCATGCTCACACTCAGTAACTATTCTTAAATTTATAGTTAACCCTTTACCCCACACTCCATAGACTGTTAGCTTCTTGCTGGGAAAGATCAGGCAGAATATTAGAAATGGCCAGCGCTTATTTTAATAGCAAAGAAACATGGAGGACTCTACAATGAATCCTCGGGTACAGTTATTTCAACACAATGAATAACTTTTTAAAAAGCCAAAAGAACTGTGGAAGTTGTAAATCAGGAAAAAAAACAGAAGTTGCTGGAAAAGCTCAACAGATCTGGCAGCATCTGTGAAGAAAAAAACAGAGTTAACGTTTCGGGTCTGAGTTCTGAGGAAGTCACTGGACCCAAAATGTTAACTCTGATTTTTGTTTTCTTCACAGATGTTGCCAGACCTGCTGAGCTTTTCCAGCAACTTCTGTTTTTGTTGTTGACAATGAATGACTTAAGGGGTTGGAAATTTCATGGCCCCACTTCAGGGTCAAAATGTGTGAGGAATGGTCACTGGGCTTTGATTTTAATCAAATTGGCCAATTCTTGGTCAGAAGGGGGCCTTGCTGCCCAACTAATCATAACAGATGAGCCATCATTAATGAAGGGCCAATGTTCTCCACCAAAGAAGCTGCAACTTGCTTTTGCAGGGAATAAACACAGATTCCCCAAGTCACGTGTGCTCTTTCTTCAACTTTATTAGAGTTAAAAGTATAACAGTGTCCTCTTAGTGAACTGAATGCCGTTGCACACAAGGCAACTTGCAGTCATGACCCAAGCAGGCAAGGATGGTCACAAAGCTTCTCTGGAGTGTAGGCATCCTGCTCGCTCTCAGTCTGCTGCCAGGAGGCTGCCACCAGACATCTACACTGTTTCCTCTTTTGCAAGGATCTTGAAACCTGCCACCCTGCCCCATGGCATCTCCAGTAGAGTGACTTGGGAGCAGACTAATGCTGAAAACCTGAGCCTGTGTGCCTGCCCATTCATCTCTGAGTTTGCCTCCAACAGACATAAAAATTCAGTCAACTATCTCACATGAAAATTCCAGTAGAGGAATGTGCATTACTTCAAGTGTTCTTGTTTACAGTCAGGTCAGAAATCACACACCACCATGTTTTAGTCCAATGGGTTTATTTGTAATCACCAAGCTTTCAGAGCTCTGCTCCTTCATCAGATGAAGTAAAGAGAAGCACACAGGCGCAGAACTTATAGGCAGAGTGATCAAAATACTGCATAAATAGTGTGAGTTGAGTGTCAACAGGCTTAATAACAAGTCTCTGCAGGTGATCAACACTGTCAGATGGTGTGAGTAAAGTGTTCACTATAATTGGTCACTGTTTACTTAACAAATTACAACTTGGTCAGAATTTTGTGTATATCATGAGCACTTCCACTAATTAAGACCACAAGCAAATAGACCAGCTAGCTGATTTTGTTTGAATATCAGTATAATTCTTTGCACAGACTGAGTAAATATGTAAGAAGAGGAGACAGACTTGAGATGCTATTGTGAACAAACTTGAAAAATCACACCCTGTGAAAGACGGTATAAAACTATTACCTAGAATGTTACCATAGGCAGTAAGAGCAGAAACATA
This sequence comes from Stegostoma tigrinum, assembly GCF_030684315.1. Classification (NCBI taxonomy): domain Eukaryota; kingdom Metazoa; phylum Chordata; class Chondrichthyes; order Orectolobiformes; family Stegostomatidae; genus Stegostoma; species Stegostoma tigrinum. The sequence goes on along the minus strand of NC_081374.1, from coordinate 17,628,651 downwards.
TATTGGATCATAGGTCAGCAGAAGTGTTAGGGATGCCCATGGCAGAGCAGCACAAAATGGCCAGTAACTGCCCTGACAAGCTCTGCAGAACATGGCTACAGTATTAGAGCATATGGGAAAACATTTGCTTAATGTAGCCTCATCTAATAGCTCTGCAAGAATTAACGTTACTGGATGAGATAGAATGTGCAGCTGCAATTTCTTACATAGACAAGAACATTTCACACTAAGTAGTTGTTTCTCTTGAATTATTTAATGAATCTGTTCCAATATTAATAGTAGGTTTTAGTTCACCTTCAGGTGATCATAGATATGGAATCTGAGGGAGTTATAGATCCATGTAATTTTGACTGGTTTGGGGAAAAGGCATTGACAAATTAACCAACTCCATTTTAAATTAATCTTGTGAACAAACAAGTGGGTGGGTGAATAAAAAAGGGGAACCAGTTTATACCTCCGCACTAGGAATCCCATCTGAAGAGGATTAATTTGGGAAAAAATGCCTGGGATCCAGTTGGAAAACGTTAGGGACTTGTTGCAGGATCCAATTATAACAAATGTTACCATCAAAGCCGTCTTATCCATCTCTTCATATTAATTGCAACTGTTTTTTGAATAAAGCGTACTGATATGTATTTCTTATGTTGCTTTATATTAGGGTCATTTTAACCTCAATGGTGAGAGGAGAAAGGAGGCAAGTGAAGGGTTAATAGTAAAGAACGATGCCAAAGCTGGACCCTGACCTTCTCACTGTTGTAGTTATCACTGAGACAGTTTGAAGAGAGAACAAATACACAACAGGTCAACCGCAGGACACTCCAGCAAAATATCTTAAGAGTATACTAACCTCCTTTTTAACTTTTGGTCTATTTTTAACTTCTGAAACTAAAGGAATCCTTGCAGAGGTGAGAAAGGTCTGTTCCATGAAACATCCATTGTTGCTCAGCTTATGGGTCAGAAGGAAGAGCACTGCTTCCCACTATGTGCACCAAGCATACTATCATAAGATATAGGAGCAACAATAGGATACTCAGCCCCTTAAACACATGTGAGCTGGGTTGACACACACTCTGTGTTGACTGTCAGCAGAGTTGCTACCCCAGTACCTCCAACACCGACCCTTCACTTTGAAGACAGTCAGACTTCACCTTCTTTATGTCTGGATCCAGCTACACAAGCTTTCCATTGTGGGGTCATGAATGGAATCAGTGCAGGCATATTCAGAATGATGCTGTTGTGTAGTGTTTTGTGTTTGTGAATATATTGTGCTGGCAACAACAGTGATGCTTTAGTCAGGGATCATAAGTTAGTCATGTGACAAATAGTGAATAACATAACTGTGAACCCATTTATAATATGAGATTGTTCTGTGGACACCTGAAACAATATTATAATAAACAAGTGTAAATAAAGAAAAAAAAGTAAATAACTTGCATTTAAACAATCCCCTTTCAAACCCCAGAGTGTTCCAACTCACTTAAGAGCCAAGGAAGCATGGTTGAAATGTTGTCACAGTTGTAATTTAGGGAGGGGGGCAGTCAACTGCCCACAGGAAAATCTTGTAAACAGCAATTATTTTGCTCATTCAGTCACAGGATATGAACATCACTGACAAGGCTTGCATTTATTTCCCATCCCTAATTCTCCTCGAGAAAGTAGTGGTGAGCTGCCTCCTTGAATTGCTACAGTTCGTGTGATCTGGGTGGAGCTGTGAAGTTATAGTTCCAAGTCAGGAAGGTGTGTGGCTTGGAGGACAATTTGCAGCTTGTGGTGGTCCCAAACATTTGTTGTCCTTGTCTTTCCAAGTGATAGAGGTCATGGGTTTAGTAGGTGCCCATCAAAACAGCCTTGGTGAGTAATTGCAAAATGATCAGCCAAGAGCTTATTGAATAGTGGGTCAGTCTAAAAGGGCCACATGGTCTGTTCCTGTTCCTTTTCCATGTTTGTAAAGGACATAGTTCACACTGGATAGTGACAAGTCTTTGAAGCTAATCAACACAAACTGTGTTCTCTCCCCTCTCTGTATTTTCACTCTAACCTTAAGCAGACTATCTTTTTGGCCAAGAATCCAAAGTTTTGACGTCTGATTCTTATCCACCTCACAGATTGGTTACTCAACGCACCAACCAATCTGCCAGTTTTGTCAGATTGTGGCGTTCAAATTAACCTCGATTGAATATCGCCAGAATGTATTTACACCATTCTTAACTGAAATCTTACACAAGAAACATGGTCCTGTCAGTTGCTGTACTGGTCACAATCATTGTGTCAAAAGCTTTTTCTAGAAGTTTGTGTGAATTTAACTCTTTGTCTGCTGCATTTAACTAACTAGCAACAACTTAGTAAGAAGTCCATCCAAAATCTCTCCTCAGTTATGTAAAGGACAAATTTGTATCGATATAGCACATTTCATGACTTCTGGAAATTCCAATGGTTTCCAACCCCAGAAGTGTTTCAAAAATGTTTCAATCAATGTTTTGAAAGTTCTGTATGACTGTGCAAACTGGCAGAGGACAAATATCCAAAACTGTCAACTCAGTGGGTTTTTGAAACATGGTAAAATTGTTGAGATGCAGGAAAACATGTACACAAGTTCCCAAAATCAGCAATGTGATAATGACCAGGTAATGTGTTATTTTTAATGATCTTGGTTGAGAGATAAGTATTGACACAGACAGTGGGGCAACCATATCAGCTCTCCCTTGCAATGGTGCCATAGCATTTTTTGGGTGGTCAGACAAGGCCTGATTTTGAAGATAGCATCTTAGACTGGGCAGCTCACCTTCAAATTTACTTAGGAGCAATAACTTAGATGTTTGACCTCAACTTTCTGACGTTAGACTTCAGCGCACAACTTTCGGCTCAGAGACAAGAATGTTGCCCCCTTGAATTATAGACAAATAGAAAAACAGCTCAAATTTTGGCAATATTAAATGATATTGCCCTAATTTCTGTTCACACACTTTGGTGTCAGATTTAGCAAAGTAGATCTAAAACAGGCATTCAGCCCATCATTTATCTATGCAGACAGCCTGATGAATGGTTCAGGAATCTGCCAAGGTCATGAGAAAATTCATCTAAGCTTTTAGACATTTTTATGTGTGGGACATTGGTCCTGCAATTGACCTTCAATGTGTCCGTGTTTTAGCACTAAGAAGAATGCAATGAGATTGAATTTCTATCAAAATTTCTTCCATATTCTGCAGTTATTTCAGACTCTCCGTTTAAACAGAGATTAGTTCCCATTGATAATTCTCATAGGTTATTTGATTCAGTGCCTTTTTGAACTCCAGAGGCAATAATTGTAATTACACAATGCAATGAGTGGAAATTAGTAATGATGTCTGAACGTAAGTAACATACGTAGTTTCAGGTCATAAAAGATTATGTAAAGCTAGAGCTCAGACATTGGACTTTGCATACTTTTCTGATAATGGAGTCAATTAACAAATGATTTCACTGGGAATTATGCCAACTGAATATCAGAAAAACTTGTGATACTGAGAAATACTTTGTCAAAACTGTACACTCATTTACTGGGCTAAATACTTGCATCATCCTTATCACCCATCTCCCCTATGCTCCATCTATGGTCTTGACCCTCCCTTTTTCTGTTATCTCTTTGGACTGTGCTCCTCTAAACCTGGCCACATAGCACCCCCATTTTTAATTGATCTTCTATTGTCAGCTACACTTTCATGAGCCTTAGTCCAAAACTGTGGAAATTCCCTTCCTGAACCTCTTGCTTCCACATCTCTTTTAAATCACTTCTTGAATCCCACCCAATGGAACCAGCTTTATTACCTCATATAGCTCAGCGTCAGAAATTGTGTTTTCTTTATAATGCGCCTGTGAAGGACCTTGGGACATTCTGTTATTGTCAAAGGGACTACATAAAAGCGAGTTTTTTTTTAATATGGAGCTAGGCACTGGGAAAATGGAATGAAAGAAGGAAACTTAGCAGATTTCCTTACCCTTGATCAAGAACAGGCTAAATGCAATTGAGTCAGCAAGACATCCACCTCCATTAAGCCATCTGCCACCTTATAAATGATTTGGCAGGTTCTATCACAGGATGATGTCTGTCACCCGAGCCAAGTTGCAGGAGCAGACTAAACTACTGAGTTGACACTTTTGGCTATTTATCATCTGCCAGTTTGCACAGTCATAAACAACTATCACACATTATTGTTCATCAGGATAAGGCCAGAATTCTTACCATTATCCACATGTCTGCCCTGTGTCAGTCTGGTTAACAAGCCACATTTTCCAATGGCAAGGTTCCATGCTTCCTGCAGCTTTATGACACCCTATAGGACTTAGAAAGATGAAAGGCTATGATAATCAGGTGAAATGCTTTAATTCCCTTATATAATATTGAATGTAAAAATATTCAGAGAAAAAAAACATGTAATTAGCCTCTAGGGAAAGGACAGCATCACCAAAACTTCTAATTCAGCCTTCTAATTCAGTCATCCACATCCATCTCCGAGATGAGTGCTGACAACCTTTTAGTTCACACTCAAGAAATTTACCCCTACGAAAAGTGAAAACATGAGCTCCCCAAATACCTTGGCTGGTTGGGAACTAGCGAGCGTGAGTAGTGAAAAAAAAAATCCAGCAATGAAGTCAAGCAAAGTAATGTTGTTATTACACTTCAGTGTTCGTCATCTGTTTTTTCTCTTTATTTTTCAATACATTAATTTTAAATAATTTCATATTCAGCAAGTAAGTTGTAATGAAATGCTGAATGTGTCTCAGTTTGATTTTGCTAAAATGGGTTGCAACTGTATCAACCCAGAGCTCTTGAGATGCCGCATTAAACAGGAATGTTGTTCAGGGTTGGAGCTTCTCTGCTCCATGTAATTCTACTCACAGGGGATTATTGGAGCGTTACCAGTGAAATCCTTCACCCTTGATTTAGTACAATCCCCGAGGAAAACATTGTCTATGTTATACACCACCAGGAGTTAATGCCAAAAATTAACTGGTGTAGATACAGAATCCTGAATGCACTCTGTGCCATCTGTTTACAAAATGAATTATAAATAAAACCAAAGAGGCTAAAAGTACTGCATGTTTAGACAGTGAACTCATATTTTACCTTTCATGCTGTCTTGTGCAGCTGAGAGTAACAATCAAATCTTCACAAGGCCATTGTGTTAATGAGATGATGCTCAGAAAGAAATGTTTTTATCAAGAAAATAATAGCCATAAATTACAAAAAGGAAGATCTTGCATTTATATAGCACCTTTTACCACCTGAAAATAATCCAATGAGCTTTGCAGCCATTGTTGTAATGGAGAAAATGTAGCAGCTAATTTCAGAACCCAGCCTCAATGGGAATGTCATAAATGACCAGATAATTTGCTTTAGGTTTGGTTGAGCAATATGCATTAGCGAGCTTGCTGTGTTCTTCAAAAGTGTCATGGACTGTCTTGTTCGCCTGACAGAGCAAACGTGGATCTCGAATTAATGTCACATCCAGCAAACAGCATGTTCAATATTCCAACACTTCTCAATGCTGCACTGGAATTTCGAAATGTTAGCTTTGGTTTCTCTCTGCAGATGCTGCCAGATTTGCTGAGTTTCTCCAGCAATTTTTGTTTTTGCCTCATTCACGACCTGGCTCAATCATTTTACCCAATTCTAGCCCCATTCTACCACCCACAATTTCTGCCAGAACCCACCACTCATCAGACATTCTCTGGGAGGCCACCATCCCTGGTGCCCAGCCCATCTTAAAAGGCTTCTGTACATCCAAAGATGTGTGAGATAGATGGATTGGCCATGCTAATTTTCCATAGTGTCTATGGATGTGCAGGCTAGGTGGATTAGCCGTGGAAATGCAAGGTTACAAAGATAGGAAAGGAGGATGGCTCTGGGTGGGATGCTCTTCTGAGAGTCTGTTGTCTCGAATGGGCTGAAGGGCTCGCTTTCACACTGTGGGGATTCTATGATTCTAAACATTGATATTCCAAACTGCCAAGCTTGATAAAGGACAATCTTTCTTAGGATGTCTAAGAAGGCAAAAGTGGTGTCTTAACTCTGGATATTTTGTTGGGTGGAGTGGACCAGAAGAGGGACATGCATTTCTTGGAGGACCAGCAGAGGACACCACAGAATAGGCAATACCAGCCTAGTCCGAGATCAATGTCTTAAGAAGGTCAATGTCCTTCTAAAATCCCTACAGTGCAGAATGAGGCCTTTTGGCCCATTGAGTCTGCACCAGTCCTCCAAAGAACGTCCCACTTGGCCCCATCACCTCACATGAGTTTTTTTTACCATGGCTAACCGAACTAACCTGCATATTCCTGGACACAATGGGACAATTTTCCCTTTTTAGCTTGACCAATATACCTAACCTGAACATTTTTGGATTGTGGGAGAAAACTGGAGCTAACCCATGCAGAAAAGGGGGAAATGTGTAAAAGCCCCACAGTCACCAGAGGGTGGAATTGAACCTGAGTCCCTGACATTATGAGGCAGTAGTCCTAACCACTGAGCCATTTTCTGCTCCAGATGAGTGCCACAGCTTTCTCTCTATCACCTCACAGTCACTGTGTCTGCCAGTGCACCCCACTACTGATCAAAGCTCTCGCTCTGCCACTGTCACATACTTTGCTAACTTACAATCCCCCCAATCTCCCACACCATTAACACCACACAGCCTCTGTGCTGTCTATTCACTCACCTGGGACAATTCACCACCTTTCAACCACCTGCACCAACACTAACAGCTGTGCTACCCACTTCCATCTCACTGGATCCCACCTTTTCTCTTATTTCAGGAGAAAACAGCACAGAACAGCAGAAGGAGCCAGCCTGGATGGAAGGGTGCCTGACATCAGACTCCTCACCTATTATGAAGAGTGAATCCTGGTCCTTGCATGAGAAGCATGAGACCACTCTTGCAAGAATACTGAGCTATCCATGCCCAGGCAAACCATTCTGTATTCCCTTCCAATTTTCCCATTAAACACACTATCAGAATTGTTCATTACACACCACCTCTAACAAACAACTGCAGGGCCTTTTCTCGCTTGTGTTTCGCAGGCACCAATAGAATTTTCATGGGCTGTGCAGAGAAATAAGCAGCTCTGCCAGAAGGCACTTTCTCAACCTCTGAGAAAGAGAGTTCAGAGGTCTCCTGCCAGCTTGGATATTGAAATATTGTTGGGAGCACCAGATTTAGACATGGTGGGAGCACAAGCTGGTGAGCACCTCTCTGCGACTGCTCCACAGTGTGGCCAAGGAAGAACTCCTCTAGGCTGGGGCTTGAATCATTTCCTATTACCTGAATGAGTAAAGGGCTGCCACAGGCTAAGCACATTCCCAGTCAGGAGAGGACCCTGTGGTGGTGGCAATCACAGACTATGTCCACATGTAGGAAAAGGAACAGCAAGCAGATGCCTGCGAAGCAATGCTCCTTATTGCCCATAAGTTGCAGGAATGCAGCTTTGCCAAGGAAATGCGGCTGCCTGTGGTGTGTGATCGTCTCACTGCTTGTATGGAGTCATTGGCAGCTGCTATGGAGAACTAGCCTATTCCGCTGTAGAATTGGAAGCCGCAAAGGACTAAGGCCAGATCTACAGCGACTAAAATTGTTAACTGGTAATAATCCCCACTAACGGCCAACTCACAGCTGCTGAGCAAGAATCTTACCTCAACAGTCAGAAATAGCAAGAACAGCAGTCAGGGTCAACTCAGTGTGGAGGTGGAACAACACAGCAGGTCAGATGGCATCAGAGGAGCAGGAAAGTTAATGTTTCAGGTTGAGACCCTTCATCACGAGCCCTGATTAAAGATTTAACAGCATTGTAGGTTTGTTTAATACATCCTCATCAGTGGTGTGAACGTTTGAACTTTTACTTATAAATTCTGTGTCTGATACTACCTCTCTCACTAACACCTGAAGAAGGACTGGGGCTCCGAAAGCTTGTATTTTCAAATAAACCTGTCAGACTATAACTTGGTGTCATGTGATTTCTGACCTTGTCCACCCCAGTCCAACACCAGCACCTACACATCATGTATTGACTCAACACTCAGAACATAGTTAAAAGATGCAGCCAGTTGTTCCTAAAAGTGAGATCAGCCTCATTGGAATTCTCACATGATTCTGCCATACTTATCACTATAGCCACATTGGTCAAGCTTCTACAAGATTTTACCATTCTGTTCTTCAACTGCTCCTTTCGATATTTTAATGGAATGGCCAGTAAATACCAAACAGCACCAAAGCACAAGGTTGGGCCAGGGTGTTAGCTCCATGAATATCCACAGGAAAGATTTGCAGTGATGGAGTGAAGATTGAGTGACTTCTGACACTGCATCTGTGTTAGGTAGAATTCCAGGGACAACACAAAAACTGGTATGTGTCTATTTGAATGACCCCAAATCCTCTGAAAGTAAATTAAGTTGGCATAAAGGATAAACAATGTGTATAAGTATTGTCCAAATATTTCATTGATCCCTCACTGCTGTTCAATTAAAGGGTATTATCTGATAATTCAATTTTGTAATGCGCATAATTTACCTTTGCCTTCCTTAGCTACAGGAAGAACGGAGGGATCTCTCTCCTTAGCTCTATCTGTTAATCTCTTCTGGGAGAGAATGCAAACAATGGCATTTTATTCAAAGAATACATTTGCAGCCCATAGGCTGAATTGCTGTGTGACTAATATTGAAAAATTCAATCATTGATAAAGTTAAAAATAAAAAAAATAAATTGATAATAATTAAATATTAAATAATATTAAAATAGTAAGATAAATAGACAAAATTCAGCAGATAATAGGAAGTGATGCAGGGGAATATTAAAAGCAGGAATATTGCATCAAAATTGTATTAAAATTACAAACAAATGCACCACTCTTACATTACAGAGACAGTATATAGAGACTTCATCATTTAATGACTACATTAAGGACCCAATCCATGCAAGGAATGGAGTTGCATCAGAACCTGAGTGTCCTGCATCTTATGAGGTTGAATTTCGTCAAAGGTCTGAGCTACCTTGATTGCTGTGGGCATGGTGGTGGTAAGTACTTATGAAATGGATTAGATTGCATAAGGGATTTTCCAAACTTGGAATTTGTGTTACGTGTGCAAGAAATTGCGTGACTTGTCCGAATCTCACCATGTAGGCTTACCCGTGGAATAGTGGCCCCAGTGGGAGAGGCACCAGAAAACTGATAGTGATTGTGAAACAACAATCTATTAAAAACGTATACATTCAGGAGGGGAGGAAATTGGGATAAACAATAGCAGTATATTGGTAAAACCGAGCCACAATGTGTTGACAAACCCAACACTGACATTTTGACGCATGGATGTGTGCTTGAGCAGGCGTGACAACTCCCATATGTCTGCAGTTAAATCCAGATACAAGTATATAATAATTAATGAACTGTCAATTAGTTCCATCCTAACTGAGGTTTTGGTTTGTGGACAAAACCTTACAGACACCATGTCAAGCAGTAAATCCTTCTTTTTAATTGGATTTCCTTAATGTATTCAAAATTGATTGAGTTCCTGAGACTAATATCTGAGATAAAGGAATTAGAAATGATATGAGGAAATGACAATAAAATCTGAATTGATTTGCTTCAGCAAATAAATTGGCAATGGTATTATTTTACTTCTTGTTCCTTTAACAAATAAATCAGAGGAATAGCATTAAGTAATTAGTGCAAGTGCTTAGGAAACCTTTTATTCTACATTCATTCATCTCTTTCCCACCTATATACTTTGTAACTCACTATTAAGTTTTTTGTGCTGTTTCTTATAGAGAATTGGTCTTAAAAAGAGTTTGTACTTATATGGCATGTTTTACAACTTACGGTTGCCTTAATGGATTCCGTGGAACAGCCAAAGGCATACGTGAGCTCTTCGCAGGCAAGAACTCATTGATCAGATGGATTAGTTAACCAAAATATAGACATTTAATGGGACTAAAATCTAATATCTTTAGAATTGCAAACCGAAATTACAATTTTGTGCTTCCCAACCACCCACATATTATCCTTGAGCCTTCTCTCCTACTCAAACACCCATTAAAACTGCTTGCAATAAATAACTGGAATGTTTGGTGCAGTTCTGCTTTCACATCAGTCTCAGTACTTACAAGGTTTAGATGGTTTACAAATTTATTGTATTGCGTTTATCTTAATGCAATTTGGAAAATATATCTTAGGCAAAGAAAAAGCAAATTGTGATGATCTGACATGACCTTCACTTTGCCCAGAATTATGACACTAGGGTACTAACCATCCCCATGGAAACCAGGATTAATGCACCTAAGTCATTCTCCAGGAATGGAACGTACAAGAGTTGGATGTTGAATAAATTCTTTCATGCACTCACTAAGAGTTGTGAAGCTTTTGTTGATCCAAAGTGGCAGCTTTGTTAAACAGCAGCCCATAACTATTTTCTAGCCAAGCTGTGTTTTTTGGCTCCTGTAAGAAAGTTTCTTAAATTTATAACTAGAATAGTTTGGTCTTTTTGGTTAATGTCTTTTACTTCTGTAAATGATGAGACATAATTTTGCATAAACAGACTAAATCCATGATTGAGAACCTTGATTTTATTCTTTGCTATAGTTAGGCCAGTGTAGAAACAATCTACTAATTTAGCTCCCAATCAGGATATATTGTCCACTGGAATGGAAACTCACTATATCTTTCAATACCTTGGACAACAAATGGATATCACACTGCCAGTCTATGCCATACAGGTTACTCAGCAGTTCATATTTATGCACAAGGGAAATTATGCATAGAAGTAAGCAATGAAATAAACTTTTAAACAATGCATTAAAACATACTAATAAATCAAATTTGCTCCCAAAGAGCTCAAAATGCATGTATACTCATATTGGCAAGTTGCATCTTACAGTCTCTTGCCATGAAACAATTTAGATAGAACAACAGCTTTCTTTTTCCTCAGTACATAATCTGTGAAACCATCTGTCACCAGTTCTACTCTTGACCTTATAATGAAGCGAAGGTTATAGATGAAACAACTGAAGGTGACTGACCTGAATACACTGCCATATATTACCCCTGCATCCATGTCCTAGGGCTATGACTAGTCTTTAACAACCATCTTACTTTGAAACAGATATGACTCCAATGACCTGAGACTTGGGTAGGCACGGCACATTGTTGTCAAATTATGTCTTGAGATCCAGTAACACTTCTCTGTATGAAAACCCTGACAAGGTCTGGGTTTGATCTGGTAAAATCTGAACTAAGTTCTAGCAAGCAGGTTATTTGGTGAATAAGTGTTATTTGATTGTAGTGATGACTCCTTCAATTGTATGATCACAATTGAAATGTGATAATTGACCTAGTTAGATTTACCTTTTGCAGAAAGGACTAAACTTGGCAGTCTTAGACCATAAGATGTATCAGCAGCAGGAGGCCATTCAATCCATTGATTCTCCTCCAACATTCAGTGAGATCATGGTTGATCAGATCATCCTCAATCCCCCTTTCCTGCCATTTCCCCAAAATCTTTGATTCCCTCACTGATTAAAAATTTGTCTATCTCAGCCTTGATATACTTAATGACCCAACCTCAACAGCTACCTGCAGTAAAGAATTCCATAGATTCAATACCCTCTTGGATTTCTCCTCATCTCTGTCTTAAAGGCAATACCCCTTAAACTGAGATTATACCTTCTGGTCCTAGACTTTCCCACAAAGTGAGACAAAATTTTCTTAGGTTGTCGAGCCAGTGTGTTTGGTTGCAGACGTTTCGTCACCCTGCTCAGTAATAATGACAGTGTGCCTCCAGTGAAGCACTGGTGTTCTATCCTGCTTACTATTATGAGCTTCAGTTTGTGGGGTGAATGGCATCACTTCTGTTTTTAAGCAATTTGTACATTGGGTCCTGTTCAGCGTGTTTGTTGATGGAGTTCCAGTTGGAATGCAGGGCCTCCAGGAGATCTTTGCCATATTTGACTTGAGCTATTATGGATGTGCTATCCCAGTTGAATTTGTGTCCTTCTTTGTCCATGTGTATTAAGACCAATGAGAATTGGTCTTGTTTCTTGGTGGTTAATTGGTGTTCATGTATTTTTATCGACAGTTTTCTTCAAGTTTGGCCTATGTAATGTTTCTTACAGTCCTTGCATGGTATTTTGTACATTAGATTAGTTTTATTTGTTGTGGGTATGGGATCCTTTACATTCACCAGTAGCTGTTTCAGGGGGGTTGTTGGTTTGTGGGCTACCTGACACCTAGGCATCTGCGTAGTCTTGTGGTCGTCTCTGATATATGGTAGGGTGAATAGTGTATCTGGCTATGTTGTGTCTTCTTATGTTCTGTCGCGGATGTATTGGGGGATTGTGCTTTTTGCATATCCATTCCTTCTAAAAACTCGACTCCAAGAAATTTACTCCAATTCTCCTTAACTTCCCAGTCTGGTGCTTAAGACTTCCAAAACTCTTTCTAGCTCTGCAAGGATTCCATTGTGAATATCTTCCGCCAACTTTGAGAAATACCTGTCACTCTATAATTCCACATGAATTATTGGTTTTCATCCTGAGCTTGGGTCCTGTACACAATTCCTTTGTAGTGTCCCACAAAAGTACGTTTTGTAACTGGCTCGCTTCACACACAGGCCATCACCTCACAGTCTGTTCCCAGATTGATGGCCCCATAGACTGCAACACAGCAATGAAATATTGAAACAAAAGAATCTGACACAGCTTCATGGTAACAGGACTTATAGGGTCTGTTCTCAGACAGGAGTGCAAGTCAATTATTTTTAACTTTGCCCGAGATCTGAAAAGTATATGGATACTTTAAATCCTTCCCTTATTTAGCAGTGACTTTCAAACCATTCTCCAATAATGCCAGACAGACCACCTCCTCAATAGATAAAAAAATTAAACAATGAGAATCTCAGTCATTATCAGCTCACACAGAGGCTTCACAAAATAACATGACCCTTCCCTTTGAACTCAATTACCCTAAGACTGTTTGTTAGTCCTTCGGTCCACCCATTCTTAACTCTACATTTAAAAATCGTAATTTAAAATTTACATCAATCTTCCAATATTCACATTTATAACAGCTGAAACAGGGAAAACAGGCAAAGAAGAATAGCTATCGGTCATCCAGGAGCCTGGAAAGGCAAATTTCATTACCAGCACTATGTTCAAGCATAGGGTTTGTACTACAGATATAGTAAAATACCTATTCAACAACACCAGCACCTCCTGACAGAAAGTTGGAGCAATTGTCAGGATCTTCAGTTTTAAAAACAGGTATTAAGACAATAAGGCATTTGGGACAACTTCAGCACATTCCTCCATCAACAGCCATGATTAAATGGCTGTGTGGACTGGATGGGCCGAACAGCCTTACTTCCACTCCTATGCCTTATGGTCTAACATTGAAAATCTTGTTGAGTATTCTGAGAAATGTTGCCTTTCTTATATGATTTCCATACATAATTCTCCTCCAGGTTAAAGTGAGCACATTCTTGAAGGTCTATGGTCAATATCTTATGAGACACACCCAATGCATTTAAGTAGTCCATAGTTTTGCCCACAGTGAATACACAGAAATATATTTTCCAAGTGAGGCCTTTTTCTACATTGGAAATGAGTTTGTAATGGTGATGTTCTCCTGGATCTGCTGCCCCACTTGCTTTATGTGATAGCGATCATAGTTTCTTGTCTACTGGCTTTGAAACTGTTCGCTGCTCCAATTTCTACAAATACCTCTCCTTCAGAATCTACCAAAATAGCATGTTTTTAAAGATCATGGCCAAAAATTAATTCTGCCACACTTATAGTGGCATATGATGTGCCCATAGATTTCTACTTTTAGCTCCTAACTCTATTGTATAAATTTTATGTGTATAAATTACAGTGCAGATATGTAATACCTTACATGCCACAGTAACAACACGTTAGGTACGAGAACTGTCTAAAACAACTTCACAACCTGCATGAGCTACAACTTCCTTCAGCACTTCGACAAAACCAAGGACATCCTCTTAGGTTCCAATAAATACTGAATTCATCTAGCCTCAGCTCTCTTATTCTCTGTCAGCCATTACAGGCTATGCCCAAATGTTCAGGTCCCAATCTCAGTTTTGGTTTCATAAACAATCCTTCAGCAAGACCACGTCCATTAAAGTCGGTCATATTTTCTATCAAACCCAGTGTTATATCTTTCTTGTTTGTCTTTCTAGAAGATGCCCATAATTTATCATCTGGAGCATTAGGTTCCTGTGGATTTGTGACTTTCAGAGCAAAAGGCCATTCAGCTCTTTGAAACTATCATGGTCGAGCTGGACAGGCGCTCAACTTCAATTTTTTGTCTGCCCCTATAACTATTGGCCCTCTTGTCTATCATAAATACTCAACCTTGAATAAATTCAATGATTCATCCTCCAATTTTCTGAGAAAGATTTCACAAACTAAGAACTCACTAAGAGCAAATGTTTCTCATCTTCATTTTAAAAGTAAAAAGTTTTATTCTTAAACTGTATCTCCTCTTTCTGGTCTCTCTCTCCAGGGGAAACATCCTGTCAGAATCAACACTATCACGTCACCTCACCATTGTTCAATAAGATTTGTTAAAACCAATCTGCATCCACATGGTTCTGCTACAAATAGCACAGACAATTGTGTTTTAAACAAATTGCTGGCTCAGGATTTCCTCTCCTTGCATTTTCTCTCTGCCTCTGATTCTAAGTTAATACAGTACTAACATGTCAAATGAGCCATGGTTAATTGAGGTTTTGGCTAATGGAGAACGTTGCAAGGGATTAGCATGTTCCATTGTTAGGAGCAAAACTCCTACATAGTCTGTATCACTACAAATAAACTTCTAGATCTTTGGAGGAAAACAGTGCTGGTAATTACTCTCTGGATTGTTTTATTTATCCAGCCCACTGGAGTATAGGATCAAGAGACACTTTAAGAAAGAAACAAGGGCAAGAAAGGGATGTTAATTTTGCAAGATAATGGAGACATTTTCTTCCCTTTTAATGTATCTTTCAGAGTATCCTCTCACAGAAAACTATGAAAGATTATATCCATAGCTATCTAACAATAAAAAAACTGTTTACAAATCAAGTGTCCAAGTCTTTCACAGAAGCATTTTAAAATTCGACACCAGGTCATACATATTATGACAGATAGTAAAAAAGGTTTGTTTTCAGTTATTCTTTCATGAGATGTGGGCAATACTGTTTATTTGTAATTCACCTCAAGGTTACAGTGAGCACATGCCTGAAGCTCTGTTGTATTGTATAGACTAACCTACAATGCATTTAAGTAGCCCACAGTCTTGTCCACAGTGAACAAATAGCAATGCATTTACCAATTAGGCTATTTTGTAGATTGGACCTGCTATCCACTTTTTTTTTCCAGGTGGCGGTTTGGAAACTGTTCTTTAAAACGCCTTGACAAGTTGCTGCAATGCATCTTCAGATGATAATGTCTGTAGCGATGGTAGGGTTGAATGTGTACAGTGGAGGGTCAGGGCCAGGGCAGCAGGTTGCTTTTTCCCTAGGGGGCGTCAAACTTCAGATGGTGCAAAACCTTTGGATAGTTAAGACATTCAGTTACTTACTGCAGAATTTCTAGCCTCCTACCTTGTCTTCTAGGCACGGTAATTGTAATCAGTCCAGTTAAGCTTCTGGTCAAAAATGAGCTTAGAGGATGTTATTGACTGTCAACCGTAGCTTTTCAGAAATGATGCAAATAATAAAAACGCTATGCTTAGCAAGTTAAAATAAGCATGGCAAACTATGTGTATTTTTTTGCACATCATTGTTTGCAATACCAAGATATCATACAGAAACTTTTATTAAAATAGATCTCAATCAAATAGTTTGCACTTAGTTCACTTAATTTTCATTGAGTGAAACATTCTCTACATGGTAGCTCATTCAGTTTCATTCTGTGACTGAAATTCAGGTGGCATAAAATGTAAAAAATCCAATAAAATACAATTATATTAAAACCACTTTCAGAGCTTACTTTATTTTTTGTAATGTAATCCACTTCAATAATAAAATGCAAAGGGCAAAACTTTACACATTAATGACTGTTACACCACTATATTCTCTTCACCATTTCAGTAATGTGGGGTTCGGATACAATACCCAAAAGTATATTTAAAGGCACACTGCAAGAAACCAGAGACAGGGACTTCATAATCACAAACGCACATTTCGGTTCATTTAAGTTTTCAGTTAATCCATACATATGCTGTTTCCAGCACATGACCTCAAAAGTGTCCACCAGAGGTAGTTTAAGAGGCACCACACCAGCATTAAATAGCTGTTTAAGTCTTGTGTATGAATATATACCATACAAGGTATTTAATCACACTTGGTATTGAATTCTGGGAAACTGATCACTCAACCTTTAAAATTTATGCTTATTGAATAATGAGTAATTTAAATCTGTATTATTTAATAAATATTTATTTTCTTTGCTACTGAGGAAATGTTTTGTTTATTTTTTTCACAATTTACAATAGCTCAACACTGCAATGACATTCACAACTCAAATGAGAAATTTCCCTTCACAAATGGCAATTATGTTAATTTAGAAAGGCACCTTTTAAAAGCAATTCATGATGCATTTAGCATGATTGCTTTTTACATAAAGCTTCTTTCAAAAATTCTACCACACGATTAAAATTAGTCACAGTTTATTTACAAAAAATGTTCTGCCAACATTTAAAGTTAATGAGTTATAAAGCTTCAGTATCTTTAAAACAATTATTACTGTCTAATCCAAGTGTGGCTTTTAAGAGTAGTAGAAAATCTTAGATTTAAGACAAAGTGTACTTTTCATGTTAAAATAGCCTTCAAAGAGAAAAACTATCAATCGGCCTATTTAAAAAAAACTCCCAACTACCTCAGTAGAATTTGGTTTTTATAACAAATCAGTTCAAAACCAGACACAATATTTTACATAGAGATAACATGTGTAGACCTGGATGAACACAGCAAGCCAAGCAGCATCAGAGGAGCAGGAAAGCTGACATTTTGGGTCGAGACCCTTCTTCAGAAATGGGGGAGGGGTTCTGAAATAAATAGGGAGAGAGGGGGAGGTGGATAGAAGATGGATAAAGGAGAAGATAGGTAGAGAGGAAACAGTCAGGCAGGGGTGGAGCCAGAAAAGGTGAGTGTAGGTGGGAAGTTAGGGAGGGGATAGGTCAGTCCAGGAAGGATGGACAGGTCAAAGAGGCAGGATGAGGTTAGTGGGTTGGAGATGTGGTTGGGGCTTGAGGTGGGAGGAATGGTTAGGGAGGAGAGGACAAGCTGGGCTGGTTTTGGGATGTGATTGGGGGAGGGGAGATTTTGAAGCTTGTGAAGTCCATATTGATACCCTTGGGAGGTGTAGTTGTTTGTTGTGAACTGAGCACAGGTGTTCCACAAAGCAGTCCCCAAGCCTCCAATGTTTTACGTGCCTGCAAAGGAGATTGCATTAAAAAAAAATGCAGTCCACTCTGAACTTTTACATGAAATATCGTGAAAGGCTTAGAAAATTCCACTAAAGAAGGTGGAAATGATACAGGAGTAATAATTATTGCTGATTGCTGATTTTAATTGTTCCACCATTGGAATACATCTTCAAGTCTTGGAATGAGATAGTAAGATCTACAATTCCTGCTGTAAACGCCACCTGCATTTCTACTTTCATATATCTTATCTCTTTGGTCTGTCTTAATGTCACCTTATGTGGTTTAGTGTCAAATTGGGTTTGACAATATCACTTTTAAAGGCCCTTGGGAAATTTTAACCTATAATGAAGATGCTACATAGATGCAAAATGCTATTGCAAATGATTGGCCAACCTATTTACGATAGATTTCCAATTTTGTTACTTGAGATAAAGCTTTTCTTTCCTCTTATTTTTCAATTTTAACACTCCAGGACACCGATTTACTAACTTTTGCAGAAAGATAAAGGAAAATACTCTTTACTTTTGCACGACCCAGAATGTTTGCCATTTTCAAATGGAGACTTATAAATTAATTCTTATTCAATCGTAAGGAAAAGACAGCCTCAAAAATTTAAACAGAGATGGAAACTTCTACTGTAGTACTGGAAGAAGAAAAATATCCTCCAACAAAACATGGGAAGAGAAATGTTCCTGTTTTCTGTCCTGGTCTTAAAATTTGTTAATTTTCCACTAATTTCATCCAGCTACGCTAGAACTGCTGCAATGGTTTTCATTTTTAACAACAGAACCTCACTCATGTTTGGGACAGTTTGCAATTTTGCTGTTGTATTTAGCCCCGAGATGAGCATCCAACCACATAACTAAAGACTAACCATAACCATCAATCTCCACCTGCATAACATCATCCAAGTCGACCCTGCCTTCAATTCTCTGCAGCAGAAACTTTATTCACATCTTTGTCACTTCCAACACACTTGTATCAGTCCCTCCACAGTTTTGCTTTCCACAAGTTGATTATTCAGAACTTTGCAAACTGTACACTTAATCACAACAAATAGCACTCACCCATATTTCCCTTCTGCTCACTGACCTACATTATTAAGTGATTCCTCAATTTTAAAATTCTCATCCTTCTTTTCAAATCTATCCATGGCCTCACTCCTCCTCATCCTTGTATTCTCTTCCACATTTATAGCCTCGTAAGATCTCTATGGACCATTAATTTTGCATCAAACACTCCCAATTTAAATGCTCCACCATGCATGCCTTAATTGTCAAGGTCCTACACTCTGGAGTTCCCTCCCTAAATCCTTCCACCTCTTGCCTCCTTTAAGATGCTCTTTAATACCATAATTTGAATTTTTTTTTCCTGTTACTCATATCATCCTGACTTGGAATTATAATTGCTCTTTCTTTGTTGTACTTACAGCACACAGACTTCAGCAGTTCGAGGTGATAGCTCAGAATGAAAACAAATGTGAGCCACTTGGTCCTTTGAGCCTGCTTTGTCATTCAAGAAAATTATGGCTGATCTGTTTTTAACCTCAACTCTAGATTCCTGAATAATCCAATAATCTTTCATCCCCTTGGGAATCAAGAAACTTTCTGCCTCTGCCTTAAACATATTTAAAGGTTCTGCATCTACTGCCTTTTGAGGAATGGAATTCCAAAGACTCCTAAACTTCAGAGGAAAAAAATGTTTTCTCAATGGTCTTAAATGGGGAACTGCTTGCTTTTAAATTATGACCCTTCGTTCCAGATGTTCCCACAAGAACACATTTCCTTTCAAGTCCCCTCAGGACCTTATATGTTTCAATTAAGTCATCTCTAACTGTTCTAAACTCCAAGGGATACAGGCCACCTTCTCAAGGCCAGACAGTGAATGTTAACGGTACTGGCAATGCTCAAATTCCTTTAAAGAATATAAATCTCTTCCAGAGCTCTTGATCAACTTGTCTAGAACCACGTTGCGATTTGGTGCCAAATTCTTGTTCTGTAATTTCTGTAAAACATCTTGGCTGTTATATAAATGCAGGTCACTGTAGGGAATAATTCACAGCAATATTTAAATGAAGGTGAATATTTTGGTCTGGAAAAACTTTTCAATGTTTCAGTCAATGAATCTACCTAGGAGAAAATAAATTCAGATAGGTCATATGTGACATTGCACTAAATCAGGGTGTACTTACGTTATATTAGAGGACAGTTTGACAATTTTTGAGTGCACGCTTAAGCTCAAAACAGTACTGTCGAAATCAATCCACAAATGCTAGTAAGTTGACAGAGATAAGCAGCTTTTTGCATATCATATTGACTCCTTGGAGTAATTAAAACAGTTGCTCAACTTATATTCAGTCACATTTGCCAATTTTGCCAACATAATTTTCAACTCCCAATAGCTTGCAAAACTTCAGCTGTTTCAAAATTAATCTACTAGATTGTAATAACATAAAAAACCTAGCTAATTACGGGACTGTGCTAAGTTTTCACTTCACCCAATTGCTGAGTGCTGCTATAGGAACAATTGCGTTGAAATTCCTGTTGCTTCTTCCCCAAAATTTACTTTTGCGATAATGATGATTTTATCAGCTATGCTATTGATGAAGGTGGATCAAGTTGGTCAGAATTGCAGTAAAGATTTTCATATTGTAAAAGTAAACTCACCTCTAAAGGACAACCTTGTTTATGTTTGGCATGTTCATAAAGATAATCTCAATAAGACACTTAGCTCCAGACAATAGATAATGGATTCTCCAGCATCTGCAGTTCCCGAGATAACAAAGTGTGGAGCTGGATGAACACAGCAAGCCAAGCAGCATCTGAGGAGCACAAAAGATGACGTTTTGGGCCTAGACCCTTCGGCCTGAAATGTCAGCTTTTGTGCTCCTAAGATGCTGCTTGGCCTGCTGTGTTCATCCAGCTCCACACTTCGTTGGCTCCACACCATATTGCCTTGCAGGAACAATATCAAGTGCAAGTTCGGAACACTAATGAATCTTAATAGGCAATTTTCATTTGCCCATTATAGAACTCCATTGCCAGACTCTATAAATAGCCAGATGATCTGCTCAGTCATTTTACAACTGTTGTTAACAGCCCCCTTGCTGTTTCAGAATTATCAATCAATAAAAGTTTACAACATTATGAGTAGCCCTTTCCAGATTCTCAAAACAAGAGAAACCAGTGAACACGAAATACAAGCACAAGTAAAAGTCACATGGCTGGTTTTTTGGACCAGACAGGCTACATTTTAGGCACCAGTTTCAGACTGAAGTTAAAATTATGACAGATTTCTGTTGGCTGCTGTGAAAATGCAAGCTGCACTGCTGTTCCTTCTGCTCACCCCATGAATACTGATCAGTGATCTTCAAAACCCACCTCTGCCCACTACAGATTTGAATTTCTGAACTTGAGATACTGTAAAAGGATACATAAAAACACCAATTCCACAACAACTGAAAATTTATGCCGCTATCCATAGGCAAGTTCGATTAATTGGAGAATCAACAGCTTCCAATGCACCGAATTGACTCACCAAAACTCATTGAGAGATATAATAGTGAAAATTTCTTGTCCCTGCTGAATTTTATTCATAATTGCCCAAAAGTGTGCTTCATTTGGTTTGCTTAGAGTGCTGCAATTTGATAGAATACAGAAACAGAGCTCATACAAGAGATGGTGTAATTTGGATTGTCAACATGTTGAGCATAATTAAGTTGCCAGAATTGAATGTACCTAGTTCAAGGTAGCAATTCAGGGTTGAGGTAAAAATTGGATGTTCCATTTATACTTTGTAGTCAAGAATGGACTGAACAACAATTATCTAGTATTGTCTTATTGGTAAAACTGGCAGTGATGGCTTTGTGATACCAAGAAAAACATTAGTTAGTTACACATGAGCTTAAAATCACTGTTCCATATGCTTTTGGTTTACAAACAGTGGCTGCTTCGTACCACTTTAATTGTGTGCACAGAGAACAAGTTAGTGACGAGGATCAGCATGCAGGAAAATACCTGCTTCATTAACTCACCAAATGGTTCAATCTCCAAGTCATTCATAATAACAAATGTAGACTCCAGGTCCAACTAGCCCAGTACATCCCAAACCTTCCCTCCATTGTGATCCATTTTGAAGCTACAAAATGTCACAACCTCTCAGTGAAAGCTGAAAAGTGGCGTTGATGTTTTCTTTTGGGGGGAGGTTCATGGCACCTACTGTTGACTACTTAAGATTTCAGTTCCATTTAAGGAAAGCCAAATTCTGCTCATCAATCTGATTTCCCAACAGCAGTAACAAGCAGCAGCAGCATGCATGGCATATAGTGCAAGATAATTTTTTCTTCTTCAAGCAATCCTTGAAGATGGGGTTAACAATTTGAGCGTATTAATTTCACATTGAAAATGCTCTTTGGCAAGTAGAGTATTCAGCATTTCAGTAACTGAAATTTTATTACACCAGCAATTACTCCAATAGATTTTTAAAAAAATGTTGAACCATTGGATTGTCTTTATCCAGATACCTTTGTAAAGTAGGAGAAATAGACTTCAGAGTGTTTGCTCAATTTATTAACAGTAAATAGTTTGGGTCTTCATTTGACCAGTTATCAAAATTTTACTATTGTAACATTTCATAAACGAAATCAACTAAACCTGAAAAGTGTACAATTTCTAAAGATTAAAAACACCCATCAAATGGAAAAGTTAAAAGCTCCTGTAAACCACTCTAGTAAACAAACAGCAGTACTTAAACGTGCACTTTGGATGTTCAAGATTTAGTGAATCTTGTTTAAAATGTGGTTTGTCTCAACATGTTAAATTGTTTCAATGGGATGATAGTTGAGTTATTAAATATCAGTTGGAGGAGGACATATCATAGCTTTTACGAAAATTTACCAATGCAGGGGGAGGACATCTGGATCATACCTGAAGTGAATGGTTTCACTCCAAAATAACCTGTGCATTGTGGACAGGCAATTTCAAGCCTCACTTATATGTCTGAATTTTACAAACTACAATTGGTGAAGAGTCAGGGTGTATAGGGGTTTCATCCAATTATCCTCGAGAAACTGACATGTAGAAACACAAAAGTGCTGATGTGAAACATTCCTTTTTGCACTGTTTGTTGCAGATTTCCAATATTTCAAGTAATAGCAAAAATACACTCAATATTTCTTGGCATTACTTCACAGTGCAGACTTTACGAAAATGTTGCTCTATTTGCCCTTAACACGACAGCAATCAGGCTGCTATACTGGCAATGAATTGTCACCAGTGTAATGCAATCAAGGCACTGCAGTATTATAGATTTCTGCAACACTTCAGATTCCACAACCCACAAACTCTGCTCTGCTTTCATTTTGAATATAAATCGCTAATCAATTAGTAACAACAGTGAATTCTGGTTAAGCCTTGGTGCTTATCTGGCATCGTGAAAAGCATTTACTACAAATGTGTTCTTCATTTGCTCTCCCACTTTGTTAGTCTACTTACTCAACTGCTGATATTAATCCCCATTAGCACATTTACAAAGCCAAATTTTTGAAGTTTTCTCCAAGATGGCACCTAGAGATTATTAAAAAAATTGCAAAATAACTCAGTGTATTACAAAGGCCCATCCTAAAATTTCCTTCCTCGTGAGAGAGAATGCTAGGTGAAATTCAGTTGCCACAAATCTTGCTCAAATTTGCCAATTAATTGTTTCTTCTCCAAAAGTGCTCAACAACCAAGGACATTTAAAGTTCAGAATGAGAGACGGGACCCAAGTGAGGAACACAGGACAACAACCAGGTATTTAAATTTTGAAAGCCCCTATCTGAAGAGTTCAGAGAGATATATTTATCTGAAGCAAAACATAGAACAAACTGTCATCCAGAAGAATAAAAGGCTTAGGGTTTCTTTCACAAAGGTGATTAACAGATTTCTGATGCAAAGCATGTTTGGGAGCTGACAGTTCATTCCTGGATTAGGATGGTAGCTGGATATTGTGTGTAACAGGTTGAAATAGAACTGGTTTGCAGTACCCAACCACAAATGAGCTTTTTGACCTCACAGGCCATTTTGTGACTGACAACACAACAACAAAAAAAAATTGGCCATTTGGCATCCAGTGGCAATTAATTACCAGATGTTTTAAGCCCAATCACTGAATGAACAGGATTGTTAGTGGCTGGACGTTAAGTCTTCTTAATTTCCACCAAAGTCTCATTGAAGTAAAATTCAGTTTGCTGGTACATTTGGGAGGCAGAGGAATGGGAAACTTATTGGTATCTTATAGGATCCTTATTAATAAAATTAACTGTATTAGAAGAATAACAATGGATTTTTTAAAGAAATCTTAACTAAGATCAAACGTGGCCAAAAGAACTTAAATGAGACTTGACATAAACAAGTCTTGAGCACAGTATTTTATATTCAGTCACTCATCCCAGGGTAGTTAAAACTATTAAGTGAGATTTAACCACAGTACATTTACTTCATATTATTCTCAAACTAGGGGTATTCATATTTTAATTCAGATTAAAAATTACAATAGTCTTGAGTGGGTCAGATGGATAAAGAATAATTTTATGCACTTTAATGCAAATTGGAAATTACGGTAGTTTCTTTCAAATTGAAATACATAATTTGGAAATACCTGTTAAATATTTACCAGCAAAAAGACCTATATAAGAAACTTTTTTTGCATTTGACACGTTCTCCGGTTTAATTTGCAGCACACAATAGCCTTAGCTAACTAATTTTGGAAGCACAGTACGTAGAGGTATATTATTTCCATTTGAATCAGCCATCTGCACCAAATTGGTCCTCAGTTTGGTGCCTGTGCCAAGATTTTGGGGTAACTTTGAAACAATTCCAGGCAAGGAACTATTGGTATCTGGTGTTGATTTAACTGGTGTAGTCTTCTCCACAGTTGGTGGTTTAGGTAAACGTTTAACTAGCCATGAATGTCTCAAAGCCTGGGTGGGTGTTATGCGATTAGATGGCTCCCAATCCAAACACCTCTTTAGGAAGCTGATGAATAGTGAGTCATCGCAACCCTTCAATGCCGTCACCCAGCTCCTGCTACCTGGTGGTCCTCGCAGCTTACCTCTTTTGGAGCGACCACCATTCACAATAACAGTGTGATCGGGGAGTGTGGTGATACTGCAATAACGAGGTTGATTCTTGGAGGTGAAGAAGTTCTTGGCTCTTTTGCACTGATCCAACATTTTCTGAGGTGGAACCCCCAGAAGTTCCATAATACAGGCCAACTGATCTCCTTCATCTTCCCCAGGAAAGAGAGGGTATCCCATCAATAGTTCAGCAAGGATACAACCAAAGCTCCACATGTCAATGGGCATCCCATAACGCATGCCAAGGATAACCTCAGGTGCTCGATAAAATCGTGACTGGATGTATGTGAAAATGCGCTGATGTTCGTAACAGCTGGACCCAAAATCAATCACTTTGATGCCGCTACGGCCTTGCTGCTTCAGTAAAATATTTTCTGGCTTCAAATCACAATGAATAATTCGATTTTTTTGCAATGCTTCCAGGCACTGTAGGATGGAATGGGCAAACTTCCGTACTAACTGCAGGCTGAATCCCTGGAACTTGTTTCTTTTGATTAGCTCATACAGGTTCATGCTCAACAGTTCGAAGGTCATACAGGTGTGGTTGCGGAATGTGAAATTTTCCAGCATGTGGATAATATTCATTTGCAAGTTTTTGTCTTGCTTTTTCAAGTGCTCCAGAATTCGGATTTCCTCTACAGCCTGCCGGTGGAACCGCTTTTCATTTCGCACTACCTTCAATGCCAGGTGCTGCCGCAATTTGTGGTCATACACTTTAGCTACCTGCCCAAAGCTTCCCTTTCCAATAACTTTAAGTACCTCATATCTATATGCTATATGATCATGAGGCAGAAGTATGTATGCCGCTTGATCATCATCATAACCACAATTGTTTGAGCCACCTACAACACCTTGTCGCTTTTTTGCATTTAAGCCCATAAAGTAAACTTCAGGATAGTTAAAGATTTCCTGATGCTCATAGGAAGACAACTGATGCATGTGCATCTTCATGGCTTGAGCTGGTGATATGGCAGCTTTTGACTTGGGCAAAATGCCATCTGATTTAGATGATGCTGTACCATCAGGGCTCTTTTGTTTAAGTGAAGGGAGTGCTGTTTTACAAGTTCGAGCAACAGTAGACTGCGCAGTTGTATTATTGCGCCTGTTTCCAGCATCTTCAAATAAATGTTGCACCTTGACTTGAGTCCGACATGGCGCTGGCAGATGATCTTTCATTGTGCTCTTGCCAATCTAAAATTTGAATAGAAGGAAAATGCTCAGTTTTTCTGAACAAAAACAGTATTACTGTTAGACAAAACTGCCCAATAACAAATGTTTCATTAGCATCCTTTAAAACAGTACTATTCAATAAAAACTATTGAGTGCAGCTGTGGCTCTAGCATTCTAGAGATGTACAGCATGGAAACAGACCCTTTAGTTCAGCTTGTCATGCCGACCAGATATCCTAAATTAATCTAGTCCCATTTGCCAGCACTTGGCCCATATCCCTCTCAATCTTCCCTATTCTTGTACCCGCCCAGATGCCTTTTAAACATTCTAACTGGACCAGCCTCCAACATTTCCTCTGGGAACTCATTCCATACAGGCACCACCCTCTGTGGCTAAATGCACTTTTTAAAATGGAAAATATCTTGTGTTCTATATAAGACATAAAAATACATCGCAAACGTATTTACTGAAATGTCCATCACTATTCTGCAGCAAAGTAACATGCTCACAATTCATAAAAATTCAGTAACGCTCAACTATTTTTGTATTTGAGATGATGAGCCTAAGTTAAGTAAATATACAAATGCCATGTAAGTAAACTTTTGTTGAGAACACATGTACATTGCCAATATCTATTGTTCTTTCTTTTAATTTAGTCATCAGGAATTCAATTAGCCACATTTCAGTTCCCGATTAACCACATGCTGTTTGTGGCCAGAGTGTTGGACACTGCATTCATGTGCTCGCAGTTCCATCATATATTGAATACAAAAAAGAACCAGTATTTACAAAGAGTTTTCAAACAATTAACTATTTTTTAGTGTATCTGTGCTTTGTGACAACATATATTTTCAGTCCAAACTGGCATAATATCCAGCCCTTGCTGCATTTGTTTCAGTCCCCTTAATCTCCACTTTTGTGGTTAACATGCAGGTGAACTCTTAGGACCTACATTCTCAATACTGCTGTAACCTATGGCTTTGTAACATTCAGGGTTAACATTTTAACTCAGATCACCTTTGGAGACAACCGGCATTTAAAACTGAACGACAGTCAGCCTCACGGCCTTATTACTTAGACATTATCAATAGATGAGACAATAAATGTTCAAATATTCCACCTTCTCGGCACCATGACAAAAGAAAAACGTTCCACTCAGTACTCACATTTTTGGTTTATATTTAAAATCAGTACCAATACTCAAGGATAGATTCCCTTCTGCCACCACTCCAAACATAACTACAGGTACACATGGGCAATTCTTTCAAGATGAAAAAAAAAATGCTTTGGTCAACTAGGAGTTACGAATAATAAGAACAGGTATGTATCAATTTAGACCCAGGGTATTTGCAGATCTTTGGCTTCTAAAATAGTGAAGTAACTAAGTAAGGTTACTATTGTCAGTGAAAGTGGAACACCAAAGCTTAACAAGGAAATGCTGAGACTAATGCAATAGTTCAGATGCTTCCTTTAAGCAAACAGCAATATTTTATTAGATGACATTCACCACAGACTGAATGAAAGGGTCAGGGGAAAATGGCAGGAAAATGGAAATTAGCATTATTAGATCAGGCATGATTTCACTGAACGGTAGAAGACTCGATGGGCTGAATGGCCTACATCTCATATCTTATGGTCTTATTAATTCAATGAACAAGATATATGCTAGATTTTTAAAAATGTCTTTCCCGCTGAAATAATCTGTATTACACATGAAATTGGACGATTGGAATACCGAAGGAGTCAGAAACACATTAATGCAGAAGTGAAGCATTCACAACTTGGAGCCCTCCTTAAATCTCAAAGCAATCCGGTGGGCTCCTGTTCACCTCCAGACAACCAAAGCAAAGAGAATTATGAGGCCTGACTCCAGTTTTTAATCCTAGTTCCTTCAAACAAGCAGTGGGATGACATAGGTATCAAAAGCATTGTGTGGAAAGTATGTTTCAGAAGGGGTCAGAAGTTATGATAAAATGAAACAGGATCTTTACTTCTTTCTCTAGTTACTTAGGACCATCTGATGTTGTTTTCTGCTTGTCAATGCAAATGCAAGGTATTATTGGAGGTAAAACAGACGAAGTAATAAATATGCCTAACTAAACATCAGTAAATCTCCATATATTCACAGGGACTTGACACAATCTATGCATTTTCTACGCGGACCATGCAGACATTTGTAATGTTCCTTCAGAACTGGCACTAAAAATTCCTTATTCTATAGACCAGAGAGGTATTAAAATATAGAACCTCAAAAGACATTGATATATTGGAAGAGTGGACAGACAGGTGGCAGATGAGGTTCATTTTGAAGTATACAAAAGGTGGAGAGACAGTATAAAGTAAAGGGTATTACTCTAAAGGGTGTGTAAGACAACAGAGACTGGTTTTGCTGAAATGAATTTCTTGCATGTCACTACCAAGGACTGCATGTATTGATTGTCTACGTGTTATGAACAAGTGCAGTTTTAAAAGAAGACAATACGTGCTGCCAGGAGTCTTTTCTTGTCTGGGAGAAGTAAAAGCACAAGGAGAGACTTATTAACAGACTACTGAATATTACGAAACGTGATTGGACACACTCCAAAACCTGTTTGCAAAGAAGCACACCATAGGTTTGCAATATAAGCAGTAAAACTGATCCCAGAACATCTGCATTAATTTAGGATGTGGAAGAGGGACAGAGTGTATGGGTGATAATGTCAGCCAAGATCAACTCAGCCATTGCCTGAATAGTGCTTAGGTCTTGGGATCTAAGGGGTAAGAGAAATGCTTATAACAGATACCGCAGGAACAAAAGAGGGAAGAAATCAGTAATGGGAGTGGTCTTCAAGCCCTGTAACAGCAAGCACAACAATCTGGAAGAAATATTGAATACTTCTGATAAAGCAGTGTGATTGTCGGAGTCTTTAATCCACATATGAAATTGGAAAATTAAACTGGCAGTAGTTGCCTGGATAAGGAGTTCATAGAATGCTTTTGAAATAGTTGCTTAAGTAGAGAGCACAGGTTTTATTAGACTTGGTACTGTGTAATATGATACAGGAGAGTAAAGGCATGCCTAAGTAGCAGTGACCACACAATGATTAAATTTTCCAGGAGAGGCAATGGCCTAGTGGTATTATCACCAGACTGTTAATCCAGAGACGCAGATAACATTCTGGGGACCCAGGTTCGAATCTCACCATGGCAGATGGTGGAATTTGAATGCAATGAATATCTGGAATTAAGAGTCTAGTGATGACCATAATTCATTGCCAATTGTCAGGAAAAACCCATCTGGTTCACTAGTCTCCTTCAGGAAAGAAACTGCCATCCTCACCTGGTCTGGCCTACATGTGACTCCAGACCTACAGCAACGTGGTTGACTCTTAACTGCGTGCTGGGCAATTGGGGATGGGCAATAAATGCCGCTTAGCCAGCGATGCCCTCAGCCCATGATGAACTTTAAAAAAATTACATCCAGTTTGAAAGCGAGATGATTGGGTCCACAATTAATATTTTAAACATAAATAATGGCAACTACAGGCATGAAAGCTGATCTGACTGAAGTGAACAGACATCTGAGACTAGGGAATGGATCAATGGAGAAGCAGTGGCAGACATTGGAGAGGATATTTCAGAATACTCAGAATAAGTATATTCCTACTGTAAGAGGAAAGGAGGATCCAACATCTTTGGTTAACTAAAGATACCAGGAAAAGTAAACTTAACGATAAAATATACTACTGCAAAGTTGTATAGCAGGTCAGATAATTGGTCAGAACTTACATAACTGCACAGGATGACTGAAAGGTTACACCAGAACGAAGAAATTAGACTATGAGAGGAGGCTAGCTAGAAAAGTGAAGCCAGATAGCAAGAGTTTTCATAGGTACTTAAAAAGCAAAAGATTATGTGAAGGAAGTTGGTTCTCTAAAGAGTGACAATGGGACGTTAATAATAAATAATGGTTAAATATCACGCTTCTGCCTTTATTCTGGACAACAGAAAAAGGCAATCCAATAATTGCTATACTTCAGATGGTGGAACGTACAGAGGAATTTAGTAAAATTCAATCACTAGGGAAGTAATCCTGAGCCAACTGATGGAACTACGGGCTGAAAAGTCTCCAGGTCTAGATGGACATGTTCCTTGGGTGTGACAAAAGGTGGCTAATGAAATAAGAGATGAATGGGGACTAATTTTCAAAAGTTTCCTAAATTCAAGTATGGCTGGATCTGACAAATATAAACCCTCTATTCAAGAGGTGAAGCAGAAAACTAGACTAGTTGGCTTGATTTTAGTCGAGGAGACAGTTTTTGACTTTATCATTAGGCTATGTAATTAGGAAAACTCAAATAATCATGTTTATCCCGTTTACTCAAGTTCTCTGAAGGAGGAATACATGCTGTGGATAAAAGGAACCTTGTCAATGTACTGCACTTGGATTTCCAGAATGCATTTGATTAGATGCCACGTGAGAGGTTATTGCAGAAAACAAAAGGTTATCATGTCGGGGGCAATAATATTAGCATGAATACAAGATCGGCTGGCAGAAAACACAGCACTGATAAATGGGTTTATGTCCGATTAGCAGGGTGTGATGAGTGGAGATCTGTAGGGGTCTGCACAGAAGCCACATCCTTTTTTAATAATTTACATTAATTATTTAAATAGGGGAAATTAGGCAAGACAGATAAAGTTGCAGACAACAGAATTTGGAAACTATGCTGTGAAGAAGATACAAGAAGTTTGTAGACTGATATAGATAGGTAAATTGATTGGGCAAAAATCTGCAGATGTAGTTTAGTATGAAAATATGTGAAGTTCACTTCTGCACTTGGGAGAAACAGAGTATTACTTCAACAGAGAAGCACTGTGGTATTCAATGGTGCAAAGGAATCTGGGTGTCCTACTGCACAAGTCACAAAAATTTAGAATGCAGTTACAACACATGATTGAGAAGGCTAACAGGACTTAATCCTTTATGATGAGAGGAATAGAACTTAGGAGTAAGGAATTATGCTTCAATGATACACGTCATTATTGAGACCACATCTCAAAATAGATACATAATTTTAGTCTACTTATTTTTTAAAAAATCATTGGAGGAGAGTCAGAGAAGCTATCTTAGATTGATATCTAGATTGAGTAGACAGGATTCGTTTCCACTGGGGTTTTAGAAGGTGTGACTTGATTCAAGTGTGTAAGATCCTAAAGGGTCTTGACACGGTTCTGAGGAAGGGTCACTGGACCTGAAACGTTAACTCTGTTTTTCCCTTCACAGATGCTGCCAGACCTGCTGGGCTTTTCCAGAAACTTGGTTTTTGGTCTTGACTAGGGAGTCTTATAAAGTGTCCTCTTGATTGTGTCCAGGACAGGGGAACATTTTTAAATTAGGGGAGCCCTTACAGAGGATTGAGAGATTTTAGCAGTTTGCTTCAGAATATGGTGTCACTGTGGTCATTTAAATGTTTTTAATGTAGAGGTGGATAAATTCTTGTCATGCAAGGCACTCAAAGATCAAGGATAGGTGGGGCAATATGGAATTCCAAACACGAACCAACCAACCATGAATGGCCCAGCAGGATTGAGGGACCAAACGGTCGATCCTGCTCTACTTTTCATGTTAGTGTGTTCCCTCAGCCGGGGTTAACTTGTTGGGTACCCCCAGAACAATTACAATCTAAGTTTACAGCAGCGCAA
Organism: Stegostoma tigrinum; assembly: GCF_030684315.1. NCBI lineage: Eukaryota > Metazoa > Chordata > Chondrichthyes > Orectolobiformes > Stegostomatidae > Stegostoma > Stegostoma tigrinum. The sequence goes on along the minus strand of NC_081374.1, from coordinate 17,597,231 downwards.
GTGCTATCACCTGCAGCCTCACGGGCTAATGTTGGACTAAATAAGTTAAAGAGGCAATTAGGGGATGGTTGTGGTGAAATGAAAAATTATCATGCTTGTATGCTTCCTAGCAAACCTGTTACAATATTGAAAAACAATCCTCTGCATTTGAATCTATTTCCTGAAATCCTCAGTCAGGTTGATGAAAATTTAAGAACCTGTCCTGCAAGTAATTTTAAGAGAATAATAAAATTGCATCATTTTGTGGTATGGCAGACACTGTGAATATGCTTACCGTTAAGCTATTAAGAGATGGCAATCCCACGGGGCTTTCCTTCTCCACACACAAGGCTTGGCTCTCAGCTTGATCTACACGCATGTATGAGTCATATAAGACATCCCCAAATTGGGCTGTAAACAGAAAAATCAAAACCACACCATTACTGGAGTAATGGACTCGGCAAGTACACACTAATGTGAGAGGCAAATTTACAGCAAACAACTAGACTATGTTCACACAAGGTTGCCACTTGTCTTCCCCACTGAAGGCCTCACTAAAAGGTGCAATGATTTTTCTTTCTCTTCTCTCCTGCCAATAAAAGCATGTGTGACATTTTATAAAACATGGTCTGAGAAGTCTTAATCCCCTTCAGGCTGTGAAAGGTGCATTGGTAGAACATGCAAAACCAGCAAATAGGCTGACAATCTTTTACTAAAACCACCCTCTCTCACATGGTATATAGTGTAGGTTAAGTTTTAATGCAGCCTGATCCTGTAAGGCATCCCAAACAGTAAATAATCTAAAAAGGTCATCCAAGTCTTCAACAGCAAATCATTCTTGTCACTGAAGGTTCTCCTTATCGGTAGCTATGTGACTCTCCCTCCTTTGAAAGCAGTATAATACAGTACAAAATGGCTGTGCATTTTAAAGGAAAGGTCATTCCTTTGAGGTTTTTAAGTCTTTTCCACTTGTGAGAATCTGAATGCATGTAGCCACTTGTTCTCAGTTCCACCGGTGCAGAAGAGGAGGTTAGCAAACACAATGTTACTGGAATTGCAATTATCTTTTGAAGCAGTATCAATCATGACATTTAAGGGGCACTTGAACATTTCAATGAGCAAAATATTAATGCTAATGGGATAAAGCATGGAATTGATATTAGGACAGGCAATCCAATGTAGAAAAAGTAGCAGTACAGCTCCATCAATTCTTGTGGCCGTAAGGTGTAGTGAGATTTCTACAATTCCAGTAGAGATTTCATTGAATTAAGATGAGATGTTAACAGCTAGACTGATCAGAGGACTGAACAAAACAGAGTTTCAGAAAGAAGCTCTCTGTTCCAATTTGGCGAAGCACAGACTGGATTTCATTGTTCCATGCATTCATTAACCAGATTAACACAACTGGGAATATGGTACAATGTTACTGACAGCAGTCAAACAAAATCAGGAGTGCAAGAGACACTGGATTTAAAGATTACCTGAACCACAAGATTCGGTTTCCTGCTGCAGGTTAACATTAGTGCCACAGCTTGGCATGTTTGCAAACCTGAGGTAAAGTCAAGTAACAATTGCAAGATGGCATTATGTGGCAACGTGATTACAATTTATAAAGGTGCAATCTACAGTCTGTAACATTTTGTGATAAGTGAGTTATCGATGGAGCTGATCATAGGTTATTTTTGAAAGATATGCAACTGTACAATAACCCATTAGATTTACGTCACTGTTATATTAACAATTAATCTGTATAGGCGAGTAATAAATTACATTACCTATGTTCAAATAAGTTATGCAAAACTATATTTCATGAACTCAAAGACTTCATGAAGGAGGTGAAATATTAAAGTTTTCACTCCATATACATGGTTATCATATGGTATAAATACACCTGAAAACTTTTAAGATCTGCCACCGACAGTATGTGTAATATGTGTCAACTGGGATCCATAGAAACAGCCACCATTGTTGTGTCATAATTATTTAGAGCCATCAGTCGTTGGATTCCAACTCTATTTTCAAACAAAAAGATCAAGCAGGATATTCTATTCACAAGAATGTGTGAACATGGAACATGGTTAGTTAGTTCAACAGTCAAAACTCAGAATTAACCTTTGCTGAAAAGAGAAAGTTAAAAGTAGTCATTCTTGAACCCAGTGCTCAAACATTACATGACAAGGCATTGACAAGTTAACTGAAGTCATCAGGGCCTGACAATACATTCTGAAGGGTAGAAAACTACATAACAAAAGAGAACATATTTCACAGGGGGTGGTGTTTGCCACGTACTCTTACACACGCAAAAGCTCATGCTGTAATTAAAACATTTGAACATGTCCCACTGTTGTGACTTGTGCGACTCATCACCCCGACAAAAAAAAAACAAAGAACAGAGGATGCTGAAAGTCAAAAACAAAAACTGAAATTGCTGGAAAAACCTAGCAGGTCTGGACACGAAACATCAATTCTTTCTCTCCACAAATGCAGCCAGACCTGCTGAGTTTTTCCAGCTATCGCTGTTTTGTTTGTCATTGTCCTGTCAAGTGGTTGCATTAAATGAACAAATTAAGTGATACAAGAACAACATGGAGAGCTTTCATCCTCAACTGGAAATCTAAGATAAGTTTATCACTTTTTTTAATGAAAACGGGCAAGCATAAAGTGGTTCGGAGGCAGATTAAACATGTCTGCGGGAGCGTGATCTAAACTGAATAGAATAAAACCATACACTGCACAATACAAATTATGGTAAGTAAAAAAAACTGACGGATCTGCATTATTTAATAGTTAGAAACTACCAGAAACCCAAGCCTGAGATTTAAGTCCTTCAGCACAAACTGAAAATGATCAAAGTATTCCACCATGACTTTATATAATAGAAATACAACAGCATATAATAGGATATTAAGACACAGATCAGATTTAAAAAGAACAACTGAGTGTAGTGACAGCTGATAGGAGCCCCGATAGAAATGGAGGGGAAGGGGGAGGTACTCGATGAACTGACAGACAGGGAGTGAGACTCAGGAGCTTCTTTTACCCGTGGCCAAGTGTCCGGGGGCCGCTGTTTTCCTCGTTAACATGGCTATCATTCAGAGAGCGTTCAGCTGCCTCCAATCGCCGACCATTGCTTACACAGGTTCCCGGAGCTGGTCATCTGCCTCTGCTGAAAGACGGGGAGGTAGGATGCGGTGCGTCCGGGCTCCGTGTCCAGGCCCAGTCCAGCCCGCCAGCCGGCCTCTTCTCTCACTGTCTGGGCCGAGCGTGCCGCCGGATCCCGCTACCTCCAGGCGGCCGTTTGTCCGTTAGCTGCTCTCCGCCGACTGGCTCGATCTGTTCAATCAGTCAGTGTACGCTCCCCAGCGTCACATACCCACCCTGGGCTGAGGCGAACCGAGGGGGTGGGGGCAACAACCACCCGGATCCTCCCTCTCAGCCCCTCCGCACCAACTGGTGTCCGAAGCTCAGAGCCACGCCGCGCCCCCACCAGCGACAGGCAGCTCCCGTCACTGCCCGTCCCACTATCTGCTGCCCCTAGTGCTGGGAGGACTTCCTTTTCACCACGCTCACTGCTGCCTCTAGAAGGACCTTCTTCTGTCCACCCACCCATTGCAACAAAATACTCACTCTGCTGCAGAGAGGACCTCCTTCATTGACCAGCCCCCATAAACAAAACACACATTGCACCTGGGAGGACCTCCTTTGCCCGTGCACGCTGCTGCCCTTATTGCTAGGAGGGCCTCTTTTGCATCTCCTTCCCCCTTCACTACTGGCCATGCTGTTGGGAAGATTTCCACCTGCTCTCACCCCCCCCCCCCCCCCCCCACGAAACCGGTTGCTGGGAGAACATATTTTCTCCATACTGACTGCTACCCTTCCTGCTGGATGGGCCGCTTTCTCCCAGACAATGCAATGAGAGGACTTCTTTTTGTCTACGCACTGCTGTCCCTGCCGCTGAATGACCTTCTTTTCCTGCACACTCTCTGGTACTCCCTGCTGCAAGGAGGATCTCCTTGCCCTAAACAGTTCATTACTGCGAGGAAGACCCTCTTTCCTCCTGTACTGGACGCAAGTAGAAATATATTAATGAGACTTGATACCTATTACATGATGGGGTTGCAGGGTGACCAAGACTGTGAACTCACTATTCAAGGGTATTCAATGTTTCAGAAAAATAGGAAAAGGTGTGGGTGGCTTTGTTAATAATAGAAGGTATCCACGCAGTGGTCAGTAATAATATAGGTGCAAAAGGTCATGATGTGGAATCGGTTTGCATGAAAATAAGGAAAAGCAAGAAAAAGAAATCAGAGGTGGGAGTTTTCAGTTAGCCCCACTTAACTGTAGGACAGAGAATAAGTCAGCACATAATTGGGACATGTAAGGAGAGCACTACAGTTGTCATGGATGATTTTAATCTGAATATTGATTAGACAAATTAGAATGGCAAGAGTGGCATGGAAGACAAATTTTTGGAGTGCATCATGATTGCATTTTAGAGCAGTACATCATACAAAACAGCCAGGAACAGGCTATTATAGACATAGTAATGTGTAATGAGATAGGATTAATCAGAGATCCCATAGTTAAGGATCCTCCAGGGAATCACAGTCAAAACGTGATAAAATCACAAATTCAGTTTGAGCGAGTTGGGCGGCACAGTGGTTAGCACTGCTGCCTCACAGCACCAGCAATCTGGGTTCAATTCCACCCTAGGGTGACTGTCCATGTGGAGTCTGCACATTCTCCCCGTGTCAGCGTGGGTTTCCTCCCACAGTCCAAAGATGTGTGGGTTAGGTGAATTGGCCATGCTAAATTGCCCATAGTGTTGAGGGATGTGAAGATTAGGTCGGATGTTCTGCGGTTTGGTGTAGAATTGTTGGGACAAAAGGCCTTTTTTCACACTGCAGGGACTCTATGAGTCCAGGTTGGGGATCAAACAAGTATCCTTAGCTTAAATAAGGGCGATCAAAGATTGTGAAGAAAATGTTGTCTTGAGTGGGTTGTATAAATGGACAAAAAAGAAAGTCAGTGCACATGCAGTGGCTGATATTTTATAATGCTCAGTGTCTTGGTGAAGGCATGCATAGATTTGGTGTACAGGTTTGGTCCCCATATTCAAAAATGAGCAAGCATCGGAAGATATTCAAAAGTGGCTCACTACGTTGCTTAGGTCGGATGTTCTGCGGTTTGGTGTAGAATTGTTGGGACAAAAGGCTTTTTTTTCACACTGCAGGGACTCTATGAGTCCAGGTTGGGGATCAAACAAGTATCCTTAGCTTAAATAAGGGCGATCAAAGATTGTGAAGAAAATGTTGTCTTGAGTGGGTTGGATAAATGGACAAAAAAGAAAGTCAGTGCACATGCAGTGGCTGATATTTTATAATGCTCAGTGTCTTGGTGAAGGCATGCATAGATTTGGTGTACAGGTTTGGTCCCCATATTCAAAAATGAGCAAGCATCGGAAGATATTCAAAAGTGGCTCACTACGTTGCTTCCCAGGATGAAGAGTTTGACTTATCAAAAACAGATAAACAGGTCCTTATTCATTAGAGTTTAGAAGAATGAGTGGTGATCTTATTGAAACACACAAGATTCTGAGAGTGTTTGACAGGACAGATTTTAGGAAGATGGCCACTCAGTGCTGCCTCACCATGCCAGAGACCCGGGTTCAATTCCATCCTTGAACAACTGTCTGTGTGAAGTTTGCACATTCTCCTTTTGCTTGGGTGGGTTTCCTCTAGGCGCTCCAGTTCTCTTCCACAGGCAAAAGATGTACATGTTAAGTGGATTGGCTGTGCTACATTACCCATAGCGTTCAGGGATATGCAGGCAAGGTGGATTAGCCATGGGAAATGCAGGGTCACATGGATAGGGTAGGGAGGTGGGTCTGAGTGAAAATCTCTTTGGAGGGTAGGTGTGGACTCATTGGACAAAATGAGTTGTTTCCACACTGCAGGGATTCTATGGATTCACTAGTTAGGGAATCTTGAAATAGAGGACATAGTTACAGAATAAGGGGACACTTGTATTCAAAACTTGTATTTATTTTCAGATATGAAGGATTTCCATGTTTAAAGAGGAGGTAGATAGATTTTTGAAATATCAGGCATTTGACAACTATGAAAGAGGAGTTGAGGTCTGGGACGGATCAGTTATGTTCTTGAATAGTAGGGCAGATTGCGAGACCGTGTGGCGTCCTTCTATTTTTTATGTTCTTAGGTTCAGAACCTAGGAGTTCGGGTACATAATTCTTTGAAAGCTTCATCACTCATAGACAGGGTGCTTAAGAAGGCTTCACCATGCATGCCTTCATAGCTCAGATCATTAAAAATAGGAGTTGCGAAGTCATGTTTAGATTGTACAGGACATTGATGAGGCCAGTTTTGGAGTACTGTGTATAATTCTGGTTGCTGTACTATACGAAGGATATTATTAAATTAGAGAGGGTTCAGAAAAAATTTTCCAGGATGTTGCTGGAACTGTAGGATTTGAGCTATAAGGATAGGATAGGACTTTTTTGCTGGAGTATAAGAGGTTGAGAGTTGACTTTGTAGAGGTTTATAAAATCACGAGGGGCATAGATAAGGTGAGTAGCAAAGTTCTTTTCCTGAGGGTGATGGAGTTCAAAACTAGGGAGCATATTTTTAAGGTGAAAGGAGAAGGATTTAAAAAGAGACCTGATAAACAACTTTTTCGCACAGAGGATATGTGGATTGAATGGCCAGAGGAAATGGTGGATTCAGGTACAATTACAACATTTAAAGGACATTTGCATAGGTATATAAACAGGAAGTGTTTAGGGAGATATAAGCCAAATACAGGCAATTGGAACTAGTTTAGTTTGGGAAAATTAGTCAGCATGGATGAGTTGAACCAAAGGGCCTGTTTTCATGCTATATAACTCTCTGAATCTAGGCACTCATGGCCACCTGCTGCTGGGCCAACCTCTTTTCCTGCTACTCAATGTTGCACTTGCTGCTAGGCAGATCTTCTTCTTACGCCAGACCTCATCACGTACCTGCTCACCATTGCCTGCTTGGAGAACCTTCATGTGCCACTCTGCATTCAGACTGCTGTTGGGATGACTTCCAATATGCACCCTACTCTTACCCAACCAACTGTTGATGGGAGGATCTCCTCCTTCACCCCTTCTCCCTGCTCACTGGTGCCTTTTCTCCTCACTCATTGCTGCCCTTTGGCAAGGACATGGTGCTGGCCCATGTTGGTTCATTCATTACAAAACATAATTGTTTCGTAATAAAATCTGAAAGAACTGTGGATGCTGTAAATCAGGAACAAAAACAAAGTTGCTGGAAAAGCTCAGCAGGTTTGGCAGCATCTGTGAAGAATAAAACAGAATTAACGTTTCGGGTCCAGTGACCCTTCCTCAGAAATGGACCCGAAGCATTGACACTGTTTTTTCCTTCACAGATGCTGCCAGACCTGATCATTTTTTCTTAGCTACATCTGCAGCTAGATGCATTGACCACTCAATTATGAAGTCCATTCTGAAAGTTTCTTATCTTCAACATTCACTTACTCACTCGCTCCAACATTTTAGTACTGCTGAATGATGCCATTTTTCTTACTATACAGCATTGTCTACACTTCAAAGCTACTTCATTCACCGCAGATAACAAGGTGTAGAGCTGGATGAACAAAACAGGCCAAGCAGCATCAGAGGAGCAGGAAAGCTAATGTTTAGGGCCCGAAATGTCAGCTTTCCTGCTCCTCTGATGCTGCTTGGCCTGTTGTGTTCATCCAGCTTTACACTTTGTTACCTCAGATTTTCTAGCATCTGCAGTCCCTACTATCTCATTCCCCATAGAGTGCTTTGAGGCAGCTGGTGCTTGTAAAATAAACTATTTAAAATTTTCCTTTAAATAAATTATTAGGACAGTAATAGAGGACATTTTCCTTTGACAAATAAATTGACTTCACAGTCCTCACTACATTTTTTTTACATAGCTCTTTGCAAGATATATAATGGAAAGCACTTCTGTAAGTTTGTCACTTTGTGATTGCACACTTGTGGAAAACTAAGCACCACCACTATCTCAAGGACAGCTGGGGATGGGCAAGGAACACATGCTAGTGATGCCAATGTCCATGAATGAATTTGAAAAAAATAACAGTAGCAACACATTAGCACCTTAAATTTGCTCCACAATTTGCACTGTAGGGAAAATGCTCCACCCAACACCTTTCAATGATCATATACAATGAGTAGTGGAGTTTAAAAGCAACAAGGATTGTGACATGTTTGTTATTTCACTATATAAGCAATACTAAACTTAAGTATTATATAAAAGTAAGGACAAAATTTATGACAGTAGTAAAATGTGGATTACCGACTTTCAACTTCCATAATCTGATTTTAATACCTGGGACTTTCAGGGTGAACTGAAATGGTTTAACAAAGGAAACATTAACGTAAGAATTTTGTTCACTTGGTCTTGGCCTGAATCAAGTTTCAGGAAACCAATGTGGAATAAACAAAATCATCTGAACTAAAATTAACATTTCTATCAGAAGAGACAAACTTTCCAGGGATGAAGACACTTACATTTCCAATATTTACTTTACTCATGAATGATAAGTTTCATATATTGAAGATGAAAGACAGTCTGGAAACAATGACCCCAGTCCCAGGAAGTCACAAATGAACTGTATTTCCAGCAACTGCTTGAGCAAAGCAGGGGTAGGCTTTGTATTGGTCCAACTGAAAGAAGCTCACTTTCATTGCTTTTACCTGGAAAGTTCAAAGTAAGTGCTGACAACACAAATTGGTGAAATAAACAAAGCCTGGGAGCTCAAAGATAGCTGCAGTGTTCACAGCTGGTAAGCAACTTGGTCACAGCTTAATACCTGGGGAAAGGACTTTAAACTCCATATACTTTATCTCCTTCTTTGTATTGAATACAGTTCTCTTTTTAGCTTTGTACTTCTATTGTGTTTTCGATGTTTTGCCTGAACTATTTTTCTCGTTGTAATCAAGTTATAAAAGGGACAGTGAGTTTAAGATCTACAATTTGTTTTGTAGTAGTGCCTGACTATGATGTGGGTCGGAACCTCTGGTGCAGCCCCTTTAGAAGCTTGTGTTCCACCCGGAAAACTGAAGGCGGGAACAAGATGGCGCGATGTATTCATGGCGGAATCAGCGTTCGAGGAGGATAAGACGATTAAATCAGTTGTAATTCAACTAAACAAGAAATGCGACTCCCTTACTGGACTAGCAGGAAAACAGAAAATAAACGAAGATGTTTGCCAAACCTTTTCGCGTCAAGTCCAACACAGCGATCAAAGGGTCGGATAGGTGAGCTCATGGTGTCCGCTGGTGGTGTGTTCCGCGGCCGGGCCTGGGGAGAGGATGACCGCCTTAGAGGTGAAACATTCATCTCGTTGACAAATAATCGGAATCAGTAAACTCCAGGACGTCAGAATATAATATTCACACGTCAATGCCACGGTCACCCCAGCAGCTAAACTGCAGTCTCGGAGTTACCGTTTTGACTCGCATTATCCTGTTAATTTTCAGTAGTGGAAGTTTGTTTTGTGTTTTTTTGCATAGAACGTCTTATAATTTTCAGTCACGTATCTTAGGAGACCTTCAGGGACTCGTGAAACCAGCCTAACCTCACGCCTCCTTTATTTTGTCCCTACACTAATTGCAAAGTCGTTTTTTTTTTTGTTATGGACATGGACAGTTAGTTTCACCCACGATACGCGATGAGTGCAAGGAAAACTCAGACTTGTATCTGTTGTAGTGCATGTCACAAGCTAGGGACGACCCAGAGTAACATGACATGGGGAAAAGTGTGTTAAATTCATCTTGTATGAAAATCTCCCATCATAGCCTAACCTTTGTATCCGCAGGACAGCTTGTTTTAGCCCGAACTTAGACACTGGGACACATTAAGGAAGGGGAAAGTTATCTGAATATATTGTATCAGAAGGCGGCCACACCCCTTAGGATAGGGTCATCTGATTTGGTCCCTGGTCAGGGTGATTGTGACTGTGACTGCAAGTGAGGTAACAAGATCCAGAAGACAGAAGTGCTGGAGTCTCAACCTTTGCTATTGTCCAAAAGGTTTGAGGTTCTTTCTGTGTGTTTAGATGAGAGTGAGAACAGCAGGGTGGATAACATTGGAATTCAGAAACCCATTCAAATAGCTATAGCAAAAAGAAGAGTTGCCATGGTAAGGCACAGTATTGGAAGATTGATTGACATTATTATCTGCAGTGAAGACCGAGTGTCCAGAAGGTTGTGTAGCCTGTACAAGGATTTGGGAACCTGTTCAGGGCTGGAAATAAACTGGCAGAGAGAGAGGGCACGTCTGGTTATCATGGTCCACTTAGGTACCATTGACGTAAGCAGGGCGAGGAAAGAGGTTCTGCCTAAGTGCCAAATTAAGAAGCTATAATCTGTCAAAGTACTTCTATGAACTTCTTCCAACACACTACATCGTTCTTAGATAAGGTGATCCATACTATGCACAGTAATCCAAATGTGGTCTCATCGATGCCTTATATGTCTGAAACATACTTTTGTGTTCAATTCCACTCACGATAAATTATAACAGTGTTTGTTTTCTTAATTACTTACTGCACATGCATAAATCTTCTTTGATACATGCAGTCAGGATACCAGATCCGTCAGCATCAGAGAACTCTGCAATCTCAGAACATAAAGTTTGTTTTTTTATTCTTCCTGTCAAAATTGGCATTTTCACATAATTCAATGTTATACTCCTTTTGCTAGATTTTTGCCCCACTCACTCAACCTATCCATGTGTCTTTGTACGTAAAAAGTTGCTGGAAAAGCTCAACAGGTCTGGCAGCATCTGTGAAGAAAAAATCAGTGTTAATATTTTGGGTCCTCAGAACCATATGTCTTTATAGTCTCCTGTCCTTTTTTTCACAACTACTTTTTTTTATTATTAGGTTTTATTGTCACATGTACTCAAGTACAGGAGTGCAGTAAAAACTTTAGTGTCGCCTCTCACCTTGGGTGCAAAGTACCTAGGTACAAATCATCATCATAGAATCTCTACAGTGTGGAAATAGGCCCTTTGGCCCAACAAGTCCACATCAATCCTTGGAGTATCCCATCCCCCTATAACCCACCTAAGTTACATATTCCTGAATACTGCGGGCAATTTAGCATGGCCACTTCACCTAGTCTGCGCATCTTTGGACTGTGGGTGGAAACCGGAGCACCCGGAGGAAACCCACGCAGACATGGGGAAAATGTGCACACTCCACACTGACAGTTGCCCAAGGCTGGAATCGAATCTGGGTCCCTGGTGCTGTGAGGCAGCAGTGCTAACCAATGAACCACTGTGTGAGAAAGAAAGAAAGAAGAAAAAAGTTACATTACCTTAACAGTGATTCAATGCACAATTGAGAAAATAAGACCTACAGTTAAAAGGATAAACATTACCATATTGCAGTACATCAGTCCAGGGGCTTCCGCATGTGGTCTGATTGGCCTCACAAGCCACTGACTGCCCATCCCGATCCTCAGACCAACAACTGTCCTACTATGCTCTAATGCCTCCAGCCCACTTCACTCCAGCCATCAGCCGCTGCGCACTGCGCCATGCCCGCTTTGCTCTGGCCCTCTGCCACTCCATACTGCTGTATGCCTCCAGCCCACTCCGCTCCGGCCTCTCGGCCACTCCGCACGACTCCATGCCTCTAGCCCATTTCACTCTTTTGACCCAAGTTGACATCATTTACAAATTTAACAGCCCTATCTTTGCTCCCTTCATCCATACCATTTACATAAATTGCAAAATAGTCAGGCTTCAGCACTGGCCTCTGTGATACGTCAGTCTTACATTTTGCTAACCAGAAAATGACCCATTCGTGGATATGCAATGGTTTCTGTTAGCTAGCCAACTTTCTATCCATGCTAATATAATACGCTGTTACACCAGGGCTTCCCAATGTAGTGGCTAGGACCCAAACAGGGCTTATAAACTAAAATTTGGGGGTTGTGAAATTAAAGATAGTAACAGCTGATTGAAGTTCTAAACAAATTACAATAGCCATGTTACTGCTGTAACGTGCCCTTGTTCTCAGTTCTCACTGAGGGGTCTCATTAATTTTCATGCCCCTAAAATAGAGTCACAGTGGAAGAAAGTTGGGAACCCAAGAACAGAAGTTCTTATTTTCCACAATAATCTTCAATGTGGCATGTTTATCAAATGAATTCTAAAAATCTAAATCCACTATATCTAACTGTTTCCCCTTAAATTACAACATGTTCCTACTTACAGAATTCAGCTGGTTAAACATGATTTCTCTTTAACAAAAACCTGTTGACTCTTGCTGATAACCTTGAACTTTTCTATGTTCCCTGCTATAACTTTGTTGATAACAGCTTTTCCATGTTCAGATATGTATATGGCCTCGGGTTGATTTGTTTCAGGATTTACAAGCCTTAAACCACACTGAAATAGAAAGTGTGGGGTAAAATTCTGGCAAGGAAGAAATCCTATAAATGTTTTTACTTGTTTGTAGATGGGCAAGTGGAGGGAAGGCACTTGTCATCTCCTTTTGCTTGACTTTGGATGGTGGGAGACAGGGTACTTGTATTAAATGTAGTTTCAGCTTATAATAACTTTAAATAATTTCAAATCAATGGAATGGGCAGTACATTTGTACTTAGACCAAAAATGACAAGTTGCTTCTATTGTTGGCAATCTGATCCAAAATTCAATTATGTTAAAGATTAGGAGATAGCAAGATCTGCAGATGCTGAAATCAGAGTCAATACAGCATGGAACCGGAGGAACACAGTACGTCAGGCAGCATCAAAGAAGTAGGAAAATTGATGTTTCGGGGAAGGTTGAATTTCCCGCTCCTCTGATGCTGCCTGATCCGCTGCAATCCTTCAGCTCCACACTGATGTCAGAGATTGTTTGTTTGGTGACTGGGTACTTTACTTTTGAGGTCTACGTGCCAATAGATCAGAATTGGCAGTGGTTGGGGCAGGCAGGGGGAGAAAAAAAAATGTTATTGCTGATGTGCAAAGCATCAAGTAATATACTTGGAGATTGATTAATTTTATAACTCTTACCTTTATTACCAAAAGTATTTTGAACAAAAGGTGTATCACCTGCGTAAAGTGGGCTTGGAGAAGATGCTCCCGCTAGGAGGAGAGTGTATAACAACTTAAGGAATTTTTTTTCCCACGAATGCAAATTAAGAATTGTGGGCACAAAGCAATCATCACAACATTGTGATCTTGGGTTCTGATCTTTTTAAATGTTTCTGAAGAAAATTAATTGCATAATAAGACACACCACCAGTGATAAAACTCCTTCTTATCTGATTTGAATAAAGCTCTTTCTCAATGGCCGATTCAATAAAAGCAAATTTGGGATCCATAACTAGATGAGTGGCAAACTGCTGTCCGACTTTCAAGTTCTACTAGGACTTTTTTTTTTATTTCTTCAGTGTTTGAAAGTGAGCATTACCTTCAGAAATTGCAAGACTGTTTTCAATCATAACACTGTAGAGCTGGAGGAACGCAGCAAGCCAGGCAGCATCAGAGGAGCAAGCAAGCTGAGGTTTCAGGTCGGGGCCCTTCTTCAGAAAAAATTTCTCCAGCTCCACACTTATCTCTGACTCCAGCATCGGCAGTTCTTACTATCTCTGTTTTCCATTAATTGTTTACAGTTGTTATCAGTGCATAGAACTTGGAGCATGAACAGCTGTATAGTTAGAGTGGAATAGTAATTTATTAGCGAGTTTTTGGGTTTGAAGTACTGCACGTGACTGTTTAGTTACAGGTAATAGAGCATATAATTGTATGGACATATAGGATACCGCTTTCATGTCATGCACTGCTAAGTAGGTAGAGACATCAGAATATTATTATACTTAGAAAAAAGCTTTTCATGGAGAATATGCAGATAGGTTTGGACAAGCCATTGAAAATCAATCATTTAAATCAAGAGAACAAGAAAGTTCAGTCTTATTCCAACGCAATGTAATTGCACACTTTGAGGATGGAAATCCAAATGTAAGGTTATGGTTGAAATTAATATTTCAGCAAAGTGTAAGGAATTGTTATTTTAAGCAACCCACCAAATTGCTTGTCATTCCCCAGGAGGAAGCTCAAGGCTGACGTACAGTCTGCCTTTCCATCTTTATCCAGTGCTGAGCTATCACATCTCATACCAAATAAGGAGGAGCTCAATGTGGTGAAAATGTATTTGCATAAAGGAGACGTGGTGACTGCCTATGTTTTGAGTAAGAGCCCCATCTTCTTTGAAATGAACAAGAGACTTTATCCAACAGGTGCGTATGTGTTCTAAAAAGCTTTTATTTTCTGCTGGCATCACATACATTAAAAAAAACACAAAACTGTTGTTTGTAACAAAATTTTGGAATATCCACAATCCTGTCACTTAGTTTGGCCTCTCAAATGTAATATATTTTGCTCAGGTATAAAAGGGAGTTTGCTTTGAATTACTGCGAGGAATCCATGTGCCAAAGTTTCTTACTAATAGACAGAGCTGCAGACTGCGTTGTGCAAATTGAGAATATCTGCCCAATTCTTTTGCTCTGACCAGAGAATTTTTTTTTTCTTGGAATGCTCATAATAGCTCTAGCTCACTTCCGCACAGCTTTTCAACCTTTGATTGTATTAAATTATCATTTTGGAGGACTGTTACAGTGAAGTGCCTGCTTTAACTCAGGAGCACAAAAGCTGACATTTCGAGCCCAGACCCTTCATCAGAGAGGTGGATGGGGTGAGGGTTCTGGAATAAATAGGGAGAGAGGGGGAGGCAGACCGAAGATGGAGAGAAAAGAAGATAGGTGGAGAGGAGAGTATAGGTGGGGAGGTAGGGAGGGGATAGGTCAGTCCAGGGAAGACGGACAGGTCAAGGAGGTGGGATGAGGTTAGTAGGTAGGAAATGGAGGTGCGGCTTGAGGTGGGAGGAAGGGATGGGTGAGAGGAAGAACAGATTAGGGAGGCAGAGACAGGCTGGGCTGGTTTTGGGATGCAGTGGGAGGAGGCGACGAACTGGGCTGTTTTTGGGATGCGGTGGGGGAAGGGGAGATTTTGAAGCTGGTGAAGTCCGCATTGATACCATATGGCTGCAGGGTTCCCAAGCGGAATATGAGTTGCTGTTCCTGCAACCTTCGGGTGGCATCATTGTGGCAGTGCAGGAGGCCCATGATGGACGTGTCATCTAAAGAATGGGAGGGGGAGTTGAAATCATTCGCGACTCGGAGGTGCAGTTGTTTGTTGCGAACCGAGCGGAGGTGTTCTGCAAAGCGGTCCCCAAGCCTCCGCTTGGTTTCCCCAATGCAGAGGAAGCCACACCGGATACAATGGATACAGTATACCACATTAGCAGATGTGCAGGTGAACCTCTGCTTGATATGGAAAATCATCTTGGGGCCTGGGATAGGATAGGCTTGGGGACTGCTCGGTCCTACTTCACTGCCAGATGACAAATACGTCCCTGACTAGATCTTTCCCCGGTGCTGGTTGGTGCTGCCGGCTGATGCCTTTTGTAACTCCAAACTGTATTTAATGTCAGTTTGTTCCTGCCAGACATGATGGTAAATTGGAAGTTTAGTCTGAGCACACTCCTCTGTGTGCCACCTCTAGCAGAAAGCACACGCAAGGACAGAAATGTAACGGACCAAAGTAGAACAAACGAAAGCAGAGATAAGGGACAAAAATATGTTGATGTAAGGAGAGAGAAATAGGAACAGCACCATAAACACACACCTAGAAAATGAATAAGTACAGGATAGGAAAGGGACATATAGATATATTTTGGTGACTTTGAAGTGACCATCAGTAGCAGGCAGTGGTGTTCGTCATGCGATTTTGTTTTTATTTGTGCACTCTGTACCATAAGATTTACTTGAACAACTTTTCTTTTAATTTCTTTGTTTCACAATCAGCCTAATTGTCTGTCATCACTATTGTTTGGGAAAACAAATGGATCTGTTTCTATAATAATATAAATATAATTTACAGTAAATATTATCCCATAAATTAACCAATATGTTGAGTAATTTTATAATATTGCAGGACGCAAATTAATCATGTTAAAAATAACATGATGAGTTAAAGTAGATCTGCTTCAATGAAGACATCTGGTCTATGAGCAAAGTATATGTGACTGTAGCAAATGCAAACTTATAATTTACTAACATTGGGCGAAATACCCCCCTTAAGTAAATATGATAATGGTTCTTTCTTCTGTAGACATTGGCCCAGATGTTCTGATAACCAGATAGTCATTGGAGAAGGAGAGACTGGAGTTGCTGTCAGAACAACACACAAACCAGACATAGCAGACTGTCTGGGAATTGCCCAAGAAATTGAAGATTCTCATGAGCATTTCCCGTGCATCCAGAAATCTCCTAAAGAACCCAATGAAAATCAATTGCCAACAAGAAATTGTTAAATGAAGTTTCATAGGACTATGGAACACTTTTGTGTAACCGATTAACCAAACAGGAATAAAACGAAGAACTGTGGATTCTGAAAATCTGAAACAAAAACAGAAGTTGATGCAGAAGTTCAACAGGACTGGCAACATCTATGGAGATTGAGGAGACTTAACTTTTTGAGTCCAGTAACCCTTCAAGATTGGCATATCTGGAAGAGCTGTGACAGTGAATTAAACACTAAAACAAAACAAAGTGCTGGGGATGCTGAAGATCTGAAACAAAAACAGAAATTTGGCCAGAATGGCAGCATCTGTGGGGAGAAAGCAGAGTTGATCTTTTGAGTCCAGTGACCCTTCAAGGGTATGCCTACACTTTGAAGAAGTTCTCTTCCCCTGTCTAGCGGGATTTCCTTTCTAGCCTTTCTTCTCCTTTGCCATCATTGCTTTTGTTCTTGCTGCAAGTGTCTGACAAGAGTATTTGTGAAAACTTGTTCCAGCCTCATCTCATTCCTCAGTGACTGCCTCTTGCTCAGACTCACCCTACTTGGCTTCCAACTGAAGTTTCATTTCTCGTGTCTTGAATCCACCCAGGATCACAGCTATCTATGTGATGTACAAAACCTATCAGCCAGCTGTTCCGGCTGCATGCTGAGATCCAAAATCAGTGCCAACAGCCACTGGATGTACAGACTTAACCTCTACATCTTTTCTTAATTCACTTAGACGTGGGTGTCACTGGTTGACCAGCATTTATTGCCCATAAAAACCAAAAGAACTCCGGTGACCCGAAGAAGGATCACCGGACCCAAAACTTTAACTCTGTTTTCTCCTCCACAGCTGCTGCCAGACCTGCTGAGCTTTTCCAGCAACTAGTTTTGTTCGTCACTTGTTGCCTATACCTAGTTGCTTCTGTAAAGGTAGCGGTGAGATGCCGCCTTGAACAGCTGCAGTCCTGTGCTCTGGTTAACCCGCAATGTCCTTGGGGAGGAATTCCAGGATTTTGACCCAGAAACAGTGAAGAAAAGGTGATATTCAGGATGACGAGTGGCTTGAAAGGGTACTTGCAGGTGGCAGTATTTCCAAGTATCTGCTGCTCTTGTCTTTCAAGATGGAGGTGGTCGTGGGTCTGAAAGGTGCTGTGAAAGGATCTTTTGGTGAGTTTCTGCAGTGCACCTTGTATGCACTTGAATGTCAAAGGGCTGTGATTAGACTTTTTTCGAGCAGAAATGGTCATTGCTTGGCATTTGTGTGGAGTGAATGTTATTTGCTATTGTCAGCCAAGCCTGGGCATTCCAGATGGTGTTGTATTTGAACATGGACTGCTTCAGTATCTGAGGGGTTGCAAATAGTACTGAATATTGTGCAATCATCAGTGAACGTCCCCATTTTTAACCATATGATGGAGGGAAGATCATTGAAGCAGCTGAAGATGGTTGGGCCTAAGGCACTACCCTGAGAAGCTCCTGCAGAGATGCCCTGGAGGTGAAGTGACTGATCTCCAGTAACCACGACCATCTTCCTATGTGCCAGATATGACTCCAACTAGCAGAGAGTTTGCCCCTGATATCCATTGATTCCAATTTTACTAGGGCGACTTGATGCCATACTCCATCAAATGCAACTTTGATTTGAGGGGCTGTAACTCTCACCTCACCTCTGGGATTCCGCTCTTGTCCCTTGTCAGGATGGGGGCGTGGTTTGAAGATTGAGTACAGTGAGCAGTGGTTGTCAGTGGATGTGTAATAAATTGTGTGTCATCCTAATTGTAACACAAGGTTCAGACTAGGTGGACATTCCAAGTTTCAATTTATCTTTTCTAACGTGAAATGCAGTGCCCTGAATTGGGTGATGATTATGCTAAACCTCTGGCTGGAGATAGCCCGTGACAGGGAGAGAAGGGGGTGTGGGGGTTGCTGGGGGGAAGAGAGACAGAGAGAGAGAGAGAGACATAATGCAGCTGCTGTGAATAGTGGGGAAAGACCCATATTTATGCTAGTGGGAAAACAGTGAGTGCTGGCTCTTTTTTAAAATGAAGATGATGGAACAGAAGGAACTTTTGGAAATTCAATGAACGAGCTGCTGAATTAGCCATTGCAGGTGGAAGTCACAGGGATGATTCAGTGTAAGTGGTGTAAGGAATTTAGATGTGTGAACAAATTTTATAGCACGACTGTCAAATTGTAGCAAAATCAAAATATTTAGTAAGTGTAAAATAGGATATAATAAACATGACAAGAATAACCACTGCTCAACAGATTATACTTCTGGCTTTGGATATGGACCAACAAACCGCGCAAGAATTTAAGATAATAAAGTGTGAAGCTGGATGAACACAGCAGGCCCAGCAGCATCTCAGGAGCACAAAAGCTGACGTTTTGGGCCTAGACCCTTCATCAGAGAGGGGGATGGGGTGAGGGTTCTGGAATAAATAGGGAGAGAGGGGGAGGCGGACCGAAGATGGAGAGAAAAGAAGATAGGTGGAGAGGAGAGTATAGGTGGGGAGGTAGGGAGGGGATAGGTCAGTCCAGGGAAGACGGACAGGTCAAGGAGGTGGGATGAGGTTAGTAGGTAGGAGATGGAGGTGCAGCTTGGGGTAGGAGGAAGGGATGGGTGAGAGGAAGAACAGGTTAGGGAAGCAGAGACAGGTTGGATTGGTTTTGGGATGCAGTGGGTGGAGGGGAAGAGCTGGGCTGGTTGTGTGGTGCATTGGGGGAGGGGACGAACTGGGCTGGTTTTGGGATGCGGTGGGGGAAGGGGAGATTTTGAAGCTGGTGAAGTCCACATTGATACCATTGGGCTGCAGGGTTCCCCGTGCAAGAATTTAGACTGGATTTGTGTCAAACTTGAGTAGCTTCTTCAAAGTTCTATGCTGAGACTTCAGTAGCTCTCAGATTCTGGGTAGAGCTAAGCAACACCAGCTATCCATTGCCTTTTGGATCTTTTTTCTATCTGCTGCAATAATTTAACCTTCTTTCTTATAACCAAAATAATTAATATGTCTCCTCACCTTACAAAATCATGTGAGACAATTGACCTGTTACCAGTGTACCCAGTAGCCAGTCCTTGTGTTGTTCTATGTTAATCTGATATCACACAAGTTTCAATGCTCACAGTTACAGCCTAATTCTGAATAACTTGGTTCTGTCTTATACAATTGCAGCTGTTACTTTATGCAAACATATGTATGTTCAACCATGTACACAGGATAAAGTTAGAAAAAGTTCATTTGGAGTTGAACTCTAATATTTGAGGTTGAGCATTTAAATTACATAAGTGCAGTGTGTTGTGAGTGGAGCTGCACAAGCATGTCATTAGTACATTTTGTTTAATTTAGTTCATGTTAATTGTACTTTGTTACAGTAAAACACTGAAAAGATGAAAACTTGTCCTGTGGTTATATCCATTGTCAATTACTGTACTGAGTAAAACTGTTCACTGTTTGATAGTTGAGTAACTATTGGTCATGTTCATTATAAGCATCTCATATAACCAGTTCGTTATCATTTTTAAGCCTATGTGAATTGTTCTGATCGTGTGATTATGTGGGCAAGTTTAAAACAGATTATTAGATCAGTTGCTGTTTTACATTCTTCTTGTTGAAAATGAGGAGATATGTTTAATTGGCAGTTGATCTGATGGTGCCCATTTCACACTACTCGTCAGTGTCAGAATTCCTTTTCCCCATGACAAATGTAGTTTAATAATTTAACCTGTTTATTTCTGTTGGACAGTGTATACCCTGTGGTCCTGCCCAGATCTCCTGGCTGCTTTCACAACATGGCCTGTTGTACTGACAAAACTCGCTGGAGGAGCAGGTGAGGCATCTGAATCACAGAGGCTCAAAAACATGTTGTAAAGAGACAGAATTATAATAATTATGGCCCGTGTAATAATTCACACTTATGTTTATTTTGATACTGTATTAATTTGAATGTGTAGAGATAAGCAAAAGTTCAGATAAGAACTAAATTTTAAGGAACTCATTCATGTCTTTAATTTCACTTTAAGCTCAAAATCTTTAATATCACTGCCTTTCAAATGTATCAGCCAGTTCTGTAAATTACCTTGTGTGTTTCTTCCTGTTGATTAATTTGTGACTATTTTCGTTTAATTTTGTAATTTTTCCGGTTTATTTCACCCTAATTATGGAGAAGTCATCACAAGTCATTGAGTCCATTTGTCGGATTATGTTTAGGAATACACTTTTGGGAAATTTAATGGAAGATACCAATTTCATGGGAGACACAAAAGTTCTCTATTTTTAGGAAAGAAGCACCTTCTTTGTGAGTCAGCAACAACTTACAGAATGCTTTTAATAAAACATCAAATGTGCTTCACATGCGCATTATAAAACAAGATGGCTCACATAGAAAAAGATCCGGCCAGATGAACAATAGCTTGGTCATAGAATTAAGTTAAAGAAATGCCTTAAAGGAACAGAACAAGTTAGTGATTTGCGCAGAGTGCACTCCAGATCTTTGAGTGCAGCCAAATATGGTGGAAGAATTAAAACTAGGAGGATTACAAAAAGCCAGAATTAGAGAAGCACAGACATCTTAGCTGTAATATTGCCTTACATGCCTTGCTGTCTTCCCACATCTTCCAAACCAGGAATGCCTGAGCGTGAGATAACAAAGTGTGGAGCTGGATCAACACAGCAGGCCAAGCAGCATCTTAGGAGCACAAAAGCTGACGTTTTGGGCCAAGACACCTCTTCAGAAAAAAGGGGAGGGGGTGAGGGTTCTGAAATAAATAGGGAGAGAGGGGGAGGCAGATCACAGATGGATAGAGGAGAAGATAGGTGGAGAGGAGACCGACAAGTTAAAGGGGCGGGGATGCAGCCAGTAGAGGTGAGTGTAGATAGGGAGGTAGGGAGGGGATAGGTCAGTCCAGGGAGGACGGACAGGTCAAGGGGGCGGGATGAGGTTAGCAGAAAGGAAATGCGGGTGCAGCTTGAGGTGGGAGGAAGGGATAGGTGAGGGGAAGGTTGGGGGAGGGGAGATTTTGGCGCTTGTGAAATGTGGCGTACTGCATTCACTGTACCTGTTTGGCCTCCTCTACACTGGGGAAACCAAGCAAGGTTTGGGGACTGCGTTGCAGAACACCTATGCTCGGTTCACAATAAACAACTGGTCCTCCCGGTCGCAAACCATTTCAACTCCCCCCCCCCCCCCCCCCCCTCCCTATCCTTAGACGACATGTCCATCCTGGGCCCCCTGCAGTGCCACAACGATGCCACTCGAAGGTTGCAGGAATAGCAACTCATATTCTGCTTGGGCACCCTTGCAGCCCAATGGTATCAATGTGGATTCCACAAGCTTCAAAATCTCCCCTCCCCCTACTGCATCCCAAAACCAGTCCAACTCATCCCCGCCTCCTAACCTGTTCTTCTTTTCATCTATCCCCTCCTCCCACCTCAAGCTGCCCCCCCCCACCATTTCCTTCCTGCTAACCCCTTGACCTGTCTGTCTGCCTAGGCCCAAAACGTCAGCTTTTGTGCTTCTAAGATGCTGCTTGACCTGCTGTGTTTGTCCAGCTCTACACTTTGTTATCTCGTGTTCTTCAGCATCTGCGGTTCCCGTTATGTCTGAGCTTGATCAGCTGCCTTGTTGAGAATGTCATTTGGGTTACCTAGAAAATATGTCTTTTGAAGTACTTGCCATTTAATACTTAAGTAAACAATTTAAAAGAAAATCATTTGGGGTGTACAAACAACATCACATCCAGTATTACCAATTTTGTGTCTCCATATTGACTGTGCCAATGCACAGCTAGTCTTACTCTTGTACGACACTCCTATACAAGCACTTCGAGGCTGTTGTGCATAAGATGATAAACTCAGCTTGTTTATACTCTTGCTGAGAAATCTCTAAGCAGCTGGACAATCTAGTACAGTTACTTGTGGGAAAATGCATCCCTTATAATTTTAAACTTTCAAAACACATTCAAATGTGAGGGAAAGATTGCAAGATGGTAGTCTAGTGATGCATCAAGATTATGTTCATAAGGTAAATTTTGCTTTTGAGATTTATAACATTGTCAGAAACCCTGAATTAGATTGTAATGTTGGAGATCAGACCTAGAAATAATTTTAGTTATGTACCTTTTCATTTCATGTTTTTGTTACAGATTTTAGTTTTTGGAAAAAAAAAACTGAGACATTCTGTAAACACTTCTTGTACTGCTATTTTTTAGGTTTTATTTCTAAAATTTGTGTGTTACATAAATTGCGGTTTCTCACATATCATAAACATCGAGAAACTTCTAGTTATGTGACAAGTCTATTTATCTGTTTCTATTTCTAAAAACATAATGAAGCTTTAAGAGAACAAAAGACATTCTCAAGGAAGACAGAATAAAATAGTGTGCTTTCTCCTATTTCATTTTATCCAGTCTGGCATCTGACTATTTCTTGAATTTCCCTGATACATTTGAGTGCCATGCTTTCCCTGTGGACATCTAAACAAAGGATATTTTTCGACCATCTGTTTTAAATCTACTTTCACAATTGTATTTAAGTTTTCAGCCTTTTTACTCATATAAATTAATATCTTGTCAGTGCCATTTTTGTATGAAGGTAGTTATTTGACCCTGAGCTTGCTCACTGACCAAGATTAAGATCCTTTGTACTCTTTCATACTTGAGATCTTCCTTGTCGTTTTAGTTTATTCAATGCATGAACGTCCCTTTTATAATGAGTTAACCAGAACTGCACACAACATGCTAATAGAATTCTGACCAGTTTAGTACCTTTAGAGGCAGTGTACTAGTTGTGTAAATAATTTTATTTGTATTTTGCTTCAGCTTGCCCTTGAAAAAAATTGCTGTTTTAGTCTTATAACCATTTCCTGCAAATATTAAATCTATGTAGCTGGATCATTGATATTCATTATTCTATTTCTCATGCAATGAAAATGATCTACATATGACTAGAAAGTATTTTGTTGTGTTAAATTAATTTTGTAATGAGCATTTGTTCATTAGGATTCACTGCAAGTTGTAAATTATTTTGCTGTTGTAGATCTTATGTTACCTGGAGTGGTTGTGCCATCTTCTGGCCTTCCTGAGCTACAGCAGGGAGATCTTTGTGCCATTAACCTTGTTGAAAACAGGTATCGTACTATAGATGTTGATTGTTATCCCTTTTGTGAAGTTCAGTCTTTTGACATCTTTGTTCCTTTTATACAATACAATAAGGCTTGCACTATGCATTCCACAGAAAAATCATAGATCAGAAGGTGGAATTACGGAGATGACCATTTGACTTGTTAGCCTAGTGTTTTCTTTCTCTGGTACTCTTGCTGTTCTATAGATGTTACTAGTTGATGCACAAGTGAAATAAAGTTGTCTGCTTTCCAATACTGTGAGGATCCAAAACAAAATAAATTGAAACACCTCCAACCTAAAGGTCACAAAGCAGACCCAGAAATTAAATTATTTTTTAAAGAAAGATACACAAGCTGGTGCAAGCAGCTTGGGACAGGATAATCCTATTTACATTTAGACTAAATATAGTTTGTATTATTTTATCTTATTCTTTTTAACCAATTTATTGCAGAGCTCCAGTGGCGATAGGCTTAGTCACTATGCCAACAACCGATATGCTTGCAACTGGTATGAAGGGAAAGGGTGTCACAATTCTCCATACATATCTGGATTTATTGTGGTAAGAATGGAACGTACTCAATTTATATTTACAAATTCTACATGACCTCAAGAACAAGTATTTAAAGAATGGCAATTCATTTGAAGCATTTTAACAAAATATCTGTTAATATCAGTAATTGTTTCTCTCGT
Organism: Stegostoma tigrinum; assembly: GCF_030684315.1. Taxonomy (NCBI): domain Eukaryota; kingdom Metazoa; phylum Chordata; class Chondrichthyes; order Orectolobiformes; family Stegostomatidae; genus Stegostoma; species Stegostoma tigrinum. The sequence goes on along the minus strand of NC_081374.1, from coordinate 17,573,022 downwards.
CAATTTATTATACATTGCATGCACTTGTGTACAACTGGGCTTGTACTTACTGGAATTGAGAAGCATGGTGGGGGGGTGATTTCATGGAAATATACAAAATCCTGATAGGATTGGACAGGCTAGATGTGGGAAAAATGTTTTCGGTGTTGGGGAAGTTCAGAATTGGGGGGTCACAGTCTATGAATAAACATTAAGGCACTAAGAAATGAAATGACAAAAATTCCTTCACTCGGAGAGTTGTGCGCCTTTGGAATTCTCGGCCACAGAAAGTTGTTGAAGTCAGTTCGTTTGATATATTCAGGAGGGAGCTGAATGTGGCCCTTTTGGCGAAAAGGATGTGGAGAGAAAGCAGGAGTGGGAATTGTACAGTCAGCCATGATCATGTTGAATGACGGTGCAGGTTTGAAGGGTCGAATGGCCTATTTCTGCACCTATTTTCTGTGTTTATACTACTGGTACACAAGCATTGACCCTCTGAATTTCCATCCCATGCCGTTCAGTCCTACCACTGTTATCCCTCTTGTTTCAAACCCATTCCATTCTGTTCTTCCTTCTCATATTAAGCAAATCTCATTCCCCCAGCCCCATTCTATATTTCTCATAGATTCCTCTCCCAAGCCATTGCACAATAATTATACCTGCCAACCAATAGAACCTTTAACCAATAGAGTCTGGAGAGACAAAATCTGAGTATTGTATTATAGTTTGCATTCACACAGGAACATGTACTACAAACATACCTGCAAAACTTTTTAACATTGAGTCACACTACTACCACCCTCTGTGTCAGAAAAGTTGCCCCTCATGTTCTCGTGTATTCTTTCCCTTCTTACCTTAAACTGATAACCTCTAGTCATCGATTCCCAAGCCAGGGAAAATGTCTGAGTGCATTCACCCTATCCATGCCTCTCATGTTCTTATACACTTCTATAAGATGTCCCCTCGGTCTCCTATGTTGTAAAGAAAAAAGACATAGCTTGTCCAACCTCTCCCTATCACTCAGTCCCTTGAGTCCAGGGACTTGACTTCATGGAAGATGAAAATTAAGTTATTAAATTTCTCAGATGCTGAGGTCACATTAACAGATACATAATGCATTGTTTTTCTCATTAACTGAATAGAATTATCACCTGAGGTTGCAGACTTACTTGCTGAGCCGGTGTGTTCGATTATAGCCGTTTCATGCTAGGTAACGTCTTCAGTGCACCTCTGGTGAAGCATTGCTGTTCTGTCCCACTTGTTATTTATATGCGTCGGTTTGCAGGGGTGGTTGGCATCACTTTTGGACAAAAGCATGTCACGCAAGGACACTAGAATAGAAGAAGATGAGATGATATCCTTTGTCTGTTTACATCCATAAACAATGACCTAGCCAAAGATACAATTGCCATACTGCTGGACGAATCAGCAAGGCAAGACAGCCACCTGACGACATCAGCAGCATCAATAAAGAAAGCACCCTGAAACTGCTGGATCTGTGCCTCACAACCCACTTCACTTTCAACGACCGTAGATTTAGACAAATCTAAGGAACACCAATGGGATCCCCAGTATCAGGACCGATTGCAGATGTGGTAATGCAACGGTTAAAACAAGCAGCGCTGCCCACTATCCTCCCAGAGTCTGGGTCCCCTATGTAGATGACACCTTCGTGATTACAAAACACAAGACTAGAAGAAACCAACCAACACACATAAACAATATCCTCACTGGAATAAAATTCACAAAAGAAGAAGAGAACAATAACTGACTACTGTTCCTAGACATAGAACGTAAGAACAACATAGCATATACAAAAACACTACACATACAGACCAAATACTTAATTACACCAGCAGCCACCCCAACAGCCATAAATGGAGCTGCATCAGGACATTATTCAAACGGGCCACAACACACTGCAGCAACCTGGAATTGTGCAAAGCAGAACAGGCGCACTTATACAGAGTTTTAAAAGGAATGGATACCCAGAAAGCATAATCCGCCATTTCTTCTGCGACAGACCGCAGCAAGAAGACATAACATGCCCAGATACACTAGTCACGCTACTATACATCAAAGACATATCAGAGATGACCACGAGACTACTCAGACCCCTAGGTATCAGGGTAGCCTACAAACCAACAACCATCCTGTGACAGCTATTGACGAATTTTAATGATCCTATACCCACAACCAATAAAACTAACGTAATATATAAAACACCATGCACGAAGCATTATTTAGCCCAAACTGGAAGAAAACTGACAACAAGGGTACGCGAACCCCAAATAGCCATCAAGAGACATGACCAATCCTCACTGGTCTAAGTACACACAGAAGGACACAAATTCAACTGGAACGACACATCCCTTGTCAAATAGAGACATTCTAATGAGTTCCTGGAGGCCTGGCATTCTGACCAGAACTCCATCAACAAACGCATTGAACTGCACCCAATTGTCAAAGCACTGAAAAACACAAAACCGGAAGGGAAGTGAACCACTCCAGCAAACTGGGCATATAAATAACGAGCGGGATAGAACACCAATGCTTCTCCGGGGGCACACTAACGATCTTGCCTAGCAAGGTGACACAATGTCCACAACCAAACACACCAACTGAGCGAGCAAGTCTACAACCTCATTAACAACACAAGCTACAAATCTTCTCAAAAACTTTAAGAATTATCCCCTAATAAGAAAATTGTACTGTGGGTGTTATAGAAATAAAAAAAAACTTGCTTAGTATTGCCAGGAAAAAAAGCATGAGCCATTCAGCATGGAAACAGACCCTTCGGTTCAACAGTCCACACCGAACATAACCCCAAACTAAACTAGTCCCACCGGCCTTCTCTTGGCCCATATCCCTCCAAACCTTTCCTAAATCTATCCAAATGTCTTTTAAACACAAACCACCCTCTATGTTTAAAAAAAAACTGCTTCTTGTCATTTTTTAAAAATCTCTTGGCTCTCACCTTAAAAATGTGTCCCCCTTATCTTGAAATCCCCAATGCTAGGGAAAAGACAGCTACCATTAACTCTCTATCCCTCTCATTATTTTGTCAACTTCTTTCAAGTCACCTCTCAACCTCCTGCGTTCCAGTGAGCAAAATCGCAGCCTATGCAGCCTTTCTTTATAACTCACACCTTTCATACGCAACAACATCCTGATAAATCTCTTCTGAACCTTCTCCAGCTTGATAATGTCCTTCCCCTAACTGGGCAATCAAAACTGGACACAGTATTCCAGAAGAGGCCCCACCAATGTCCTGTACAATTTCAGCATGACTTCCCAACTCCTATACTCAAAGGACTGAGCAATGAAGGCAAACATGCCAAATTCCTTTTAATCACACTGTCTATGTATGATGCAAACTTCAAAGAATCATGTACCTGCACCCCTACATCCGTGTGTTCTACAATACAATCCAAGGCCCTACCACTAATTGTTTAAACCCTACCCTTGTTTGTACTAAAATGCATCTGCTGTCTTTCAATCCTTTGACCCATTTGATCAAGATCCCTTTGTAATCTTTGAAAACCTCCTTCACAGTCTATTATGCCATCATTTTTGGTAGTGTCCACAAACTTAGTAACCATGCCTTCTATATTCTCATCCAAATCATTTATATAAATGACAAACCCAGGAGGACCCAGAACCAATCCCAATGGAATACTGCTGGTACACAGGCTCCCAGTCTTAAAAGCAACCCTCACTATTACTGTCTGTCTCTTGCTGTTAAGTCAATTATATATGCAATTGACAGACTCACCCTGAATCCCATGTGATCTAACTTTACTAATTAGCGTACCATGCAGAACCTTGTCAAACGCTCTGCTAAAATTCTAGTAAACAATGTCTACTGCACTGCCATCATTAAGCTTTTTTGGTAACATCCTGAAAAAAACTCAATTGTTTGTGAGTTGCAATTTTCCTTGCACAAAACCATACTGACTATCCCTGATAACAAAGTCTGAAGCTGGATGAACACAGCAGGCCAAGCAGCATATCAGGAGCACAAAAGCTGACGTTTCAGGCCTGCTGTGTTCATCCAGCTTCAGACTTTGTGATCTTGGATTCTCCAGCATCTGTAGTTCCCATTATCTCTGACTATCCCTGATCAGTTTTTGCCTTTATAAATGGCCATAAATCCTAGCTTTCAGAATCGTCTCCATCAATTTACCCACAACTGAAGTTAGATTCTCAGGTCTATGCTTCCCCAATTTCTCCTTTATAACCTTTCTTAAACAAAGGTATAACAGCCATCCTCCAGTCATCAGGTACCTCACCCGTAGTTATAGATGATGCAAGTATTTCTTCAAGGGGCCTCTCAATTTTCTCCCTTACTTTCCAAAGTGTTCCATGATGCAAAATATTACTTTAGTATCTCTCCCATCTCCTGGGGTTCAACACAAAGATGACCTCCTTGATTTTTAAGTGGCGCCACTCTCTAGTTACCCTCTTGCTCTTAATGAATTTGTAGAATCCCTTTGGATTATCCTTAGCCTTATCATCCAATGCCAACTCATATCCCCTCTTTGCCTTCCTGATTTCTTTTTTAAGAATGCCCCTACACTGTTTATATTAAGAGATTCGAGTCAGCCGAGTTGTTTGTATCTAAAATAAGATTCTCCCTTATTCTAGACTAGAACCCCAACATTTTTATTCATTCATTGTTCCTTAATCCTAGCAGCCTTTTTACCCTTCACTCTGATAGGAATGTAATGCCTCTGAACTCTGGTCATCACGCTCTTGTCAGATGCCTCCCACTTATCAGATGTCCTTTTACCAGCGAACAGTCTACTCCAGTCAACTTTTGAAAGTTTTTGTCCCATACCATAAAATTGCTTTACTCCAATTAAAATATTTAATTTTTATAGAAGGTTCATCCATTCTCCTAGCCATTTTGACACTAATTGAATTATGATCAATAGATCCAAGGTATTCCCCCACTTTTACTTCAGTCATATGCCCTGCCTTATTGCCTAACAGAAGGTCTAGTTTTGCTCTTTCTCTACTGGAGCATTCATGTATTGACAAAGAAAATTTCCTTGAACACATTTGATAAATTTTTCACCATTCAAATCTTTAATATTATGGTAGGCCCAGTCAATGTTTGGAAAATTAAAATCCCCCATTATTACAGCCTTATTATATTTACATATATCTGAGATTCCCCTACATATTTGTTTCTGAATTTCCCTCTTACGATTGGGGGCCAATACTCCAGTCCTGTTAAAGTGATCTTTCCTTTCTTCTTGGTAATTTCTACACAAATATTATCACTGGATGATTTTTCAGAAAAGTCTTCCCTAGTTACAGAAGTAATGTATTCCCAAATCAAAAATGCACACCCCTGCCCCCAACCTTTCTTGCCTCCTTTTCTATCCTTCCTACAGTATCTAAAACCCAGGACATTGAGCTGCCGGTCTCATCCATCTCAGCCAAGTTTCTGTAAAAGCTATGATATCCTATTCCACGTTCTTAAACATGCCGAGTTCATCAGCCTCATCTGTAACCCCCCTTGCACTGAAATAAATGCACTTCAGTAGTTCTTCAGAGTTACTATATACTCTGACTCGGTGTCTTGACTTTCTTTTCTAATTGATTTGCTGTCCTCACATTCAGAATCCTTCTGTTTCTCTGCTATTAAGAATCCTTCATTCCCTCTCTCCATCAGTATAAAATCTCCCTTAATGGGATGAGCAAATCTTCCTGCTAAGATATTGGACCCTTTCTAGTTTAGGTTAGACTCATCCTTTTTGAACAAGTCTTTTCTATTCTAAAAGACATTTCAACTGTGCAAAAATCTAACACACTGAACAATACACCAGCTCTTCAGCCATTGGTTCATCTCCTTTAAGCTTTTGTTCCTTCCCTCATTTGAGTTTGGCATTGGGAGTAAACCAGAAATGACTACTTCTAAGGTCCTAGTTCTTAATATACCTAACCTCTTAAATGTACTTCTACTTTAATCTGTTTTCTAAAAATTCCTACCAATGTGTACAATAGTTTCTGGCTTTTCAATCTCATCTTTTGCAATATGATTGAAAAGTTTAGAGACATCCTTAATCCTTGCACCAGGAAAGCAACAAACCATGCTAAATTTACACTGGTTGCCACAGAATTTTCTGTCTTATGCCGCTGACAAGAGAATCCCCTGTAACAACAATTCTGTTGAATTTTGTCAAACACTGCCTAACATAAGATACATTCCAAGTGTCCAATTGTTGACTGCCTCTTCCATTTTCCTCGGCGAGACTATCCCCTTCTATGGTTCCAAAAGCTGAATACCTATTTGATAGAGGAATAGCCAGCGGAAACCTTTGAACTACCTTCTTACCTTTCTTGACAGGGACCCATCTATCTGACTGATCCTACTATGTTATAACTTCTGTAAATCTACTAGCCATCTCACTCTGTACCTCATATAAGGCCTTAATAACACAAAACCTAAAAAAAGGAACTTACAATAACACCTAGACTTGTAGTTCAAGCTTTTCATTTTTCTTTCATCAGGGCAGAAGGCAAGAATACCAAATTTCAAAGAAACAACTTATACTATATGAGAAAAGGATGCCAATTTAGGGCAAATAGAAACGGTTTGGTTGAGGCATTAGCATAGAGAATGCACCAAGGAACAGTTAACTTTGTATGCTCCGCTTTTGCTGAAATTTAGAATTTGACTTGCATCGTTTGCTTGGCAAGGTATTGCTGTGGATAGTAACCAGGAAGTAGAACATAGACCAGTAGAACACAGGGACAGACCCTCCAGCCCACTGACTGCACTGACCATGGTGCCATTTCTTGACTAAGTCCTATCTGCTGTATCTCTCTGTTTCCCGTTTGTGCTGTGTACCCCTGTATTCCTTGCTTGTTCATGTGTCTGTCTAAATGCCTTTTGTACGTGGCTATTATATTTGCTTCTACCACCTCCCTTGGCAATACATTCCAGGCACCTACCAACCTCTGGGTTTAAAAAAAAGACTTGTCTTGCACATCTCCTTTAAACTTTCCCCCTCTCATCTTGAACCTATGACCTCTATATTTGACATTTCCATCCCAGGGAAAAGATTCTCACCATCCATCCTGTCAATCCCTCATATTTTTATGCATTTCTTTACAGTGTTGGGAGGCTGCGGGGGTGACCTGATGGAAAACAAACCAAATTTCATCCACACATCATTCTGGTAAACCTCTCTTGCACCCTCTCCAAAGCCTGTACATGCTTCTTAAAGCGTGGCAGCCAGACTAAAGTTTTATACAGTTGTCACATGACTTGCCGACCTTTATACTCAGTGTCCTGACCAATGATGGCAAGCAGCGTCATATGCTGCTTTACCAACTCATCTATTTGTGTTGATCTGGGAGCTGAGCTATAGACTTGCACCCCAAGATCCCTCAGTATATCAATGTTCCTAAGGTCCTGCCCTTTACTATACTTTTCTCTTGCCTTTGACCTCCAAAGTGCATCATCTCTTGTCTAGATTAAAATTCATCTGCCATTTTCCGCACAACATTCCAACTGATCTATATCCTGCTGTATCCTTTGACAACTTTCTTTACTATCTATATGTTGCCTGCAAACTTACTAATGAGACCACCTACATTTTCATCCATATCTGGTGTAATAGAAACATAACCTCAATACTAGTTATGATAACACTCAATTAACTTTCCTAATTACTTGCTGTACCTGTGTACTAGCCCTTGTGATTCACACACTAGAACACCCAGATCTCTCTGCATCTCAGAACTCTGCAATCTCTCACCATTTAGATTAAATGCATTTTTATTCTTCCAGTCAAAATGGACATTTCGCATTTTACGATATTATATTCAATTTGCCAATTTTGCTACTCTCTTAACCCACTCTGTGTCTCTCCTTACGTCCAGTTCACAACATATTTTCCTACCTATCTTTGTATCATCAAAAAATGTAGCAACTGTATCGTCCATCCCATCATCCAAGTCATTTAAGTAAATTTGCAACAGATGAAATTCCAGTACCGATCCCTGTGGCATATCGCGTATTACATCTTTCCAACCTGAAAAAGGACACTTCTGTGCCTACTCTTTGTTGTTAACAAAACAATCTTCTATCCATGTCAGTACGCTACCGCTTAAAATCTTGAGCTTTTCTTTTCCACTAAAAAGCAATTGTTCCAATATAGCAACATCCCATAAACACATCCTTGGCAAAGCAAATTCAGTAAAATAGATTGTCTCATGTGCAAAATTTCTCTAGTCCAGGAGGAAAGAACATCAAGAGAAAATTCTGGTAGAGGGAACTTCAGCTTTTAGCAGTGACAGTGAGAAAGACAGCTTCTTCACCCAGCCTCAAAACCCTAGCAATTACTGAGAGCTAAACTAAAACTCTGATTCTTTGGGAGCCTGACTCCACCCATTCATGCTGCTTGCATTGTTCCAATGTTTTAAAAAAACACCAAAGGCCTCAAGTTATTTACCAACTTGGAGGAGACAGTTCTGCACCTATGGGCTCAAAACCTCTTGCTTAAAAAAAAGACAAAAAACACGCCTTAAAGTCATAATATCATCACGGGGGATGGTGAGACACCAGCAGAGGAGGGATGCTTTCTGCACTGTGAGCAGCAGGAGGCCATCTACTCCAGGGTGGGGTGGGAGACCTATACCAGGAATGGGCTGGGGAAAGACCTGCAAGGGAACCAGCTTCTTTTTTTCCTGGGAGCGATTGGGAAGCTAATTGTTTATTTTCTCCAATGATATTATTCTGTTGTGCCAACTACTTTTTTTTTTACATCCTGCATCACCATCCTTAGATAGGAAACTTTTACTCATCACTCGACAATGATGTTAGCTCTCTTTTTGTACTTGTTCTAGGTGGTAGTCTTCGGAAAACCAGCTTTGGAAAATTAAAATCAATGCATTGACTCTAGCCACTTGTTTGAAAGCCCTAGGATGAAGTCCATCAAGACTCAGATACTTACGGTTTCCCCATTTTACTTAGTACTACTCCTCTGTTGATTGTGATTTTCCTGAGTTCTTTACTGCTTTTCATTTCCTAATTAATCACTGGTCCTAGGATGATACTTGACTTCTCTCATGAAAACCAATGCAAAATACTGATTCAATTCACCTACCGTCTCGTTATTTTCCATTATTAATTCCCAGATTCATTTTCTGTACTCATATTGTTAATTCTTAAAAATATTTACAGAAAAATAATTTTGTTTGTTCTTGATATTTCTTGCTAGCTTTCTCCTGTACTCTAATTTTTCACTCATTAATATTTTGATACTCTTTTGCTGTTTTCTATATTCTTTCAAATCCTCCAAACCACCACCTGCAGTTTTTCTTTGCACAATTACATGCTTCTTTTTAAAGTTTGATACTACCTTTCTATAGTCAGCCATAGATGTGTCTGTCTCTTGGAGTTCCCCATAAATGTCTGCCACTGCATCTCTTTTGATCCATCCTTTAATCTAATTTGTCAATTCTGTTTAAACAGTTCTGTTTGTATGCCCTCATTGTTGCTGTTATTTAAATTTATAAAGTTCATGTTAGACTTGCTTATGTCCCTCACACTGAATGTAAAGTTCAATCATATGATGGTCTCACGGCCTAGTAGTGCCAAATTGGTTGTTATTAGTGTTATTCCTACAGGTTGGATAATGTTGGACAATATGTTCTCAGTTTTGCAAGCACAGTTCGATTGAGCACGGTCAGTACTCTCTCTATTGTGAACAGTTGAAGGGACATGCTGTGAGATATGATCCATTAGTTGTTGGACCGAAGAGCCGCCTTAACTGACGTTGCAGTGGCATCCTGTTAATAGATACCACTCATGTCACTACTGCATTGAAACAGTGAAAATTTTCAGCTTCAATCATTTAGCTTAAATAATCTTTGTTTATCTGAACCTTAACATATTGTACAATTGGCTGTTGATTCATTTGCAGCATGCAGTTGAAATCAATGGAAATTGTGTTCATGTAGCTTTGTACTTAGTAGATTCATACCAGTTTTTTTAATGTGTCAATTTTTATCTACAATAATAGAACATAGAACAATACAGCACAGAACAGGCCCTTCGGCCCTTGATGTTGCGCCAACCTGTGAACTAATCTAAGCTCCTCCCCCTACACCATCCCATCATTATCCATATGCTTATCCAGGGACTGTTTAAATGCCCCTAATGTAGCTGAGTTAACTGCATAGGCAGGCAGGGCGTTCCACACCCTTACCACTCTCTGAGTAAAGAACCTGCCTCTGACATCTGTCTTAAATCTATCACCCCACAATTTGTAGCTATGCCCCCTTGTACAAGCTGAAGTCATCATCCTTGGAAAAAGACTCTCACTGTCCACTCTATCTAATCCTCTGATCATCTTGTATGGTCTCTATTAAATCCCCTGTTAGCCTCCTTTTCTCCAATGAGAACAGACCCAAGTCCCTCAGCCTTTCTTCATAGGGCCTGCGCTCCAGACCAGGCAACATCCTGGTAAATCTCCTCTGCACCTTTCTTCCACATCCTTCCTGTAATGGAGCGACCATAACTGCATGCAGTATTTCAAACAAGGCTGCACTAGCGTTTTGTACAGTTGCAGCATGACATCACGGCTCTGGAACTCAATCCCTCTACCAATAAAATCTAATACACCGTAAGCCGCCTTAACAGCACTATCAGCCTAGGTGGCAACTTTCAGGGATCTTTGTACATGGACACCAAGATCCCTCTGCACATCTACACTACCAAGAATCTTTCCATTGACCCAGTATTCTGCCTTTCTATTATTCTTCCCAAAGTGAATCACCTCACATTTATCCGTATTAAACTCCATTTGCCCCCTTTTGGCCCAATTCTGCAGTTTATCCAAGTCTCCCTGCAACATTCTTCCGCACTGTCCACCACTCCACCGACTTTAGTGTCATCTGCAAACTTACTAACCCATTCACCAATGCCTGCGCCCAAGTCATTTATAAAAATGACAAACAGCAGTGGTCCCAAAACAGATCCTTGAGGCACACCACTAGTAACCGGACTCCAGGCTGAATATTTTCCGTCAACCACCACTCGTTGCCGCCTTAAAGAAAGCCAGTTTCTAATCCAAACTGCTAAATCTCCCTCAATCCCGTGCCTCTGTATTTTCTCCAATAGCCTACCATGTGGAACCTTATCAAAGGCTTTACTGAAGTCCATGTACACCATGTCAACTGCCCTACCCTCATCCACATGCTTGGTCACCTTCTCAAAAAACTCAGATTTGTGAGACACTCCCTGCCCTTGATGAATCCATGCTGACTGTCTCCAATCAAATTGTTGCTTGCTAGATGATTATAAATCCTGTCTCTTATAATCCTTTCCAAAATTTTTCCTACAACAGATATAAGGCTCACAGGTCTATAATTACCTGGGTCATCCCTACTGCCCTTCTTGAACAAGGGCACAACATTTGCAATCCTCCAGCCCTCTGGTACTAAACCTGTAGACAATGAGGACTCAAAGATCAAGGCCAAAGGCTCCGCCATCTCCTCCCTAGCTTCCCAGACAATCCTCAAAAAAATCCCATCTGGCCCAGGGGATTTATCTACCTTCACACCTTCTAGAATTGATAACACCTCCTCCTTACTAACCTTAATCCTTTCAATTCTAGTAGCCCGTAACTCAGTCATCTCCTCTATAATATTCTCCTGTTCCTCAGTGAAAACAGATGAGAAATAGCACCTCTCCAAGCTCCACATGGTCCACACACAACTTCCCACTACTGTCTTTGACTGGCTGTATTTCTACCCTAGTCATCCTCTTATTCCTCACATACCTATAGAAAGCTTTAGTGTTCTCCTTTATTCTACTTGGCAATCTCTGCTCATGTCCCCTCCTTGCTCTTCTTAATTCTCTCTTTAAATCCTTCCTAGCTAACCTGTAACTCTCCATCGCCTCATCTGAACCATCTTGTCCCATTGTCACATAAGCCTCTCTCTTCCACTTAACAAGAGATACAATTTCTTTAGTAAACCACGGTTCCCTTAACTTATCGCCTCCTCCCTGCCTGACAGGGACATACCTATCAAGGACACGCAATATCTGTTCCGTAAACCAGCTCCACATTTTGATTGTCCCCACCCCCTGCATTTTGCTACCCCGTTCTATGCCTCCTAAGTGTTACCTAATCGCATTGTAATTGCCTTTCCCCCATTTATAATTCTTGCCCTCTGGCATGTTCCTATGCCTTTCCATTGCTAAAGTAAACATAACCGAATTATGGTCACTCTCTCCAAAGTGCTCACCTACCACTAAATCAAACACCTGGCCTGGTTCATTACCAAGTACCAGATCCAGTGAGACCTCCCCTCTTGTCGGCCCTTCGACATGCTGAGTCAGGAAACCCTCCTGCACACATTGGACAAAAACTGATCCATCCGACGCACTTGAGTTATAGTATTTCCAGTCAATGTTAGGGAAGTTAGTCTCCCCTAATGACCACCCTGTTCTTTTCACTCCTGCCCAGAATAGTTTTGCTGATCCTCTCCTCCACATCCCTGGAACTTTGCGGGGCCTATAAAAAAACTCCCAGCAGTGTTACCTCTCCTCTCCTGTTTCTGACCTCAGCCCATACCACCTCAGTAGACGAGTCCTCATCAAAAGTTCTTTCAGCCACCGTTATACTGCCCTTGACTAACAAAGCCGCACCTCCCCCTCTTTTACCACCTTCCTGACCTTAATGAAAGATCTAAACCCTGGAACCTGCAACATCCATTCCTGACCCTGTACTATCCATGTCTCCGAAATGGCTATAACATGAAAGTCCCAGGTACCTATCCAAGCTGCAAGCTCACCTACCTTATTCTGGATACTCCTGGCGTTAAAGTAGACACACTTCAACCCAGCTTGCTGTCTGCCAGCACACGCCTGTGACAGTGAGGTCCTGTCCATGTCCTCCCCACGCTTATCCTCCTGTGTACTAGGACTATACCTCAGTTTCCCATCCCCCCCCTTCTGAGCTAGTTTAAATCCACCCGAATAGCACTAGCAAATTTCCCACCCAGAATATTAGTGCCCCTCTGGTTCAAGTAGAGACCGTCTTGTTTGTAGAGGTCCCACCTTCCCCAGAATGAGCCCCAATTGTCCATGTACCTGAAGCCCTTCCTCCTGCACCATCCCTGCAGCCACGTGTTCAGCTGAAATCTCTCCCTGTTCTTTGCCTTGCTATCACGTGGCACGGGTAACAAACCAGAGATAACCACTCTGTTTGTTCTAGCTCTCAGTTTCCACCCTAGCTCCCTGAAATCCTGCCTGACTTCCCTATCCCTCTTTCTGCCTATGTGAACCACGACTTGGGGCTGGTCACCCTCTCCCTTCAGGACCCCAAAGACTTGATCTGAGACATCATGGACCCTGGCCCCTGGGAAGTAACGCACCAACGGTGAGTCTCTTTTGTTCCCAGCAAACCTTCTATCAGTCCCTCTAACTATTGAGTCCCCAATGACTATCACTCTCTTCCTATCCCCCCATCCCTTCTGTGCAAGAGGGACAGACTCTGTGCCAGAGATCTGCACCCTACTGCATGCTCCTGGTAAGTCGTCCCCCGCAACAGAATCCAAAACGGTATACTTGTTTTTCGGGGGAACAACCACAGGGAATCCCTGCACTAATTGCTTTTTCTCTCTTCTAACAGTTACCCAGCTTTCTTCATGCTTAGGAGTAACTACTTCCCTGTAACTCTTGTCTGTCACTGACTCTGGCTCTTGAATGATCCGAAGTTCATCCAGCTCCCGCTCCAGTTCCCTGATGCGATCTTGGAGGAGCAAGAGTTGGGTGCACTTCCTGCAGACGTATTTGGATGGGACACTAATGGCGTCGCTCACCTCATACATCATGCAGGAGGAACATTCCTCTACCATCTAATTATATTCCAGAATTCAGTTTGACTAAGAGTGTTGCCCAATGTTTTTTGACATTTTATTCCTCGCAGAATGGGATTTTGGTTTGAGTTACTCTTTAATGTAGTGAATTCATGCAAAACAGTAAGAAAGCTTCTTGTCCTCATCCCTACTTCCACAATCATGTTATCATTATTGTACATACAGAAAGTCGTCTTACTTCCTTTCATTTTTTTGACAATTTTAATAAAAGATTCTTGGCCTATAGACTTTTAATTAGCTTTCATATAGCTTTTTCAACTGTTCCGACTTGGCTTTATTATCTTTGCTGTGAGTTTTCAAAATATATGTCTGTGACTTAGAAAGGATGATGGGAATTTAGAACTTGCTGCCCCAAATGTTGTGTCACACTCAACTGAAATGTTTAGAACTTCAATGAGAAATTGTTATGCTATGTAAAGGTATTGAGATATGAGAGGAGAGCTGGTAAATGGCATAAAGGCAAGGATCATAGCAAACCATGCTGAAGAAGTTTAAATGGTTGACAGTGTTCCTATGCATGCTGTGCGCTATAGTTGTGGGCAGAGACATACCAATTTGTGAAAGATTAATTGAAATACGTCACAGCAGTGGAAGAGGACCTGAACACTGAGAGAACAACAACATTTTCTACTGGCAAACCGAGCCGACAAAATGGAAAAGCAAAGAGAAATGAAAGAAAGGGAGTGAAGGTGATGAATGGAGCAGGCTGAAGAAGTTGAATGGCGAATGCTGCTCCTAACTGGTATACTTGTGTGAATGATAATACTGGACATGGTAGAAATGACCAAGAAGTGAGTGGAAGCTAGAAAAAGAAAGACTTAAATATATCAGACAACAAGGTGTAGAACTGGGTGAACATAGCTGGCCAAGCAGCATCAGAAGTGCAGGAAAGCTGGCGTTTTGGGCATGGACCCTTCTTCAGAAATGGCCATTTCTGAAGAAGGATCGAGGCCCGAAATGTCAGCTTTACTGCACGTCTGATGCTGCTTGGCCGGCTATGTTCATCCAGTTCTACACCTTGTTGTCTCAAATTCTCCAGCATCTGCAGTTCCTACTATCTCTGAAGACTCACATTTATGGTGGTTTTTTTCCATTAACAAACACCTCAGCTAAAGAAGTACTTTTGAAGTGTAGTCAATGTAGTGATGCACAAATGTGGCAACCAATTTGTAGACAGTAAATTCCCAGAAACAGCAATGAAATAATGATCAGGTAATCTGATTTAGTGATATTGACTGAGAAATCAATATTGACCACGGCGCCAGGAATAACCTAAATAAAAACCAAAAGAATTGTGCGTACTGTAAATCAGGAACGTAAACGAAGTTGCTTGAAAAGCTCAGCAGGTCTGGCAGCATCTGTGAAGGACAGAACAGAGTTAACGCTCTGGGTCCGGTGACCCTTCCTCAGAACAGGAGGGGTCACCGGACCCGAAACGTTAACTTTTTTTCTCCTTCACAGATGCTGCCAGACCTGCTGAGCTTTTCCAGCAACTTTGTTTATGCACCAGGAATAACCTGTCTTTAGAGTCAGTTGTTTAATGTATATCTTTTAAATATGTAGAGAAAGTTAGAGGCAATCTCTGTGTGTGTTGGTTGGAGTTTTGTTGGAACTTAGCTGCTAATGTTATAAAAGAATTCAACTTGCAACAAATAACCCTGGGAAATCAGTAATTGTTATTTACAAGATTACCAAATTTTCCTTTTAATTTGATCATCATTTTGTAATTTTGAAAAATTAGTATTTGCCTTCCCTCAATTATTCTCTTGTCTACATTACGGTTCAAATCTAATACATGATCCATGTTTAAGTATATGGTGAATTTTTCTTATGAACTAGATTGATTGGGTGGCGAAATAGTCTGATCATCTCTTTTTTGCTCACGCCCACTCCTTCAGTTTGCAAAATTGGAAATGGAAAGTCTGTGGACTTGCCTTTGGACATACCATGGCAGCTAGTTTAATCAGAGGGTGCACTGTGAAAAGGGTAGAGAGAAAAAGCATTTTCTTTCAGTTGAACAAATTTTTTTTTTAAGGGCATTTGGAGAAAAAACTAGCCCACCTGTGATTCCTCACATGTACCATGACCCTGGGCCAATTAGAGATCAGTTGGAGGAGGAGGAGGAGGAAGAAGGAGAAGGGGAAAAGAAGGAAGAAGTGGCTGCTGATGCAGATGGTATTGGGAATGTGACTGCAGATCTGGACAGTTTGGAGGAGGATACACCTGACTTGCGTAGTCTTTGTCTGAACTTGGAAACTGAATCAGAACACACATCTTCAGCAACTGTTCGAGTGAGTGACCGAGAGACTTATGACGGCGAGATTGTTGATCTGAAAGAAGTAGCAGAAGACATTGAAAACCACCAGCACCTTGAGAATGATCAAAACGCTACAAAAATCATTGGGACTGTACAAGGTAGGAAGGAGGTTTATTTTTAAGAAACATGTATTATCAAACACTTGGGTTGCAATGTAAAAGAGAACTTGTTGAGAAATTGTACCTGGTTCAGGCTTTTAAAAAGATACCCATTTAGATTCTCATTCCTTGTGTAAAATTTGAAAAAAAAATTGAAATTCCACATAACCAGGCAAGGTGGTAGTGTAGTGGTAAATGTTACTAGACTAGTAGTCCAGAAATCCATGCTCATGCTGTGAGGTTCACATCCTGGCATCTGGTGGAATTTACAATGTTAGTAAATCTGGAATAAAAGTTTATTTTGGTGACGATCAAACTATCATTAATTATCATAAAAGCCCCACCTCATTCAGTAATGTCCTTTCAGAAGGAAAATATGCCATCTTACTTGGTCTGGCCTACCTGTGACTCCAGACACTTGGCTGCGTACTTGACTGTAGTCTGCCCTCTGAATGTCAATGGAGCCACTCAGTACAAGCACAATCAAGGACCAGTGACAGATCCTAGCCTCACCGGTGTTGTCCGATTTTAAAAAGTGACGTGTTGTTTCTCTGATTTTTCTTTTAATGAGTTACCCAATAAAGTTTTTAAAAAGCTACCTAATAATTTCAAACAATGTGTATCTGGACAGCAGTAGGAGATTTTTAAAGTCAAATAAATTTAATAATTATTTTTGAATAGTCATGACAGACTGAACTCTGAGGCCACTTTTTCTTTTGTTTTCTCCCCACACCATTTGCGACTGTTTTTAAAAAAAAAATTAGTAGATTCTTTCTTTGCATTTTTACTCAAATTAGAGGTACAAGAGTTGGTCATTTTCAAAGAAAACTTTGTGTTCCATTTTGAAAAAAAGACATTTTGCAGTGGTCAGAGTTTAGTTTTGCATAACTAGCTTTTATTTTTATTTTTATTTGTTTTATTTTTGTGAAAAGAAGGATGTATTTTACAACTTAGTCAATTTAAAACGTAATCATCGTTTTATGCATGAAAGACTGATTTGTTGAAAAATTTGTATTAAACAAATGATATGAAAATTTGGAATTAAATTTAAAAATTGAATGATTGGCAAACTTAAACTGAACAACGTTGGTATGAGTAAGCTATTGTGGTGTTTAAAGCTGCAAAACGTATTCTTCCAAAATGCAAGTAAATTTGAATACTCAAGTAAGAATTTAAGTATTAAAAGGGTTCACATAGAATAACATGGTTATCTAGGAAAATAGTGAAAGGTGTTCTAAATTTCAAAGGAAAGGTACAAGTAGTAAAAGCTAGGATGCCTCCTCTAGTGATGTAGCTAAATTAAACATTGGGCAATTGCCCATTTTCATTTTGTGCATTCGTTTTAATTCTGTCTGTTGAAACTTAGCCGCCCCTGGAACTTGCAGTTGACTGACTTGTCAAGTCAATTTAGGAGCACTCTGCTGTTCAGTTGAATTCTCTAATGGGCAGTTGCATTTTCCAGTGCAGCAAAATAGCTTCATTTTCCCCATCCTGTTTCTCCAGAGCAAATGGATGAGCTCCTTCTCCAGTGTTTCCTTCATGCTTTGAAGTTTAAAGTGAAGAAAGCAGATCTGCCTTTGCTCACAAGTACATTTCTCAAGGTTCATGTATATCCCTGTTGGTAAGTGTAGTATTTTCAATCACAATTATAATTGTTGGAGCTGTAGTGACACTGTACTTTTATTGTAGCTACAACTCCATTGGTGGGATAGGAAAGGACTTGTTTACAAGGCTTCCAAAGGATTGGAGAAAATATATGAATGGATATCTTACATCTTGTTTTGTGCTCCTAGATTCTACTATTGATATTAAAAGACTAGGACAAGACGAACCCAGCTAAAGATTTGATATTCATATTCTGAACCTATTTTATGTGAAATGAACACAACTGCTTTAATTTTAAATTGATTGTGCCTGTTATTGGAACAGGACTTGCCCCCTCAACATTGAAGCATAGTCCTGGACCCCTTGTTCTATAGTTTGGCTAAATGCCCACTTAAAAAAAATTAAATAACTGACTGGTCGTTATAGACCTGGCTTGTGGAAAAATCAAACTGTACACAGGATGCTTTTGCCCTCAGCCACTGAATTGGAGAAATTCACTGTTTGGGTACACATCTTAAACAGCGCTGACAGCCTTTTTAAATATTCAGAGCCATCATGAAAAAAAGTGTTTGTGCTGCATTGTAATAAAGCATGAATTCTATAATGAAGTTTGTTCTGAGCTGGATAATTATATCACTTTTCCTTAATGTCACCATGATGAAAACATGACACATCTCTTCTCACTTTCCCAATAAAAGATGATACAGAAAAAAAAAATGTTTGAGCATTGCTGCTATTGATAAAGACTTGTGCTAAGACTTTAGTAAAGACTATAAAGACTTGTGATAGTTGGGCAGGCAATACTACTGGCGTCACGATGGAACTATTGACAGTACTAAGTGACGGTGTAGATAAAGGCCAATCGTGTTGCCAGCCTCTAGGGAATTGACTTATATCTTCTGACTGCACCACACAAAAAAGCAACTCCATCCCTCTAGCCAAATGTATTTTCTGCTTGACAAAGATGACCCGTGGCTGATGAGAGCCCTTTTTTATTCTTAACTGTTACTCAGTTATATCCAAAACAATAATTTATGCAGAATTATTTTAACATATTGTGCTGTTTTGTTCCTGCATAGCCCCGAAGGCCAACAATTAGATATCAAAAAATCAAGCTATAAAAAGGTAAGTTAATGGAGAGAAGTTTCATGCAATGGCTAGACAAAGGAAATGCAGTATAAATTTTGTAGAATTCTAGAAATTGCACTGCAGGAGACAAGTTTGTTCACTTGCAGCCAAGCTATGTGTTCATGTGGAGCTGTATAATCTAATTCTGTTTTCCTGTGTTTTCTTGTGTCCATCGTGTTAAATATTTATCAACTTTTTTAAAAATAAAATTTCCTCAATATGCAATTGCAGGGGGTCACCAATTTCCAAGCATCTGACTTATGAATCATGTTCCCATTTAGGAGTGTGATTTTAAAGATCCGACATAAGAACATTTTCTATACTTATGAATGGCTATTGTATATTGTCCTGTGTTGTATTCCACCTTGCAAATGGATTGAAGAATGTTATCCGTTCGTAGCCTGTGTAGTTATTTGACAGTGCACAAGTTGAATATTTTTGAGAAAAGAGATAATTTTGATAGAATATCAGGACAGACACCTGAATGCTAACGTGTAAAGGGAGCAACAATTAATGCTGTATGACAAAAGTATTCTGATTGATTAGCAAATCAACTTGGATCTTTCAAGGCAATACTATGGACAATACATCAATGCATGGAACTATTGCTCTGCATTTTCGTTTCAACCAACTTAAGATTATCAGCCAAGCTTACAATGTGCCTCATTTGCGTGTGCTAGATGCCATATATATTCATAGATGTGTCCCCTGCAGACAGAAAGACCGTGTCCAGGCATTATGCCTTTGAGAACTAAGCAAAAGTATGGGGGAGTATTCGTGCCCTGCTGTGTTCACCATAGCAAAACCTTGAACAATCCAAGTAGACTTGCCGACCAATTGGGACAAATCACAAGAATATCAATCTATAGGAGAAACACCATTTATACTGTATGAGAGGAAAGTGCTAATGGATTGATTGATTGATTGATTGGCAAGTGGACTTCGATCGAAGGAATTGCCATGGAAAGTGTACTGTTTAGCTAATGACCAACAGTTTGCTGGCCGTACACACAGGTCCATGCTTGCAAAACTCAAGCACAGTGTCTTAACATTAGATACAATTTCACGGATCGTCACCGTTAGCTAAATAATCCCGAGTATGTGAAGAAGTACATTGATGGCCAATTTATAATTGTCAGTCGGGCTTAAAGTATGGCACACCTGTGTAGAGGAAGTTACATTTCTTAATACACAAGGCCCTTTTGATTGACAGTCAGAAGGAACAATCTACACACTAGACCTGTTCCAACTCAACAAAATAGGCGACTACCATTGCCTGGTTCATTTCTTTGGTCAAGACATTGCACTATCAGATTCAACTTGCCTGGTTTACAATGAACCAAAACTTGTCTGTCATCATCTAATTGGTGTGTTATCCATGATAGTATCTCTACCAATCAGAAACCATTAACCAATTAGTCGGTATTCTTCTCTCATACAGGATAAATACTTTTGCCACATGTTTGTATTCTTGCATATTATCTTCATGGGCATTAAATTAAAAGTTTTGACAAAGTGTCTTTTAACTGCTGTCCTCAAGTTCAGTTCTGTCATACGACTGTTTGATTTGCTTAGATGTTGAAATGATTTTTTTCAATCTTGTCCTCAGCTCTCCAAGTTTCTACAGACCATGCAGCAACGACAGATAATTCAGGTGAAGGAACTCTCAAAAGGAGTTGAAAGCATTACTGGTGTGAACTGGAAACACACAGAGTATGTATACAAAAACAAGCACTTTTTGATGAGTAGTCCATACCAGAAAGAAAGTGCCTTAAGTTTCAAATGTTTCTGATTTGCAGATTGTGGTTCCAGATCTTGTTTATGGAACAAGTATTGTGCAAACTCTGCTATTACTTTATTGCTGTGATGAGGAAAAAAATTGGATTGGGACAAAAATAATTTTTCTTACCAAAAATTAGTTTTTTCAGTTGAGCAAAACTGAAAAACAATTGCACATTTCACTGTGGCTAAGATGGTAACGACCTACTGATGCTTAATAGGTTCTGTACTTGTGCATGTAGTATTGTTTTTGCTGTCATAACATTAATCAAGAAATGCAGAGTGACAGTGAGCTGATGTTCAATGTCAAATAACTAATACTTGTAACAACACAAATTTTAGTTTTTACAGAAGATACGTGACTGAAGTTTTGTCAGGGTTGTCATTTATAGAGACAGAGAGCTATAGAACATGGAACAGACTCTCTTCGTTCTAACATGTCCATGCCGACCAGATATCCTAAATTAATCTGGTCCCTTTTGCTGGCATTTTATCTGTATCCCTCTAACTCCTTCCTAGCAATATACTCATCCGGATGCCTTTTAAATGTCAAAATTGTGCCAGCCTCCTCCACATCCTCTGGCAGCTCATTTCATACAGACACTGCCCTCTGCATGAAAAGGTTGCCCCTTAGGCCCGTTAAGACTCCCTTACCTACCCCCGAGCAAAAGACCTTGGCTAGTCATCTTATCCATGAGTAACGTGATTATTATGTAACATGTTATGGAGGAGGAAATGTTGCAATTGTGAAAGAATATTGTTTATTTTTCCAGACCTCATCATCACCTTCCCACTCCACACTCATCCTCCGCCTGTCTAGATATTTTAACATTATTTCATTTTCAGTATCAAAAGGTCACTGTCATTAATTTTATTGAAAAAAATTCTGCAAATTTAAAATAAAAGCCAGGATTAGACAAGAGTCAGTATAATATGCTATTGGTAAAAATTAAAGTAATAGGTACGTTTGCCAAGTTTAAAATAACTGATTCCATGAATAGTTACACAAATGTCTTGCTTCCCTTCATAGATATGACCGCATTTTTTCCTAAGCATCACGTAACCACCAAAGGAGTAAGTGAAGTAGACAGCATTGACACATGGGGAGACTTGACACAAACACAAAAGAGAAACGAACTGAGGGATGTGAGAGCAGTACAGACTAAAGTAACAATCAGAGTAGAAGGAAGCATGTGTGCTTGGGAAACTTCAGCGTCAGTTAGTTGGACTGAATCATTAGTTTCTGTGCTGTAGGTTTTATGAAGTTTAATTCTGTGTTGTAAATAGAACTAAATCATTCATTCCAACACGAAAGTTCCTGAAGGAAGACCAGATTTTCATTGCCAGACGTTACTGACAATTCTGTTCATGTATATTGAAATTGAAAATGTGAAATGCTTATAAAAGAAGTTAACTTATGTCAATATATTTTCCTACTGGGAAAAGGAGCAGTTAACTCATCAGGACATCTATTAAATGGATTTGCCTGCTTGTCATTTAGAATTATATTTTCTGCTTGCAGCCTGCAATCTTTTAAAGCTCCTGCAACAGCCACTAGTGAAGAGATGGAGAAGATTGACAGAGGGAGTGACACACCCTACCAACCACCTGAAATCAAGTCCTTTTACAGAGTTTCCAGTAAATTAATTCCCCTGTTTGAGCATGCGGATCTCAAGTAGGTACTTTTAAACTCTGTCTGAAATGTGTATCACAGCCTGTTCCCACATGTGTGAACAACTAATCTTTCTAGAAGTGAAAATTCCTTCGAGGGCCGACCACGTGTTCTCATTTTTACACAGTGAGTGACTGAGCAAAGAGTATGACTGACAAACAACATGAATTCGTAACTCTGTGTGGATCCATGAATGGCACCTTATAGATAATGAAAGTTTTGAGAAGTGTTATTTCAGTATATGTATTATTCAGTGCAGCTGACGTGAAATGTTGCTGGTCTTGCTGAATATTTCCAGCATTCTTAATTTTTACTTTTGATTTCCATAACTCTTAGGACAAGGAACATGGATACAAGCTAGGAATGATGTGGAAAGTGAGGTTACGATGGTTGTTCATACAATGAATAACCAGATTCAGTAATCTTGTGACAGAGGAAGGACAACTGTTGGCTGTTACATGGAGGGTAGCTAGGTATTGACAATAAAAGCTCACCCAGCCAGTGGCACCCACATCCCAAAAATGAATATATAAAAGGGGGCATTAACTTCTCTCCATAGTGTCAGTTCCAGAATCTTATGAGATTTTGTGATCTTCTTAAAGCATGAGAGGTCCAATATTTTTCACTTTCTCTGAGCTTATAGATAGATCAGAAATGGAGTTATGCAGAAATAATTAACACTGAACACCAAGGTTGAAAAAGAATCTATTGAGTGGCAACAGACAATTTGGCCCACTGGTTTATATCAGTTTTTATACTCTGCCCAAGCTTCCTTGCCACTTCTCATCTACCCCATGGGGTTAATGTTGCCTCCTCCCAAATGAATTGGTAATCCTACAATTTTAAAATTTTAATTCTTTTTTTCAGAACTCTCCATGACCTAATCTGTCCCTGTATTTCAAATCTGTATCATC
This sequence comes from Stegostoma tigrinum, assembly GCF_030684315.1. Classification (NCBI taxonomy): domain Eukaryota; kingdom Metazoa; phylum Chordata; class Chondrichthyes; order Orectolobiformes; family Stegostomatidae; genus Stegostoma; species Stegostoma tigrinum. The sequence continues at coordinate 17,549,622 of NC_081374.1, read as the reverse complement.
TGTTTTCCACAACCCCTGTCGAAACAGAAAAAAAAAACTCAGATTTTTGTGCACGTTCGATTCTGGGACATGTGTGTCTGATTTCCTTGGCTCTGCATAACCCTTTCAGCTGACTGGCCCTTGACTTTTTAATTATGTCTCTGTCCTTCATTACAATCTACTGTAAATTTGCCTCTTTGACCAAGCTTTTGGCCTTTTAGACTTAATATCTTTGTCACTGTGTTGGTGTCAAATTTTGATTAGTACACTCTTTTATGAAATCCCTTCACATTTTACCATGTTAAATGTATTGTATTAGATGCAAGTTGTTAAATGATCAGTGCCATCTGCTTCAACCGTTCTATGTGGCACGTTTTTCATAGAAGTCCATCATTCCTTCTCATCATAGCATGTGGCAGCCTATGAATGACTGTGGGATGTTTTCTTTTGCTATCACACCAAGACCATCTAAGATATTGGTAACTAGCTGAACTTTATTTTTGTGCATTTGCTAACTTGCCTTGCATTTAAGGTTTAACTTGAAATTAGCCTGTAACCCACTTAGTACTGTGTACATCACCATGACCTGTTCTGCTTCGCCTCACTTGAAGCCAAAAGCCTCTCCTAGACTTTTCCTTTCTTTCATAATTGAGACCTTCAACACTGGTGACTCACCCCGGCCCTTCGCTGTCACGTTTTGAGGACTTGAACATTTCTCTTTACCCGACCATCATATTTTACAATTTTGTGTTTGAATTCTGTTGATTTGACAGAACTGCTCCATATGCTGTTGGCTTGGTAAATTACTGCTCTACAGTAAATGGATATGATCAAAGTTGAATCCATTACCATTCCCAGATCTCTCTGCTTTAATTTGGCTGTGCTGCATTAATCATCGAGTACAATGCTTTTTTTCATCTCATCCTGTGCACAAACCTTTGCAAGTGTGGCAAATTTCATTTTCAGACTGCAGACTCTCTGATCTGTGCTTTGTGGTTTTAAGTAAACTAAGTTACATAGATCAGAAATGGTTGGGCTTCTAGATCCTTTGTGCTCCATTCAGTGCGTTTGCCAACTTTAATAACTTAATAAAGCCCCCTCTCCTCAACTTTATAAATTCCAGATAAGTTCCTTATCTGCCTCTAGCTCACAAACAATAGCTACTGATCAAAGCTATATGGCAGCCTTTCACAAAGTACTTGATGAAAAGTCTTTTCAAAGTCTTGGGATGCTATCAGCCACCGAGGAGATCACATTCTCAAAACAAAGCCATGTAGATTGAACCAGCAGGATTGCCCACTCTGTGGTTTACATACCATCGGACTAAATTTTTGATGGATACTTTTCAGTTTTGTTGTTCATGATCACATAGTGCAATAACTGTCTGAATAATCTAAGATTAACTGGTTGATAGTTACTTTCAGCTTGGTGTCGACACCTTGGCGTATTGAATATATTAAATATAGTTTGTATACCAAAAAAGTCAAGATGAGAAAGGGTAACAAAGACCCAAAAATGTAAGGATGTTTTTCTTTTAGCTTCCAGGCATTCCCAAGACACATCATCCTTTTAATCTTATGTTACTAAACAGTCTACACCCTTACACTGTCGATCACCACATAATTTTATTATGTCATAATTTTGTATTCTAACATATCCTCTGTTGCCACAAATGCTTTGAATTTTGTAATAATTGTTCCTGACATTGCCATGTGCGTGCCTTATAAACTCCGAACGATTCTATTCAAAGCATTTCATTTTCTCCCAGTAACTCACTTTTGTGGTCTTGAAACAAATTTATCATTTTGCGGCTAATTAAAGCCAGTTTTACGCTGGGGACTTCTCCACCAGGAATGGTTTCAAGATTCCTGAAACTCTATTTTTCTTTAGACTAAATATGTAGAATGAAGCTCCCAAACCAGGCAGAACTCTGATTTTGGTCCTAGAGACGTGGTAACTCACTGCTCACTCTAATCTCCATGCTTCTTTAAACATGCATTCAGATCCAAAATTATCTTCAGAAATAAAGAATTTTTTAAAAACTTTCTTGGTAAACTTGTTTTCTTTGTGTTCAGAAAAGATGCTGTGCTTTCAAATGCAGATGTTAGAAGTATCATCACAAATTATGTGAAGTCCAATGAACTGATAGATGACTATAATAAAAAGTAAGTAATACGTATCGTAAATGAATATTAAATATGATGCATACTTTTTTGAAGTACATGGAAAGGCACAAACAATGGCTCAGAAAATTGACATAATTATACTGAGAAACTGCAGTAATTGGAAAAACCTGGAGATTCTTCCATCTGAGAGGCTCAAGTGTGCCTTCTTTTTTTGTTAACAGAAAACGTATTATTAAGTCAGTCATTTGTCAATGAGGGTTCACTGATCAATGTTTCAAAAGCAATGGGGGAGAATCTAAAACTCGGATGCACGTTTTCTTCTCATGTAAGAAAATGCACTTTTTTCCCATTTTCAAAATGTGGAGGAATTTATCTTCTTGGACGTGCCCAAATCTGGAATGGCCTGCACCAGAGAGCAGTGGAGCCTGGATAATTGAATATATTCAGTGCTGAATTTTGATCTGTCAGCGAGTTGAGATTTATGGAAAGATGGGTGTGTGCTCAGAACAGCCAAGAAAGTCGAGATCAGAGATAATGAGAACTGCTGGAGAATCTGAGAGAACAAAGTGTGGAGCCGGATGATCACAGCAGACCAAGCAGCTTCTTAGGAGTGCAAAAGCTGATGTTTCGGGCCGAGACCCTTCATCAGAAAAGGGGGATGGGGAGAGGGTTCTGACATAAATAGAGAGAGCGGGAGGCGGACCGAAGATGGATAGAGGAGAAGATAGGTGGAGAGGAGAGTATAGGTAGGGAGGGGATAGGTCAGTCCAGGGAGGATGGACATGTCAAAGGGGCGGAATGAGGTTAGTCAGTAGGAAATGGAGGTGTGGCTTGAGGGGGAAGGAGGGGATTGGTGAGAGGAAGAACAGGTTAGGGAGGCGGGGATGAGCTGGGCTGGTTTTGGGATGCACTGGGGGGAGGGGAGATTTTGAAGCTTGTGAAATCCACATTGATACCATTGGCTTCAGGGTTCCCAAGCAGAATGTGAGTTGCTGTTCCTGCAACCTTTGGGTGGCATTGTTGTGGCACTGCAGGAGGCCCAGGATGGACATGTCGTCTAAGGAATGGGAGGCACTGCAGGAGGCCCAGGATGGACCAAGATGACTTTCCACATCAAGCAGATGCCAATGTGGTATACTGCATCCGCTGTACCCATTGTGGCTGCCTCTACACTGGGGAAACCAAGCGGAGGCTTGGGGACCGCTTTGCAGAACACCTACGCTCGGTTCACAATAAACAACTGCATCTCCCAGCGAATCATTTTAACTCCCTCCTCCATTCCTTAGACGACGTGTCCATCCTGAGCCTCCTGCAGTGCCACAACAATGCCACCCAAAGGTTGCAGGAACAGCAGCTCACATTCCGCTTGGGAACCCTGCAGCCCAATGGTATCAATGAGGATTTCACAAGCTTCAAAATCTCTTCCCCACCAACCCACCCACTGCATCCCAAAACCAGCCCAGCTCGTCCCCACCTCCCGAATCTATTCTTCCTCTCACCTATTCCCTCCACCCCCCCCCCCCCCCCCCACTCAAGCTGCACCTCCATTTCCTACCTACTAACCTCATCCCACCCCCTTGACCTGTCGAGCCTCCCCGGACTGACCAATCTCCTCCCTACCTCCCCGCTTATGTTGTTATCACCACCTATCTTCTCCTCTATCCATCTTCAGTCTGCCTCCCCCTCTCTCCCTATTTATTTCAGAACCCTCTCCCCACCCCCCTTTTCTGATGAAGGGTCTAGGCCCGAAACGTCAGCTTTTGTGCTCCTAAGATGCTGCTTGGCCTGCTGTGTTCATCATTCACTTAGTTACGTCAAGTTGAGGCCCAGATCACATCAGCTGTGATCTGTTTGAATGATGGGGGTGAATGGTTCTGTCCTACATCTATTTATTACATTCTTTTTTCAGTGTCTGCGTTTAAACCTTTAGTGGCCCACTCTTGAAGTATTTATTTTTGTTCCATTTTATTATGGTTACAGTTGGAGTAATCCAATTATTCAGTCAGTCATTTAGATGAATTGACTTAAGTGCTTTCAGCCATGAAGGCCATTCTTCTGGTTTATAATGCCAGATCCCTCTGTGCATTGTCTGTACAATATATTTTATGTACTATAATCGTGTAGCCATTGTATTTTACATGATTTGTTTATATTTTGCTTGACTTAATTATATTTCTTTTCATTGTAATGACTTGTACCTGATGCGTTTCTCTAATAGACTCACTTCTTGTCATGTTGGTATATTTTATCCCTAAATTATAATTTGAAAGAAAAACGTAATTCTGCAGCACACTTAGAAAAATCATGTTTAGTATTTCTGACAAAGAGCATAAGTAACATTGTAATGTCTTCATGAATTATATTATCGTGTAAAATTAATGCCATGTTCCTCAAAGAGAAAGCTACCAAATCAATGACTTTATGAAACTTAAAACTTGATTCTTTTGAAGATCTCCTCATGTATGATGTTTGTTTCAGTCCAAAAGTGCATAATTAGTCTTCTAAGATTTATGCATTTTATAGTGATCGTTTCACTTTTGTGTCTTCCTCAGTTATGTCACCATTAATCCTACTCTTTGTGATTGCATATTGGAAAAATCTGAGTACCATAATGTAACTAAACTTACATGGGATGATCTCTTTTCCAGGTAAGCAGAGCTATTAAAATGCTGCATTCTGGCTGTCAATTTACCACATTGCCCACTAGGAAGTTTCAAAATTGAGAACAGTTTGCATCTATTTAAGAAAAAGTAATTCTAAAATTGTAATCTGATAAAAAGAGATGCTACGACCAGGATGCAGATATAAGGAGGGATTACAAAAATCTTGACCAAAGACCTGAGTAGCATGTTGAGGACATTATTGTGCGTGGAGAAGTGGAAAAGGAGTTTCAGAGCTCAATGTTAGGTGGCTGAAGTCAAGTGCCACCAATGGAGACACGGGGAATGGGGATTGCACCATGGGTTACAGTGGAGGTACCCTGAGTTCTCAGACACGTGATAAGTCTGAAGAAGGTTATATTGATTGGAGGAGCAAAGAACAAAGGGATTTAATGATAAGGAAAATATTAAATTTCAGACCTTAAAATATCAGAAGCCAGTGTAATTAAGGAATGTGTTTTAAAATGATTGATCTGTTTCCAAGATCAGTTCTTGTCATACTTCAATTTCAGGTCCTTCAAAAGTGTTAGAGAACATTTCCTAATTTATTACTTAAATATTCTGCATTCAAGCAAGCAAAGATAGCACTATTGCTGCTATTGGAGGTGTCAGTAATTGTCCTCATAGGGATTGATTTAATCAAATTTTAGTCAAGACTTCTGCTGAGTCTAATTTGCTGCTGTAGTGAATTACAGCTATAGTTTATTTTACAGGTGCCTCAGGAGCCTGCAGGAATGTCATGAAGTGACTTTTCCTGGACAAAAGCCAGTTGTTCGAAAGGGTCAAATTAAACCCATTGACATTGATGTAGCACAGCGTGCATCAAATAAAAAGGTCAGTAGCAGAAATCCATTTACCAAAGGAGCAATAATGGATACTTCATTGTGAGTTAGAATTTCGACATGGGATTGTGCATTACCAGCTGAATGATTGATTTATGTTTATTCACTGATTTTCTTTTTTACTATATTAATGTTTGGTGATATTTGGAGTTTGCATTCAAAATTGTGAATTTTCATTACAAACTTCTCTTTACCACTGTCATTTTTTAAAAAATTGAAGATGCCACATGAAGTTGGAATGAAAAAAGTTTTGGTATAGAATATAAAATGTTGAATTTGCAGAGTTACTGTTTCTCAATCTTCAACCTTCTTATAAGATGTATTTGTATCAGAGCTGTTTTGATTTGGAATGTGGGGCTTGTTGCACTGCATTCTGTATGCACAGGAGGACTGCTTAATTCTTGTGGAATTGTTTAGCCTGAGGAATGAATACTGTCTGCATTCTAAGCATAGTTTGTCTCGTTTGTTTGTCCATCCCTCCTTTGCTGTTCTTACAGTAATGTTGTGCACTTTACACAAATGGAGTTAAACTGTCGATGTAAAATGTCCCTTCAAGTATTTATCCAGCTCCCTTTGAATAGTATTTTTGAATGTTTCCATCACCCATTCCTGACAACCACCTGAGTGGGGGTAAAAAAATTTCTCTGTGTTACCTCCATTTCTACCAATCACCTTAAATCTGTGTCCTCCAATTATAAACACGTTTTATTTACTCCATCGTTCATAATCTTGACTGCCATTAGCAGTTCTCCTAATGTCCTCTGTTGTTTTCTGACAATCACATATTTTCCAGTCTCCTAGTGTGTTTTAACAATAGTCCCATTCTCTCAAATTTCTTCTGCACCCTTTTTAAGGCTCTGACTTCTCTCTGAAGTGAAGTGCCGAGAACTTAACACTCTTTTTCTATTCATTTGTGGGATGTGGGCATCACTGGCTGGCCAACATTTATTGACTGTCCCAAGTTGCCCTTGAGAAAGTGGTGGTGAGCTGCCTTCATGGACCGCTGCAGTCCACCTGCTGTGGGTTGACCTACAGTGCCATTAGGGAGGGAATTCCAGGATTTTGACCCAGCGACAGTGAGGGAACGGCAATATATTTCCAAGTTAGGATGATGAGTGGCTTGGAGGGGAACTTGAAGGTAGTGGTGTTCCCATATCTCTGGTGCCCTTGTCCTTCTCGATAGAAGCAGATGTGGGTTTGGAAGGTGCTGCCTGAGGATCTTTGGTGAACTTCTGCAGTGCATCCTGTAGGTGGTACACTCTGTTTGAGAGAGTGGATACTTGTGGATGTAGTGCCAATCAAGCAGACTACTTTGTCCTGGATGTTGTCAAGCTTCTTGAGTATTGTTGCAGCTGCAGTCATCCATGGGGAGTATTACATCACACTCCTGACTTGTGCCTTGTAGATGGCAGACAGGCTTTGAGGAGTCCGAAGATCTCTAGATTGAGGTCTCAAGTGTTTCATGAAGTTGTAGTGTAAGCGCCTTGTAACAGCCTTAACTTATCCTGCCGTCTTCAAACATTTGTGTATGTACATGCTGAGGATCCTCTTTCCTGTATCTCTTTTAAAATTGTACCATTTGATTCATATTATTGTTATTAAGGTTTTGGAGTAGATTTGTAGCTCGGGTTGTGGGTGTTATGGTTGGATGGCTCGCCAAGCTGATTCATTGTTGTTCTGCAGACATTTCAGTAACTGTTATCTTACCAAAATGTATACAGTTTGCATGTCTCTACAGCAAATTTTGTCTGTCAAGTGATCATTTCACAAGTTTATCAGTCCTCTGTAAGTTTGTTACTGTCCTCAATTAGTTACTGTTGTTGTCTAAACCTTTGAAATCATGCCCTGTATGCCTAAGTTTAGGTGAACATTTGTGCCAACAAGAACAGAGGCCGTATTCTCACCCCTTGGGGACACAGTTGTATAGCTCGCTCAGTCTGGAGATCAACCAGTCCTTGCTGATCTCTGCCTTCTGTCTCTTAATCAATTTTGTATCTTATGTTGCATCTGTCCTTTTAATTCCATAGGCTTTATTTAGGCTAACAAACCTGTTATATACTGCTGTGTCAAATGCCCTATACAAGTTTATATGAACATGAATTACATTATACCATTTATCATCTTCATTCAGAATTCTTCAAAGACCGGTCTTTGCCGTGGTGAATGTTGCAAAACGCACATAAGATGTTAGGCCTAAAGAGCCCCTAATCAAAATTCCTCTGATCTACTGATGCAGCCAAGGTCTACGGAAGTTTGTGTGTCGTGAGATTCTAAATTGATGTTCTGAGTACTAATATTACACCATCAGTACAGAAGTGCACTCTGGAGCTAAACTTGCTTCTTTATCACCTTTTCTTATCTTCTCTTGGTGCCCCCTTTGGTCTTTTCAATCCTAGTCATTCTATCTACTCCCTACCTTTCGTCTTCCTGCAGTGCTACGAATCCCTACAGTGCTAAAAAAGGCCATTTGGCCCATTTGAGTCTGCAACGACCCTCTAAGAGCACCCTACCCAGACCCAGACCCTGACCCAGAACCCCACTCTATCCCCATAAACCCATATTTGCCATAGCTAACCCAAGTAGCTTGCATGTCCCTAACACCACAGGGCAATTTAGCATGGCCAATCCACCTAGCCTGCACATCTTTGGACTGTCGGAAGAAACTGAAGAACCCAGCAGAAATCCCCACACACATAGGTAGAACATGCAAACTTCACACCCAAGGCCAGAATCTAACCTGGGTTCCCAGTGCTTTGAGGGAGTGGTTCTAACCACTGAGCTGCCATGAAGCCCGTCATCTTATTGCCATCATCTCAGGCTTTAGTCTTTCACGGTTGCAGTATAGTTGTTCTCAGCTCACCTAAAACTCCCCATGTTTTATTCCTCACCAAGTTCTAGTTATCGTCCTAGAACTTTTTGGTTGCACTGGGTTCTGGTCTTCCAAAGCCCCCATTTTAAGTTACATTTCTGCTTATACAAAATCATGATCTTTTTTAGTTGTTGTTATCCTTCATTAACCTTTAAAGTTACCATCTCAGCCTCATTTCTATGCTCCCAGACCTCTCCATTCTTCCAGTTGTTGGCATTGGTGCATTACACCACTTGAGCTCATTGTTGACTGTTGTGTTGTTAGTCATCTCAGTCTATAATCACGTTCCTAAACACCTACACTCTTTTGTGTTTCTTGCTTTATAATCCCCATGGACATTTGCCACCCAGAATAAGGCACATTGTGTTTGTGCTGATCAAGAAAGATCTAACAACGTTAATGATATTTTCTAGCTTTGGTTGATAGCCCTAGGGCCTATAGCAAAGTAAGTGAAAATCTAAATATAGCTTAATTGTCACATAAATTTTGGTCAAGACCATCCTTTCAGGTAGTGAGTACTAAACTGTTACCACCCTCTGAGTGAAAATAAATTATCCTCAACTCTCCTCTTAGCCTTCTGTCTCATGCCTTAAATCTGTGCTGTCTGATTATTGATACCAGTAGGATTGGAAAAGTGTGTACATATCGACCGGATGTGTACTCCTCATAAATTTTTGCACTTCTGTAAAGGTCCCCTTTCAACCTTTGCTGCTTTAAGGAAACAACCCCAGCCTACTCAATCTTTCCTCTTAATCTCAGACTCTTCAGTCTGGGCAGCACCTTCTCCTGTTGGGCAGCACCTTTCAAAACCATAACCGTAACCATTGTTATCTAGAAGGACAAGAGTAGCAGGTACTTGGGAACAGCCAGCTGCAACTGGGTTAGTAAATTTGCAGACAACACTAAGGTCGGTGGAGTTGTGGATAGTGATGAAGGATGCTGTAGGTTACAGAGAGACATAGAAAAGCTGCACAGCTGGGCTGAGAGGTGGCAAATGGAGTTTAATGCGGACAAGTGTGAGGTGATGCACTTTGGTAGGAGTAACCGGAAGGCAAAGTACAGGGCTAATGGTAAGATTCTTAGTAGTGTAGATGAGCAGAGAGATCTGTGTCCATGTACACAGATCATTGAAAGTTGCCACCCAGGTCGACAGGGCTGTTAAGAAGGCATACAGTGTTTTAGCTTTTATTAATAGAGGGATCGAGTTCTGAAACCAAGAGGTTATGCTGCAGCTGTACAAAACTCTGGTGCGGCCGCACTTGGAGTATTGTGTACAGTTCTGGTCGCCGCATTATAAGAAGGATGTGGAAGCTTTGGAAAGGGTGCAGAGGAGATTTACTAGGATGTTGCCTGGTATGGAGGAAAGGCTGAGGGACTTGAGGCTGTTTTCATTAGAGAGACGAAAGTTGAGAGGTGACTTATTTGAGGCATATAAGATAATCAGAGGGTTAGTTAGGGTGGATAGGGAGAGCCTTTTTCCTAGGATGGTGACAGCGAGCACGAAGGGGCATAGCTTTAAATTGAGTGAAAGAAATAGGGCAGATGTCAGAGGTAGTTTCTTTACTCAGAGAGTAGTAAGTGAATGGAACACTTTGCCTGCAACAGTAGTAGATTTGCCAACTTTAAGTACATTTAAGTTGTCATTGGATAAGCATTTGGACGTACATGGAATAGTGTAGGTTAGATGGGCTTCAGATTGGTATGACAGGTCGACACAACGTCGAGGGCCGAAGGGCCTGTATTGTGCTGAAATGTTCTATGTTCTGTGTTCTCTTCTCTTGTGCAATCATGTCTTTCCTATAACGTAATGACTAGAATTGTATGCAGTGTTCCAGTTGTGGCCTCATCAGTATCGTATGCAGTTTCAGCTTTACCTCCTTGCTTTTGTACTGTATGCTGTCTTAAGCATCTTCTCTATCTTTTTTTTGAATTTAACGCTATGTCATCATATGAATGTTTAAAGTACCTTGAACATTAAGTGTGCGATGTAAATGCATGTTATTGTTGTACTACTGTTTATTGCCTTGCATATTTTGTGACAGGTAACTATTATTACAAACCTTGAAGCATTTGGTTTAGACCCTCAAATCTTGGGAAATGCCCTTCAGCAAAAAGCTCAGGCCAGTGTAACTGTAAGTCCAGTCCCTGGTACAAAAGGCAAGATGGCACTTCAGGTTCAAGGCAACCAGGTTAATCATGTTGCCAAGCTCCTAACAGGCAAGTATTTTTACTTCAACAAAGCATTTGCAGTAATATAACACGGCTTTGTTCATTCCTAAGCCTGTAGGATTTTGTGTGATCTCTCTGTTTTAAGAGTATGTGAAACTTACCTTATAATTGGCATTAGTGCATTCTTTTTGAAGTAGGATGAACTCTGTAAACATAATCTAGATGTATTAGAACAATGACCAAAGAGATTTTTCTTGAAAGTGTGTCATCATCTAGAATTCTCAAAAGACCCTGCACTGGTGCAGCAGCAGCCATTGATGTTAGCTGGCTGCAATAGGTCACAGGAGCGTCTATGTACGGGCAGCTGATGATGCAGAGCTCCCCCTCCCAACTCCACCCGAACAGTCCTTGGCTGCCTTTCCCTTGCTATCCACCCTCTCAGGCAGTGGTGCTGCCTGGGGAGATCGAGGGCTGGGGCTGCTGCTGTACCTGTTTCCATACCTTTCTTCTCCTTGTCCAGGTCCCAGACTCTTCATGGAGAGCCACTGGAACAAAGCCACTGCTCTCACCCCACTGTGACAGCCACACTTCAAAGTTCTCACAAACTGACCTCTGTCACATCCATGGAACTTCCAGTAGTGTATCTTTGAGACTGACTGCTGTTTTCTGATGCTTTCGAGCAACACTGGATGCCAATTTGCACGTACACTTTTTGTGTCACCTAGTGGTTGGCAGCCCTTTTTTTTAGAAAGGAATAAATGTAATGTGAGAATTAATATAACTTTATCTATCTTTATATAAAGCAAAGAGGCACAGTTTTAATGTGAGCATGATGTTTGGCACACCTGCACATTTAAAATGATACTGTACCAATGTTTAACTTTTAAGTTTTCGTTTTTTATTATTTCCTGAGAAGTAGGCATTACTAGCATCTGTATAGCTCATCAGTTAAAGCTATCAGAATGCACACTTGGGAGAAAGAGGAAGAGGAGACATGATATAGTCTTTTTAACTTGGAGGGGGGGTGATTGGAATTATCCATTGGTGAATTGAAGAAGCAAGTGATTTCATTAGAAGGTGCTCCCTCTATATCTGTTCTATAAATCATATCCATAGTAAAGAATTGCATTATTCATGATGTGGTTTGCTTTTGTGTGATATCTTAATTAAGTATTAAAAGAACAAGCATTCAGTTTGCATTGCCATCTTCATAACTAACACTGAGGAAAGCCATGTTCTGAGAATTGTTTTGATAGTGTTTTTTTTGTCATCATATTGCAGAGGAATACGGGATCACTCCAAAGTATATTAGGGGCTTGGAAAAAGCTCCAAAATCTGGCAAGAAGAAGCGATAACATAGTTTCTAATAAGAATGAATGCAGTCACAGCAATAAAATCACAGACATGACCTGTTCTTGTCAGTTTGTTGTTTAATTTGCGATATCAGATTTTCTATCACTGCAGCACATGGCATCTCACATTGAGTTCTTCTAAAACTGTGCCAAAATGAAATGCACATAAATGTGAATACTCAGAGACTAAAGCCTGACGTCCATCTAATTTACGTTGGAATGACTCTACATAGGACTTTGCTCGTCCTGGGAACATCCAAAGAAGACCAGAAATCATCTATTACCCAAACTTACTGGATCAACAATAGGGTGTTGCTGCCTCGACACTGGATCTCAGCATTTACCCTGTCACATTCTGCAGCAAAGTACTGTGTTCTTGTCTGGCAAAGAGGATCTTGCCCACATGTGGTTGAAAATTGAATTCACCAATGCACATCATAACCAGAACTTTCCCCTTATCCCATCTGCCCAATTTCCTGTCTTCACAGTCATCTCTTCCTTGTTCATCCTGTAACTGTCCATGTTGCACCCTACTTATCTTCAGCTGGCTTCCGACATTCAGTCTCAATGCTCTGCATGGAGTAACTTGCCTGAGCATGATATACCAGCAGACATATTTTTGGCCAGGAGTGAAACAGAGGAAGTCATTAACAAGTTCTTTGTGACAAACCTCATCTATCAAGTTTCAGGCTTTCAAATCCGGTCCCCTGAGAAGGCCAACTGTATCACTGGGGCATCGGTGTGAATTCCTTATGCACTGTTGATAGACACAAATATGATCATAGATTACTTATACAGACTAAGTGAACAACTAATGAGCTTAAGCTCAGAAGTGATTCTGTCACTTTTGGGAATTTACTTTTGCAAACTGAAATAATAACTAAAAGTACCTAACAGGTTGCTATATATTTTTATGTTAAACTATTTTCTGAAGAAGCAACTGTTATTCCTACCTGGAAACTATATGTAAACTCAGTGTGTAGGTAATCAATCACAGGAAGTAATTTGAGTTAGCTTCTGGAAAAATTAATCACTCTGGAAGGCCCGAAGCATCATTGTAGTGTATCTGAGTTATCCCAGTGCCCAACCAGCACATGGCAATGTAACATATTGTGAGGAGGACTTAAGAACCAATTCAGTGTGATAAGATGATGTAAAAATGTGATGACTTGTAATAAAAATTGCAAGAACGAAACCTTTCATCACTTTGGTTATTAATGGGGGTTGAATATTTAAAATGTTCGTAGAATTTATATTTCAGTAAAATGACAGTAAATATAATTTAGTTTTGAATTACAGCTCTTCTAGTTTGTTGAGATCTTTGAAGTCACAGTTTCAAATAACCAAATGCCCTTCCTCATATTCACCATTACCTTAACATAAAATAATCCTTGACCAAATTAATTTGGAATAGTAATTGGAAACAATGGCATTCCACAACATGCGTGTAGTTGGTATTATCTCATGTGCCTTAATTTGTTTTTACCTTAGATTTTTTTAAGCAATCCCTCAGAATCAAGGATAGCTTAAAAGCTGACTTCACATTCTAGGGCTCATAGATTGTAATCCACAAGAACTCAATAACAACATGACAACATTTGCTTTACAGTCCCTAAGATGGGGAGGGACAAGACCATGTAAAGTTTTGAAAACAAGAATAAGAATTTTTAAGTCGACATGATGCTTGACCAGGAGCCAGTGCAGGTCAGCAAGCATTCAGTAGTCTCTAATGGTGCAGATTGAGATGCTACTCGAAAGGAAGCAGTTGAACTAACTGTCCTTCCCAGAAGAACTGGATAATACAATTTTCTTGTAAGCTACTGCACAAGTACCAAAATACATTAATAGTCAGTCATCCTCAAAATAAAGGATTGATACATCTCGCATTGTGCCACTTCAAAATCTATTACACTCCCTTGTAGCATGACTTTTAATAGAAAATTCAACCAAGGCATTAAACTTACAGGAATAAGTATCGAACTTAACACTATCCAGGATGGGTTCTATTGCAATTATAGCATGGGCACAGGCATCTCCAGAAACATCCATGCGGAATCCTAAGATGGCAACAGCTCTCCATTTTGCAAGATAATGATGGATGTAATGCAGGAATTGGATTGCTGCAAGTCAAGACCATTGCCAGTGTTGTTTTGGATGACTTCAAGTTCATAGAGACTGTTGAATAGCAGATCCTTACAAGCATAAGGAATATCTTAGAATCCCGTGGACGGGGTCCCTAAACTGCTTTCTGAGCTTTCCACTGTATGTGATTAGGTGGGAGGATGGATAGAAGTGGTTTAGATTTTAATTAGTAGAGTCGTATGTATGGCTCACGTGTTTACCTACAGCTGGAATCTATTTATTTCTTATAAATAGTCATTCTTGCTAAGTACGGAAACCTGGTCCATGCCTTCTGTTAACCTGAGTCTAAAAAGATTGGTCAGTTGGAGAACTTTGCAAATTTTTGTGATGACTCTGGGAGTAGTGGGGCTTGATTTCCAAAGTGCTACCCCAATGAGGTGTGACATGGTACTGGAGGCAGAAATACTGGAGTAATTTAAGAAAATGCCAGTTCCTCATCCATCATTATCATGCAAAATGGAGAGCTATTGTGGTGCAGTGGGAGTTTCCTTGTCTTCAGGCCAATAGGTCCCTTTTTAAGTCCTACTTGCTCTAGAGATGTAACTAACCATGTATTCCCAGGGTGGGGGAATCCAAGACAAGAGGGCATAGGTTTAAGGCGAGAGGGGAAAGATTTAAAAGAGACATGAGGAGTAATATTTTTCACGCAGAAGGTGGTGTCTGTTTGGAATGAGCGGCCAGAGGAAGTGGTGTAAGTGGGTACAATTACAACATTTAAAAGTCATCTGGATAGGTACATGAACTGGAAAGTTTTAGAGGGATATGGGCTAAATGCTGGCAAATGGGGCTAGGTCCCGGTTTGAGACATTGACTCTCCTGCTCCTCTGATGCCGCGTGATCTGTTGTGTTTCTCCAGCTCAACACTGTATTGATTCAGATTGGGATGCCTGGTCAGTATGGACGAGTTGGACCAAAGGGTCTGTTTTCATGCTGTTTGACTCAATGGCTCATTCTTATTGTCATATCAATGGATCATGACCCAAATTATTGAACTTCTAAGTATGACATTTTATTTCTTTCAAAAAAAAATGGCCGGGGATATAAATTCATTGGTTGTTTGGAATGTTCCTGTGTGGCTTATCAAGAGGAATTATGAAATACTGCATCTGAAGAATGCTGAGGGAATTTCAGACAGCAGCACTTCAAAGGGAGAGATGCCATTCAAAAACAAAGTGAACCAATCTCCTTTGGCAAAGAGAAAAATAGAGGCTGACTATCCCCTTAGCAGAAAATTATTTATCAAGGCAGGTTTCATTCTGGAATTTGACTTGCCCAGTATTACCATCAGCTGTAATTATAACAATCGCCTTTCCAATATGAAGTGTCTAAGTAAGAACATCGCTATAAATATGCTTCTGGCATTCCAGGATACATCTCACAGGAAGAATTTATCAACTTGGGAAGGAGGGAAAACCTATTCTAATACAGGTTTACCTGTTTTGACTTTTAAAAAAGTTAGCAATGGAGAACAAATTTAAAATGGAAATATCAGATAGAAAAGAATAACTGTATTGCTGTCCAATGAAAAAGTTGTAATTTATTTAGTGATCCTCCAGAAATTACATTTCTATATCAAACACTTATTTCCTATTCTTGAAAACTGTTGGATTACAAATGACAAGCCATGTACAAACAAAACGGCGAGTGTGGTTTGTCTGCTAAATAAAACAGAGTTAACGTTTCCAGTCTGGTGACCCTTGCTCCAAACGAGGAAGGGTCACCGGACCCAAAATGTTAACTGTTTTTTTCCTTCACAGATGCTGCATTTTTGTTCCCAATTTTTCACTTGTTTAGAGTTGGGGTCTTTCTTCTATCTGCTTACCTCTTGTTGGCTATTTCTCCATGAAATCGGGATCAACAAATCAAGTGATTCAAATAGTTTCCTATATTCTCTTCTCACTTACCTACACTTTTGACTTCCCGGAATCATATTGCATCATTTAGATTTCATATTCTGTCTTTTATTTTGCCCTGTGGGATCTTAACCCGAGTTCTTGGTTTACCCCTATCAACTTCTGTTTTGTGTTCCAATGTTTATTTTTAATAGGTTTGTGTTTCATTCTTGGATAGCTGTTGTAAATGGTAAGAAATGTTTATTTCTTCTTTATGTCATTACCTTCTACTTCCTAGGTTTGAACATTGCGATGATAGTTGAATTGGGAACGTCAAGGTTTCTGAATTGCACACGAAAATTGAGGTGAAGATTATCAGTATTAGAAAATGGAAGACGTATTGTGGTAACATTAAGTAAGCATTGGTCAACAACAGCACAAGACAGAAACAATAATAATGCTCCCCTCACAATACACTAACACTGTGCTGCAGTCCAAATATTAGGAAAGCAGTTAAAAAGTAGTACTTTTCAAAATAAATTTTGACAAAATCTTTGTTTAGATTCATATCTTATGGTATTGGGGCTAAGATTATCCACAACCAATTCACGAGGGACTGTAAACAGCTTTTCAATGGAAGTGTCCATTTGCATTGAGATGAGCTTCAAACCAATGTCCCCATAGATGAAGATGCAGTTTTCTACGAGGTGTTGGCACCCCCTGACTGATGTATGTATGGCTTAACCTTCGATAAATATTAAGGAAAGCAGAATATGGCAAAATGGTACATCATGGGTTGATCTGCAACGTTTAGCAGATTACTGTTTTTCATTTATTAACAAACCAGTAAAACATTCAAGTATTTCCTAACACCTAGATTTAAATGGTGTTTAATCCCTTCTCTCATATGGGCACTTTCATCTTTACAGCAATTGTTACTTTCAAAGGACAAACTGATGGGAGCTTGCTGTCGAGCTCTGAACTTTCAATGGAAGGTCAAATCCAATTGATCTACATAAATGAAACATATATTTCATGATTTAATTGCTATTGATGATAGTAGTTGTTTGCGTTGGAAATAGCAATACGCTTCTTTCTTTGCAAACAAGCTTGAAGTATTCCAGGCATTGTTAACACAACTGACACAATCTCTTCTACCGCATGCACCAACATTTAAAGTGGTATTAATTTTAAAAATTACATATTTAATGTAGGAAGCATGCACCTACTAACAGTCATGAGTTTTATTAAACTTTTTGAGCACCGAATATTGTGAGACTTTCAAAATTTGTGTGACTTTCAAAATAACCATTTCTGTTGTCTCAACTTCAAAAATATACATCTGATTCCAAATGCTTAAACAGAACTCTGGATCTTTATAAAGTTATGGAATATTTTTACATCTGCAGTATTTGGTGTTCTATTGTTCTGTATGCCAGTTAGCATTTGAAAGTAGATTGCAATAATGGAATGGTCTAATAACACTGCAGTGAAGGAGTAAATCATTAACCACAGATCCTAATCGGAATTCCTAACTCAGCCTGATCTGGAATTCTTAGAGCACACATGGAAAAGCATGCTGTGGCGTACTCTGTCCAAGGGTTTAACTGTTGTACCTTGATTCGGTTACATTCTTTGCACGCACTCAAATATCACAAAACGTATACTGCTAGTAAGATAATATTAGATTTTAAAATGTATGGTTATTTTACACAAACAGTAGTGTTTCCAATACTTGTACAATATATCTAGAAATGCTACAGCCATATGTTTGCTGTGTCCCAGGCTGGGCTCCTCACAGTAGCTCCTCTGTCAAAGCTGATGTTTCCCTTATTCTGAGTCTCTTGTAGCAGATGCTGTATTTCTTTTGACTGATCATTTGCAGCAATGCATCCTTAGTAACAGATGGACCCTGCAGCAATGTAGTGCTCTTATACTTAGGCGACTCATCCATACAGCTGCTCCAGTTCCAGATGGCGGTGGCAGTTCCTCCAAGCACCAGATGGCTCCTCACTTCTCAGCCATCAGCCACTGATGAAAGGATAACATTCGCACACAACTCAGTTGACCTCTTGGCTGTGAGGACCCAGAGACTGGGCTCTGGTCCATACTGAACAATCTTCGGTTAGAAATCTGGGCAAGTACAAAATAAACAGGTTTGTTTTTTAAAATTATCAAAGAGTAAAACAGAAAATATAAAAAAAGAAAATTGTTTGTACAGTCACAAAATCAACCATCAACCTGTAGTCAGTATTTTCCCAAGATCAGTCATAATAAAAACATAATGACTGATTTTCTGGAAAAAAATTGTTTTTATTCTTAATGCTAAATGATACAATGCACAAATGGATATAAAAGTTACTGTGGACGATGCTGTGTGGACAAGAATTGTCACGGATACAACAGCTAAAGGGTCCTGCCATCAACTACTTTTAAGTTAAATTCCTAATCTACAAATCTATTAAAAACTGCTAATACAAAAGTACAGCAGATGCTGCACTCTGCTGGATTCTGATGATAGGTCAACGACCTGAAATATTAACATTTTCCATCTCTCTACAGCACCTGTACAAAGAGGTAAAAATCCTGCTGAGGATTCCTAGTATTTTCTGCTTTTATTGCTACAGAAACAACATTGAGCTCTTGAACTATTAGGTAAATTGTTCTTAAAAACCAACAAAAACAAAATATTTCCTCAAAGTGACTTCTGTGTTTTTAGTAGATGTAGCAAAACCATGTAAACCCCAGAATACTATTTGAAATAATACTGAAATTTTCTGGTAAATATCCCCCTTCCCAAACTGTACACTAACTGATTTGCCTCTACAACATTACAAATTATGTGTACAATGTCACAAAAGTGCAATGGTTGTTCTCAGTTGATATGTTGCCATCAGAAAATATTAGTTATATTTATCTTGATGTGCAGGAATGTACAACACAGGCTTGTGATAGCAAATCAAAGCACATCGTACATGAGATACTAGCATGGATTAGGGTTTGGCTAATAGACAGAAAACAAGAAAGTGGGAATAAACAGGTCACTCTGACATCAGCAGCTGTCACTGGTGGGGTTTTGCAAGGATTATCACTTGAACCCTAACTGTTCATGATGGTTCAGCATGGTGGCTCAGTGGTTAGAACTACTGCCCCATGGTGCCAAGGACACAGGTGCAATTCCAGCCTTGTGCTACTGTCTGCATGAAGTTTGCACATTCTCCCTGTGTCCGGATGAGTTTCCTCTAGATGCTTCAGTTTCCTCCCACAGTCCAAAGATGTGCAGGTTAGGTCGATTGGCCATGGAAGTATGGGGTTACCCGGATAGGGTGGGTCTGGGTGGAATGCTTTCCAGGGGGTTGGTGTAGACTTGATGAGCTGAATGGCCTGTTCTCATGCTGCAGGGATTCCATGACATGATATGGATACAGGGACCAAATGAAATATTTACAAATTTGCAGATCATGCAAAACTAAGTATGACTGTGTGATGTGAAGAAGATATAAAGTTGTTTCAGGAGGATCTGGACAGGCTTGTGAGTGGGCAAGAACATGGCAGATGGAACATAATCTGAAAGATATAAGGTTACCCAAGAAGAACAGACATGCAAGAATGTTTCTTTAATGGTGGAAGGTTGGAAAGTGCAGAGGTAGAAAAGCTTGTGCTTGTCAGTAAGCCATGAAAGACTAACATGCAGGTGCAGCAAGTTCTTAGAAAGGCTAATGGAGTATTAGCCTTTATCACTAATCTTGCTTCAATTGTGTAGGAGCTTAGTTAGATGTACACTTGAAGTAATGTGTGTAGTTTTGGTCTCCTTATCTCAAGGAAGATGTTATTGCCATAGATGGATAGCAAGAAAGAATCACCTGGGATGGCAGAACTGTCCTATGAACAGACATTGGGCAAACTGGGATTGTGTTTGCTAGAGTTATGAAGAATGACAGGTGATTTCAGCAAGACCTAAAAATTCTTAAAGGAATAGACATAGTAGATCCAGGTAAGATGCTTCTCCTGGCTGTGGAGTCTAGGATCAGGAGACACAATTTAAAAATAAGGAGGATGCCATTTAGGATTAAGTAGAGGAGAAATCTGTTTACTCGGAGGGCTGTGGAAGCTCAGTCTGTGACTACATTTAAAGTATAGGTTGATTTCTGGTTACCATTGGTGTGAATGTTAAAAGTATGACATGGAAAAAGTCACTAAAGTGTTCTGTCAGCTCGTATTAAATGTTGGAGCAGGTTTGACAGGCTGAATGGTCTACTCCTGTTCCAATGTACTAATACTGGGCAATTATCAATGGGGAAATAGGAAGTTTCAAGTTACCCAAGTTCCTGAGGTAGAAATCATATCAAGTACAATGTGAAGGTAACCAAGATGGTGGTTACAACTTTAATTCCTGCTGCTAAGACATGTAATGTGTAGGTTCTCAATCTGGTTTATTAGTTGATAGAGCTTTTATTACAATACATTGGATTGGATTATCAAATTCCCATTGCACCTAATTGGATTAAAAATGAATTGATTTCAAATTGTTTTTGCTCTTCCCACATATTTGTGGCTGGTTATAAAGTTTTAGGACACATCAGCTACAATCAGAGAAGACACTGCAATTACTCCTACCTTGTGACCTTTCTGCCCTCATCAGATTCCAGAAATATGTCAGTAATATCCACTTATTTGCAAGGCTCACATATTCCAACTGTTGCAAATGGTTCGATTTTTCAGTCAGTTACTATTTTGGGCATAATTTCATGAGGGTTCCGAAAATTTGGGATTGTTAACAGTCTTTAAGTACATGTGCAAGACCTGGTTAGCTGACTGCAGAGGAAACCAGACATGCAACCGACACATTATCTTGACACGTCTGAAGATACTTTGTTGCCCGTCTTGCGTTTCCTGGAGTCCTTAGCTTTCCTTAACTTGCCTGAAACCTGTAAAACTGTTTGCTTCTTGTCTGACTGTGCTTTGTATGCAGCTTTGATGCAGCTTTCTGCTTGAAGCATGAGTTGCCTGACACTAAAAGTTGCTGCAAATGTGCTGGTTTCTGAAGTTGCTGTTTCAGACTTCACTTTGCTTTGTAGGCAATCTCAAGAATAATTCATGGCCTTGTAGATTGCTGATTTAAACAGTAACCCCAACAGTGATTTGCAATATCATTGCTATACTAAATTTCTTTTACTTTTACAAATTTCTCTCTTGATCCATCATACTGTGGTGTTGACATGTTTGGCAAGTTTGATGAAAGTTCCAGTTTCTGGTCACTGACAGCAACAACAGGTTATAGGAACAAAAACAGAAGTTGCTGGAAAAGCTCAGAAGGTCAGACAGCATCTGTGGAGAAAAATCAGAGTTAACGTTTCAGGTCCAATGACCCTTCGTCACTGGACCCAAAATGTTAACACTGATGTTTTCTTCCCAGATGTTGTCAGACCTGCTGAGCTTTTCCAGCAACTTCTGTTTTTGTTCCTGATTTACAGCATCTAGTTCTTTGAGTTTTTATTTAACAACAGAATATAGTCTATTTCAGTCAAATAAAAGGAGCTTTTTATGCAATGCTTCCTGAATGCTCCAATCATTTGAATGGAACAATGTAAATACCTAAGAATGTAAGAATAGACCGTTTAAATGTGATCATCAGATAATCCAAATTAAATGTACCTGAATTTTGAGGTGTAAAGTGCAAGACTGTGAAGAGTAGTTTTCTACATAAGAATGAAATAATAGTCAATTTTTTACATTACTCATGATGCCTGGAACAGTCAGTTTCTTTTCAATAACTGGCATACTGTTTTCTTCTGTTAATGAATGTCCACTGGTAGTTTCAAAGCTTGTTATTATGTACTTATCCTGCTTTTCCAATAAATGAGTAACAACAAGAAAGAGATGCTGTGTGTTACTAAAAGAATAACCAAAACAAGATGTTTAAATTAGGAAGGCATTAGTGGATTTTGTAACAAGTATTGTTCCCTTCTGAAAACACCATGCTTGTTCAAAGTTCCTCTCCACACTGACACAGATGACCTAGTGCCCTACAGCAATTTAACTTGTGTACGTTCAGCACTTTTATGTTAATGGTATCAGAATGCTTCCTGTATATTTCTGAGTTTGACCTGGTTGTGTGAAAACCTTTTTTTTGCACTCTATTTTAAATGGCAAGCAATTAATATAAAAATTATTTTAACAAATAATTAAAAAAATACATTTTAACCACTAACTGACAATGTTTTTGGAAGTTAAAAAATATTACAACATTGACGTTAATCATGAAACTAACTTTCAATGAATAATCATACAATTATCAATATTTGACATGCTTGTGTAAAAAGGTGGCAATTACATAGTGTGTAATCCTTCTTAAAGGCTCCCAAGCGGAGAAGCAAGCAGTGCATTCAGATTAGAGATTTCCAAAGGGCACACATGTTAACCATCCATAAAATGACTTAGAGGCAATGTGAATGATGATTCTGACACATGGGACTTTAAGCTCATACTAGTCATTAAAATCCAGTGGTTTGTGGCAAATTATTCAAGTTGTGCTAAACTATTTGTGCAAATACTTCACGTTTAGTAACGAGCTTGTTGACCAATGGGCTATTATGGAATATGCTAGAATTATTGTCTTTTTCCTCTTACCCATCCCTTTTCCTCACCAAGGCAGTAGCATGTCTTTTCTTAATCATTTATTGAATGGCAGTATCTGGACGTTGCTGCAAGATCCACGTAAACCTAGATTTTGCGTTTTGAGAGAGTTTCCAGAGAGATCCGCAAGTTGAGTATTGTCTGTGATATTTGCTTTGACAGCAGACAGAGATGTGAAATTCTTAGCTTTGAACCGATCTTTTCTCAAGTCCACACAGCAATCGCATACCCCGAGCTGGTTGCTGGATTCTGCTGCAAATAAAGAATGTTTTGGCTCCCCTATTTGAAGTGTCTTGAATAAATTTTCAACCCTGGCCAAATTGTCAACATCCTTTTTGCACAACTCGATGGCCAAACGTTCACTATAGTACATTTTGGCTTCACAGTGTAACTGGGAACCTTCCCTGTTCGCTTCCGTTATTCTGAGATCATCAAATTTGACGACTTCCGCCTTGGAGCTATCTGTCTGGTCTTCCAGCAGGCCTACTGTATCACTGCAGCCTGACTTAACCTTCAGATTCCTGGTCAAGACATTGCGAGGGACTCTTTTTTGAGAACACCAAGGGACAGTTATCTTATTTTTCTGTTCTTTCTGTATGGGCTGAGGCACCCTGGGATTTGGGGTGTGGTGGACTCGGTTACTTTTGCTGCTGTTCTTTAGCTTTTTGCCACCAAGGAATCGATTAATGCCTTTAGACTTTTTGGAATGAATTGGTGTCCCAGGAGAGCAAGATTCGTTGTTGCCTGCAAAATCAGCAACATATTTTATATGTTACACATTGCTCTTTCAGATGCAATTTCTAATTCGATTTTTCAACTCGTATTCTTTCCACATTGACTACATATAATCTTTAAAGGTCTAAAATAAATTAATAGGATAGTTAGGTTGAACCTGGAATGACACAGAGGAGAGGCAGGTGGTATTAACACCAGGATAAGCCAAAAGCTCTTGTTTCCAAGCTGCATATTTTATGAGCTACCAAGTGTTACTAATCACTGGTTACTATCTGAGATTATGTTTTTATTATTCATGGGATGCGGACATTGCTGTCCATCCTTAATCCCTGTGTGGCTTTCTGGGCCAGTCCAGTGGCAGTTGAGAGTCAACCACATTGCTGTGGGCCTGGATTAGTGAACCAGATGGGTTGTTGTGACAATTGATGGTGGTTTCACGGTCACCTTTACTGAGACTAGCTTTCACTTGCTAATTTTTCAATAACTGAATTTAAATTCCACATGTAAAATAGCTCGGTCTTCGAATTACTAGTCCAGTGATGTTACATTTTCATAACCATGTTTTCAATGGGAGGCAATTCAAATGGGATTTGGTCAAATCCCTTTAAATCGGATAACCAGTAAATATTAAATTTCACCTTTAAAGGCCTACAGTATACTTGGATCAAGAGTGGTAACTGTGGACAGAAAGCAGAGTTAATGCTTCTTCAGAACTGACTTGAACATGGAACTGTTCTCTCCCCAGCTACGCCTACCATCCACCAGAGCATGGCCAAGGTGTTCAGCAGGCTACACCAGCTAGTCCAACATGGAGTCAATCTGTTGCACTTTTCACAAAGGGGAAGAGGAACATGGCCCATTATACACATTGATGACTGTATCGGCGCCGCTTCTTGCTCATCAGAGGAGCTCGAACAGTTCATCCACTTCACCAACACCTTCCACCCCAACCTTCAGTTCACCTGGGCCATCTCCAGCACATCCCTCACCTTCCTGGACCTCTCAGTCTCCATCTCAGGCAACCAGCTTGTAACTGATGTCCATTTCAAGCTCACCGACTCCCACAGCTACCTAGAATACACCTCCTCCCACCCACCCTCCTGCAAAAATTCCATCCCCTATTCCCAATTCCTTCACCTCTGCCGCATCTGCTCCCACGATAAGACATTCCACTCCCGCACATCCCAGTTGTCCAAGTTCTTCAAGGACCGCAACTTGCCCCTCACAGTGATCGAGAATGCCCTTGACCGCGTCTCCCGTATTTCCCGCAACACATCCCTCACACCCCGCCCCCGCCACAACCGCCCAAAGAGGATCCCCCTCGTTCTCACACACCACCCTACCAACCTCCGGATACAACGCATCATCCTCCGACACTTCCGCCATTTACAATCCGATCCCACCACCCAAGACATTTTTCCATCCCCACCCCTGTCTGCTTTCCGGAGAGACCACTCTCTCCGTGACTCCCTTGTTCGCTCCACACTGCCCTCCAAGCCCACCACACCCAGCACCTTCCCCTGCAACCGCAGGAAATGCTACACTTGCCCCCACACCTCCTCCCTCACCCCTATCCCAGGCCCCAAGATGACATTCCACATTAAGCAGAGGTTCGCCTGCACATCTGCCAATGTGGTATACTGCATCCACTGTACCCGGTGTGGCTTCCTCTACATTGGGGAAACCAAGCAGAGGCTTGGAGACCGCTTTGCAGAACACCTCCGCTCAGTTCGCAACAAACAACTACACCTCCCAGTCGCAAACCATTTCAACTCCCCCTCCCATTCTCTAGATGACATGTCCATCATGGGCCTCCTGCAGTGCCACAATGATGCCACCCGAAGGTTGCAGGAACAGCAACTCATATTCCGCCTGGGAACCCTGCAGCCTAATGGTATCAATGTGGACTTCACCAGTTTCAAAATCTCCCCTTCCCCCACCGCATCCCGAAACCAGCCCAGTTCGTCCCCTCCCCCAACTGCACCACACAACCAGCCCAGCTCTCCCCCCCCGCCACCCACTGCATCCCAAAATCAGTCCAACCTGTCTCTGCCTCCCTAACCGGTTCTTCCTCTCACCCATCCCTTCCTCCCACCCCAAGCCGCACCCCCATCTACCTACTAACCTCATCCCACCTCCTTGACCTGTCCGTCTTCCCTGGACTGACCTATCCCCTCCCTACCTCCCCACCTATACTCTCTCCACCTACCTTCTTTACTCTCCATCTTCGGTCCGCCTCCCCCTCTCTCCCTATTTATTCCAGTTCCCTCTCCCCATCCCCCTCTCTGATGAAGGGTCTAGGCCCGAAATGTCAGCTTTTGTGCTCCTGAGATGCTGCTTGGCCTGCTGTGTTCATCCAGCCTCACATTTTATTATCATATACTCAGGAGCTGCTAGGTCTACTGAAGGAGGTGGACTTTCAGGGTGAATCCCAGGGAAAGAGAAAAAACAGAACTGGCTGGAAAAGCTTAGCAGGTCTGACAGCAACTGTGAAGAAAAATCAGTGTTAATGTTCTGGATCCAGTAACCTACCACCCCACCAGTATCCACATCCAGAAGATCATCAGACGCCATTTCAGCCACATCTAGCAAGATGTCACCACCAGGCACACGTTCCCCTCCCCTCCCTTGTCTGTCTTCTGCAGGGACAGTTCCCCCTTGGACACCCTGGTACACTCTTCCTTCATTCCCATCACCGCCCCACAGCACCTTCCCCTGCTACTGCCAAGAGTGTAATACTTGCCCATTTACCAAGGGAGTATCCAAGGGCCCAAACAAACCTTCCAGGTGAAGCAGCATTTTACTTGCACTTTCTCCAATGTAATCAACTGCTTTTGCTGCTCACAATGTGGTCTCCTCGACATTGGGGGAGCAAAATGCAGACTGGGTGACCACCGTTCTGCTGGCAAAAAAGAGCCTGAGCTTCCAGTTGTCAGCCACTTTAACACACCACCCTATTCCCTGGCCAACATATTGTCTCAGGCTTGCTGCAGTGTTCCTGCGAAGCTTAGAACAAGCTAGAAGCTCATACCACATTTTCCGCTTGGGGGCCCTGTAGTCCTCCAGACTCAATATCGAGTTCAATGATTTGACAGCCTGAACTCTTTCACAGCCTTACCCCCATTCCCACAGAGTAGGCCTTATCGCATAGCCTGCCATTACACACCACCCACTGTTATAGAACATAGAACATTACAGCACAGTACAGGCCCTTTGGCCCTCGATATTGTGCCGTCCTGTCATACCGATCTCAAGCCCATCTAACCTACACTATTCCATGTACGTCCATATGCTTATCCAATGACAACTTAAATGTACTTAAAGTTGGCGAATCTACTACCATTGCAGGCAAAGTGTTCCATTCCCTTACTACTCTCTGAGTAAAGAAACTACCTCTGACATCTGTCCTATATTGTTCACCCCTCAATTTAAAGCTATGCCCCCTCGTGCTCGCCGTCACCATCCTAGGAAAAAGGCTCTCCCTATCCACCCTATCTAACCCTCTGATTATCTTATATTTTTCAATTAAGTCACCTCTCAACCTTCTTTTCTCTAATGAAAACAGCCTCAAGTCCCTCAGCCTTTCCTTGTAAGACCTTCCCTCCATACCAGGCAACATCCTAGTAAATCTCCTCTGCACCCTTTCCAAAGCTTCCACATCCTTCTTATAATGTGGTGACCAGAACTGTACGCAATACTCCAAGTGCGGCCGCACCAGAGTTTTGTACAGCTTCAACATAACCTCTTGGTTCCGGAACTCGATCTCTCTATTAATAAAAGCTAAAACACTGTATGCCTTCTTAACAACCCTGTCAACCTGGGTGGCAACTTTCAAGGGTTTGCGTACATGGACACCAAGATCTATCTGCTCATCTACACCACCAAGAATCTTACCATTAGCCCTGTACTTTGCCTTCTGGTTCCTCCTACCAAAGTGCATCACCTCATACTTGTCCGCATTAAACTCCATTTGCCAGCTCTCAGCCCAGCTGTGCAGCTTATCTATGTCTCTCTGTAACCTACAACATCCTTCGTCACTATCCACAACTCCACTGACCTTAGTGTCGTCTACAAATTTACAAACCCATCCTTCTACGCCCTCATCCAGGTCGTTTATAAAAATGACAAACAGCAGTGGACCCAACACCGACCCTTGTGGTACACCACTAGTAACTGGACTCCAGGATGAACATTTCCCATCAACCACCACCCTCTGTCTTCTTTCAGCAAGCCAATTTCTGATCCAAACTGCTATATCTCCCACAATTCCATTCCTCCGCATTTTGTACAATAGCCTACTGTGGGGAACCTTATCGAACTCCTGGCTGAAATCCATATACACCACATCAACCGGTTTACTCTCATCTACCTGTTTGGTCACCTTCTCAAAGAACTCAATAAGGTTTGTGAGGCACGACCTACCCTTCACAAAACCATGCTGACTATCCCGAATCAAATTATTCTTTTCTAGATGATTATAAATCCTGTCTCTTATAACCTTTTCCAACACTTTACCAACAACTGAAGTAAGGCTCACTGGTCTATAATTACCAGGATTGTCTCTACTCCCCTTGAACAGGGGAACCATATTTGCTATCCTCCAGTCTTCTGGCACTATTCCTGTAGACAATGACAAGTTAAGGATCAATGCCAAAGGCTCAGCAATCTCCTCCCTGGCTTCCCAGAGCCACTGTTAGCCACTAACAGTCTCCATTAACAGCTATTCACCCTCCTAGCCAATCATTATCAACTCTTTTGTCTGTCTAAATGTTTTTCTCCCTCTTTAGGCTCTATCCTCACCTACAGTTTACTCCTTACCCCCCAACCATCACCCTATCTTCTGCATATAAACCGGCATTTACCTAGCTACCATCAGTTCTGAGGAAGGGTCACTGGACCAGAAATGTTAACTCTGATTTTTCTTCACAGATGCTGCCAGACCTGCTGAAGTTTTCCAGTAACTTCTGTTATTGTTCCTGATTTACAGCATCTGCAGTTCTTTAGGTTTTTATTGAAACCCACGAAAGTCAGAACAAAGTAAAATTTCTGGGTTTGACCAGCCAAGCAGGGGTGCACTGCACAGATGAGGCAAGGAGGAAGGCAGTGCAGGAGGTAGCACTGCTGAAGGACATTACCAGGGCCAGATCTTTCCTGGGGCTCATAGGGTTACGGTCGTGGCTTCATTGAGAGATATGTCATCACAACAGTCTCTCTGCTCTGTCTCCTCCAAAAGGTTTGAGGTCATTACGGCCAGGCAGTGCTCATGCATCTCAAGAATGGCACCAGCACTGGGGACAATTAATGGGGGAAGCAGGATTATTTTCCTTCAAGGAATTTTAACCAGGTTAGCTTGGGTGCAGTATTGGTCCAAGAGGGGCACAGTAATCTAAGTTAAAATACCGTGACCCCTCGCCTCTGGATCATTAGTCCAAGCCTCTGGTTTACTAGTCCAGTATGACGAATCACAATGCCATTGTATCAATTGTACGGATTCTACAGGTATCTTGGTTACATATTTGCAACACCATTTTATAACTATTTGTAGTTGCTATGTATATAACACCTTACCATGTCTGGGAGTTAGGTACTGATTTTGTTGCTGTCTCTTGGTCATTTTTGAGTGGTGTTGCTTCAACACAGGTGTATGTGTTGCTGTGTACTCTGTGCTGTTTACCACTACTTGAGAGTGTGATATACTATCACCAGTTGTGGCTGGAACAGTCTTCCCCAAATTGCAGCTGCCTTTTCGCTTTTCATTTTGAGCTGAAGAAAGACATGAGGGTAAAATATACAAAAATAATTACCTTATTATTTCCCCCCCGGAAATACAGGTTTTAATTAAATTATCAGTATTGTAAAATGTAAAACATTTGTGTGTCAGATGTTTGCATTCAGGACATGTCTGTCATAACTCAAACGTAAAAAAACTTGACAGCATCAAGCTTTGTCGTACTTGCAAACCTCAGGCTGATTTGATTGGATCAAAGAGAAAACAGGACTGAGCCACATATTTTAAAGAGCGAAAGAGACAGTCATTTATCTGCTGATGACAGCCTTACAAGCAGCTATCAAGAACGAGCAACACCCCTCAACAAAACCAGTTAGTTAATGTTTAATTAACTTCAACTGATTTATTTAAAATACAACAACCTTCACCAAAAATATGGTAGCATCAACTGGACAAGGGACAAAAATATCTGATAGCACGAAAACAAAGCATACCAGATTTGGTTGGCCCAACAGTATCGTCAGATCATGTCAGATATAGCAGCATGACAATCATAATGATAGGCTCTGTGCCTTGGAGGGTCATGTCTAAAGTAGCACATCTAAGGTGAACAAGGTGGACCGTGTTTTTTAACATTTTATTTAATTACCAAAACTCTCAAAGAGATGCACAACCAATAGCTAGTATTATGTAAGATGCAATTAAATCCATAATAAACTTTAGGTTAATGTTACATTTAAAGCTGAACACAAGCTAGAAACGTGGCCACCCAAGATCACCTGACTTCTTACTGGGACTGAACCTACCACCTTGTTAGAGGGCGAAACAAAGAGAACATTCAAATTGGTGTAAATCAACGTCCTGTGCTGGAACTGATTAAAAAGTATTTTTGATAGAATTAGGACATTCAAAAACCAAACCACTCAACATCACAAATTCTCAAAGGTGTTACACAAGACAGGATGCTTAAACCAACATGAATACTTCCCCGTTATTTGGATGGGACTTGGAGCTTGAGAAAACTCACACAGGGAGAAAACCAAGTTTTCTGTCTGCTGTCGAAAATCAGCAAAATCTGCACACAATTCCACCAAACATTGATCGAGTCAACAGTTCACTGGTCAATAAGCCCAACTCTGAATGAGCTGCAAGCCAACAAGGAGCCAAGGCAGTAAACAGTGTATCTTGAAAGGAGATGACTGCAACAGACAGAAAGATTTCATGCAACCTGTTCCAACTTCAAGTTCACCTGAGAATCAACCTCCCAGACACCATGACAAGAAATATCACCACCTGCTGAGAATGCTTCACTCCACAGGCCTTTGCTTTAACTTTGAAGCATCAAAACAATCCAAAAAAAAACCCTGCAGGCTGGCCTCGTGAGGTTTGGGTGATGGTAAACTTGAGACTGTGATAATTAGAAAATGTAACAGTGCACTATCTTCATCTGTGTGTCTCACAGTGTGTGAAATAGTGTTAAATTTGGGGTAAATGTGTGAGAATAAATCACCTTTAGTTTAAACATTGCTGCTGTAATTATTTAACTGGAATGTGCGCAGTAGGGGAGCTGGCAGTGTATTAGTAATGTCTCTGCACAGATGATCCAGAACCCAAGCTAATGTTCTGGTAACATGGGTTCAAATCTCACTGTGGCAGATGGGAAAATCTGAATTTGTTAAAAAAAAAACTGGAATTAAAAGCCAGCCTATTTCATCCATGTATTCACTTTGAAATGTTGAAAAAAAAATCTGCTTTGCCACTGCACTGTAGATAAAGTTGTCCTCACCTGGTCTGGTCTATATGTGACTCCAAATCCACAGCAATGTGGTTAACTCTTAAGTGAACGCTGAAATACTGGATCAGCCAACCTGTTGTACCAAAGTGCTAAATGTCTAAAGACAGGAAAGAAACGATATTGGCCACACAGCATTGATCGAAGCACTAGAAAGAACAATGGCAAACTCAGCCCTGTTGACCCTACAAAATCATGCTTACTAAGGTCTGGGGGGCTTGTGGCAAAATTTGGAGAGCTGTTCAAGCAACAACCTGACATTGTGTGTAATCTATTGATTCCACGATTATGACAATGTCCAAAACACCGCCACAACTATCCTTAGGTATTTCCTATCCCACTAAAAAACTGATCAGATGTGGTAGCACAATGATGTACAGGAAGGAGGTGACCTAGGAGTCAGTAACATTGAATCTATTCTGCATGAAGTCTCACGGCATCAGGCCAAACATCAAGAAGAAAAAATCTTGCTGCTCCCACTTTACGAATGTATCAGTACTTCTCCATGTTGAACATGAACTTGGAGGAAGCACTGACAGTGGTAGGGCACAGAATGTACTCTGGGTGGGGACTTCCATGTCCATAACCAATACAGGGTCAACAGCACCACGACTGACCCAGTTGGCTGTGTCCTAAAGGTGGCCACTCCTATCTGACTGTATCAGCAGGACAGATGTATATAAGGCAGGCAGATTGGTTAGGATGAGTTCAAGCATGTTTTTCCCTCTTTGTGGTTCCCTCAAAACCCTGCAGCAAACCCAGCCCAGCAACATTGTTTGTCCAGTCCTTGTGGACATCTTCTCATTGAGGATATTGTTCTCTATGTCGTGTGGCACTATCACTATGCTAATTGGACTGACTTCAAACAGATTCAGCAACTCAAAATAGACATCCACGTGATGTTGCAGGCTATCTGCTGCAGCAGAACTGTATCCAGTCACGATCTATAACCTCATGGCTTGACTTATCCTCCACTTGAACATTTACCATCAAGCCACAGCAGCAATCTGGGTTCAATGATGAGTGCAAGACAGCAAGTCTGCAGTAGCATCAGACATGCCTAAAAATGAGGTGTCAACCTGGTGAACCAACACTAGACCACTTGTATGCCAAAGAGCAGAAGCAGGAGGCAGTAATTACAGCAAATGGATCAGCACAAAAATGGAGCAGATCTAAGGTCCTGCCTTATCCAGCAGAAATGGTAGTGAAAATTAAACCACTTAAACAAATTAAATAAAGAGGAGATAGTAAGAACAGCTGATGCTGGAGGTTGAGGTAACACAGTGTGGACCTGGAGGAACACATCAGGCCAGGCAGCATCAGAGGAACAGGATGAAGAAGGGTCCCAACCTGAAAAATCAGCTTTCCTGTTCAGCTTTCAGGTTGGGACCCTTCTTCATCCTGTTCCTCTGATGCTGCCTGGCTTGCTGTGTTCCTCCAGCTCCACACTGTGTTATTACTGGAGAAGGAGGCTCCTCTGCCAGAGCAGTTGTGTCTAGTCAACATTCTGATGTCTGATTTAACCCGGGGTCTTGTTCTTTTTGAACATGCCCCCCCCTCCCCAGTTTGAGTTCTTTTCTCCATCTCCCCAGTCTACTCTCAGCAATGATTTGACTTCCACCTATCCCCAATCACTTATTATACGATATAGTCAGTTAATTCTGTTTTTTTTTAGATCTAATTTTTGATACAACACTCCCACACCGCCTCATTCAGGTAACTCACTCACTAAGCATTTTCAATGATGCTGATATTACTGGCCGTCCATGATGACACTAGGTGTTCCCCATTCTTTACTTGAACTTTAATTCTGACATTCTGTGCTCTTCGTTTCCTTTCTCTTGTCCTCCTCAGACCTTCTCCTTTGGATCACTTCAGTAACATGGCTGAATAGACTTGGTCTTTTACCTGTTTTCTGACAGTGTGCTGGATTGTGGACCCCAGGGTATCCCACTGCAGAAATGAAAGTGCAGGTTCTATGATTCACTTCTGATGCTTTTCCCTTGCACTGAGCTTCCTTCAAGAGATGGCTTTAAGCAAAAACAAAAGAAGAGCCATATCAAATTATACAGTGGAAGAACTTGAAATGAAGAAGTGTCTACTATTAAGCATGTTGGAAAAATACCTTGAGGCAGCAACTTTTGCTTGGAACGATGAAGGACTATGCTTCTCTCTCAGTTCAACCACTTGTGTGAAGGGAAAAGTTGCCATTGAATACACACTCTGCAAGATACATAACAATGCCTTTACATGTACAAACCACAAGACAATTCCAGTTTATAAACTCTAGGCATCAGGGTGGCTGTATCATTTGACTGGTGATGTTTCTGAACCAGCAAATAAAGTACATTTATGAAATCCTGTTGGTGCTATTTAAATGCAAGCAATACAGCAGAGAAATAGACCCTTTCGTCCAACGTCTCCGTGACGACCAAGTTTCCCAAACTAAACTAACCCCTGTCAAAAAGATATCAGCGTGATCATATTCGGCATTCATATGGGAACAGCACTAGCTATAAAAAATGTATTTTCTTTTGATCAACGACAAAGTCAATCATTGTAGACTTTGTTTCGGGTTATCTTTAAAGTTTGTCAGAGAAATATCTACATTTCCCGCTGGCTGCCTGCTCCTTGGTGGCTTCCAAGTGATCAGGAATAACAGAAACAATCTGAAGTATTGGTTTCCATATGCAAGCATGCCATCTCTCAGGCGAAAAAGCAAATTGTGGCTTTGGGATTGAAGTCATTAACCTAAAACTGGGTGTGCCTCGTTCCCAGGTAATAAGATGATGGGATTTTACTCTAATTTAAATTAAATGTAAAATATATAAACAGCAACATAAACAAGTGAATAATATAATTAAATAGCTAACTGAAAAGGATTAACAATGGAAAATAAAAACCGAAAGAACTGCGGATGCTGTAAATCAGGAACAAAAACAGGTCTGGCAGCATCTGTGAGGAAAAAATCAGTGTTAATGTTTTGGGTCTGGTGACCCTTCCTCAGAACTGACAAATTAACAATAGTATGCTGGGAAATGCCAAGGCTGTGGCATATGGGAGCTCCTAGATACCACTGTGATCCATGACAACATGACTGCACTAAGAGTTTGTGTTTGAGCAGCTTTGGCTCATAGTTTATGAGCTGGAGCCTGAACCACAGACAGTGCAAGCCAGCGAGAAGAAAAATTACCCAGATTTAGGTGGGAATTTGGAATTTGAAACAGATCAGCCATGATCTTATCGAATGGTGGGGCGGATTCGAGAGGCCAAGTGGTTTATTTCTGCTCCTATTTCATATGTTTATATAAAGGGAACTGGGCGCCTTTATTGGTTAGAATGGGCTGCCGTAATATTTCCTTCACTCTTCGGGTATCCTGACATCAGAAACCATTCCTTCGCTAAGCAGATCAGCTCACAGGCCTTTGCCAATATTAAACAAAATAAAACAGGGAACTGTGGTTGCTGGAAATCAGAAATGAAAGCAGAAAATGTTGGGAAAACTCAGAAGATCTGGGGAAGGGTGACTGGACACAAAATGTTAACTCTGTTTTCTCTCTACAGATGCCCTAGAACTGATGAGTTTTCCCAGGATTATCTGTCTTCATCAATACTGTTCTTAAGAAGATGGAAGAAGAGATTCCACCACCATCCCACCAGGTATTGGAAGTTCCAGTACACACTTCCCTGCTTGACCCTTGCCAGCCAGACAATCAGCTTCAAGATGATTAATAGGTTCAAATGTGCATGAGGGCTGGAATGTGCAAGTCCACATTGGTGGCTGCATTTGCTTCTTGAATCACCAAACTGGGCAAATTGTTGAAGTTTTGAGGTTTTTGAGGTTTCCAGCATTTGTTTGACAGGACCTTCTCTTATCCTATTGGTACATTGCAAGGGACCCAGGTGGAATGGCATCACCAACATCTGAGGCCAGATCAGGCAGGTCTCTAGGAGTCATGTGATTGGCGACGCTTGTTGCTTCATTTCCTGCCTCCTAGCAGATCATCTCTGTGCATTTTCCAGGGTGGCAGTAGGCGTCCCTGGATGCAGCCCCTGGATTTACCAAACTCCGGGATCACTCCAAGATTCCTTACCACGATCTGTCTCCACTTCACTGGGGTCATCACACACTGACCCTTTCAGTTCTGCAACGTTGTTGAGGGAGGTGCCAGGTTCCACATATCCTCCAGAAGTCTGACATCAAGAAACTCCCCTTCCCTTTCATGAGGATGCCCCCGCCCCTGGCAATTGGCTGAACAATACAATGTAGCCCTCTCTGTCCTGCCTTGCTGACACTGTGGGGTTCAGGACCCTACACATACTGTATCTTATTCTGGTCCCTGATACTGTGGCTTTTGGAGAAACACCCTTGTGCCAAACTGAAGTTCAGTCCAAGATAATAAAGTGTGAAGCTGGATGAACACAGCAGGCCAAGCAGCATCTCAGGAGCACAAAAGCTGACATTTCAGGCCTAGACCCTTCATCAGAGAGGGGGATGGGGTGAGGGTTCTGGAATAAATAGGGAGAGAGGGGGAGGCGGACCGAAGATGGAGAGAAAAGAAGATAGGTGGAGAGGAGAGTATAGGTGGGGAGGTAGGGAGGGGATAGGTCAGTCCAGGGAAGACGGACAGGTCAAGGAGGTGGGATGAGGTTAGTAGGTAGGAAATGGAGGTGCAGCTTGGGGTGGGAGGAAGGGATGGGTGAGAGGAAGAACAGGTTAGGGAGGCAGAGACAGGCTGGGCTGGTTTGGGGTGCAGTGGGGGGAGGGGACGAGCTGGGCTGGTTTTGGGATGCGGTGGGGGAAGGGGAGATATTGAAGCTGGTGAAGTCCACATTGATACCATTGGGCTGCAGGGTTCCCAAGTGGGATATGAGTTGCTGTTCCTGCAACCTTCGGGTGGCATCATTGTGGCACTGCAGGAGGCCCATGATGGACATGTCATGGGAGGGGGAGTTGAAATGGTTCGCGACTGGGAGGTGCAGTTGTTTATTGCGAACCAAGCGGAGGTGTTCTGCAAAGCGGTCCCCAAGCCTCCGCTTGGTTTCCCCAATGTAGAGGAAGCCACACCGGGTACAATGGATACAGTATACCACATTAGCAGATGTGCAGGTGAACCTCTGCTTAATATGGAAAGTCATCTTGGGGCCTGGGATAGGGGTGAGGGAGGAGGTGTGGGGGCAAGTGTAGCATTTCCTGCGGTTGCAGGGGAAGGTGCCGGGTGTGGTGGGGTTGGAGGGCAGTGTGGAGCGAACAAGGGAGTCACGGAGAGAGTGGTCTCCCCGGAAAGCAGACAAGGGTGGGGATGGAAAAATGTCTTGGTTGGTGGGGTCGGATTGTAGATGGCAGAAGTGTCGGAGGATGCTGCGTTGTATCCGGAGGTTGGTGGGGTGGTGTGTGAGAACGAGGGGGATCCTGTTTGGGTGGTTGTGGCGGGGGCGGGGTGTGAGGGATGTGTTGCGGGAGACGTGGTCAAGGGCGTTCTCGACCACTGTGGGGGGAAAGTTGCGGGCCTTGAAGAACTTGGACATCTGTTCAGTCCTGTCAGCTTTGCGATCAGTCAATGTTTTTCTTGCATTTTTCCCTCTCCATCCTCCTGGGTGCAATTTGCTCCATCTCTCTCTCTCTCTCTCTCTCTCTTTAGTGGCCAGATGTAGTGATTAACTGTTGGGTAGGGTTGTAGGTATCATTTCACAGTGGAAAAGGAATGTTACACAAAAGTGTGCGTTGCCCTTTGTTAAATCATAATGACAGTTAAAGCTGTCCCACATTTGGCAGCTCTTCAGCTGGTGCTGCTTGAACCAGACATAGATTTTCACTTTTCATTGATTCTCGTTAAACTGTTACTAACAACTGCAGCCACTCCCTGAAACAAGCTGTCTGTGAAAGCAATTCAGGAAACAACTTATTCAAGTGTGCTTGAAGCAAAATATCCTTTTGACAAACAGTTCTGTTACCTTGTGAGTCAGTCCATTGCCTGAGGAATGTTTTGTGTGCAGCGCAGAACTGAGACCAACATTTGTCTCATTTTCACCAGTGACCAAAAGGAATACTTCTGTTCTGTCTTGCCCACAATGAGATGGTTTGTAAACAGACAGCACAATGGCTTTTTATTTTGTGAAGCAATCAGGTCAATGCTAATATGCAAAATGTAATAGAGATTTTTAGTGGTTCTAGTCGTCAGGACATAAATCGAGTACTGGATTACGACCTTATGTTTGGTTGTGTTCTGCCAGCATTGTGAAGAGTTGCAATGTGCCAGCAGGTCTGTACTTGACCTCTACTTAAGCAATTGCTTTGTTTCCAGCAACACATTTCAAACTCTAAGAGTCACATTTAATACAGACATTATGTGGGATATTCAGATGCTGTTAATTAGATATAATTCAATTGTAATGGAGTTTGGAAATCCCACTTTCGTCACAGGAGGCATGTCTTTATACAAATCACTTCTGAGGAAAATTAACACCCAGCTTTCCAAAATGAAAGTATCAACAGTCATGGCAGCTTCCCTTTGGCAGCAGGATGCCCCACCTCCAGGAGCAGCAGCTGAATCAGAGTGACAGCAGCAGACTCAGCAGTGCACCAGGAATGATGGCCAATGCTGGAACTTCTGTAGTCACTCCAGGTACAAATGAAGCCTAGACAGTGGAGTTTAGTGGGATCAGCATTTGCCAAGACCAACTGTATCAGCCCTTGCAAGTGTGGGCACTCATGTGGGTAGAGGGGTTTTCAAGAAGGGGTGTTCCTTGCCACTGGAAATCCCTCAATGGTCCATAAGATGCCCCGAGTTCACAAAGAAGCTGCAAGGTTTTCCTGAGCTGCCTCCCCAGGTGGAGTGGACAACTGTTGTGGGTAACCAGTGGTCAGTCACATCAGGGATGAAAGGTGAAGTTAACTGAATATTGGCCAAACCTCTTTTGTTAGTTTTCGGCTTATTATCCCACAAAATGGGACTAAGCACCGCACCAACCTGTTGCTTCACTTTACCCAATTTAGTCACGGTGGCCAGGAGCCTGCAAAACACACAAACTGCTGGGAATTTAAATTGTGGCCACTAATACATGTGGCTCATGGACTCTCCTCAGGGGCAGTGGCACAAATATACTTTCAAATCTTCAGCTTCACTTTATCCTTCCTTCTTTACTGGGACTGTGTAATGTTTTGAATGGAACTCTCAGTGCACGTCAGGAATAATACAGCAGAATTTTCATTCCTTGATAGGATTTTAAAAATGACTTTATATTTGTACGATGCTGATCTAGCAAACTGCTTGAAGCCTTGTTGTATTCTCTGGGTTGAGAATCCTAGATGACCTGGTTCAAATCTCTGGAATAGTGTTGAATTCACTGGCTTCTGCATCAGATATGTATCAGTACTGACCAGGCTGGAATCTTTCTGAATGGTACTGAGTCTCAGATGGTGACAGCTAACTTGCAGCAGCAAATCATTCGATCAGATACGCTGGGAGTATCACTTCTCACATCGAAGGAAATTACTTTTGCGTTTTACATTCTTACCTGCATCAGTTTGCTGCAGTCTGCCAAGTTAATCTCCATCATCTCCTGATTCAGACATTTAGTGATCTCATCGGGCCTTTGACACTTCTTGATCCACCTGTGACAAATCAATGTGCCGTTAACAGAAATCAGCTCATAATAAGAAAATGCAACCATTCCAACTCAGTGGGCAAAGATAATGCCAGGTTTAATGTGAATAAGGCCACCTCTTCCAAGTCATTGTGGGGTGAACCCAGAGCACTGATAAATTAACCCTACATGCCTTTCAGGATTGACAAGAATAAAGCATTAGAAATGTTACAGCAATACGTGGAATATTCTTTCCACACGATGCACCCATGCATTCGTGCAGCAGGAAGAAGTTATAGGTGACAAATTCAAAGTTCCTTTATCGGGGCAGTTCTGCCTACTGAAAGCCCATCAAAGCCAACGGTCACTAGTAACTCTTTACATGCACTATGTTCTTAAAGTTCATGCAGTGGACCTAAAAATAAATAATCACTGTTCTCAGCAGATGCAGGAACTGAACTTTACCTTTTATATCAAAGAATTATAGAGTCATAGAGATGTACAGCAGGGGAGCTTGGCCAAGTCAACCAGGTATCCTAATTACATGTAGTCCCATTCTTCTAAACTCTTCCTATTCATATGCCCATCCAGATGTCTTTCAAATGTTGTAATAGCACCAGCCTCCACCACTTCCTCTAGAAGCTCATTCCATACACCCTCTGTGTGAAAAAAGTGCCCTTTAGGTCCCTTTTAAATCTTTCCCTATCACCCTAAACCCATGCTGTCTAGTTTTAGACTCTGCGACCCTGGGGTAAAGACTTTGACTATTCACCCAATCCATGCCTGCCACGATTTTATAAACCTCTATGTTGTCACCCTGCAGCCTTTGATGCTCCAGGGAAAATAGCCCCAGTCTATTCATCGTCTCCCCATGGCTCAAACCCTCCAATCCTGGCAACATCCTTGTAAATCTTTTCTGAGCCCTTTCAAGTTTCACAACATCCTTCCTATAGCAGGGAGACCAGAATTGAATGCAATATTCCAAATGCTTCCAATTGGACAATTTGTCAATGTGTCAAATCAGCTCCATGCAACCCATGTGATGGATTCAGCATTACAGGGTCATGCAGGGAATACAATTAGTCAAAGTGCACCTTAAAGACAAGCCACCATGCACAATATCTTCACAACTGCTTCCAATTGTAGTATTCGCAATGTGTGCAGTCTGGTTACTGAAGTTAGCCAGGGTCAGTAGACCCAGATCCCAGAAAGGGGTGGGACCAGTTAAGTGTTTTTGAAGCCAGGAGGAATGTTTCCAGTTTGGTGACTATTGGCACGGGAGCGTCAGTGCTGGTAGCAGGACCCATTCAAATCCCAGAGTTTGCCAGGTGGTATCCCCTTACAGGGAAGAGGGTTGGTAATATGCCAGCAGTGGCAGGAAAAGGCCTCTGATCAACTACGTAAATCACACACTGGACTTTGGACAGGATTGCCATCCTCTACCTTCTCTGTCATTGGTGTTGGGAAAGCAAAAGGCAAGACACTGCCAGCCCACCCCTCCCCTTCCCTTACCATTTTACAGACCCCACCACTTCTCACCCATCTCTAGAGACCTGGTCAAATCCAGTTCAACATTACCAATCAAACGTGAAAAATGATTTCCTGTTTTGTTCAGGAGCTCACCATCCCATTCAAAAAGTGCTCTGCCAAAAGCACATGCCTGGCATCTGCTGATGCTTTGTCAACGGTGGTTTGCCATTAGCATGCACTGGCAGGGGCAGAGTGAGGAAGCAGATCCCAAATCTATCCTTAGCCAGAGGGGAATGGAGCCAATGCTGCTGGTGTTATTCTGAATCATGTGCTAGCCATCAGAGCTAACCTGCTGCCCAAGTCCACAGAGTCATACAGCATGGAAAAAGACCCTCAGTCCAACTCATCCATGCCAACCAGGTTTCCCAAACTAAACTAGTCCCATTTGCCTGCATTTGGCCCATTTCTCTCAAAACCCTTGCTATTCATGTACTTATCCAAACATTTTTTAAATGTTATAGGTGTACCTGCATCTACCACTTTTTCTGGCAGTATATCCCATGTATAAACCAACCTCTGTGTGAAAAAGTTGCCCCTCAGGCGCCTTTTAAATCTTTCTCCTCTCCAACAAACTCGTTCTACCTCTGTTGAGGGGTTCATGGGCCAAATAGCCTGCTTCCACACTGTAGGGATTCTATGAGTCTACAGCAAAATAGCTGTTGTGTCCATTTTAATTTATCTGCACCCAAACACTTGCAATAATACCACTGCAACAATCAACACAATCAAATTTCTTGTTTGCAAGATATTTTTTGCTATAATTACATATGGTTTCCATCACTAATTAGATGCCCAGAAAAGTAAGATAATTTGCCCAAGTGGTTAATTAGGATTTTCCAGCATACAAAAATTGTTATGACACTGAAATCAACCAAACAGTGTCAGTATAATTAGCTATTAGCAGTTCAGAGAATTACTACAGAAAGTAATCATATGTAATCTAACTGTGATTGGTATTGACTGACTCACATAACGTGAACTGAATTCAGTGTCAGAAATGTAGAAATTGAAAGGGCTCCTAGTGTTTGGCATGATGTTGTGTCACTTTTCTGTTTAGATAATGTACAATCATTTCAGAGATACGTGGCTAATTTCAGATGATTAGGAAATATTCCTTCATGTCCCAATATTGTACTAATTAGAACACGGTACGCAGAAATGACCTGTAGAACTTTCTGCCAAGTTGTATCAATGGTACAGCTGGTGAACAGTGGATTGCACAATGCTGTAGTAAAATGGGATCTGGGTGCCCTCATACACAAAGCACAAAAGGTAAGAATACAGAAACCAGGTAGGCAAATGAAACGTTTCTCTGTCACACAAAAGAGGATGTGAGTGGAGGATAGTCTTGCTACAACTGTCGTCTTCTTAGACCGTCTCTCTGGATCAACAGTAACATGCTTCCACTTGGATTTGACGAGTTCTGAGATGGTTCCGATCTGCAGACTCTACTATGTACAGTTGATGCTTGATGGGTTAAGAAGGTGAACTGTTTGCATCCAATGCTTCAATACCACCTCTGCATGTCCTTGATGAAATCTTCTGATGTGTCTGGTGCCTTCCTGAAATAAGCCTTCTCCCTTTTGCTCAATGACAGTCTGGCTATCCCATGTGTCAGAGGAGATGTCTGACCTCTTGGCAACCCTAAAATATTCTCGCTGTCTTTCTGGGTGTCTCCTGCCCCAACCAAGCTCATAGTAGAGCAGCAGCATCAAGAGTTTGAAATGAGGCACAAAAATAGTGTGTCTCACCCAATAAAGCTGATTTTGAGTGATTGTTGCCTTAATGCTAGGGAAATTGTCTAGGGACAAGATACTGTTGGGACTGCCTTTCTTGCCACTGGATGTAGAGAAGGCACTGTTGGTGATACTTCTCCAGTTCTTTGAGGTGCCTGCTGAACACTGTCCAAGTCTCCAAAATGGGTAGGAGCGTGACAAGCATTGATACTAGGGCCTTTGTCTCAAATTTGAGATCCTGTTCCTCTTTTCCTCAGTTAGCCGAAGGCTTAGCTGGCATACTGGAGACAATGACAAAGTTCACTGGCTGTATCTGATTTCTTCAAAAGGAAGATCCCATACTCAGGAAAATGGCTAATATTTTCCAGGATTTTGCCACCAATCTTAATGCAACTGTAGAAGGCGTTAGCAAGGATACACTTAGAATATTGCATCCAGTTATGGTTTCCTGACTTCTAATGGAAGAAGGTCACTATGCTGTGTTGAAGGAATTGATTTATGAGGTAAGGTTAAGTAGGTTAGACCTATGACGACTGCAGTTTATTCAAACGAGAAGTGATCCTGTTGAAGCATAAAAGGTTTTGAAGGACTTATCAGGCTATTGTTGAGGTGGTGTTTTTCCTCTGGAGCAAACCCAGAACGAGGGACACAGTTGAGATAAAGCATCTCCAACTTAAAAACAAACATGAGGAAGAATTTCTTCTCTCAGAGCAACCAGAACTTTTGAAACCCCTGCCCGAGATAGCAATCAGCCCAAGTCACTGAAAATACAGAAGGCTGAGTTGGAGAGGTTTTTGATCGACAAGGGAGGTGAGAAAAATGTTCTTTCTCAGCTGTACAACTGACTCAAGGTTCTGCACATGTCAGTGTGCCAACACAGTGACTTCCAGTTTCGGAAAATAACTGCCATGTGCAAATTTTTAAGGAAGTTAGAAAAATTGGAGGGCATATTTGTTGAGGGTTATGGAAGGCAGACAGGAAAGTTGAGTTGAGGCCACAATCAGATCACTCATGATTTTATTCAGTAGCAAAGCAGGCTCGAAGGGCCAAATGGCCTATTCCTGCTTCTAATTAATATTCCTTACCAAACAGAGATGACATTTAGAAGAAACAATATGTTTGCCCATAAGCAAGGAAATAATTGTTTACGAAAAAAGGCTTTGGGAAAGTCTGAATCCACCTTAACAAGATCATATGCAACCACATGTTCGTTTGATCTTGAATTTATCGGCATCAAGGAAATCATTTCAATCAGTAAGAATGAGAAAACATATTCTGTAATCTTCTTCCCATCACAATCCTCTGAATGCTAAGTATTAAAAAACTACAAGATATTTCATAACTATCAGTATTATATTAAGATAGCAATTTAATACTTGATGTTATCAAATCCCACAATGCTATGGAGATTGAAAAAATAAATTAATGCTAAATCATCCAGCACAGAGTCTTAAAAATCTTAAGGTGAAGTTAATCAAGTTATTGGAAATGACAGGCCGATAAGATTAGATTAGTTACAGAAGTAATTATTGTCTTGTCAAGCATTTTATGTTAGATAATGGGAATGAATCTCTATCACATCTACAGATTACCACTGTGACATTTGCTAAAGAGCAGCAGAAACATTGGAAAGAGGATTTGCCTAGGATTTTTGTGGCTCTTCTATCAAATTAACCATGGCATGCATTCTGGAAAATGACCACATTCACCATTAGCTTGAATTTTGGACTGAATTTTCCCACCGAGTTGGAGATGGGCCAGGAATTGTGAAGGCTGGCTAGGTGGTGTGGGAAGGCATCAGGACGGGAGTCTATGGCACGTCGCAGCCGTGGTAATATTGATGGTGGG
The DNA here is from genome assembly GCF_030684315.1 of Stegostoma tigrinum. NCBI lineage: Eukaryota > Metazoa > Chordata > Chondrichthyes > Orectolobiformes > Stegostomatidae > Stegostoma > Stegostoma tigrinum. The sequence goes on along the minus strand of NC_081374.1, from coordinate 17,506,059 downwards.
CAGCCAATTGAGCCACCTTACCCCAATGAGCATCAGAAGGGGTCCTCCAGCAGCAGTGATCGCTTCTGCACCCAAAGCACCACCATCAAAAGCACCCATTCACACTTTGATCACCACAGTCTGGGGCTTGCCACTGACGTACTCTCTCTCAGGAACTGCGCCTTCAGCAGGGAACACCATTACTGCTGGCAATACTAAGCTTTCCCATTCTGCCCCCTGTCTGGGGTAACTGTCTCCAACTGGAAGTTTAAGAAGTGGCCTGTTTATTGGCCGCCACTGGTAATGTGTTGCCCTAGGGTCCAACTCCTCACCATAGAAGCACAGAATCCCTACAGTGTGGAAGCAGGCCATTTGGCCCATCATGTCTGCACTGACCTTCCAAACAGAATCCCACCGAGACCCAGCCCCCTACCCGATCTCCAAAACCCCATATTTAGCATGAGTAATCCACCTACCCTGCACATTCCTGGATATCATGCAGCAATTTAGCTTGGGCAATCCATTTAACCCGCACATCTGTGAAGTGTGGCGGGAAACCAGATTACCTGGTGGAAACCGACACAGACACAGGGAGAATGTACAAACTCCCCGTAGACAGTCATCCAAGACCGAAATTGAACTGGGTTGCTGGCACTGTAAGGCACAGTGCCAAACATTGTGCCACAGTGCTGCCATCAAAATGGGTAAGTTCTCCCTTTCACCCCTTATTGGGATTTCGGCTTCTCCCAGTAAATGATTCAGCCCTCTGATTTTTTTTTTCTGGGATTTGTAACCAGAGGCAGCCTTAGGTGTTTGGGTTACCCAGCAACCCTAATCTTAGCATCTTGAACTTGTACTCTGAAAGCTCTAATGAATGTTCCAACCTTTTCCATTTACACATACTCTTAACAGTATTGTTACTTTGGTGAATAAATTGCTCCCCCTTCTTTAAATATTCTTACAAAGCACAGAACACAGAGTGCGTGAAGAATTTATAATATACAGAAACTGTCTCTCTATTAGCGTTCTTAAAATAGAATTCCTATTATTCGCCAGCTATACTATGTCCCAACAGATACTTTCCAATGATTTCTGGTGAGTCACTAGATCTTGCACTGCAAGACAGTTGAAGTGATTGGGCAAGGACAGCTATTCCATCCTGCAGCTTCTACCTCTATGGGCAGTGGTGACTGAAAATACAGAGGAAGCAGCAAACCAGGTCATGCTGGCAAAAGGGGCAAGGAGGCTGAAATAGGAAGAAGTAGTTATAACATGGGTAGGTAAAATATTCAATTTCATAGGATTATACAGGATACCCAGCTTTGAAACAGTCTGTTCAGCCACACTAATTTGTGCAGTCTGTACTTTACACCCTTATCTTCCACCTTTCCACATGTGACTTCTCCCTTCTCCCACATGTGCTTATATAGTCTGCTCTTAAACACATCCATGCTGTTCACTTTGTTCTACAGTCTCACCACTTTTTGTGTAAAGATGTTTCCAATGATCTTTGTATTGGAGTCCTTGGTAATTCTCTTGCAATGATGGTCTCTAGTTATGTTATTGCCCAGAACAGAAACACCCTCTCTGTATCCACGCTCTGAAAACTTTTTGTAACTTTAAAAACATCTGTTAGGTCTCTCCCCAGCCTTCACTTTCAAGACAGCAGATCCAGCCTGTCAAACGTTTCCTGATTCGTGTACCCATATGTTTCCAGGAGCATCCATGTAAAGTTTTTCTGCTCTTTCTTTTCATGATGACCACAAATGCACACAGTCCTCTAAAGGGCAGTCGATCTTGTCCTAACCATTTCCTCTTAAATTTTCATCTTGCTCGAATTTAGGGATTTATGAAAAAGCAAACAATGCCAACTACTCACTCTCCTAGTTGAGCCCATAATGCTAGAGCCACTCGAAATAGCACCTCTGATCCTTCAAACAAGATGGCATCCCAAACCCGGAGGATGGTGTCTTTGGGAAGACAGGAGGTGAAAAGAGTCAGAAACCACTGCATGGTGACGACACTGGTAAGTGGCAGAATGCATCTCCCTGTTAAGAAACAACATCAATGATGTGAAATGGATTTTCCAGCAAAGTTACAGTTCTTCAAACAGTAACAGCATGTGGTTGAGCAATTATGTTTACTACCATCATGTTTTATCTTAGCAAAAGCAAAACACTGTGAGTACGGGAAAACTGAAATATAAACAGAAAGTGCTGGAGAAACTCTGGCAGCGTCGATGGAACAAGATTCAGAGTTCACATTTCAAGTCCAAAATGATTCTCCTTCGGAACTCAGTTTATATTTTGTTGCATCTTTCTCCAACTTTAGAAACATTTCAGCAAAGTTCAATCCCAAAATCCTCCTGAGTCAGCCTATGCCTTGGTTATGTTTTTTGAGATGATTCACTGCATTAATTGAATATTGCTATGAAAAAGGATTTGGGAATGTAAAAATTAGTTGTTAAGATTCTCACTACACAAAGGCTTTGGGCAATGTAAACTCATGCCTTACACTTTCTTTTCTCTCAAAGTAGCAATGTAAACTGGTATGAGAACTAGCATGTGTGGAATCCCATTCACGCACATTCTCAGCTGGGAAGGATTGATTTTAGTAAAGAAAATAAGTACAGGGAAAATTGATGGGGTGAAACCACTTGGAGTACTGTGAGAGATCCAGGCACCACATCTCAGGGAGGATAAACTGGCCTTTGATGGAGTACAGAGATAGTAGGAACTGCCGATGCTGGAGAATCTGAGATAACACGGTGTAGAGCTGGATGAACACAGCAGGCCAAGCAGCATCAGAGGAGCAGGAAAGCTGATGTTTCAGGTCGAAAACTTTTCTGAAGAAGGGTCTCGACCCGAAACGTCAGCTTTCCTGTTCCTCTGATAATCTTGGCCCTTTGATTGGGTACAATGTAGGTTTACAAGACCTATGCTTCAGGGGTAAAGTTATGAAAAAAGATTACATAAATAAGGTTTTCTCTAGACTTTAGAAGGTTAAGGGGTGGTCTGATTGAAGTCTTCAAAATATTAACAGGAAAATACTGGATAGATAACGATAAACTAGTTTCACTGCTTAGGGATTCCACAACTAAGGGGAGCACAGAAATTAGGACCAGTCCATTCAGGAGATGTTATGTAGCACTTCTATGCAAAAAACTAGTAGAGGTTTGGAACTCCCTCCCAAAAAGCAGTGGGTGTGGATCAGTTGCTACTTTTAATTCTGAGATTTTTTTTTGTTAAGGAAAAGTATTAAAGGTTATGAGCCAAAAGCAGGTGTACGGGGCTGAATGGCCTATTCCTGTTCCTATGTTCCTAGAAAAAATGCAGTACTTCTAATTTCTGAAATAATTCCGACAGGCAAAAAATGTGTCAGTTTTGAAAGGAAACAACTGTATTAACGTAGTATCTTTCATGACCAACAGACATCCCAAAGTGCTTAACAACCAACGGAGTATTTGTGAAGTGTAGCTACTACTTTACTGTACCATTCAAGTAGTGAATTAAACTGGCTCCTTAATTCTGCTATAGATTTAACTCATGGCAAATCTGTGCTAGTTGAGTTATAACACCAACTTAATTCTTTTATTTCAATAACTTATGGAAGTCTCGCCAGTGCAGTGTCTCTGTACAGCAATAAACAAACCATTAGACCTCAGCCAGTTGGCATCCTGCCACAGTGAATCCAAGCACAAATGAAACCTGGTAAACACACAGCTCACTAGCCAAGAAATATACTGCTTGAATCAGGAATGCTATAAATTGCAGATAAAACAGCATATCTCTGAAAAGCAGCTCACACAATCAATCAGTCAGTTACAGCTGTTTTGGAACCATGCTGTCACAGGGACACAGAACAAGTTCTTGCTATTTATACACAGGAAAAGAAGGAAAAATCCCTCAGATGGCTAAATTGCTGTAAGATAACTTTAAAGACTTCATTAACAAGTTCCAGGACAAGTGGGAGGAAAATAACATGGAGACTAAAAGTGAAAAAAAGAGGAATAATTGAGTTCATTGTTGCAAAAAGGGGCTACCTCATGAAGAATCATCACCTCCAAAAAATGAAGGTTGACAGCAGGTTTACAACATAATACTCAGCAGAACTGATGACATACAAATTATCATTCTGGGAAAAACATAAAATGCTTACGGGTCTGAATGTGCATTGTCTAGATGTGTTGAAATATTGCCCCATGCCCATCCCTAATTGCCCAGAGGGCAGTTATGAGTCAACCACATTGCTGTGGGTCTGGAGTCACATGTAGGCCAGACCAGGTAAGGATGGCAGCTTCCTTCCCTCAAGGACATTAGCGAACCAGATGGGTTTTTCCAACAACAGCAATGGATTCACGTTTATCATTAGATTCTTAATTTCAGATGTTTATTGAATTCAAGTTCCACCATTTGCCATGGGAGGATTTGAACCCAGGTCCCAAGAACATTATCTGGGTCTCTGGATTAACAGTTCAGCGATAATACCATTAGGCCATCGTGATTTAGCACAATCACAATCAGGCAAAATGCTTTGTTCCAATCCCTTCACAAGCTTTACCTACCTTTGCTGAAAAATGCTGACTCAAGTTGAGTTCACTATCATTGTGTCCAAATAGACATTCTTCATGTGTAAGTCTACAGGGAGTTGTGTAAAACATTTTACGAAACTCATAACATGGAGGGCATAACATGGATGCCAAACCTCACCTTCATCCAATATTCCCTCCAGTTAACTTCACAGTATACGCGTGAGATAGCAAACCACACAGAGAGCTAGTGTTGATTTCTTTCATTCTTTACCACTAAACCAAAAGGTACAAAAACTTGTGGAATCCACCATTGCGACCATGAGATTAACAGCCTGTGGACTTGCGTGTGGGCTTCTGAACTCCATTGTTAGATTCCTGCATCATTTGAGGAACAGTTAGTCTTTATGATTTTCTCTTCTGCAGCTAAATAGCGAGAGGGAGTGCTCACTTCCAATGATGGACAAGACATGGGTATTCAAACCTTGATCACCAATCAGACACCTTTTAGCTTAAAGGATCAGCACCAGGGACAACCAAGAGAGAGAACACCTCAAGGCACAGGCCGTCTCTCACAAACTGTTTAAAATTTAAAAGAAAAAATAGACAGATCAAAGCTGTCAGGTGGGTGGTACAGAAATGGATCTCTTTGGCAGGCAGACTGGGCTTCTAAACCTACTTGGAGAGCTGATCTGTTCAGTCTGCCTTCTGGAGACCATTCCTCTGGTGCCTAACCTAAAGGCCGTCCTCCATTGGCCTTAATAAGCTCCTGTCATGTGGTTACACTCCACATCTTATCTATCCTGCCTTTGTAGAAGTGGACCCAGGATAGAATGGAGCAGGGCATCACTACTGCCCTCCCCACCAAACACATGAAGATGCACACACAGATACACACTCACAGGTGCAGACACATGCGGATGCACACATGCAGATACACAGAGATTCACGCATATGCGCACACAGATACATACATGCACAGACATGCACACATTCACACATGTATGCACACACACCCACTGATATGCACACAGAAACACAGATATATACACACACAATGCCAAAGATATACACACCCACACACAGATACATGCACACACACAGATACACACGTAGATACACACAAACAGATACATATACACACCACACATGTACACTCACACGTGTGTGTGTGAGCACGTATACACACATGCAGATACATATCCACAAATTCACACACACATATGGCTGCATGTACACAAGTACTCCACAGATACATACACATACACCACACACATGAGCATGCGTGAGCACACATGCACACACACAAAGATGATGTTAATACAAAAATGTTAAGTTGAAAATCTTGCACTGTAATCATACTTTAAAGTTTGCCAAATGAAACGTTATTAAACTGGCAATACTTGATATAATAATCCAATGAATCATTCTGATAATGCATATTGTATACAACCAGTACTGTATTATATTTGGGAACCTACCATCATTAGCTTTTTTGGTTGCTGTGCAAAGATGGTCCAGATGTTGTGAAAGTTCAGGAAGTTTAATTCTTAACAGATCATGGAAGACTGCAATATCAACAGTCAAAGCACTGAGATTGTTTGTAAAATAGTCGTCTGGAAGAACTCTGTCAAGTAGATAGACTAGGACCTTGGAGGAAAATGAAAAACAAAGAGCATATGACTAGAATTAATGCCAAAACTGAAATCCTTCGCATACAGTGTAGTAGAATCTGTGTATCTTTGTGTTTTGACAACATTTGGAACAGCTTTCAACTTTTCTGTCTGCAATTAGAGAATCAAGAGCACTGATGGTGAACACTGGAAATCTGTGCAATCAACAATGCAAAGCCTGTAAATTGTCATTGTAACACCTAAATTACTCAAATACAAGCACCAGGGTATGTGAGCAGTCCACTCTGTCTGTGCTGGAAGGGAATATTTTTACTGGAGTACAATTCCACATGATATGACCGCATTCCACTACCGCATTCCACTTACTCAAGTGGCCATTTCTCATGGTGTGAGCCTCAGCAATGTGTGTCACTCAGTTAATTCAACTACGGACAGCTTCATAGCTGTGACCTCTTCAAAGCTCAAAGCATGCACTTTTCAGAAAGACTCACTGTACAACAGTTAGATGTGGGAACATTATCTGACATTCAGGGAGAAGTTCTAACTTTGGATTATCATTCCCGATTGTCTCACACTCACACACACACACACACACACACACACACACACACACACAGCAGAGTTAAGAGAATTGTACTGGATTGAATGAGACTCATATTGAGCTTGATAAACTCTTTGCATTGGATGCCAAAAGGCAATGAATTTGACTTTTTGTGAGATATTTTGATTGTGTTTAAAGGTATCCTTGTCGAATTAATACATTCAATCAAAACCAGTGTCCTACTTATTTTCACTTTCAAAATGACCACCAGCTAAACCAATTCTGATGGTTTGCGTTTTACAGTATGGAATTTTAGTTGACCCCAGTTTGTGGAAGGTTTTCTCAAGGCTTCAACTTATACACAGTGTTGATGCTGGAGGAGTACAGGTTCACCAGAAGGATTAAATTATCCTAATGGATGAAGCAAGTATTCCGTTTCAGATGAAAGTGCTGTAATGATTTAGGTATTGAAGATATTTAAAGGGTTTGTCAGTGCAGAAAAAGAGAAACTATTTTCTCTGATGGGAAACCCAGAACGGCGAGAAATAACCATAAAATTTGAATGAGGCTTTTTAGGGATGATATCAGGAGGCACTTCTTCATACACACAAAGCATAACAACAACCGTTCTTCCCAAACTGCTGAGACTCAGTCAACTAACATCAAGATCGAGGCAAGGTTATTTTGGGTTCCACCACAAAGGTAGGTAGGTGGAGTTAAGATTGAGATCAAACATGATCTAATTAAACAGCACAATGGACACAAGAGAATCGCATACACCTGGTCAAATGATGTTAGTCATCTCTCTCCATTTTCATTTCTTTTCAAGCTAATGGAAGTAAAAATTGGGGTCAATCTTATATTTTTGCTTTTCATATCTTGTGATCCAGACAAACTCAATCCAAAATTGACTTTGTGGAAGCAGGGGGTGCTAGTTGAAGGTTGTTTTTATGACTGAAAGCCTGTGTCCAGTGGCATACTGCAGGGTTCAACGCTGGTTCTCTTGCTATTTGTAGTGTACATTATTGACTTGGATACAGTGATATGAGTTTTTATCAGTAAGTTTGCAGATGGCACTGAAATGTATGCTGTGGCAAACAGTGAAGAGGAAAGCTTTCGAATGCAGGAAGTTACAGGCAGGCTGGTCAGATGGGCACAGCAATGGCATTTGGAGTTTAATCCTGAGAAGTGTGCAGTGATGGATTTTGAGAGGGCTAACAAGGCAAGGGAGTACATGATAAATGGTGTGACCCTAGATAGTACTGAGGATCAGTGGGACCTTCATGTGAATTTACATAGATTCTGGAAGGCAACAGAACATACAGATAGCATGGTTAAGAAGTCATAAAGGATACTTCCTTTATTAGTAGAGGACATTAGTTCTGTTTGATGACCATCATGGACATGATGGGCTGAAAGATTTCTTCTGAACTGTTATACTTTTTGATTCGATGATAAATCCTGTTTCAAAACTGTCATGCCCTTACTTCACTGAAGTCACTTTCAGTCAGCAAAGGATGCTACTGGGTTCAGCTGACATCAAGAATTGAACCAGAATCCTTCAAGAGCCATTGGTTATTACTCGCTGACAACTGTCTTTTTCATTTTTTAGGGACTGGGGAAGAAACTAAAACAGTTTGTGCAGTATATCTTGCAGTGCTAAAGTGCACAATTATAACTATGTGTAGCACCTGGTGGACATTTTATGCTCAATTTTATAGTCTATCATTCTGCGACTTTATCCACTAGACTGCTGGAGGACACAAGAGGCATTAGCTAATTTAATAAATAACAGTAGGGGCACCCCTTGTGCCTGCTCCACCATTCAGTAAGATCATGGCTGAATCTCTAGTTGATGTCCACTTTCCTGACCTATCTCCATATTCCTTGATTCCCAAAAATCTACTGATTTCAGTCTTGGATAGATTTCTGGGGCAGACAATTCTAAAGATTTGTCATACTCCAACTGAAGAAAGTATTGACCTTTTTCTTAACACTGGAAAAGAATTTTATATTAATAAACCAGAAGTGGAATTTGATCATCTAATTAAAATATGATTGACATGGAAGCAGATCATCACCTTGAGCTACTCTTGTCTACATGAGAATTGCATCAGTGTAAAGACATAGGACCTAATTAACCTAATTTTCAGTCACTTTGTTTTATCTTACTTTTCAATCTAGAGATTCAGCCATTATTTGATTCATTGGTGCAGTCCAGGAACAAGCAAGCAATATGGTAGAAGGCAAATGAAACAAAACAGAATACAGGCCAAGCCAAAACAAAAACACCTATTCTCTGATAAGGCTTGAAATCTTCTCCTGCCCTATAAAGAATTTAAATAGCAATAAATCCTGAAAAACATGCAACTGGTTGATGAGGGATTGCTTGAACAGTGCAGGTGAAGTAGCCAAATTGTGAATCTCTAAATGCAGTTTATCAGCTGAAGCAAAAATACTGAAAGATATATTTTACAAAGTAAGTTGATTTCTCTATTTCTGGCAGTGAATTTAGTGCGGCCAATTTTTGTTTTGCTATGTTCAGCTGAAATGGAGGAGCAGGTTGAACCAACCTTGCAGGCAAAAAGATTAATCACCAATTTATCACTGGAATTTCAACCGGAAACAGGCGGAAGACTCATTAATTTGAGAAGATTAAGATTAAATTTAGATTTCCAGGACTCCAGTGTTGTTTTCAACTCTGTACACTCTGCAAATAATACTTCATCATCCTATCTGTGAGCCCTACTGTAATTCAGGACAAATCTGCTTTTTGTAAATGGATCATCGCTTGCAGAAAGGGTTTTGATAATGTGGATAGGGAAAAAAGTGTTCCCACTAGGGAAAGTGATGAGAACTATAGGACAGTGATTTATAGCAAACAAACGAAAAGCAGCTTGAGAAATGTTTTTATGCAATGAGTTGTTGAGACCTGCAAGGCATGGCCTGAGAGTGTGACAGGGTTGTTGCAACTTTCAAAAGGAAATTTGATAATTAAGTACAGAGGGGAAAAAAAAGGGGAAAGTCATGGGGAGTGGGATTGACTGAGCTGCTCAGGCAGAGAGCTAGTATGGCACGTCAGGCTGAAAAATCTCCTTCTAAGATATAGCCATTACATAATTCTTTGATTCGCTAAGCTGCATGGGAAATATTTGGCCACTTTTGATTGTTTTAGTTTATTTGGCTTGACAAAGTGACTTTCAATAATGCATTCTTTGTGGAAAGATCTCTCTGGAAATTCAACTCTGGTAGCATACCATGAGACAAAGAGCAGGAGAAAGTAGTAGGTAACAGTCAGCTACGGGAGAAATGAGGCATTCCCACTGGGCTATATAGGCCCTACACATCATAACTGCTATTCTTAGGACCGCAGCATACAAGGTGGGTGTAATTCTCTTGGGTGACTGTCACTGGGTTACACTGACATCCGCAACTAGATGCACCATGCACATCTTACAGGCAACACAGAATACTCTGCTCCAGTCAAGGTCATTGCAGCTCTCAAGTTTGCCTTGAGCTCCTTTGAAGCTGTCAGAGGAGGTATCAATCAATCTCCAGTGGTTCACATGCTTATAGAGTGAACGCTGTTTGTTGGTAAGAGGGAACAGGAGGAGTGCAATTTCTGATTCACACAGGCTGCAGCCTTTCCATCCTCTTTTCTCACTGATTCCTTTAGATAACCCAATGCTTTCACAAATCATAAGATCTTCCACTTTTATTCAAAGGCAACCAATGTTTGATCATTGGAAGTGCATGTCGTGGGCCTGCTCTCGCGTGCCTGGCAGCCAGCACCGCAGCCGCATGGAGGCCTCCCAGCAGCGTGTGAGCGCCAGTGTGTGTGTGTGCGCGCGCGTGTGCGTGTCTGATGTACAGTCCACCCAGCAAGACTGTTTCGTTTGATACATTTGTGTGGATGATGCTTGGAGCCACCACTGGGAACAATCTTGGCATTGATGAAGAAGTTGATGCTGATGACCTTATGTGTTGAAGAAGTAGAAAGGCCCCAACACTTACCACCAGTCAGAACTCTTCAGCAACAACTCACTGAACAGAGCTTTCATAAAACAGTTTCTGCTCCCCTGCACTAACAGTCATATCCAACATCTTCTCCCAACATTTAAAGGGCAATATATTTCATTTATTCATTCATAGAAGGTGCCAGAAAGGCAGGAACTTATTGCCCATTGCTCACAGTGGATTAATGTTCAGCCATTTCAGAGGACAGTTAAGAGTCAACCACATCGTCATGGATGTGGAGACAAACTGGGTGAGGACGGCAGATTTCCTTTCCTAGATGAATTTAATATCCAGCTGTCTTGTAGCTGCTATTATTAATGCTGGACGGTTATTGCAGATTTATCTATTAACAGCCACTTGGCAGAAGAGAACTTGAATATTGGTGAAGAGGGAAGCATGTTACTAAGGCTTTCATTTTACACTCATCAAGATAAATACAAGAATGCCAAATTTCGCACAAAGACAATAATTTATACTAAGGAAAAGGTTGGCTTCGAAAGCTCTCATGTGAATTAAAAAAGACACAAGTATTGAACATATTTCTTTATATTGTGCAGAACAAATGCACCCATACATTGTTTTGAGCTGTTTCATGCACCTACTATCCAACACTGGTGCATGTTTTCCACAAATGGGATGCTGCTGTTGTCCAGAAATACATTCTTTCAGCCACATGGCTGAGCAACATGAATGCATTTCAGTGCTGGTGCAACGCCAGGCATGTAGTCAGTAATTAACAATGACTGGCTGAGAGGGGTCCTGACTGACATCTACACAATTATGAGGGACATAGACAGGATCAGTAGGAACAAAATATTCCTCTTAGTGGAGAGGTCAATGACCAAGGACCAGAGACTCAACACAAGGTTTAGAAGGAATTTAAAGGCAACTTTTATTTGTTCAGAGAGTGGTGGGATTCTGGAACTCACTGCCTGAAAGTGTGGTACAAGTCAGAACCATCACAACACTGAAGAAATATTTAGATGAATATTTGAAACATCACAGCATACAAGGCTATGATCCATGTGCTGGGAAATGGGAGTTGAGTAGATGTGTGCTTATTGAACAATGGAGACGTGAAGGGCATAAGGGCCTCTTTCTGTGTTGTAGTACCCTTTGACTCTATAAATCAGACATGTTACTTCAGTTGTTCATGATAGGCAGCATAAAGGTAGCACCCATCCAGCCCAAGCTTGCAAAACCCATACTTGCAACTTATTTAAGATACTCCGTTAAAGTTTGTTTTACAGATAACTCCCCTGAAAGTTATAAAAAAAAAGTAAAATACATGACATTATTCAATGTTACGTCTATTATGTTTTAGATTTTATTTTCTATTGATACAAAAATGTAATACACATATTTCATTACCTTTGCAAATGTGCACTCTTCCAGACATACCAGGCTATTTAGATATCAAGAAAAGTCGGATGTAATAGTAACATCACTGGACTAATACTCTAGAACCTCAAAATAATGTTCTGGGGATAAGGGTTTCAATCCCACCATGTCAGCTGGTGAAATCTAGAATAAAGAGCTGACTTAACCGTGACCATGCCAATTTTAAAAAAGTCCATCTGGTTCATTAATGTTGTTTAGGGAAGGATATTTGCCATCCTTACCTGGTCTGGCCTAAATGTGGCTCCAGACACACAACAACAGGTTGTTAACTGCCCTCTGAACAATTAGAGATAGGCAATAAATGATGGCCTAGCTAGTGATGCCCACATCTCATGAATGAATAATAAAAAAAGAGCCAATTATTTGGGTTAGAAACATTGAAGGTTTCAGCCCCTGGCTCCCCTTAAAAGGCTCTTTAGGTACAAATAGCTGTTGATTCCTGGCTTGTATGGTCTGGGGTAACAAGAGCATAGGAACACCGCCATATGCAAGCTCTCCTCCAAGTCACATGCCCCCATGACTTTGAACTCTATGGCTGTCAATGAAAGGGTACTGACAGCATTATTAAAACTAAAGGCCGACAAGTCCAAATGCTCCATTGGAAAGAGTGGCTGCTGAAATAGCAGTTGCGTTGTTTATAGTTTCCTAGTTCCCTAGATTCCAGAAAGATCGTGTAAGTCTGGAAAGCACTAAATATGACTCAGATAGTAGGGTAGTCATTTGCTCTTCTGATGCCGCTTGACCTGCTGTGTTCATCCAGCTCTACACCTTGTTATCCAAAAATGACTCTTCTGTTTGAGAAAAGTTAGAGTCAGACAGTAGTAAACTACAGGCCAATTAGCTTAACATCTAACATTGTGAAAATGCTGCGATCTTTTACAAGTGTGGATAAAGGGGGAATACTTAGAAAATCTCAATGTAATCGGGCAGAGTCCACAAATGAAGCCATGTTTGACTAATATATTAAACTTCTGAAGAAGTATTAAGAAGTTTGGATAAAGGGAACCCTGTGATGTGCTATACTTAGATTTCAAGAAGACACAAGTTGCTATGTCAAACATTATTGTGCAAACCAAGAGCTCAGGGTGTACAGAGTATTATAATGAAGTGGATAGAGGAAGGTTAGCTAATAGGAAATGGAGAGTAAGCATAATTGGGTTCGGTGGACATGATGAGTGGGGTTTCACGGGGGTCCGGGAGACGCTCTCAACTAACTACAATTTATATTAATGACCTGGATGAAGGAACTGAATGTAAGGTTGCTAAATCTGCATACTAATGCAAGTGGAAATGCCAGTTGAGGGATCTAGAGGAGTCTATAAAGGGACGCAGATAGGTTAAATAAGTGGGCAAAAAATCTGCTGATAGAGCATGATGTAGTAATATGTGAACTATTCCACTTTGGGTAGGGAGAATGAAAACATAAACGAAGAGCAATTGCAGAACTGTGACATACAGAGAAAGGTGAATAAACTTGTAAATAAATCATATGTCGTAGTTTGGTAAAGGTGAAATGATTAGAAAGGCAAATTAAATGTCGCCATTTGTTGAAAAAGCAATAGAATATAAAAGTGCATGTATATTGATAAAGAGCATTGGTAAGATCACATCTGAAAATGTACTGTTATGGTCTCCATTTTAAGAAAATATATGAACTTATTAGAAGTTGCTCAGAGTAGGTTCAATCAACTGATGCCTGGGATAGAGGGAATGGAGTTACCTCATGAAGATAATTGAACAGTTTAGAAGAAAAAAGAAAATCATTTTGAAACATAAGATCCTGAAAGGAGATGATAAAGGTGGGTGCTGAATGAAGGGTCTAGGCCCGAAACGTCAGCTTTTGTCCTCCTGAGATGCTGCTTGGCCTGCTGTGTTCATCCAGCCTCACATTTTATTATCTTGGATTCTCCAGCATCTGCAGTTCCCACTGTCGCTGAATGAATATTTCCCTTTGTGGAAAGACAGGAACTACAGACTATGGTTTAAAAATTAGGGATCTTCTATTAAGACAGAGTTGAGGACCAACGACAAGGTCATTGAATATTTTAAGGCTAAGTCGGAGCTTAGGAGAGGTAGACTGGAATGTGGGCTTGATGCCAAAAATCAGATCAGCCATGATCTTACTGAATGATTGTGCAGGCTCGAATGGCTTACTCCTGCTCCTACTCTGTCCCTATATCATTGCTGCTTCAAAATCTTGGGTCTCCCTTCCTAACAGCACTGTGACTGTACCTACACCACAAGAACTACAATGGTTCAAGATGGCAGCTCACCACCACCTTGTCAAAGATAAGCAGGGCAGGCAGCAAATTCTGGCCTTGCCTATGTCACCCACATCCTATGGTTCAAACAAGAGTAATTCCACCGCTTCCTCTTTTCTGGTTTCATCTGCTATTTACAACTGATGAAGAGTATATACTTTGATTAGCTCTCAAGTTCACTATTATTTATAGGTGAATAACAGCAAATTGAGTTTCTATGCCACTCCTATATTTCTCTTCCTCAATTTTGTGCATATTCAGGTCATAAGCCTGCACCATATTGTTCTGCAGAACAGTATGCTGTATTAAGATAACACATGATCATAGCATCCCACTTACACATCTATTCAATGCATAAAGATCATGAAGGGTCTAGGCCCGAAACATCAGCTTTTGTGCTCCTGAGATGATGCTGGGCCTGCTGTGTTCATCCAGCCTCACATTTTATTATCATGAGTCAAGGTCAGTTGGCTCCAGTAACTATCTGGAGTACAATGGACTCTTCAAATGAGATGTGTGGAAATAAAAATACAGAACTATCAGGCACAAATACATCCAGTGTTTCCCTGAAACATAGAATGGATTTGTGCCACCACTGAAATGCAAAGCTGTGAAGCTGTTCCTGTGGGGCCAATGTCATTGACAATCTCATTACATGATAATAACCAGGAGGACACTAACAATGCAAAATTGGAGGACACTAGGTACTGTGAATTATCCTGCTGTGATTTAAGATTAGTACAATGATTCAGAAAATAGCCACTGCCTCACTCTGATTCGTTTTAAACTGATACACTCTGCTCCCTTTCAAACATCAAATGACTCATACATAATGGTTTTGATTTAGCAATAACCCTCAGCGTTGCAAAAATCAGATCAGCCACAATATTATTAAATGACAGAGCAGGCCAGAAGGGCCCGTGCTCCTAATTCATCACTGCCTCAAAATCCTGGATCCCCCCTTCCTAACAGCACTGTGACTGTAGGGATGGGCAGCAAATGTTGGCCTTGCCCATGTCACCCCATGATTTAAATAAGAGTAATCTCACTGCTTCGTCTCTTCCAGTTGCCTGCACCATTTGCAACGGAGGAAGATTAGAAGAATTGTATACTTTGATTATCAACCCAGATATTAGCTTCATGGTGACCATAGCTTAAATTTGTCTGTTCTCTTCATAGTTAAAATGAAAGACTGAATTCACGGCAGGTTAGTCCACAGTTGAAAGAGAAAAGCAGGCTACATTTTGGGTGAGACCATTGGTTTGAATTAGCCAATGTTGAAGTAAAATCACATTAAATGCTTCTAGCCACCTTCATCTTTAAAAAGCTGATGGACAGGCATTTTCAGCATTTTCTGACATCATTTCAAATTTCAAACATTCAGACATTCTCTTAAACCCTCCTCAAAATCCATCTGAAATTGAAAATCCACTACATCTAGGAATTCATTGCTAAAAATGGTTGCTTTACTCAAGGGAAAAATCTATTTTAAAAGAGAAATGAGTTAGATAAAACTCAAACTGTCGTCACAGAAGCATTCAAATTGCTTACACATACCATGGGCGTAGCATCATTATTACAGGAACTCCTTTCTTACAGGAAAGAGTTCAAAGAATTTCTTGGCACAATGCAAAACTAACATCCCCCTTAATGCCAAAGCCTCAGGATTGTGCAGATAAGAACCCTGGTTAACAAGCAAGGTAAGGGACAAATTGCAGGCTCGCTTCAGACCCACAAGGAGTTTTACAAATCCGGAGAACTACAAAGGCTATTGAAAGTAGTAAATGAATGTAAAAACAACGACAAGAGATATAAAAAGAGAACATGATAAAAATTTTGTAAAGAACTTCAAAGCTCACCCAGTAAGTTTTTATAAATATAGTATATCAAGAGAGGGCATAGGATAACGTTGGGGCCCATTTTAGACTGTAATGCACAATAAATAAATGGCAGACCAATTAAACTAGTCAAGAATAGGAAGCTTTTTAAAATTATTCATGGTATGTGGGTCTCGCTGCCTAGTCAGTGTCATTTATTACCCATCCTCAACTGTCTAGAAAGCAGTTCACAATAAGCCACATTTTATGGAATTTGGAGTTATATGTATGCCATATCAGGTAAAGTTGATAGATTTTCTTCCCTAAGGAACTTTAGTGAAGGAGATGGGTTTTTACAACAATTTATAGTGGTTGCCATTAGGCTAGCTCTTCATTCTATATCTTTATCAGATTCAGATTTCAACAATGCCCATTTTGGATTCAATCACATGTCCCCAGAACACTGGTCAAAGGATCAGGACTACTAGCCCAGTGATATTACCATTATGCCATCCAAAGTTACCGAGCTTAATATAACATTTTAGAAGCAATTGATGAAAAACACTGCAGATAAAAGAATGATACATTTTCAGGACTAGATAGTTTCCATACAAACTGAGAAATTCTAGCTGGATTAATCATAGTTTTCTAAAGGTCATTAGACACTGAGATCATGTCACTGGATTTAAAAAGTCTGAAAATGTGTTAAGAAGGGGGAGCAAAAACCAGGTGATTACAAATCTATTAGTTTAACATCAGTTGTTATGAGAAGTTAAGAGAATATGTCATCAAGGACAAAGTGATTAAACACTTGGATTAAAATGGAGTGACACAGAAAGTTCACATTTATTTGTGAAAACTAAGTCATGTTCAGATAACGTAGTTTGAGATTTTGATGTGGTCGCCAGCATAGTTGATAGTAAAGTATCTGTGGTTATGGCCATTAGGTTGTTGGTATGGTTCCACACAAGATTATGAGAAAAAAGTAAGTCCACATATTGCCAACCGTGACAGTTGATGTTCAAATTGAAATCTCACATCTTCTTCATATGTACCTATGACTTGAATAAATGGTCAAGAGTTACACATCCAAGTTTGTAAATGATACAAACTGCAGTAGTGAATGTTATTGATGTGATATTAGCTAAGAAGAGTACAGCTGCAACAACATTCAAGAAGCCCAAAAACTCAATACCACCCTGTACCAAAAACTCTTAGTTATCACTTCTTCCATCAACTTAAGCTGCAAGACAGCTGCATTGTGGCCAATGTGTACAATCTATAAAATGGACTGCAGTAACTGGCAAGGCTCCTCTGATAGCACCTACCAAACCTATTGCCTTTACCAGCGAGGACAAGGATGCAGATGTATGGAATCAGCACTAGCTACACGTTTCTCCTCCAAGTTTGACACTACCCTGAATTGGAACTATAGTGCTGCTATTTCACTGTTGCTGGGTCAAAACCATGGAACTCCCTAACAACAGTGTGTGTGCCTGCAACACAAGGAGTCCAGTGGTTCAAGCAGTTCACTTAGTACTTTTTATTCCTGGGCCTTGACTGTAATCCTCATATTTCATGAAATAATTTTTTTTAGAAAATGCCTATCCAACCTTTCTTTATACCTCAAACCTTCCATACCCAGCAGCATCCTGGCAGATCTCATCTGAACCTTTTCCAGCTTGGTAATATCCTTCCTATCACTAGGCAACCAGAACCAGACCCAGTATTCCAGAACAGGCCTCACCAATGTCCTGTATAAATTCAACATGACTTCCAACTCCTATACTCAAAAGACTGAGCAATGAAGGCAAGCGTGCCAAATGTTTTTTAAGCACCCTGTTAACATGTGATGCAAACTTCAAAGAATTATGTACCTGCAACCCTCGGTCCCTCCCTCTGTTCTACAGAATGTTAATTGTATAGGCCCTACCCTCGTTTGTTGTACCAAAATGCAATACCTCATATGTATTCAGATTGAGCTCCATCTGCCATTTTTTAGCCCATTGACCTATTTGATCAAGATCCCTTTGTAATCTTAGAAAACCTTATTCACTATCCACAATGCCAGCAATTTTGGTGTCATCTGAAATTTACTAACCATGTCTTCCATATTCTCATCCAAATCATCTATATAAATGACAAGCAGAAGAGAACCCAGAACCGATCCCTGTGGAACATTACTGGTCGAAGGCCTCCAGTCTGAAAAACAACTCAAAGTGAACAAATAGAAGTTTATAAAATAATGAGAGGTACAGATAGAGTTAAAGATAGTTGTCTTTTCCCCCAGGTTAGGTCAAGACTAAGGAGCACATGTTTAACGTGAGAGAAGACAGATTTAAAAAAGACACAAGAGCCACATTTTTTATACAAGAAGTTGGGTCATGTGTGGATTGAACTTCCTGAGGAAGTGGGTGGAAGCGGGTACAATTACAACATTTAAAAGACGTTTGGATTGATATATGAATAGGAAAGATTTGGAGGAATATGGGCCAGCAGGAGGCTGGTGGGACTAGTTTAGTTTGGGATTATGTTCGGCATGGACTGGTTGAACCGAAGGGTCTGTTTCTACGCTGTATGAATCTATGAAATAAAACATACAGCAAAGAATTGTGATCAGAGGTAATGGGAACTACAGATGCTGGAGATTCCAAGATAATAAAGTGTGAGGCTGGATGAACACAGCAGGCCAGGCAGCATCTCAGAAGCACAAAAGCTGACGTTTCGGGCCTAGACACTTCATCAGAGAGGGGGATGGGGAGAGGGTTCTGGAATAAATAGGGAGAGAGGGGGAGGCGGACCGAAGATGGAGAGAAAAGAAGATAGGTGAAGGGGAGAGTATGGGTGGGGAGGTAGGGAGGGGATAGGTCAGTCCAGGGAGGACGGACAGGTCAAGGAGGCGGGATGAGGTTAGTAGGTAGGACATGGAAGTGCGGCTTGAGGTGGGAGGAGGGGATAGGTGAGAGGAAGAACAGGTTAGGGAGGCGGGGACAAGCTAGGCTGGTTTTGGGATGCAGTGGGGGGAGGGGCCGAGCTGGGCTGGTTTTGGGATGCAATGGGGGAAGGGGAGATTTTGAAGCTTGTGAAGTCCACATTGATAACATTGGGCTGCAGGGTTCCCAAGCGGAATACGAGTTGCTGTTCCTGCGACCTTCGGGTGGCATCATTATGGCACTGCAGGAGGCATCCCAAAACCAGCCCAGCTTGTCCCTGCCTCCCTAACCTGTTCTTCCTCTCACCTATCCCGTCCTCCCACCTCAAGCTGCACCTCCATTTCCTACCTACTAACCTCATCCAGCCTCCTCGACCTGTCCGTCCTCCCTGGCCTATCCCCTCCCTACCTCCCCACCCATACTCTCCTCTCCACCTACCTTCTTTTCTCTCCATCTTCAGTCCGCCTCCACCTCTCTCCCTATTTATTTCAGAACCGTCTCCCCATCCCCCTCTCTGATAAAGGGTCTAGGCCCGAAACATCAACTTTTGTGCTCCTGAGATGCTGCTTGGCCTGCTGTGTTCATCCAGCTACACACTTTGTTATACAGTAAAGAATTATTCACTTAGGTTCCAAGAACTACAAATTGAAATATTTTCAAAATACAGGGAGATTAGGTACAGAAGTGAAATGATTTGTGTGAAGGCGTACATAAATCATTAGAAGCTGAAGCCCAGATAATCAGACAATTAGAACTACAGAATGATACAACACAGAAAGAGGTCAAACATCCATTCACACCTATTCCAGATTTCTGAAAAAAAATCATCCAATTAGTCCAACTCCCTGTTTTTTCCTGTGGACCTGCTATTTCCTCGCCTTCAAGTATCTGCGTTTTTCCATTTCCTTGTGATAATTATTACAGAATCTGCTTTAAACATACTTTCACACCATGCATTCGAACTCATAAGAACTCGCTGAAGAAAAGAAAGTGCCAGTCTTGTTTCTGGAACATTTGCCATTTATCTTAAATCTGTACCCTCTGGTTATCAATTCTTCTGTCACCTGAAACAGTTTTTGCTTATTTGTTCTATTAAAAGCTTACGTGATTTTGAATTTTCTAATTTAAGAACAGCCGACATTTCTCTGGTCTGCTCCCCTAACTGAACTCTTTCCTTTCTGGCCCATTCTAGTCAACGCTCCCTGCATCCATTCTCAGTGCTTGAAAACCATTCTAAAGTGTGATGCCCAGAATTGACCAAATTCTCTAGCCGAAGACAAACAGGTTTTGGCATAAATTCCTGTCTGTTGTGCTCTACGCCTCTTTTAAGAAGGCCAAGGATCCCATAAATGAGTTTAACAACTTCCTTGACAACGTCCTGACATCTTTAAAGATTTGTGTACATACAGCTCAAGGTTTCTCAGTTCTTACACGCCTTTTTGGGGTGGCACGGTGGCTCAGTAGTTAGCACTGCGGCCTCACAGCGCCAGAGACCCGGGTTCGATTCCAGCCTCGGGTGACTGTCTGTGGGTTTCCTCCGGGTGCTCTGGTTTCCTCCCACAGTCCAAAGATGTGCAGGCTAAATGGATCGGCCATGCTAAATTGCCCATAGTGTTCAGAGGTGTGTGGGTTATAGGGGGATGGGTGTGGGTGGGATGCTCCAAGGGATGGTGTGGACTTGTTGGGCCGAAGGGCCTGTTTCCATGCTGTAGGGAATCTAATCTAATCTAATCTAATCTAATCTTTTTAAATTATACCTTTTAGTTTACATTGCTTTTCTTTGACCAAAACGTATCTGCATTTACTCCATTTCTCTATTTGTCACTCTCCACCTCACCATTTTTGTAGCATCTGTAAACTGTGAAATTCTGCCCCAAATACCCAAGTTCAGGCCATTAATGTTTATCAGAAAGCTGGGTGGAATGCTGGCCTTTAGCTCAAAGGTTCAGATTACAATGAAGACAAATTTTGATCTGTTGCACACAGCTTTCATCAAAGTCCAGCTGGAGAATGCATTCAGCTTTGGGCACTATACCACAAGAATTCTATCCTGGGTCATGAGTGGGTATAGCACAGATTCATCAGAATGGTACTGCTCAGTAAGTAACAGGAGCAGGCTGCCAAATCTTGGCATGTATTTTCTTGATCTTAAAAGATGGCAGGCTGATTTTATGAAGGCATTTCAAATGGTAAAGGGATTCAGCAAAAGAGATGAGGAGAAAAGTGGTTCGATAGACATGATGCAGAGAATCGACATCCTTCATTGTGAATGTTCAGGATAAGGAGACTGAAATTCAAAATTATCATTAGGCCATTTAGGAGTAATATTAGAAAACATTTATTTCACACAATGCAATCTGGAACTCAGACCAAAAAAGGCCGAAATGTCAGGTCAATTAGATTTTCAGGACTTACTCTATGTATTTTTGTCAAATGAAAGCAGTAAGGAATGTAGATCATAGGCGACGAGAGAGAACTGAGGTACAAATCAGTCGTGGTTTCAAGGAATGCTAAAATATGCTCAAGGGAATGAAAAGCCTGCCCATGTTTCCATGAAACTGAACAATATAATTATCTTTCTGAAATCTACTTTTAGCAAAATCTGATCCAACAACAACGAAACAGTCTCAATTATAGCCAAATACTGCTTTGATGGCTTAGATAACTCAAAGTCAATGTTTTAGTGAATGAGAGAAGGGCTGCAGTCTGGTGCAGGGTCTGTTTTGTGACTGGTTTACAGAGAGAACTGCAGTGCAGGGAATCAGTTCAGTTGGTGAACACGTCATTGGCAATTTCTCAGTCTGACTGACGATCAAAGTCCTTAGCCATGCAGTTCAGTGGTGATTTGAATAAACTACTTTGTCAGTCAAAACCTACAAGATGCTGCATCCTCACTGAGACAAGTATTGCCAAAAATATGTATATATTAGAGGATAAAAAATCCACACTTCTCACTTCAAGCGATTCAGACTGGACTGGAATGGTGAGAATCAAGGTGTGCTTCTACTGCCCCAAAGTTACTGCAACAAAGTGGCTTATAATGTTAATAAAAATCAGGCAATTAGGGGCCAGAGGTCCCAGGATTATAGGTCTGCACTGGGAGTGTGGGACCCAAGAAGTGTGATGTTGGAGTGGTTGGTGGCCAGGAGAATGGACAGAGGTTGGACTGGCCATCAGGGAATTATTGGAGAGCAAAACTGAGTACTTTTTCGTGTATTTTCCTGTTAATGTATACTCCTGTTCTCTGAGGCTGGGTGTGTAAATTTCAAAAGACACCTCAGTAGCAGGCAGTCCCGAGAACCAGTTTTACTGAGGCAAACCAACACTGAGGCTCAAGCAAGCATTTTATTTGCATTTGAAATGTCTGTTTCAATGTGGATACTAAAACATTCTTTCCATTCCCAATATGGCACCTCTTGCACTTCCAAACAGAAATGTCTGCCACTTCTTGTCAATCGCTTTGGGGCCTTATTGGGTCTGTTAAGACCTGATAAACAGAGTTATAGGTCTGTAACATCTGGACCCTTACAAAATTAAAATGGTAGTCCTTAGGAGCGATTAATGATCCTGGACAATGTGTTAGGTTAGTTAGGTTCAGTTAGACCAAGATAAATCAGTAATTCACACTGAAGCATTTCTTCACCACACTACTTTATCTCCCTTCTTCATTTCCAAAGATTGGGCCATGAGATTCTATTGGTTTGGTCAACGCTTATGTGCAAAGTATTGCAGTTGTTTGTTATTACCTTCTGAAGGATGTTGATTAGGAATCTCTCATGGTCTTATGCCACTGGGGGAGTTGCTCTTCTAAGTTATTTATTTCTTTCTCTAATCAACCTGCTCTGAGATGTTATTACACACCACTGGAACAAGTGCAACTTGAACTTAGGCTCTGAGGAAGGGTCACTGGACCCGAAACATTAACTCTGATTTTTCTCCAAAGATGCTACCAGACCCACTGAGCTTTTCCAGTAATTTCAGTGTTTTTAATTGAACTTGGGCGGCCTGGTCCGGAGATATGGACACAACCGCTGCACCACACAAGCCCCCTATTTGGGAGGAATTATACGTTGACCACAATGACACTGGTCACATTACAAATATTAACACAGTAATAAGTTAAGTGGTGATTGAGGTCAATTGATAAATTGATTGACTACAGAGACACAAAGGGCTAACAAATGGGACTGTGGAAGAACAGGTAAGTTCCAAAAGTCAATCAACTCTATCCACAAAGAAAGGTATCTTGGTTTCTGCCTCATTGACTGGTTTAGATCTGACCTGACAACCAAAACAATTCCAGAAGCTCAACTTTGTGGCACAGTGATACTGTCCCTATCAGTGGCCCAGAATATCAGATTGAATTATCATGCAAACTAAGTTTAAAAAGTTGAGAATGCTCATGTGCTTAACCTTTGACCTCACTACTCTTCAGGACTTGCATCCTTTAAAGTCCACTTTGATCAAGTTGAGATCACCTGTCCTTACTTTTATTTGTTCTTGGGCCCTGAGTGCTGCTCGCTTAGGTAGACCTACCTATTAGGGAGTACCAGAAATAGTGAGGTAGCAAGCATACAGACCATATTCCCTCCCTAACGATGTTTTGGGTCTACCTACACCAATGGTTTGCAGTCTTTCAAGAAGGCAGTTCACTAGCTTCTCAAGGGCAACCAGGGATTGGCCATGGGGGTGATTCCCAAATCCCATGACTGAATGAAAAGAAAACAGCACCTTCCAAACCTATCAGTGCTGTCATCTAGATGGCAGCAGATGCATGGGAAGATCACCACCTGCAAGTTCCCCTCCAAGCCACTCACCATCCTGAGTCAGAAATACGTTGCCTGCCTCGAGTATCACTGGATTAAGATCTTCAGAGCTTCCTCCCAAACAGCACTGTGGAGGTACCTACTCTAAATTGCAGCAGTAAAAGGAGAGGAACTTACAGGTATTGATGTTTGGCTACCCTCTTCCACATCTAGCTGGTCATGTTACGGATTTGCATTGTTCTAGATGATGTTGAGTTTCATGAATGTTGATGGAGCTTCACACAACCAGGGAAGTAAATCATATGAGGATAAAATATAAACACCTGTATACCACTTTATTGACCTCTATGAAACACTTTGGGAATGTTCTGTTACATTAAAGGCACTGTATAAATTCAGGTTTTTGCTGATCGAGAGATGTGCAGATTAGAAAGATGGCGATTACACTCCTTAACCTGCTGCAAAAGGGGCATTCCCCATCTCTCAAGTGTAGGTCACAGGCTAATGTCAAGCAACCACAAGCTGGGGAGGGGAAATGAGCTACAAAAGGAAAAGAAAAACTAAAAAAAAAGTTGTTTTAGTGACTTGTTTCTAATTATATAAGCCATTTCAACCTACCTTCAACGCATCACCCTCATCTCTTTCCATCACCTTTAGAATGACCGCTGCTGGTATTATGAAACCTTGACAGTAGCCAATTCTCTTATTCCAATGAGCATAGGCTAGTAAAAGTCGTTTCAATGCACTGTAGAACTGTTCCACATCAGTGCCACTGTAAAGGTTTGAGCTGGACTGACGCAAGTCCTGAAAACAAGAAATCCATGGAAGACAATATCAGTTTTTCTCTAGATTATCTCTATGGAGTTCTTTACCACAGATGGTTGCTGATGCTAGGTTATTAAGTATATTCAAGGCTGAGATAGGTAGATTTTTAATCAGTAAGGGAATCAAGGGTCAAGGGGAAAAGGCAGGAAAGTGGAGTTGAGGATTATCAAATCAACCATGATCTCACTGATTGGCAGAGTAGACTCGATGGGCTGAATGGTCGACTTCGACTCCTACATCTTATGGTCTTATTGATTGTTCACAGTATTGGAAGTGGCCATTCAGTCCATTGTATCTGTACTGGCTCACTGTGAGCAACTCAGCTCAGTCGACTCCTCCCTGAAACCATGAATATGCTTTCTCTTCAGATAATTATCCAATTTCCTTTTGACAGTCATGCTTGAATATGTCACAACCACACTCCTTGCTGCATTAAGAATGTTTCTCTTC
This sequence comes from Stegostoma tigrinum, assembly GCF_030684315.1. NCBI lineage: Eukaryota > Metazoa > Chordata > Chondrichthyes > Orectolobiformes > Stegostomatidae > Stegostoma > Stegostoma tigrinum. The sequence goes on along the minus strand of NC_081374.1, from coordinate 17,480,907 downwards.
ATGCTGCCTCTCCTCCTTTCGCCAATCACTTAACATTACGCAGACTATAAACCATAATCTGAAAATAAAAGCAATACATGGTGCTGAGGAAGAAATGTGATATGAAGAGCAGAAAATACACACAGACTTGAATTGTTCATCTATATGTTCTAATTTCAGAGGCTTATGAGTCCATTGTGCACGATTCACATTTCTTCGGCAATTATTTCTGTTTTTGCAGCATCTGCTCTTTATTTCCATCTGCAGTACAGTGAGCTTTACACTTCTGAAGTAAAGCAAGTTCAAACCGTGGGAAATAATCTTTGCCAATGGTTGGAGGGTTGCGGGGGTTGGTGGGGGGGGGGTGGGTTGCAGGTTATCTTTACTTTGGTGGCGGGGGGGGGAAAAGAGTGCTGCCAACCAGATGAGAGTGATTATTTTAATCTGGGTTGTGTTTGTAAAACATGTTTCTTTAATTGCACCACTAGGAGCATCAGAGCCACTCAGCATGGGCTGCAGCTTCCCCAGGGCTTGGCAGTTACCCTGGCAACCATGTAGAAACATCTGCCTTTTTATGAATCCAGGCCACAGAGACACAGCAACCTTTTGATGTATTATCTAGTTATGAGACCCCTCTGAGCTCATAGAAATGGTGCACTTCATTGAATTATAGAAAGGAATGCTTTGTCCCATCCTGCCTGTGTCAGCTGTTTGATCTCATCCCTCAGCCTCGCTTTCCCTCCATAACTCTCTAAATTAAAGAAATGATAGAATCATCCCACGTGCTGAGAAGTTATAATAAATATCAACAAAATACAGCTTCTTCAGAGTGAAATGAAAGGCTAATGTACTCAAACACACATGAAGCAAAGCACAATTTCCTACTGGCTGACTCCAACATCCTCAACGACATGTAGTTTATCAAAGGCAGCTTTATTTATTTGAATTCCAGTCACACGGTGCTGAAGGCTATAAAGGAAAATAAATATGCATGCACTGATGCTTCACAATCCTCTCTTAGTATCATAGTGCAAAACTGCTGATAACAGATGTTTTGTAGTGGAGGCAAAATAGCACTGATGCTGGGAATCTGAAACCTAAATGGAAAAAGCTAGAATACTCAGCAGGTTAGGCTCTGTCCATGGAGGAAGATTTTGAGATAATTTTTCAGGCTGGTGACCTTTCGGTTCTGATGAGAGGTACCAACTTGTGACGTTAACATAGCTTCTTCCTTTCTGCACATGATGCCTGGCCTGCTGAGTACTTGCAGCATTTTCTATTTATCTTTTAATGATAAGGTTCCTTGTAGTGGCATTGTGTGTTTCTTGGATAAGGTTATATGTGCCACAGCCCACTGCTCTATCACTGAGGCTTCGCTTACTATTGAAAATATCACCCAGTGTTGCATCAATTTTAAACTGTAAACAGAAATAAAGGGTATGAGACACCCAGGTAAATGCTGACAAAATATATTAGACATTTTAAATTTATAATTACACAGTTAATATTACAGGGGTCTAAAAATCCAAAAACATAATAATCCAATCCGTAACATTCTTACAAAAATTCCTTTTTGTGACTTGCAAGCATGGAAACAATGTATTTCTGCTTCTATGCATCAGTGCATAATTATTCATATTGACTATATTCATTAAGACACCTTACGCAGCATCTTCCAAACACGACATCACTTTCATCTAGAAGGACAACAGCAACTGAGACATTGGAGCACCATCACATGCAAATTCCCCTCCAAGCTGCTCACCATCCTGACTTGGAAATATATCACCGTTCCTTAAGCGTCACAATCAAAGTCCTGGAACACATTCCTCAACAGCTCTGTGGGTTAACCTACAGCATGTGGAGGAGAAAGCAACTCACCACCACCTTCTCAAGGGAAACTAGGGATAGGCAATAAATGCTGGCTCATCTAGCAATGCCCACATGCTGTGAATTAATAAAACTGAGTTCCAGTAACATTGTTTACTATGAATGGAGTTAACGATATGACAATGTCCGGCTAATCTACTTTTTTGCTATTGATTGAGGAATAGATATAGGCCAGGGCGCTGTGCATAATCCTCTGATCTTCTTGGAGATCCACCTGCGTAGGCAAATGGAACCTTACTGTGACACTGAAAAGTCAGCTTTTCAATCAAGCCATATCACTGAGAATATTTACTGAAATTAATGTATCCATCTCCCTTCCAAAAGGGTAACTGACACTTTCAAGAACCCAAAAATAATCTCTGAAAGGAATGAGTCAGCAGAAGCTGTAAACTGTCTCCAATCCTTTATAATGATGAGAAATATAGCGGTTGCACAACCTTTTTTGCTACATTTGATGCTGGAGCTGAGGTGAGCATCATTGAGGAGAAGAATGTCTAAACTTGACAATGTGAACACTCACTAAGAGAATTAGTCTGTCAAGTGTCAAGAATTCCCAACGTCTTCCATCACGAATAGAGTGTAGGGTTCTGCTTGCCATGCTACAGAAAAGGTACAGAAGCACAGGCAAGGATATAAAACTGTTTTCTTTAAAAGGGTGGGTTTTAGAAATGCAGAGTAATACTTAGCAGCAAAGGATAAACAGACTCTTCTTTTGAAGAGGGATTGACCTAAGCAAAATATTTACAATTGTGAAAGGCAAGTATTTGATGGAATAAACACTTGAGGGGAAGAACTTGGAGGCCATCCACATAAAAGATTGCCACCAAATAGGGAATTCAATCCCAGATAAGATCTGGACATAGACCCAAGCATGTTCTTAAGTAAACAAAATGCCAGATCAAAGATGGGAAGTGAGTACACTTCAGTTCAAGGCAGCGTTTAAGAGCCTACATCTCTAATGGTAAAATTGAGGTTAAGGCTACCAGGGATTAAAAAGACTTACCCACGTCTGGAGTCGTCTGCTGTAGAAAGACAGCTACGTGGAAAGGTGCTAAACATTTAAAGACCGGTATGTTTTTATTTAGACCAGACGTTTGATGATACATTCAGCCGCAAAAAACCTCAAGAAGCTGTCCTTACTTTGTGACTGAAAGTTCAGTTATCACAACCTGACTTTTACTTGACAAAATGCTCATGTTGTCGCATGCTGTGGTGCAGCACAGCAGCAGATCTGGCCACTTCATTGTCAATTTTCTTCTTGTGACAACTTAATATTACAATAGAGTTTAAATAGGTCTACCTTTAATTTCAGGTCTCATGTTAATTTACAGTGAATTCCAATTAATTTCACACTAATGACTAGGGATTATAACAAAGTTCAATTACTGAATGCTTACCTTGTCTATCTGGATTTCTAATGCATCCTCACTTGGGTTTCTTTGCTCATTAAGAAAAAAATGCTTGGTTTTTTCCCAGTCAATGGAAATGCTTCGAAGGTGATGATCTGCCAACGTTATCCAAACCTGCAACAGGGCATTTAATAAACAGAGTTTTAGCAAGCGTACAATATCACAACAAAAGGCTCTTATAATACGAGTCTCTATCTATGAGTCAGGAAACTCAAGTTCAAGTCCCACATGCAGATGTGTGTAATAATATCTCTGAACAGTTTGAGTACAGAATATCTATAAAGTCACCAACAGAGCACTTCATTTCATTGATGTTAAACCAAGAAGGTTTTGCTGAACAATCTGTTTTCTCATAAATATTCCAAGCAGTAAGGAAATGTGAATCAGCTCCAACCTACATAAGAACTAGGTGTTGAGGCTTTCAAGCTGTACATACACAGGCAGTAAAGCATAGAACTGTTACATGGTTCAGCTGTACCTTCTCAGAAAAGATGACATTTTGTCCATCGTGAATGATTTTTTTCTTTATAGCAGATGGAGTTGGGAGGCAGTAACCTACTCACCCTATCTTGCCCTGTTGAGAATGGAGGTGGACAAACCAACAGTGCTATTCTCTAGCTGCAGTCCAGGAGTCATGAAAACAATTCACAGGCTGAATTTAATCCACACAGCACCAATCACTGCTGGAGTGCAAAGAAGATTAAAACGCGATTCAGCAACTCCCAGAGCTTTGAAGACAAGGATCCCACTGCTAAGAGCTGCCAGTCAGAGAACTGGCATTTTTCAGCCCAAATACCACCACAAGCCAGGAAGAGCTTTCAGGGGTAGTACTAATGCTTTTGCTTCTTGTTTATCAATATGTAGACAATAGAATGGAGCCCATTAATGCTGTCAATTAATCAAAGGGTTCAGATAATCTCAAATTGCAGGGAGAAAGCCAAGTAATTTGGGTGTCAGCTGAACATTGAGACTATAATTCTCACAGATAACAAAGTGAGGAGCTGGATGAACACAGCAGGCCATGACCCTTAGGCCCGAAATGTCAAGTTTTGTGCTCCTAATATGCTGCTTGGCCTGTTGAGTTATCTCAGATTCTCCAGCATCTGCAGTTCCAATTGTCTTTATAAATCTTACAGTTGTTTCTGCAACTTCAAAAAACAATTGTGCATGTATGAGCTAGCTTTATTCAGGCTTTTTTGTCTACTTTTGTGTAGTGTGGTTATCAGTGAGAAGCTCATTGATGGGTGAATATGCTTGTGTTGCAGGACTTTGTGATATGCTTAACACAATGTTACTCTGAATGCAGTTTATTCTGAGTCATGGAAAATTCTATAAGAGAACATTTTAATAAACACTAATTTTATATTATTCACAATCTTCAACTGAGTCAGCGAGCAAGTCAAATATGGAACCAGATTAATGCTTAGAAATAGTGCTTGGCCATATTAATGATATGTAAATTAAATTCATTGCATGCACTTCTACACACAGTGAGAATAATTTGTGGCATTTCGTTACAATTATAAAATAAATCTGCTCTTGCCACAGTTATTATGAAAAACTTCTGAGCTAATCCATCTAAATGTTAACATGTTGCTAGACAGGAGTCTCTGGGGCAATTGAACTGTCTAGTCATTTCCGTCAATATTCATCTTATCAGCTCAGTACCAGATTTCATTTCTTCATTTTTAAAGCAAATTAACCATCCTATTCTGAAATAATCATACTCAATTTTGTAACTTGTGTGCATCTGCCTTTAACCCATGCAGATCACTTTTCTGCTCCAATGCAAAGACATTGATTTGAGATGTTCAGAAATGCCAGCTTAACAAAGTACACAATATATTGCTTTAAAAGAATCTGTTTAAAGGTTTGTACAAGTTGAAACAGACTAATCTGTGCTATATAACTAACATAGCAGTTTCAACATCTTTAAGGGACCTTAGAAGGATGAAGCATGGTTAAGAACAGGTTCTGGTGTCCCTACAAGTACAGCATGCACTAGCAAACGAGGATGTGTGAGAAATATGACATATGTAGGCTGACATTCCTATCTGCCTGAAAGAAGTAAAATATTAAATTCTGTCAGAATACTAAAAAAGGCTTCAGCCTAAGCAGTTTATTGTATTAGGCACCCCCTATTATTAACCCCCTATTAATAACTAATACTTAAATGCTGTTAAACATCAAGGTCGAGAGGGTTGCAAATAGAAAACATGAAAGAAATAACAGTTGCAATTTTGTCCAATAAGAAAGCAGATAAATTTGGTATAAAATTTGTTTAGATTTGAACAAAGCAACAATGCAGGGGAGAAGTGTGTATAAGATGCCAAGATTTGAATTTAGGAATAACAAGGTCAAGGCATACAGGAAGGCAATTACTGGAATGTTATTATAATGTCAGACAGTACTTACAGGTTAGAAACACAAACATCAGCTTGGGCCAACATGGGCTGAATCATACGTTTCACATTACCAGCCTCTCAGTCCTCCTCATCTAATCCCGTGAATATATCCCTCAATCCCTTTCTGTCTTAGGTACTGATCTAGTGTGCTTTCTTCTACAGCTATGTTATGCCTCTCCTCTGCAACAAACAACAATCTAAATAAAATACAGAAGGATAAAACAGGATTGTGATGAAAAGATCAAGAAATAGCAGACGTTAAGTCAGGATAACGGTTGTGGAAACATTGTATTACAACCTAACGTTCTAGTCCTTGAGTATTTTTTTTATATTTGAGACTGGCACCTCCTGAAGAAATTATTTTAAACCTCTTTGATTTAAAGAAATACAAGTAACCATTTATTTTTGAAAGTTGCTGAATGAATTTTACAAGTATAAATACAGTATCAGTGAATTTATATTGGGTCTTTAATACAATTAAACATCCCAAGGCATTCTTGGGGATCTTTGACAAACAAATCATTTTAGGCCAGGTGGCCAAAAGCCTGGTTAACAACATGTTTTAATGAGCTTCTTTGAGAAGGAGACGGAAAAATTTAGAGAGGAAATTTTAGACATTACATAGCGGAAGGCACACTCACAATATTTTGGTGGAAATCTGGAAAATGTAAGAGGCCAGGATGACAACGGCAGAGAGATCCTGCAACTCATACTGCTCCAGAATATTAAACACATCGGCACATGCAAAGCAAAAACATTCCAACACTTTTGGCAAATAAAACCCCAACACACAAATGTTCCTGTGAACTAAATTACCATTTAACAGGCTAAGCAACAATCCAGAGAACACAGCTTAATCCACCTTCCTACTTTTAAAGCCTCTCAAAGCAGCATGGATATAAAGCTGCAAGATAATCCCTGTTTGATTATTCAAGACAAGCCTCATGTGTTAGAAATGGTGATTTTAAAATTAGTTTTAAATCCACCGACATAATTTGCTTAATCCATTGCTCCTTCTTGCTGAAGCAGAAATGAACCTGTTTGACTTCGACAGGAAATAATGCTGTTCAAGTATTTCCAGTTACAGCTTAATTTCTTCATCAGTCAGTTGTTACTGTCAAAGAGCACTCAGTGAGGCACAGCCACTCAGACTGGCTTTGCATGCATTTAAAACCTGCGGTCATATAATATTGCAAAAAACAAAAATTTGAACTACATCAGTGCGGCATGCGCTTCATTTGAAAGTAGCACATAAATGTGAAGTACTTTTGATTGCAAAAAAACAGGTAGTACAGAAAATAAGATAATAAAACGTGAGGCTGGATGAACACAGCAGGCCAAGCAGCATCTCAGGAGCCAAAAGCTGATGTTTCGGGCCTAGACCCTTCATCAGAGAGGGGGATGGGGTGAGGGTTCTGGAATAAATAGGGAGAGAGGGGGAGGCGGACCGAAGATGGAGAGAAAAGAAGATAGGTGGAGAGATAGGGAGGGGATAGGTCAGTCCAGGCAAGACGGACAGGTCAAGGAGGTGGGATGAGGTTAGTAGGTAGATGGCGGTGCGGCTTGGGGTGAGAGGAAGGGATGGGTGAGAGGAAGAACTGGTTAGGGAGGCAGAGACAGGTTGGACTGGTTTTGGGATGCAGTGGGTGGAGGGGAACAGCTGGGCTGGTTGTGTGGTGCAGTGGGGGGAGGGGACGAACTGGGCTGGTTTAGGGATGCGGTGGGGGAAGGGGAGATTTTGAAGCTGGTGAAGTCAACATTGATACCATTAGGCTGCAGGGTTCCCAGGCGGAATACGAGTTGCTGTTCCTGCAAACTTCGGGTGGCATCATTGTGGCACTGCAGGAGGCCCATGATGGACATGTCATCTAAAGAATGGGAGGGGGAGTTGAAATGGTTTGCAACTGGGAGGTGCAGTTGTTTGTTGCGATCTGAGCGGAGGTGTCCTGCAAAGCGGTCCCCAAGCCTCCGCTTGGTTTCCCCAATGTAGAGGAAGCCACACCGGGTACAGTGGATGCAGTATACCACATTGGCAGATGTGCAGGTGAACCTCTGCTTAATGTGGAATGTCATCTTGGGGCCTGGGATAGGGGTGAGGGAGGAGGTGTGGGGGCAAGTGTAGCATTTCCTGCGGTTGCAGGGGAAGGTGCCGGGTGTGGTGGGGTTGGAGGGCAGTGTGGAGCGAACAAGGGAGTCACGGAGAGAGTGGTCTCTCCGGAAAGCAGACAGGGGTGGGGATGGAAAAATGTCTTGGGTGGTGGGGTCGGATTGTAAATGGCGGAAGTGTCGGAGGATGATGCGTTGTATCCGGAGTTTGGTGGGGTGGTGTGTGAGAACGAGGGGGAATCCTCTTTGGGCGGTTGTGGCGGGGGCGGGGTGTGAGGGATGTGTTGTGGGAAATATGGGAGACGCGGTCAAGGGCGTTCTCGATCACTGTGGGGGGAAAGTTGCGGTCCTTGAAGAACTTGGACATCTGGGATGTGCGGGAGTGGAATGTAACCAACCTCTAGTACAGAAAATAAGCTTATTTGTCACTGTGGTGATTGGGACCAGGTGGATCTTGTTGACTACAAGATCCTTGACTGGGTTTGTTAACTTGTGCCGATCAGGAAGACCTAGCTGACCTGTATAAACAGGAGATTTAAAATCTTCTCAGTTTGAGAGACTGAGTCTGAGCTGGCTGGCACAGTTTGTGCACTGTGCACAAGTAAATAAAGGGTGGCTTGGTGACAGGATACTGGCCTCTGTACAGTTATTTTAGTCACCATTATTCAAGCTTAAAACTCATTGCAGGGTTTGTCCTGACAGCTTAAAATGGCTGTGTACCCCTGCCACTTCTGAACAAATATGGGCAGTGGGGAAAGAGCAGAAGAGGGGGAACTAACTGGTAATTAATTCAAGAGGCAGTTTCGACATATTAGGCTGAATAGTTCCCTTCTATGCTGTAAAGTTCCATGTTAATTGTGCTCTTTTGGCATCACCACCAGCTACAATTGGATACTTCTGCAAGCAAAGGGAATAAACATGACATTAATGAAAACAGTTTGCCATTTTTCTCTCCTCCTTAAAGTGGCAGTTTCCACAAATGTTTCTTCAAGAGAAAAACAGCACATAAGTTATTGTAAGTAAGAGTCGGAGCAAGGTTATGGCAGACACTATGTGTCTTTGTAAAATGCAGAGCATTAAGAAATGGCAGCAAATGTTCTGGTGTACCAATGGAGCCACAGTAAGAGCGCAGAAATAGTCCACATTGTTGAGAGAGTTCCTCACTTACCCTTGGCCTCCACTGCTTGGGAATTCCTGCTGGTAACCAAACAATAGCTCGACAGGTCTCAAACCACTAAAAGCAACACATTAAGGATCAGAATTAGCAACTGGAGATAGTCTACGTTTGACGTTTAAATCACAGCTTCATTTCAATCAGCTAATGGATGTTAGCTATTCAAATACATTTGAGTTTCCTTTTCAGTCTAAGTTAAAAAGACTGGTTCATGCTTTTCAGCCGTTGGATTGGTTATTATATGAATTGGTATCAGTCTAATGCAATTTCACATAACCACCAAAATTACCTGGACCCAGTTCAGGTCATTTTACCCCCCACACCCACTCACTCATTCAGATTTCTCATCTCCAACTGCCCCTAAGCAATGACTTTTATACTCTTAACAATGTGTTACTTGAATAAAAACAACTGTTGTTTCTGTTGATTATTTCACGTTTTTTGAAGCGCTTTTCCAAGCCCTCCAACCCTTCTCTCTGCCTTTCAGTCACTGACTACTGTATGTCTTTAACATGTTAAGACATCTCAAAGTGCTGTTTGGAGGTAGCACATCAGTCCTGAAGACTACAAGATGATCCCCAACAGCAGGGAACTAAGTGCCAGACTGGGAGGAAATCCCGTTGGGATTCTGGAGAATGGCTACAGCAGAACAGGCACTGAATCCAACTGGTGAAGTGGGCCATTGTCACCGCCACTAAATATTCAACCTTGAGACTTTGTTGGGTGATATTTGAAGAAATAAACACAATGCAGATACATAGTGCCTCTCACAGTGTGTTTTAAAGAAATTTAGAGTTAGTTAATTATATGTGAAATGCAATCACTGATGTCTTACAGACAGGCGTAACAGACAATCGGCAAATTACGATGGGCTAAATTTAATCTGTTTTGGCTGGTGGAAGTTGACAGATTTAAGTTTCTTAGAATTATTTCAGATTAACTGCAAATAGCACAATGGGAGCAGCTAACCCACCTCAACAGGCAGGCAGAGTTTAACTGTACCATCTCATAACAAAAGGCAACTTCAGTTGAATCCCAGACTGAAGCAGGAGTTTAGATTATAGTTTGCAAGTCGCAAGTAGGATGTGAACCAAGTTCTTCTGAGGCACACTAGGAAATACTGCCACTGAGCCAAGTCAATACTCTTCAAATGAGAGGTTTTTTTTTGGATCTTCACTGAAGTTCAGGACTTTCTTGTCAGTTACTGTTAAATATTATTAATAGATTGTGCACAATGGTGACATTACAGAGCAGCAAGTTCTGTGCTGTACCACCCAAGCTGAGGGATTTTAAACCTTAATCTTAGGATGCAGGTGTTCCTGGCTTGGCTGGTACATATTGCCCATCCCTATCGGTCCTGGAGACAGTGCTGAAGGGTTGTCTTCTTGAACTGCTGCAGTGTTTGGGATGTAATGACATCGACAATGCTGTTAGGAAGGGGATTCCAGGATTTGGACCCAGCCACAGTGAAAGAACAGTGATATAGTTCCAACTCAGAGAATGGGGAGTGGTTTGGATATGAATTTGTGAATGGTGTTGTTCCTATGCATCTACTGTTTTTGTCCTTCTAGATGGTAGAAGTCATGGTTTTGGAGAAATCATGGGTGCTGCTGAAGGAACCTTGGTCAGTTATTACTGGGCATCTTGCAGATGGTACAAAATGTTGCCACTGTGTGTTAGTGGTGAAGGGGATGAATGTTTAAGGTACTGGATGTGGCGCCAATCAGGCAAACTGCTTTGTCCCGGGTGGTGTTGAGTTTCTGCTGTTGATGTGGCACCTATCCAGGTATGTGGACAATATTCCATCAAATTCCTGACTTGTGCCTTTTAGGTGGTGATTAGGCTACAGAGAGACAGAAGGTAAGTTACTCACTATAGAATTCCTAACCTCTGGCCTGGTCTTGCGGCCACAGTATTCGTACGGCTAGTCCAGATGTATGTTGCAAATTATACTTACCTCTAAGAGTGTAAGTCTGGATATTATCTTGGTTTTGCTGTTTATGGACATGGACTACTTCAGTATCTGAGAAGTCGCAAGTGGTGCTGGACATTGTCAGTCATCAGTGAATATCGAGAACTTGACTACTGAGGTCATAGTTTACCTCATCAATATATTCATTCTAAAGTTATATTCATCTGTTTATACCGCAGTTTGCATCTATTTGCTAAATGTTACGATTTTACTTGCATTACTATCAAATACAAGAGCACATTTAATTGGCATCCTTGAGGTGCAAATACTAATTCTGCCAGTGTCAGCTTTATTAAGGGAGGAAAATCCATCCAGAAAAAAATCTGACTAATTAAGGTCAACTGGTAGCCTGACAACAGTGCAGGATCAGCAACACAAGTGGAGATATCCACAGACAGAGCAGTCTGTAATCTTGAGAAAGATGGTTTGTGTAGATGCAGAAAAGAAAACAGGTCACAAATACAACCAAAGGGATTTATTTAGTCAGACTAGTTGACAAAAACAATTATAATCTGGAACGTATACAATTTTGAGTAAATAAGACCCATGAGCAGAAAAAGTGAAAGGCAGACATTCACTTATTCCTGCAGTAATCAGGTTTGAAAATTGAACACAGCACAGGAATGGGCCCTTTGGTCCACAGTTTTGTGCTGAACACGGCGCCAAATGAAACTAGACCCTTTTGCCTGCCATTGGTCAATACCCCTCCATTCTTGCACATTTATGTCCTTATCTAAAAGTCCCTTAAAATCTTCTACTGTCTCTGCCTTCACCAGCATCTCTGGCAATGTGTTCCAGACTCCTACCACTCTCTGTGTAAGAGATATTGCCCCTCACATTCCCTTTGAACTTTCCCCTTTTAACCTAAAATGCACACCTCCTAGTATCAGACATTTCAACTTTGGTGAATAGATTTTGACCATCAACCCTATCTATGAATCTCATAATTTTACAGATTTCTATCAAGTCTCCCCTTAGCCTGCACCACTCAAGAGAAAACAACCCGAGTTTTTCTAGCCTCTTCTTGTAGCTCATAACCCTCTAATCCAGGCAACATCCTGATAAACCTGTTCTGCACCCTCTCCAAAGCCTCCACATGCTTTCTGTAATGTGGTGGCCAGAATTTGATGCAATATTCCAAGTGTGGCCTAACCAAATTCTTATAAAGCTGCAACAGGGCATCCTGACTCTTGTACTCAATTTCCCTATCAATAAAAGCAAGTATGCCATATGCCTTTTTTTAACCACCCTATCTACTTGAGTGGCTAATTTCAGGGAGATCTGAATTTGAACCCCAAGATCCTTCTGCATATCAATGCTGTTTACAGTCCTGCTATTAATTGTATGCTTTGCCATAACATTTGATCTCCCAAAGTACAGCAGCTCACAATTCTCAGGATTAATCTCCATCTGCCATTTCTCTGCCCATATCTGCAACCGATCTGTATTCTGTTATATTATTTGACAATCTTCTACACTATCCACAAATCTTTGTATCGTCTGCAAACTTACTAACCCACCCATCTGCATTTTCATCTGAATCATTTATACATATCACAAACAGCAGAGGTCCCAGTAAGGATCCCTGTGGAACACCACTAACCATGGACCTCCAGTCTGAAAAACATGCTTCCATCAATACCATCTGTCTTCTACAGGCAAGCCATTCTGAAACCACGTGGCCAAATCATCATGAATCCCATGCATCTTAATCTTCTGGATGAGCCTACTTTGAGGGACCTTGTCAAAAGCTTTACTAAAATCCATTTAAACAACATCCACTATTCCATCTTCATCGATCACCCTTGTCATCTCCTCGAAAAAATTCAATCAAGTTAATAAGACATGACTTGCCCTACACAAAGCAATGCTGACTATCCCTAATTAGGCCATTCTTTTCCAAATGTGCAAAAATGCTATCCCTAAAAATTCTCTCCAATAGATTCCCAACCACTGATGTGAGACTCACTGGTCTGTAGTTTCCTCGATGTTGCCTATTTCCCTTCTCGTACACAGGAACAACATCAGGTACTCACCAGTCTTCCACAATGTCTCCAGTTGCCAACAAGGATACAAAGATCTTGGTAAAGGCCTCAGCAATCCCTTCTCTTTCCTCTCTCAATAACCTGGGGAAGATGCCATTGGGCCCTGGGGACTAATCCACCTTAATGCTCTTCAACAGATCCACCACCACTTTTTTTCTTGATCTCAAAATGCCCTAGCATATTAACATGTTCCAGACAAATCTCACTATCCACTTTATCCTGGATGAATACCAACACAAACTACTCATTTAGGATCTTACCCACATTCTGTGCCCCCCAACACAAGTTCCTTCCTTCATCTTTGAGTGGTCCTATCTTCTCCCTAGTTGTCTTCTTGTTTTTAATGTATCTACGGAATGCCTTGGGAGCCTCTCTAACCATACTTATCAAGGTCATTTCATGGCCCCTTCTTGCTCTCCTAATTTCCTGCTTGAGTACTTTCCTGTTTTCCTTATATTACTCATGTAATGAAGAGATTCTGCTGTAGAAATCTATTTACAATGAATGTGACCGTCAACTTAATATATAAGAAATAAAACAATATAAATTAAAAGCTTTGACCATTCGTATGTTGGACTTGAAACTCCCAAATCCTGATTATTTCACAACATGATAGGAAATGGCTTATTTTAATATCTCCCTTCAGAACAATGCCAAGGTCCCTCTGCTGCTCTATCATAATGCTCCTTTTACCATTCAGCTCCAAAATTCATGCTAAATGTTGATTACATTGCATGAAGGCACATCTTCACCTTCTCCCCACTAAGTGCAGTGTTTTCTTCTCCTAATTCAGTCTTTAATTTGAATCTTCACTGTTGGAATGTAGGAAGCATAGGAATTAATTTGTGCACAGCAAGCTCCCACAAGCAATAATCTTATAATGACTGAGTAATCTGTTCTTAAGCCCTTGATTGAGCAAGAAATATTGCCCAGGACATCAAGGTAAATTCCACTTCTCTGCTTCGAAATCATGCTCTCAGATCTTTCACATTCGCCTGACAGAGAGCATGGGGCCTTCATTTAACATTTCATCCAGACCATTGGGACTGGAATGGAATGCCAACAAAGACGTTATGTTCAAATTGTCGCAGTGGGACTTGAACCATCAATTTTCTGACACAACATGAAATTGCTACACACCGAAACACAGCTTGCACTATTGCAGATAACTGCCCTAGGCACTCGCCGTGTGGTCTGGCCAAAGCATGATACAGTTTGATCATTTGTACTCCAATCTATTGGTCATGCATTTCAACAGTCCAAATAAAAACTGAACAAACGGCTGCAGCTGTAAATCAGAAACAAAAACAGAAATGTTGGAAAAACTCAGCAGGTCTGGCAGCATCTACGGAAAGAAATCACAGATAATATTTTGTGTTGAGTGGCCCTTTCTCAGAATAGTCCTCAGAAGTTTGAGAAAGGGTCACTTGACCTGAAAAGCTAACTCTGATTTCTGTCCACAGATGCTGCCAGATCTGCTGAGCTTTACCAGCAATTTCTGCTTTTGTTTCAGTTCGACATTCTGTTAGCTTTGTATATTATTATTCTGCATTGGCTGAGCATATTGAATGTTGGGTCGGTTGAGGGTCCTAGTTCTCTTTCAATTCTCTCCTCAGATATTTCAGAACTAGTCACAAGGCATTCATTTTGCACATCTTTCTTTCCTGTGTGCAATGCTTTATACTTTATTAAATTCTGGTGTACTGAAATACTTTGTTTAATTTGTTCTGTCGTGTCTGGGCTGTGTCCTTCAATTTTATTGACCCTTCTATTTTGGTATCATAAATATAGCTAATTTCCAATAAATCTCCCAATCAAAATCACTGATGAAAATTGGGAACTTCTCCTAATATCAACATTCCATTTTGTAGCCATTTTTCAGACCATACTGCCTCATGGTCTTCTGATTGCACAGACTTTGCTATGTGTCACTTATGTGGCACCTTATCAAAGTCTTTCTGTATGCAAGGCTTTTGTACGGAGGGGTGATGAGTCTGCTAGAAGACTACTTAGTCCAGTTAGCAATTATATTTCAATGATCCATTTAAGATGGGTCTATTCAGAGTGTTAAGTAACACACTATCATGTGTTAAGTCAAATATAGAAGACATTACTCATGGTCAACATCTACAATCCAATGAATTGCATTTAACACCAACAGTCTGGAATGTGAGGTCAACACCATTTTGTTCATTCAATTACCATTATTTCAGCTTCACTGAATCAGTTTTTCTACAATCAGGCCTGACCATGATCACTAGAATCAATTCATATTATAAAAGAGCATCAGATGGACTTTTGGATCTAATTTATATTAATGGCAATAATTATGGCCATCAATCCCTATCTGAAATGCTTAAGGCAGATTTATAGGACTATAAATTGGGCCACAATGTGCTGGTTTTCACATGGTAACAGTTCCACTCAGTTCCTGATAAGAACAGCAGGAAGAACATTCACATTTCCAGCTGTAAGTGCGCCACCTGCCAATAATGACAAAGGAATAGTATCTGCTGTGCAGTGCTCCCACCTGAAGCAGGTCCTTTCCAAACTGCATGACAGGTCCTCTGAAGCAGTTCCAGCTTTACCATAGTGCAGATTTTGTTTTTGCCAATTACTGCTTCTTCAGCAGTTTATCATTGAAAGCATTATGTAAAGGCACACTGTTGTTGCTGCTTTCTAGTTCTCACGACAATTATGCCTATATCTTTTCTGAGATTACTAACTGTGCTACTTTCTTTGCCAAGCTATCTCCAAATTCAAGCAGTTTTTGAATTGTCAGCCTGCATGCATTCGGGTTATTGTTGCTGAATTTAATTTCCCTTATTTGGATATGAAAGTCTGGTCTTCTCTTTCTGGTCTAGATTCAAATCAAGATCAAAGACGCTTAATTAACTAATCCTAAAAAGATCTTGATGCTTTGACTTGGTCTTTGTGCATCCCCTGAGTCTATACTTATAATTATGAACTTGATGAATACTTCAAAGGGCTATAGTCTCTACTGTGTTATCCGATAATTCATTTTACTGTTTCTGACATCAGAGGAAAATGACATTTGGTTCTGTTAGATTCTGACAAACATTAACTTCTTGAAAGGTTTACTCCTCTCTACAAAGTGTTGTGCCAAGTGTGAAAGGGTTTCATCATAATGTTTATATGTGGTGATGTGAGCTAAGATCACAATAATCTTGAGTACAGTTTTTGATGTGTTGGGTCGAACTCCCTGCACAGTGGTGTTCTGATAAAACATGAAGATGTACAATTATTTATGCAGTGGGTTTACAGCCTCAGCTACAATTACTTGACTTTATAACTAAGGAAGCAACGGAGCCGGTCTTTGAGGCCTCTGGCTGGCTACATCAAGTGCAGTGTGGAAGAATACCTTATGGTGTATCTTAGAACAGATCGCTAGCCCAAACTGTTGTCCAAAAAAAAGGGGCATTCTACAAAGGGTCTGAATAGCAAGCGAGGGAATGAGAAAGGAATTGACTGGAATGGATACCACAGATCAACAGCTGAGTTGTCCAATCATTAATCACCACTGACATGACAGGAATTATACACACCTATCATCACAGTTGAATGTAAAGTTGAACTAGAAGACAACAAACCTGTTGAAATTCATTTTGAACAGCCAAACATTCAGTATTAACCTTCACTCGTGGATCAGCACCTATTAAAATAATAAACAACACATTACAAGCAGATTACACAAAAGCAATTTAGATATCCTGATCAGACAAAATAAAACCCTAAAAAAATTCGAACAAACAAAATAAGTTTTCAAAATTATAGTAAGGACACAGAAAGTATGGAGTGACATTCAACAGAGATTCTGGAAGATGCCTTGCGGAGATGTTGAGTCACTCAGTCTCCATATAAACTTATTGAAAAGTAATGAAGAAAATTTCATATTGGATTCCAGGCCAAACATGCAATAGGTGTCCTGGAACATCAGTTAATCGTGTTATGGAGATATGTGAATTTTACAGCATAGAAACAGGCCCTTCAGCCCACACAGTCTGTGCTGCACGAGAGCCTCATAAACTCTATTTCATCTCACCACTCAGCATACTAGAACCATAGAGTCATAGAAGATGGAAACAGACCCTTCGAACCAGTGAAACTCAACCCGACTGCCGGCATTTGGCCCATACCCCTCCAATACTTTTCTATTCATGTATTTATCCAAATGTCTCTTAAATGTTGTAACTGTACCTGCAACCACCACTTCCTCAGGGAATTCATTCCACACGCTAACTACTCCGTATAAAAAAAAGTTCTCCTTCATGTCCTTTGTAAATATTTCTCCTCTCATCTCAAGAATATGCCCCCTAGTTTTGAACTCCCCACTTTAGGGAAAAGGCCTTTCCTATTCACCTTATGTATGCCCTTCATGATTTTATAAACTTCTAAAAGGTCACTCCTCAACCTCCTACACAGCAGTGGAAAAGGTCCTATACTATCCAACCTATTTTTATAACTCAAACCCACCAGTCCCAGCAACATCTTGGCAAATCTCATCTGAATCTTCTCCAGTTTAATAATTGGGCAACCAAAACTGCACACTGTACTCCAAGAGACCATACCAATGTCCTGTACAACCTCAACCTAACTCCTATACTCAAAGGTCTGAGCAATGAAGGCAAGCATGGTAAACATATTCTTAACTACCCTGACTACCTGTCTCGCAAATTTCAAAAGAGTCATGTACGTGAACCTCTAGGCCTCCCTGCTCCCGGGGCCCTACCATTAGCTGTATACATCCTGCCCTTGTTTGTTTTACCAAAATGCAATACCTTGCATTTATCCAAATTAAACTCCATCTGCCACTCCTAAGCCCATTGACTCAATCGATCAAGATCCCTTTGTAATCTCAGATAATCTTCACTGTTCACTATGCCATCAATTTTGGTTTCACTTGCAAACTTACTAACCAGGCTTCCTATGTTTCATCTAAATCATTTATATATATGACACACAGAAGTGGATACAGTACTGATCCCTGTGGAACGCCACTGATCACAGGCCTCCAGTCCAAAAAACAACCCTCCACTACCACTCTCCTACCGTAAAGCTAATTTTGTTTCTAATTGGCAAGTTCACCCTAAATTCCATGTGATCTAACTTTACTAAATAGTCCACTGTGTGAAACCTCACCAAAGGCTTTACTAAAGTCCAAGAAAACAATGTCTACTGTTCTGCCCTCACTAATCTTTTGGGTTACTTCCTCAAAAAAAACTCTATCAAGTTTGTCAGACACGATTTACCTCACACAAAACCATGCTGACTATCCTGAATCATTCCTTGCCTCTTCAAATGCGTGTCAATCCTATCTTTCAGAATCACCTCCAATAACTTACCCCCCCCTGATGTCAGGCTCACAGGCTTAGTTCCTAGGTTTCTCTTCACAGCCCTTCTTAAATAAAGGCATAACATCAGCCAGCTCCAGTCCTCTGGCAGGTGGTTACAGATGATACAAATATTTCTGTTAGGGGCCTCACAGTTTTCTCCATAACTTCCCACGATATGCTGCAAAACACTTGATTTCATCCCAGAGATTTATCCACCTTTTTGTTTTCTAAGACCTCCAGTCTTCCTCTTCGATAATATGAACTGTTTTCGAAACAGTAATATTTATTTCCCTGAGCTCTCCAGCCTTCACTTCTTTCTCCAGTGAAAACTGAAGCAAAATGTTCATTTAATATCTCCTAAGGTTCAACAGAATGATGACATCGTTGATAAGAGACCTTACTCTCTTGTTAGCTGCTAATCTCCTACTCCTTCTTTCCTTGCCCATTTAGTTATCTTCCCCCATACCTACCTTTGGGATTTGCTTCAGCTGTTCCATGTGGTAACATGGTTCCACATTCCAGCCACTCTCAAGGTAAAGATGTTTCTCTGAAGTTCCTTATGGATCTATTAGTGCCCATCTTATATTGAAAACCTGTAATTATGACTCCTCTATAAGTGGAAATATCTTCTGAACATTCACCCTATGACACTTTTCTTCACAATTTAGAATATTTCATGATTTCTTCTCTAACATAAAAGGGCCTCTGCTGCTCAATCTTTTCCAATAGCTCAAATTCTCAAGTTCTTGTGTGGCCATGCAAATCTTTTCATAATTTCTCTAGTGCTTCTATATTGTTTTGTTGAAATGGAGACCAGAAACATAATGGTAGGAATTTCAGTTACAATACTTTTGGTTATGGTAGGTTGGGTTATCGTTATATTTTAAACACAAATAAGCCTAAGATATTTAACCTCATATTTAAAGACAGTTTAGGAAATGCAAAGTAAGGTTGCCTTTGATTCTTAAATAATACTAATGGATTGTAACGTTAAAAAAAACATGAAACTGTGAACAATTCCATATTCTACATACAATTGCTTAATTTCTTCAAAGGTTATAATTTAAGTGCATTAGGACAAGTAAGTTAAGAAAGCATTGTAATTTAATAAATTGTGCTTTATTATTGTTGTTACTCAACAACAGAAGAGTAGATATATATCAGTAAGTATCATTCACATGAATATGAACCTATGAACTAGAAGCCAAAATGGATCACTTGGCCCCTCAAACCTGTGGTAGGATTCAATACGATCATGTCTGATCTGATTACTCAACGTTTCTGTCTATCTCTGTTAAGCTTTCAGCCCCTTGCTTCCCTACAGTCTATCAACCCAGCCCTGCCTGAAAATCCTGGGTGGTGGAGTGGCTCAGTGGTTAGCACTGCTGCTTCACAGTGCCACAGACCCAGGTTTAATTCCAGCCTCAAGCTACCATCTGTGTGTATATCCACCCTGTGTCTGCATGGGTTTCCTCCAGGTGCTCTAAAGACATGTAGGTTAGGTGGATTGGCCATTAAAATTACCCATAGAGTCCAGGGATGTGTAGGTTAGGCGGATTAGCCATCGGGAATGCAAGGTTTCAGGGATAAGATAGGGGAATGGGTGTGGATGGAATAGTCTTCAGAGGGATGATGAGGATCCGACCACACTTTAGGGATTCTACGACTCTACTTCCGTCGCCTTTTGAGAACGCATGTTCTGAAGCCACGTGACCCCCTGCGAGGGTAAAAAATAGTCCTCATCTGTCTTCACTTGGGGAGCTCTGAAATAGTTGAGCCAAGGGCACTACCCTGAGGAATTCCTAGGAGTTATGTTCTGCAATCTCCAATCACCACAACAATCTTTCAATTTTGGCACAAGCCCCAGATATTAATAACAGGGTCTTCGCCAGTTCACTGTGTGCATTGTTGCTGTTGCCTTAGCCTCTCTGATGAAGGGTCTTGACCCAAAACATCAACTTTCCTGCTCCTCTGATGCTGCTTGGCCTGCTGTGTTCATCCAGCTTCACACTGTGCTATCATTTAGTCTAATTCTTTTGTTATTCATTGTAGCGATTAGACACAATTACTAGGCCATTTCAGAGTTAACCGTATTTGATCAAACTGGTTAAGAACAACAAACCTCTTCTTTTGGCTGAGCTGGGTGACCCCTTATTTTAAAACCATAGCCCCTAATTCTAGATTCTCCCACAGGAGGATACATTCTGTCCTTTCAGAACTCGCTTCGATGCTTTTATGATTCAACTTGTCATCCAAACATAAAAATTTGTGCAGTGAATTGGCCATCATAAAAACACTAATATTTCACAGCCAAGTACATTACGATGATGTGGGATCTGAAGAAGGGTCACTAGGCCCTTGACGTTAACTCTGCTTTCTTTCACACAGATGCTGCCAGACTTGCTGAGCTTTTCCAGAAATTTCCCTTTTCATTTCTGATTTCCAGCATCCGCAGTTCTTTCAGTCTTCTTTTGGGTTCTATAATGAAGGTATGATCAGCAACAGGAGTTTTTGGCCGAGTTGAAGAACTATCTAGGGCCTCTACACAAAGACCTGTTGCTGAAAATTACACGAATTGCATTCAACTGTGGTGTTACTCTGCTGTCAAATGTTGACTGGTTTCACATCTTAAATTACAACATACCTCATTGTCCATAAGCATTGATAAAGCAGTAAAAATCCATTATATACAGTAAATGTCTCCTAAATATTTTATAAAACCATTGTTTAATCTCCGTGGAACTGTCTGCCTTACTCAGACATTAACATAGCTGAGATGTCCAACTTTTTGCAAAGGTCTATTAGACAGGGTTCCTTCAACGTCTATTGCAAATGTTTCTGCTATCCATTAGGGAAGCCCCATGCCAAATAAACTGTTTTAGCAAGACTTTTACTGTTCAATTGGAAACATCTTCTTGTGATATGTTGCACCGGAGGAGGTTAAAAACCCCTTCCATGCTAGAGACTGTTGTGAGCAAGTCAACAGCTTCAGGAAATCTGCCACATGATTTTGTAAAAGGGAATGTTTTATGTGTGAACAATGGGTGAAATTATTCTTCATTAAGTAAGCCAATATATAATGTAAAGCCTTGAAAGTAAGACATACACATTTTAACAAATTAAAGACATCGATTTTCTAGCACCAACAATCCTTCTGCAATTTTCTGTTTGTTTTTCTGAATATGTTGATTCATGCTGAGTATGATTCTTCCACAGGTACTGATCATCCACAAGCATCTCACTTAAGTGAGCATTCTTCACGTATCAGTATAGAGTTGGCATCAGCTGATCATATTTCAAAAGGTATAGTATGCAAAGCCAAACTTGCCCAAAATGATGCCCCCACACGCAGTTCCCAAGGGAGTTGGTGATGAACAATAAGGTTTTGGCACAGTTTCCCTCTCTCAGCTCAGGGATGTCAGGGCTAATTGTAGTCTCTCCACAATCCTCCTTATTGATGGGTTAAGTCAGCACAAGTCAAAACTGAAACCAGGGACCTGTCCAATCAGGTTTTCAATAGGGAGGTACTTTTGCCACGTAAACAAATCCTCAGGAAGAAATAAAACAAAGGCTCGGATCCAAGATCCAGTCAGCCTGAATGATGAGTCCCAAATTTTCCAGTTTTGAACAACATTTTGAATGTTTTGGAACTGACATCTAATATTGCACCTACATCTTTCCCTTTTTAATTTTATTCCAGCCATCAATCTTCACATTGCCACAGCTCCAGATTTGGAAGGTGATAGCCAGCCACAGTTTCAAGCCTCTGCATTCTATTTAGTGAAGTGGCACCCTAGTGTTCTTAAGTGAGAAGTTCAGGGATTTTTACCCAGCTACAATAGAGTTATAGCAATTTATTTCCAAATCAGAATGGTGTACAACATGGAGAAGAACCTGCAGTCAGTGCATCTACTGCCCTTAGACTTTCAGGCTATAAAGGATTTTTGTGGTGCTGTTGATAATCCCTTTGCAAGACACTGCAATGTACTTTGTTGATGGTACACACTTTAGCCACTGTGCGCCTATGATAGCAGTTGAATGTTTAAGGTGGTGTTTGGGGGTTCGGATCATAAACGTTGCTTTGGGCTAATTGGTATAAAGTTTCATGAATATGTTTGCCCCCTGCAATCATCCAAGCAAATGAAACACATTCTAACACACTCCTTTTGGATGGTGGAAAGTGGTGGGATTTAGAAGGTGGATAACTCATTACAGAATAACCAACATTGGACCTGTTCTTGAGGCTACAATTTAAGTAGCTGATTAGTGTTCCATAATAGTGATTCCCAGAATGTCAACATGGAGGGATTTAGTGCTGACAATGTTGTCGAATGTCAAGGAGCAGTGTTTCAACTCTCTGGCTAAAGATAATTGTTATTTGGTACTTGTCTGACAGCAATGTTTCTTGCCAGCTCTCAGCCTAAGCCTGAATGTTGTCCAGGTCTTGCCATGTTGTCAGTGACTGCTTCAGTATCTAAGGATTTGTACATGGAGGTGAACTCAGTGTAATTGTCAGCGAACATCCTCATTTCTCACCGAATGATGGAGGGATGGTCATTGATGAAGTAGCTAGAGATGACTGAACCTAGATACTATCCTGAGGAACTCCTGATAAAACCTCTAGGGATCCAAAATCTAAAGGCACACTCCTTTTTACAAGGTATTACTGCAATTGACTACAATTGCACTAGAATTCCTTGATTTCACATGCATCTAACTTTGATGGTAAAGGCAGTCACCTTTAGCTTTAGAATATTGTTCTTTTCCATCTTTGGATCAAGGGTGTAATGAGATCTGAAGTCTCCTTGCCATGATGGAACTTGGTGGCTTACTTATTAGTAAATAATTGCTACATAATAACACTGTTAATAATGCCTTCTATCACTTTACTGATGGTTCATTCAGTGGTCAACTGCACATAACATATACATTAGTTAAACACCTACTAATGGTTACACTAAATGCTTTAAAACTTCCATCTAAAGTATTGATTATGCTCTATTGAAAATGAAGGATGTTTCTTTAGCTGCAAAGCCAATACTGTTTTTGAAGATAATGAAGGGAAATACTTCATATCTACATCTGACTGAAAAAAAAAGAGACACTGGACCTTCCTCATTTGAATTAAATGAAGTTAAATTGTTAAACTAAATTATCAACAGTTTCCTTTAACCATGCTTTTCTCAGACACTGAAAGGATTTTGTTTCTGGTCTTCACTAATTAGTTAGGCACCAGGCTTTGTGATACTTACTGCGCAGCACGATGCTAGACACAGACAGCAATAAAAGTGAAAGCAGCTCCAAACCTAACATCAAATATAAACCAACCTCAAACATCGTAAATATTTTCTAGTCGAAAAAGATGCAAACTCAAAAGAGTGAAACAAACATCATTGAACAGACACATTAAATCAAATTTCATAACTGTCCGAGAACCCAATATTGTTTGATAGCATTGTCTTCTGCAGTGGTCTACTGCTGGAATACCAAATGACTTTCACTGATTGCTTGTTAGGGAAAATGGAGCTCAGCATATTTACTGTTATTTAATCTTTGTTTCTAGGGAGAAATTAGTGCCCAAATATATAATCCTGCCGTAGTAGCCCAACAAACATTTTAACAAATAAAATGTTCTAACACATTAGGTAGAATGCTCCCAGCCACTGAATGACATGGGCATTTGTGAGAAAGTTGGGTCAACCACATGAGGAGGAGATTCCTGATGTCAAGAGCAAAATGTCCTATTTTTCAAACATGTTAAATGGTAAAATGAGGTTCCCGTTAATGAGCAGTGAGGTGGCTATTTGCATGTATTAGCATGCATTAACATTCCCTTTATTACATCAACACAGCTCATTAATATGCAGTTTCCTATTGTCCCATGACTACATAGAAACTGGACAACAAATTCAAAGTGGAAGTCAGAATAAGCTCTCCTCCAGCCCTCCACCTTGGACATTGGTCACTTACATCTCAGAGCACAGTCCTTAAGAAGTGATTACAACCACTCTCTCATCCATCAGGACTTCCAGGTTCCTATCTTCAGAGCAAGTTGGCAATTTCGCTCTGTTTGACATATCTGCACCAATGGACAGGAACCGTCTAGGACACCAGTGGGCTGGAAGCACTTGACCAGGTCAATGGCTAGATGTTAAAATGGTGCCAACATCCAAAATCCCAACATGCTGGCAGTGGCCAATACTCCCAACGGTGGTGAGTGAGAGAATATGACATGCTGGGTGCCAAACAGTCTTGGTAAATGGGGATTGAGGTAAGTTTGGGAAGATAGTGCGCGTAAACTTGCAAGGGTTCAGAGAGGGAAACCCTCTTGGGAACCTTCCAGAAATGACGAACAGCCGAGTTGTGGTAAAATTCAGCCCATTGTTATTTTTACATTTCCCAGGTCGACATTAGTGAACATGCAAAAACTTGGGCATTAGAGGCTGTTTAACTAATAAGATCAACTGTTCAGGTGGGGTGCCATAACCTCCAGTGCACTTGAGGTACAAGAAGATTCTACAATTGAAGGTTTTGAGTGGACCAGCACAATCAGAGTAGAAAAAATTCCAGGGCTTTAGTAAGATTAGATACAGGATTTCAAATTGTCTGTGAATCTCAACAGGAAGGGAGGTGCAGGAACAATACTACTTGAAAGTATAATTACTGCTTATGTGGAACACTTCCAAACACAAACATTTTCACAACAGTGTGGAGGTGGGACCAGGGGCAGGATCTGATCACCAAGCAGTGTGCCAGCTTCTTGACAGGGTCCTGCCTCCCTGGTGGAGAACTCTGTTGGAGCTGTCAATGTCAGTAGCAGGAGGCCCCCTGAAGTGATGGTGCATCGCCAGTGAATGCAAACACTATGACTGAGTGCCTAGAATAACATTAGAAAGAGAAGGCAGGAGAAACTTGCAGGATCCATGCACCAGTATGTGTGGGGTTGGGCGGGGCGGATGCAGTGATAGAGGCAAGAGCAACTCCTCACCAGGAATGAGCAGTGGTAAGAATAGAGAGCCAGCATTGGCACACAATGGCCAATGGTGTGCACCCCTGGTCTACTCCCTCAAGGGTTTCTTGTATAGTGCTGCACTCTTCATGACATGGTTCTCTACAGGAAGGTGGACTTTGCACAAACAAAGGAGGAGGAAGCTCCAGCCTCAGAAACTGGAGGTCATTCAGTCCTTTCTCTTGGATGGATATCCTTCTCGTCATCAGTGTTGTAAGCCATCCAGATAATCTCAGGGGGCTCCTCCTCGTTACATGTCAGCCTAGTGAATTGTGCACCGTATGATCAATACGAACCCCTTTTCATGTGCTGTGTGCTCTCTAGTCCTGTATGATCAACAGCATGGCATCAGAAACTCATGGGACCACCTGTTTACAGTGGCCAGACCTCCTGCAATTTCACTGCTTGGTGCCAGTCCAGGAGACTCTGACATCCATAACCACAGCAGTCCACGCTATAAAATTCCTACCTCCTTACAGCTTTCACCTCCCTTAATTGGATAGCAAATGCACCATCAGACCACTAACTGGATATCCTCTGAAGCTGTGTTAGCTGCTGAAATAGAGTGGAATAGGCACTCAGAAATGAACATTGTGCCATAATTTCCTCTGAGGTTAGATTGTTTGAATGACTGTGCCATAATTTGCTCTAACAGCACCAGGAACACTATACTCCACTGGTGAGACATGCCCTTGATCATTCAGTCGGGATAATACGATGCAAGTCACTAAAGATATGAACTGATAACAACCGTAAAAGAGACAGACCTGAGCAAAAAAAACAAGTTTCTTAACAAAGATAATGGGAACTGCAGATGCTGGAGATTCCAAGATAATAAAATGTGAGGCTGGATGAACACAGCAGGCCAAGCAGCATCTCAGGAGCACAAAAGCTGACGTTTCGGGCCTAGACCCTTCATCAGAGAGGGGGATGGGGGGAGGGAACTGGAATAAATAGGGAGAGAGGGGGAGGCGGACCGAAGATGGAGAGTAAAGAAGATAGGTGGAGAGGGTGTAGGTGGGGAGGTAGGGAGGGGATAGGTCAGTCCAGGGAAGACGGACAGGTCAAGGAGGTGGGATGAGGTTAGTAGGTAGCTGGGGGTGCGGCTTGGGGTGGGAGGAAGGGATGGGTGAGAGGAAGAACCGGTTAGGGAGGCAGAGACAGGTTGGACTGGTTTTGGGATGCAGTGGGTGGGGGGGAAGAGCTGGGCTGGTTGTGTGGTGCAGTGGGGGGAGGGGATGCACTGGGCTGGTTTCGGGATGCAGTAGGGGAAGGGGAGATTTTGAAACTGGTGAAGTCCACATTGATACCATATGGCTGCAGGGTTCCCAGGCGGAATATGAGTTGCTGTTCCTGCAACCTTCGGGTGGCATCATTGTGGCAGTGCAGGAGGCCCATGATGGACATGTCATCAAGAGAATGGGAGGGGGAGTGGAAATGGTTTGCGACTGGGAGGTGCAGTTGTTTGTTGCGAACTGAGCGGAGGTGTTCTGCAAAGCGGTCCCCAAGCCTCCGCTTGGTTTCCCCAATGTAGAGGAAGCCGCACCGGGTACAGTGGATGCAGTATACCACATTGGCAGATGTGCAGGTGAACCTCTGCTTAATGTGGAATGTCATCTTGGGGCCTGGGATGGGGGTGAGGGAGGAGGTGTGGGGACAAGTGTAGCATTTCCTGCGGTTGCAGGGGAAGGTGCCGGGTGTGGTCGGGTTGGAGGGCAGTGTGGAGCGAACAAGGGAGTCACGGAGAGAGTGGTCTCTCCGGAAAGCAGACAGGGGAGGGGATGGAAAAATGTCTTGGGTGGTGGGGTCGGACAGTTCATCCACTTCACCAACACCTTCCACCCCAACCTTCAGTTCACCTGGGCCATCTCCAGCACATCCCTCACCTTCCTGGACCTCTCAGTCTCCATCTCAGGCAACCAGCTTGTAACTGATGTCCATTTCAAGCCCACCGACTCCCACAGCTACCTAGAATACACCTCCTCCCACCCACCCTCCTGCAAAAATTCCATCCCCTATTCCCAATTCCTCCGCCTCCGCCGCATCTGCTCCCACGATAAGACATTCCACTCCCGCACATCCCAGATGTCCAAGTTCTTTAAGGACCGCAACTTTCCCCCCACGGTGATTGAGAACGCCCTTGACCGCGTCTCCCGCATTTCCCGCGACACATCCCTCACACCCCGCCCCCGCCACAACCGCCCCAAGAGGATCCCCCTCGTTCTCACACACCACCCTACCAACCTCCGGATACAACGCATTATCCTCCGACACTTCCGCCATTTACAATCCGACCCCACCACCCAAGACATTTTTCCATCCCCTCCCCTGTCTGCTTTCCGGAGAGACCACTCTCTCCGTGACTCCCTTGTTCGCTCCACACTGCCCTTCAACCCCACCACACCCGGCACCTTCCCCTGCAACCGCAGGAAATGCTACACTTGTCCCCACACCTCCTCCCTCACCCCCATCCCAGGCCCCAAGATGACATTCCACATTAAGCAGAGGTTCACCTGCACATCTGCCAATGTGGTATACTGCATCCACTGTACCCGGTGCGGCTTCCTCTACATTGGGGAAACCAAGCGGAGGCTTGGGGACCGCTTTGCAGAACACCTCCGCTCAGTTCGCAACAAACAACTGCACCTCCCAGTCGCAAACCATTTCCACTCCCCCTCCCATTCTCTTGATGACATGTCCATCATGGGCCTCCTGCACTGCCACAATGATGCCACCCGAAGGTTGCAGGAACAGCAACTCATATTCCGCCTGGGAACCCTGCAGCCATATGGTATCAATGTGGACTTCACCAGTTTCAAAATCTCCCCTTCCCCTACTGCATCCCCAAACCAGCCCAGTGCATCCCCTCCCCCCACTGCACCACACAACCAGCCCAGCTCTTCCCCCCCCACCCACTGCATCCCAAAACCAGTCCAACCTGTCTCTGCCTCCCTAACCGGTTCTTCCTCTCACCCATCCCTTCCTCCCACCCCAAGCCGCACCCCCAGCTACCTACTAACCTCATCCCACCTCCTTGACCTGTCCGTCTTCCCTGGACTGACCTATCCCCTCCCTACCTCCCCACCTACACCCTCTCCACCTATCTTCTTTACTCTCCATCTTCGGTCCGCCTCCCCCTCTCTCCCTATTTATTCCAGTTCCCTCCCCCCATCCCCCTCTCTGATGAAGGGTCTAGGCCCGAAACGTCAGCTTTTGTGCTCCTGAGATGCTGCTTGGCCTGCTGTGTTCATCCAGCCTCACATTTTATTATCTAAGTTTCTTAACAAGTCAGATTGTGAAAAAAGCAGCAACTGAACAAAGAAGGAACTGTAAGTTCATGAGGATAAATTTAATGTCAATGTGGTAACAGAAAGGAAAAGAAAGGGAACGAAAGACAGACTGAAATAAGAGACAAAGCAGGAAAGAGAAAGGTA
Organism: Stegostoma tigrinum; assembly: GCF_030684315.1. NCBI lineage: Eukaryota > Metazoa > Chordata > Chondrichthyes > Orectolobiformes > Stegostomatidae > Stegostoma > Stegostoma tigrinum. The sequence continues at coordinate 17,452,130 of NC_081374.1, read as the reverse complement.
AAGTAGAGGTATTAATTTTAAATTTTACACTTTCAAGAACTTCAACAATTCAAATCTGAAAGAGCTGTGACACCATAATTGTAATAGTTAATTTTCACTGCGAGGTAACTGGCAGAAATTAACATTATTAAAAGGACACAAAGACTAAAATGGCCCAGGCTATTGGCAACATAAATGTGGCAACATCTCATCAATGAATACATGAACAAAAGTCAGGAAGTTGGCTTGATGCCTGTGTTATACAGCTAACGGTGAATTGGTGCACCTCAGGCAGCAAGTTTTGGATTTCCAAATTTAACCATAGCTTTTCTTTCACTTGCAGCTGCAATAACATTTGCATTTAAACATCAGAAAGTATCATTTGCTTAATTAGCATTGACTTTGCCAGCAAATTATGGTCCATTATTTTCTTGTACACTTTTCTGCCAAAACACTCAATGACCCATTTCTCATGCACCAAACAAACATCGACTAGAATGCGAATTTCCAGCAAAACTGAAGATACTGGGAATTTCAATTTCAAGATCCTCAATGTAAGCGTGCTACAAAGGTAAAACACTGCAGATGTTGGAAACCTGGAATAAAAACAACATGTTGGAAATAATAAGCAGTCTAGGCAGTATCTGTGGAGAACAATGAAGAATGTTTGAGGTTGATGACTTATCACCAGATCTGTCTTTACCTTGTGTATGGTATTGTTTCTGTGTGCTGCCTTGGGAGGTTTTCTGTGTCAAATATACTATGAAAATAAATGCAAGTTGTAAATACTTCACAAGAGAAAATTGATTACCCTTTATAAACTGTGCCCTCTAAGATTTGTATCGGTTTCTGTAACACTAGGATCTACACCCATTACTTTTGTTCTACTGACTCCAAATGATACATATTGATGACTATTTCATAGTAAATATGAAACATGTGTTAATTTGTATTATTCAATAAAATTCTTAGCTTACTTCACATCAGATACGTTTCTATCTCGTTGCTTGACCTTGCACCATTCTAATAATGCTGAACAAAAAAAGGTTTGTAAATCCAGTTGTGTATCTAATATTGAAAACAATTAACCACAGTATAATTCAGTTTTAATTCATTTTGAAATCTTGAATATTGTGATGGATCCTGAGTTTAACTGCTTACCCAAAATCCTATCTATTTCCAAGACCATTTGCTTGCAGCTCTGCAACACTGACCACCATTTCCTTCCTTCAGTCCCTCAGGAGCTGAAGTTATTATCCATGCTTTTCTCACCTTCAGACTCAATTGTTCCATATCTGTTAAACGAGCAGCACAGATTCCAGCTAGAATATTTGAACATGCTCCATTGGACAGCACCAAATTAATTAAGGATGCATCATTAGCAAAATAAATCACATTTATTTGTTTATAATACGCAATGCGACTGGAATGACACAGCAACAGCACCAATCCTCTCTGATTAATGGCAATTAAGGGAAAAGAGATTGGAAGTCAACCCGAACTTCAATTGGTGTAATATCAAGGAATGGTTACAGCACAAGAACAGGCCATTCGGCCCATAATGTGATGTGGGTATTAACTTAGCAATGAAACCTGCAGGATTTCAGGTGTGAGAAAAGGAGGTGATCGATTATAATTCTGGAATGGTGTGTTTGAAATGTTTTGGTGATTGTTCGTTCTAGAAGAAGCAATAAATTTCATAACCACCTCTTCAGTACTGAGTAAAAGGAAACAGGCAAGTCAGTAGGCAGTCCAACATAACAATCAGAAAGAAGATTCTCATTCTTGAATTACAAGCAGTAAATTTTTGCATTTACGAAGGCACAGCAACTACCTCCACACTCCCCCTCCCATTCTTTAGATGACATGTCCATCATGGGCCTCCTGCAGTGCCACAATGATGCCACCCGAAGGTTGCAGGAACAGCAACTCATATTCCGCCTGGGAACCCTGCAGCCTAATGGTATCAATGTGGACTTCACCAGTTTCAAAATCTCCCCTTCCCCAACTGCATCCCTAAACCAGCCCAGTTCGTCCCCTCCCCCCAATGCACCACACAACCAGCCCAGCTCTTCCCCTCCACCCACTGCATCCCAAAACCAGTCCAACCTGTCTCCGCCTCCCTAACCTGTTCTTCCTCTCACCCATCCCTTCCTCCCACCCCAAGCCACACCCCCATCTACCTACTAACTTCATCCCACCTCCTTGACCTGTCCGTCTTCCCTGGACTGACCTATCCCCTCCCTACCTCCCCACCTACACCCTCTCCACCTATCTTCTTTACTCTCCATCTTCGGTCCGCCTCCCCCTCTCTCCCTATTTATTCCAGAACCCTCACCCCATCCCCCTCTCTGATGAAGGGTCTAGGTCTGAAACGTCAGCTTTTGTGCTCCTGAAATGCTGCTTGGCCTGCTGTGTTCATCCAGCCGCACATTTTGTTGTCTTGGATTCTCCAGCATCTGCAGTTCCCATTATCTCTGATACCTCCACATACAGCCAACTTTTCATTCTAATTACAAGGATCTCATAAGCAAGAAGCACCTGGTGTCAGGCTGAAAACTGTTAATCAGGTACACAACTATTCATTGACTTTCCTCATGTATAATTCATATTGAAAATTGAATATTACCTTTAACAGTGATGCAGCAACCAATATCTACATATGAATATGAATGTATACAATATTATAAAAACAATTATAAGTATCCATACTCTGGGGCAGTGAATTCCATAGATCTGAAGAAGGGACTGGACATGAGACATTAACTCGGCTTTCTCTCCACAGATGTTGCCAGACCTGCCGAGTTTCTCCAGCTATTTCTGATTTGGAGCACAGATTCATGAAAAGGTAATTTCTCCTCATCTCTGTTTTAAATCTCGGCAGACAAATCTCGGAAGCTGGAAGAAGATAGCAAGCCAGGCAGCATCTGGAGGAAGGGTGCAGTCAACGTTTCAGGTATTATCTGTCTTCGGGACTTGTCCGTTTAAATCTGTTATCATTTATCCTAGAATTATGGCCACACATTCTAGACTGTGCCACAAAGGGAAATCTGGAGGTAGGAAGCTCAAGTTTTACAGCTCTCACCTCAAGGCTGCAAGCGTGTGTGTGATCATTTTGCTGCCATTGTTCAATGCTTTGGCCTCAATTGATCCCAGGCTGTTGCAGCTGTTGTGTTCCATCAGCAATAGGGAATAAGCAAGATTCTTGAAAAGCATGCCTGTGAAATTCTGGACAGACTAATGCTGAAACTACATCTGAAATAAGCAACAGCTAAGCTCCTGCTCTCCAATCTATAGGAGCTCAAGGTAAAAACTCAGTTACCAACTTCAATTTCAGTGTCTTATTTTTCATGTATCCACCAGTACAGAACTAAAACTGAGACAGCCAACTGAGAATTCCACTTGATTTGCCTGTTATCATTATAAATATCTTGGGCAATTTGTCTGCCACTTAACAATTCGCCAGAAATAACTGAACAAAAAAATTGTGACGTTTAGACCTTCAGAAATGTTCTGTTCTGAAGATGGGTGAAAGGTCTGTTGAAATGAAACGTTTCACTTGTTGGAAGGGGCAGAGGGTTAGAAAAATGTCCTTAAGGATGGAAGGGGAGGGAACAAAGTAAAATAATTAACTCAAAAAAACATTAAAAGAACTACCCAGCAAACACAACTACAGTACCTGCATACTCAGAAATCTAATTAACATTAGCGTCCTAAAAATGAACATGATCACATATAAATTAGATAATTATTTACATTCGATGTGTACTCTGTACAAGAAAGGTGGTTATGAAAATTGTCCTTTATTCCAAGGTATACCTGTAAAATATGAGAAGGACGGGGTCATTAAAAAGTAACAATAAACGCATCCTACTTCACGCCAGTTAATGAAACCATGACTGTACCTGATTCTAGGGTGCAGAGCAATCGAGGTGCAGACCGTGAAATGCACTTCCTTTTCTGCAGAACATTGCTGAGGACACTGCCGAGGCTGCGGTTCCTTTTTCTAAGGCACCTTCCAGTATGTCTGGTTGAATTCAGATTTACTACAGGGATTTGATCCTGGTTCATGTAGGACCAATTTGCAGGTAACACGAGAGGGGGGGAAATCTACTCTTTCAAAAGAATGTAAAATAAGCCGCAGAGACACCGATGCAAGTTTCAGATGTTTAAAGTCTTGTTTTTTTTATGTTGCAGTGACTAATATTCCCCCCCCCCCCAATCTGCACAGCTAGAAACAAGCAATTCTACAACAGTCTGCTCTACACAGCACACTCCAGCAGCGATACACCTCAGACAGCACACTCAGGCAGTAATAACCAGAAAAAAAACATCGCTCCTCCTCATTACCAACTTTGGCTACATGACATCACCCCCCCCCCCCTCTTGGGGAGGTGTTACAGACACATTGGGTTGTGAGTGGTCGGATTCACACACAATAAACATTTATTATTATCCTCCCGCCTCCAATGCATTGGAAAGCCGTTTCCCATTGTCGAGCGGAGCTGTCACTGCTGCAGTTGGCAAGCGTCCCTCTTGATCTCTTGAATTTATAACAAACGCCTTTGTATCGAAGCTCGGACATATTGTCACAATGTGTAAAACTCAAAGTCCAAATTGACCGGAGGTGCACTCGCGATTGTGCTGGGCGATGCATGTTTCAGTTTATTTTTGAAACAACATATCAATAATGAAAATTCAACCATTGTGCTGTAACTGGCTGAAACGTTTTAAATGTAGGCGAGCCGCGTGTTGGAAACGAAACGAAGAGGTTTGGTAAGGATCATTTTTCAAAACCACCTCGTGGTTTAGTTCATCGCCGGCTCGCCAAGTTTAGCAACATCGCCAACCTGGGAAGAGTAACCCAAATTAAAATGTGAATTGAGTCTCTGGTGTGTTATCCAGGTGCGAGGCGCCGTTACACAGCAGGGCGTGGACTGTGGATAGCCTACACAGAGATCATCTCTGCGTGTATCAAGTGGATAGATTAATTCCGTCAACGCCCAGTGAAGACCTTTTGTACAGACCCCCAAAGAGTTGCCTCCGCGCTCATTTTATCCCCTGCTTCTCGTGGAAAATGACAACTGCTTCATAAATGCAGGAGATAAAATGACCAATTGCTGAACTCAGCAGTCGCCAAAGTGGAGGAGGAATTGCAGAGCTCTTGATATTGTCGTAATTGCGATCAGTTGGTGGCGATTTCCGGGTCGTCATGTCGCATTTTGCTCTTAATATTTGTATAAAAGAAGATTTATAGCTTGGGTAAAAGTAATCAATCTCTGGAGTATCACATCGCACCAAAAAAAGGCCAATTAGCTCACTGTGTTGTGCCAACTCTTCTGCTCTTTCCCTGTATCCCTGTTTTTCGCAGCAAGCATTTATTCAGTTCCCTTGTGACAGTTTACCATACTTCCAGACAGTACACTCCATATTACAATAGTTCAGTGCACAGAAAGGAACGTTTCCCTGTGTCCCTCTTTTTTTTCCGATCCACATACAACTGTCCTCTGGTTGTTCACCCTGCTGCCATCGGAAACTGTTTCTCGTAATTAACTCTATCAAATTCATTCATAATTTCCCACATCAAATCTTCTTCTGACCTTCACTGTTGTAAGGAAAAAAACCCACCAATTTTGCAAGTCTCCCCCAAACTGACTCCTGTACTATCTGATACTATCCTCACAATCCTGCATAAAGTGTGATGCCCAGAAAGGATCACAGGACACCAGCTGACGTCTGGCCAGTGTTTTCTGAAAGTTTTTTTTAACTTTTGCTCTTGATAGGGGGATCTTTAACATGACAAAGGTTTTGGAAACAAATGTTTATTTATAGACAGTAAATTGGCTGCAGCCTGCTAACTTGCATCTCTAACAGCAGTGTGTTCAGATGCATTTGAAGAATTCTCTTTTTAGGGCACTTGTGGTGCAGTGGTAATATCCATACCTTGAGCCAACTGAAGCCCCAGTTCCTCCAGGTGTATGTAATAACATAAACAGGTTGATTAGAAAATAGTTCCATTTCTCTCACAGAATAGACCAGTAGCCAATTTGAATATGTTAAAATGCTTTAACCAGCTGGTGCAACTGGGCTTTTTGAATGTATCTGGAGTTTTAAGGATCACCCAGTATTTCCTGGAGCTTGTCAGTGAAAGCAAGACCAAGAGTCAGCAGGAATTAAGGAGGTTGAGTAAATGGCACAAAGCCTAGCCATATTCTGATCTCAGCGAGCTGCTTCCTGTTCTGAGCAAAAGACTTCTGCTCACAAGACATGCTTCAAGAGCATGTTATCTGTGCTATGGAAGTGATTTCCTTTACTCTAGAGGTCATTTCTTCTTGCCCGGAGTTATGTGTCCCTGATGGACATTTTCCATTTGCCAGCCCTGTGGTCAGGTTGGGTGGCCCTGATCCAGCTTTACCTTGGACCTCAGTTCTGGGTAAGAATGAACAGCAGCAGCAGGAGTAGCAGCAAGTTCCTCTTCACTGACCCAATGTTCCACAGCACAGAGGGGGATGAGCGCAGACCCACAGATTATAGGAGGCACAGGGTTTGTAGCTGGAGGATCTGCTTCCTGGAGCTGTCCGATCAGGAGTGTCTCAGGAAGCTCAGGGCACTACATCAGGTGGTGCCATTTGACACCTACTGGAAGATGATCTACTGCCAAGAGGGCACTCAAAATCATCAAAGGTGTTAAAATGTAACTTTTATTCTTGCTTACTACATATGAACAAAATTTAATTTGGCTGACAAAAGAGATGCCTAGCATTGGAAGGTTGGAATCAAGTGAACCGTCCACAGCGGGCACATTCTGTGAGCGATGGCACATTCACAGTATTGACATTACTGTCAGAAATACATACTGTACACAAGGCATTTATTTCGAATAAAGTTACTATCTCAGTCAGATCAAGGCGATTGGTTTTTGAAATTCATTTGTAGGATTTGGGCGTTGCTGGCTAGGCCACCAGTAATTGCTATTCTGCAGTTTCCTTTTGGAAAGTGGTGGTGAATTGCCTTCATGCACTGTTCGGGACAAAGCTCCAGAATTTCCCTGCTTTGGCCAAAGTACACCTCTTGACAGTTCAGTTGATAATGGGCAATATTGTCAGCCATCCCTGATCAGTAACATCACCATCATGTCAATGAAGCTGCCTTTTCTGATACCTGCTTGTGGGTCAGCTTCCACCACATCAAGCTTGAGATTGACAGGAAGGGAAAGTGGTTTCACCTCACCCCACATTGTCGTAGAGTTGCCGATATGGAATGCTGCCTTCCGCCCCAGGCATCTCAGCAGTGTACAGTCCGAAGCAGCCTCCTCCTTTTGATAATACCTGGTTGGTGGCTGTTCAGCTGAAGTTTAACTTCTGTGTGTGTTCATCGACCAATTCAAGATGCCTGATGTCCTTTGTTGTGATGGATAACAAAGGTGAAACCATATGTGACTCCACCCTCACGATTGGGTCACCAAGTTACACCTTAGTAACATGTGCGTAGTATTTGACACTTCCTCAGCTTCTGTTCAGAATATATTATGAGTGAGGTTATGCAGTTGCCATCACTGAATAGATGCCACACCCCCTCCCAGCTCAGTTGTTCTGTCGAGGGTGTCTATGTCCGTTAGTATACCCATAAGCCATATGTTCTATTTGCCTCGTTTTCTAATGACAAAGCCAATGTAGTGCCTGTTTGAAGTCTAGCTGAGTTTCTGCTAGTTGGTGCTTTTGCACAGTTACGTCATTAATTCCATGTACCCAAGGGTCTCTCAGCATCTCATTAAGGGTTAAATCAAAGTCACATGTCTCTGCCAGTCATGTTAACCAAGTCAGAAATCCCAATATGGTTTTCCCTGATTCTCAAACTGCCAAGTAAAACGAATGGCATCTCATAACTAGAGGATGCTCTTGAAATGCTTTAGTATCTGCTGCCTCAGTAAACTTTAGGCTTCTAATAAGTGGAAAAGCTGCAGTTCCGTGAGCTATCAGGAGAATTATGCTTTGTTTTTCATCCACCCCATCTGTCATTTGTCTGGAAAAAATAATGCATTCTCTCTATGGCAGGATCAAATGGGTCAAGCTTCCCAAATAATGGCATATTACCAGAAATGCGTGCCTTCAATTCAAAGATGACTTGCAAGGGAATTTCTTACCTTGGATCTGCCTCCGAAGTGCACCAATGATACTTCGACAAAGCCCTGTGCTGATCCTGCAGAGGTTTGGCCTCTGAGTACTGTCATTTGCTTGAAGCCAGGGCATGCAACCAGGTGAAATCCTCTCTAAACTGGAAAATCTGGGTTGCTTCCCACGATCAGTTTTCTGGTTCAGGGCCTCAGTATTTCCATTATCCCTGCCAGTCTCTAGTGAGGGAAAATAGTAACAGGAGTAAGCCATTCAGCTCATCAAATTTACGCTGCCATTCAAATGATCATGGATAAACAAATACCTAAATACCTTTTTTTTTCACCCATAAATGTGTACACCACTAGTAATCAGAAATCTCTGCCCTAAACACACTGGAAGTCTGAGCCTACACAGCCCTCTGTGGTAGAGAGTTCCAAAGGTTCACAATGCACAGAGTAAAATAACTTCTCTTTATCTCTGACCTAAGTGGCATCCCCCTTATTTTTAAATTGTGTCCCCTGATTTTAGACTGCTTAAGCTGGGGAAACTTATGACCTGCATCTGCCCTGTCTAACACCTTAAGTATTTTATAGGTTTCAATAAATATATACATTACCTGTCATTCTTGTAAACTTTGGAGAATGCAGGCCCACTTTACCCATCTTCATTTCATAGAACAGGAACAAGTCTGGTGAACCTTGATTGCATTCCCAGTGTGACAATAATATTGTTTTTGAGATGAGGAGACTCAAATTACACACAGTACTCTAGGTGCAGTCTAACCAAGCTGATAACCCAAAGGTCAAGGCTAACATTCTGGGACAAGAGTTCAAATTCCACAATGGAAGATAAAGTGTGAATTCAATAAAAATGTAGGATTAAAATGAAAGCCCAGTGGTAACTGTGTAGCCATTGTTGTTTTCAATAAAATCCAAACTGGCTTTCCTTTTGAGAAAGAAATCTGCCATTCTAATCCGGTCTGGCTACATGTGACTCCAGACCCACAGCAACATTGTTGATTATTGACTGCCCTCTGGGCAATTACAGTTGGGGCAATAGATGCTAGTCCAGCTAGCTAGGCTAAAACCACACAAATAAATTTTAAAAATCTATAATTAAAGCAAGACTTCACAGGTCTTGTCCTCAAACCCTTAGGGAATGGAGTTCTGCTGGATTGTACCTAATGGCAGTGGTGCCTGTGGTTGGTTAGGATAGTCTCATTTGAAATGCCCTGTATCCTTACATTTCCAACAGCACTCTGGGATAACCTTCAGGCAAGCTCGGCTTTGTTGCTAACTGTGGAGTTAGGATCTGTGCTACTTACCTCTTCAAGATGACATCTCTATCGTTACCACTGCCACCAGTCACCTCCTCGATGGTACCCACTTTCCTCTTCTTAGGGGTGCAGGCTTTCTCCATGAACATGATGATGTAATCACACTCTGTCAAACAAAGTCAGTTGTGGCTCATCACTGTTAAGCTTTCCCAACTCCTATTGGACACCTTCATTACTCTTCACTCCAACTGGATGATTTTTCAGCTACTTGCCTCTTTTTGTTTTGAAGTAAGGATCCAAGAGGTCAATGCGGTTGAACGATTTCACCAGCTCCAGGAGTAAGGAGACCGGATTTGCCTACACTCAGAAAACCATTGTTGCAGCTGGCACAGGCTACCAGCTGTCTCCAAGAACCCTTGATGGTACCTTAAAGATTCACTGTGACTTCTTTGAAAATCTGTACATCTCACAGGTATTCCCCAGTGGACTTCCCTTCATAGATATTCCATCACAAATGTCACATGTTCCCTCACATTGAGGTCCCTGGATGCCATAACCAGCACAGTAGTCTCAATCCAGTTTTCAGCCACGTGATCAATGGATGTGTCCCAGCTTCCCCCAGACCTGTCCAGGCATTTACTCATTGGCTGTAGAATATCTGTGATGGGAGAGTTTGGGCATCCTTAGTTATCTCAAAAGAGAGTACACTGAAACTCTGGTCACTTTGTCTCTCAGCTCTGTCTTGTGAACCCCTGCACCTCAGTTGTGAACACTTCAACCTCCTTCACTTACAGACCAGCTCCAATTCTTCTGTCTTCCACTCTGTCTCTGCCAAATACCTTTCCGTTTCGCCCACCATGATCTGGTATCTGTGTTGCTGTCTTAAGGCAACTATGCCAAGATGTAACAGGTAACTTAGACAAATGCGCTGCCTGGATATTATAAAAGAGAATTTTCTTATTCCATTGGCAATCAATATTTATAAATATTTAATGAAAAGCATAACTGATAGGAATGAACTATGAACAATGGATATTAGCCTCATGTCAGAGATTCATCAGGAAGTTGTTGAGGAGTCTAACTCTTGATCCGCTATCAGCGTGGCTCCAAGTTCATTGGAAGAGTTCCTGCTGCTAATGTCCTGTGACCACGCGACACCAATTATTTTGCCTCTCATATCCAAAGACTTCTCCCACTCAGGGATGCTGCCATTTAGTTTGGGTAGGAGTCGAGCAATTCTATGCATGCTCAAATTGCCCTCCCTGATTCTCCAGCCGACACCAGAGGCTTCCTTTCTCGTCCAGAACCTTTTGCTCTTTTATTCATTGTCTCTCTCTCATGGCCTAGTGCAGTCTGTTTTCCCCATCCCCATCCTGGCTTGCCAAAAAAACTGCTGCCTTACAGGAAGGGGCTCAAAGGAGCTGATGTGCTCTCCCCCACTGTCATCACCCTGTTACATCCGTACTGAGTAATGGTTTCACTGTTCAGTGTTTCAGTGTTCTCTGAGCACTGAATTAGTTTGATTTTTATGCAATTCATCATGTAGGAAGGAATTATATTGTTCTTTTAGAACAGAAATAGTTTTGGAATTCTGTATGAATTCTTTGTATTGTCTGCAACATCCAGTTCACAAGGAGTATGAAACAAAAAGCTGCTTTATTAGGGTACACCAGTGGTCAGAGCTAAAATAGCTCAATTGTAGATGAAAAGCCATCCTTGTAGCTCAGTGTCTATACTTTAATTCATTGAACCTTCTGTAATATAAATGAAAGTTAAATCCTTTCCAATGGGGCAAAAATTAATACTAGAAAATGGAGATGAGGAATTTACTTTGCAGAACTTTCTGTCAGGCCGATATGTTGAAGCATTTGCTTTGGGTACTGTTCAGACACAAACGCTGCAATATACAGAGCAGTAAGGATGTGCATATTTATGGCCAGAATTGTGTGGTCTGCTGCATTTTCAAGGAGATCAAACCAATTCAGAACCACACCCTGATGCTCCAATCAGATCCCTGAGCCAGATTACTATCCTCAATCTCCCTTTTGAGATTAGAAGACTAAGAAATCAAGGGCTTAGGGGAAAAGGCTGAAAAGTGGAGTTGAGGGTCACATCAGCCATGATCTCATTGAAAGGCAAAAAGAACTGAATGAGTCTAATAATCTACTTCAGGTCCTCTGTCATGTGGTCTAAGTGACCCACATTCAGAGTCGCTGGTGGGTTGTTGTCGCTTTGGTAGAAGAAGGCACAAGAGCCATTATCTGAACAGATTCAGGCAGTGTGTACCTTGTTCATTATAAAAAAATGGTCATACCACAAGGATTGCTAACTTTGACTGAATTTATTCCTGGAGCTTTCACCACACAACTTGTGTCCAGTGCTGCAGCTGTTAATCAGCCAACACATCCATCCTGGTGACCTACTCCCTTCCTATGCCAGTTGGAAAGGATAAGACTCATTCCTCAATTGGATGAAGCTTGATAAAGAACCTTTTGTCCACTATTTTCGATATATTTAAAACTGGTAAAAAGAAGTGTTCAAAGAAATTGACAGTAGAGTTATGAAATCATACATGTGCAAACAGACCCTTTGGCCCAACTTATCCATGATGATCAGGTTTCCTAAACTGAACTAGCCCCATTTGCCTGCATTTGGCCCATGTTCCTCTAAATCTTTCCTAACCATGTACCTGTCCAAAAAGCTTTTAATTCTTGTAATTGAACCAACTTCCACCACTTTCCCTGACAATTTGTACCAACTATGCTCTGTATGAAAAGTTGCCACTCAAATCTGTTTTATATCATTTCTCTTTCACCTTAAACCTGTGCTCTCTAGTTTTGGACTCCCCTACCCTGGGGAAAAGACCTTGGCTGTTCACCTTATCTGTGCTCTCATAACTTTATAAAGTCACCCCTCAGCCTCCTACGCTCTGGGGGGGAGGGGGGACGGTGGTGGGAACCACTCCTTATAACTGAAACCTTCCAATCTCAGTAACTTGCTTGTAAATCTTTTTTGCACCCTTTCCAGTCTGATAACATCCTTCCTATAGTAGGGCAATCAGAATTGTACACAGCACTCCAAATGTGGCCTTACCAATATCTTGTACAGCCCTAATATAATGCCCCAACTCGTAAACTCAATGCTCTGATTCATGACGGCAGGCTTGTCAAACGCCTTCTTCACCACCCTGTCTACCTGTGATTTTTCATGTCCCTAAGGTATTTCTCCAGATCAACACAATAGTGTCCTGCAGATTGATCTTCAACTCATGGAAACTCCTGACCTATTATGGAGGCTTGGCAAGCCTTACATCTGACACTCCACAACTTGTTAATTCAACCACTAGATGTAGAACTTCCTTTCTCCGCTAGAGGGTGCAAACTGCACATCCAGCAACTGAACAGAGCAGAAATATTCTCTCATTGAAGACATTGATCAAAAAGAGTGCTGTAAAAGGTTGACATTAATCATAGCTGATCTTTTATTCAGGGTATTTGGTTGGTAAATTCATTTTGGTTACATAAATTCATACCATTCCCTCTATTTTTTATGAGACAGTGTGTTTACTGTTCAGCAAAACACTGCATAGTAATGTAAATAAAACAGCATTAAAACTGGAGAGAAGTTGCTGGATTATTTGATATTTATTGGTGGTTTTGTCTTTACTCGGGAACTGCAATGAGATAACTTATACACAAGCCACTTCTCAGAGGCATATTCTTCATGATGTAGACAAACAGTAAAATGTAGGCTGCAGAATTATTTACATTCTTCCTACAAAAGCTAGAGAAGTGGTGGGGTATACAGGATGCGGGAAGTGACCAGAAAGGTGTAATTAATCAAATTCATCTCCTCTCTGTTAAGTTGTGGAAACCGATTGTCCGTCAATCCCTTGTATCTCCATATGGTGCACTATGGAGGACTGTTGACATGGAGAGCTATGGAATGCTCAACTTTTACACAGGGACCTTACATCAATGAATGCCTCAGAATTCATATTGCACTGAGATAGTAAGAAAGTGTAAGTGCTGTAACAGTTCCACATTCTCAATCAATTATAATTGCACACAAAAGCATATTGTTGAATACGTACAAATCAAGATGACAGGAAATCAGTCCCTTGCCCTTATTACTTACAGCTTACAAGATCATTCAGTACTTTTGCGAATTGTGTCCGGCAGCTGTCACTTTTAAGTTGACCATTTCTCCTTCACAGAGATAAAAATATTCAGTCTGCAATAGCCAATGATATGGTCAAGGTTTCTTGATACTTTCTGATCAACCTGTTCAGATACGTAATGGCACTCCTCCAATAAAGGTGAGACCTCAACACCAGGAAATGGAACTTGCGCAGTTGGATACATTCCACATGCACAATTCTGTGATTACACATGACCTCAACCTGCACTGTGGAAATGGTGATTAATACAATTGTCTCTTGAAAGAGCTCACTCTACTCACAAGTACAGCTTGTCAGGAAAAGAAACACTTCCAGCCAATTCGTAGCCATTTTCCATCTAGTCTGTGTACTTACAGCTTGCAGAAGTATGGAAGTGAATGCAGATTACACTTGGCACCGAGGGGCCCCTCCAAACGTCCATGTGCCTTTCTCCCTGACACCCCCGGCCCATCCGTCAGTACTGAGTCTCCACAGGATCTTATGCAGCACATGGATGCATGTCTTCAGTTCTCAGCAATACCCATTAAGAGGCAGCCCTATAGTTTATTAGTGGTGCTGCACTGTCCCCCCATTGAGGCCATGTTGGTGGTGACCATTGATAACACTCGTTCCCACTGTATGTCATGTCCTCCAATACACTCTTTTCCACTACTTTGATATTGTGTTACTCCCTTCTCACAATTATTGCCCCCCACTGCACATCCCAGAACACTGTCTCCATTCCCCAGAATTGACTTGACCCTCTTCTCTACCACCGACGCAACTTTCACCCTTTGACTTCCATTGAGTTGACCGCAGGTCTGATTGCTGCCCATCTCACCTATCGACTTCAACTATCTACAGATAGCTCAGACTGACTTGTGACCACACCCTGATTGCTCTGTGTGCAGCTCCTAGACTGACTCTGTGAACCTGCAGACTGTTTACACTGGACCCACAGGCCTGACTGTGGTCCACATACCCAGACTGCAGTGAAATGCACTGCCCAACCGTAAGCACGCAAAGTGGTTGACTGCGCCCCTTCACTGAGGTCAAATGATAACCTTTGACTTTGTGTATTGAGACACCGTGACAGAAACAGTACCCCTGGGCTTGAATAAGGACTATTCCCCTTCAGTGCCAAGATATGGTTTTTTAGCTGCAACACATCCAGTTGTTTTCCAGCTGGTACCGCTGCAGGTGTGAGATTGACATAGCATGATACTGTACAGCAACATGTCCACCATTGACAGATCACTACTGACAATCATGACAAGTTGCCTGCCTTTGTGTCTGCATTAGAAGGCAAGGCAACACAGAGGTACTGCGATCCTTTAAGATCTGACTGAGGGGGCAAAATGCAAAAAGGCAAGACAAACAGAGCCTGAAATAAGTCTTCATAGGGAGTAATCCATCACCAATCACCCTTTATTTACAAGTGCATAGCCTTTGACTAAACCACTAATTCTCACACTGAGTCAGGCATTCAGGGGCTCAATATCCCTGACAGTCATCCTTTTATGTCAGCCAGGGCTCCCTGAGTGCGCTAGATTAACAGCCCAATCAGGGAACCCATAATATATGATGTCCAGCTGGCCCACCCCTTACAATTACTACAAAGGTGTTAGGTGTATCCAAGTGGGAGCAGAGTCAGTGAGACGCACCCTGTTCAAATCCATTAGATGGGCGCCTGTCCCTGCATACAATGTGTCCTGGCAGCAGCGTTCCAAAGAAAGATGCTTGTCTACTCGAAAGTGCAGCATTGAATTGCACAACCACATTGTAAGTGGCTTAGAGGCATGTCTTGACACTGTAGAAAAGCTGGCATGTGTCTGATGCCATTGTCTATAGACAGGGGGTGCATGCAGTCACTGCCCATGGAATGTCTCCTTGAAATGCTGGCGACAGGTGTCCCAGATGGAGACCCAGAGAAGCAATCAGTGAGCTGGAGCCACTGGATTATAACTCTGACCTCCATGGTGGAAATTGTCACCATCCAGTTTCTATCTAGTGAATGGAAGAATGAAAAACTGCATATTAATGAGGTGAGATTAGGTAATAAGGAGATGTTAATTTAAGCTAATTCCTGTAAATGGGCTCCCATCATTCCCTAGTGAGAATTCTGTCTCATTATTTAAAACTTGGTTGGAAAGCTTGAGAAGCTCCTCTGGTTACCTCATGGCATTTTTCCAACTTTCTCACCAATACCTACATTGTTTAGTACCTGGGAAGATTCCACGCTTGGTTCATCCCAAAATGATCAATGCTTTATCTTTGAAAATGAATATGCCAACTCTTTTCAAAACTTGTGATATTTAGGTGTATTCAGTCCGTGCAGTGACATAGACCTTTAGTTACTGTACATAATGCAAACATCAGAATAGATTTGAATTAACTCCACTATAAGTGCTAAATGGCAAATAATGTTTCATGATCTATCTAGTACATTGAGTGAATGAACATTTAATCAGGAAGACTGATACAGAATGCAGACTGTAAATTGAAACCCAGGGCAAAATAACATCAGCACAAGTGTTGAACAGCAATTATCTACCTCAGATTTAATTTGACTCTCCATCGGATAATTAAAAACTATAGAGCATGCTGTTGGAAGAAATCAAAGTGGGTAAAATGAGAATCACAGATCCCTTGTTTTATGGGGCAGCATTATTATGAATGGTACAAGATTTTATAAAGAATTTTAGACATAGTGCCATTGGCAAGACATACTTCATTGCCCACTTTGAAAACAGTCAATCACCAATTTTAATTTACTGGAACTGCTGCCTATAAAGTATCTACATGAGAGAAGGAAGCTCATTAAAACATATCACTGGTTCTGCTGCTCCTTTGATATTAATTGAAGAATTCACTAACCTTAACCCTAATAAATCTGAAACTGCAACATCATTAACTGATTCCTCATCATATGTTTAGATCAACAGTTCTGTTGGGATATAAATACAATTGCCGTAATTTCAGAGCTTATGCAAGACTTGTCAAAAAAAATTGTTTCTTCCTTTGCCCAGAACTTATCACCATGTATACCATAGACAGGAGAATTATCAATTTATTATGTGGCACACCTTTAGTGTATAGTGGGGTGTCAGTCAATTGAATGTGGGCATATGTATTTCAAGTTCTCGTAAACATGACATGTTAAAGTTTATGCCTTCAACATTTCATTAATCATGATAATATAATTCTCAAAGATGTTTCTTTGTGGTGGCCAGTAACAGACAAAAGAAGACACTTATAATAACCACTACAACTCAAGTTCAGTTCTTAAATTTGTGTTGCATTCTCATATCCTTAGTGCACCCCTTCAAAGAACTGAAGCTGCCACCAACACAGGTTGAACAACGAAAGAGAGCAGAACAGCATTTATCGTGTTTTTTGCAGAAGTCATTGTTTGCCTCTCTCTGTGCACTCTAAACTCGAGTTGAGAAACATTCTGAGTTCAAATTAGTTAGCCATATCCTTTTGAATTCTTAGAAGCATTTTAAACATTTCTGCAGAATATGGTAGTGCGCTTTGGAGATAGCAAGAACTGCAGAGTCAATACAGTGTGAAACTGGAGGAACACAGCAGGTCATCAGAGAAGCAGGAGAATTGGCGTTTCAGGCCTGCAGCCTTCATCAGGACTGGGGGTGGGAGGGAAGGGAGCTGGGAAATAAATAAAGAGGGAGGAGCGTTAAGGCTGAGGGAAGGTAGATGCGATGGCGATAGGTGGATACAGGTAGGAGTAGTGGGGATTGGTCAGTGGGAAGGATGAGGTGGGTAGATGGGGAAGGAGTTAGACAGGTAGTGTTGGGTCAAGAAGACAGGGATGAGAGGGAGGGTTGGACATGGGATGAGGCCAGGGAAGGCGAGATTTTGAAACAGGTGTATTTTTCTGATCAGTCAGTGGGAAGGATGGGATGGATAGGTGGGGAAGGAGATGGACAAGTAACATGAGGTCAGGGACGAGAGGGAGGGTTGGGCAAGGGATGAGGCTGGATTTTGAAACTGGTAGATTCTCTGTTCATGCCATCAGATTGTAGGCTCCTGAGACAGAATATGAGGTGCTGCTCCTCCAGTTTGTACGTGGCATCACCGTGGTACCGGAGGAGGCCCAGGATGGACACGTCATCAAGGTGAATGGGAGAGGGAGTTAAAATGGTTGGCGACCAGAAGTAATTGTTGATTATAGACACTCCACGAATTAATCACCGAGTCTGTGCTTGGTCTCACCATGTAGAGGAGGCCACATTGGCAACAGCAGATACAGTAGAACAAGTTGGCCAATGTACAGGTGAACCTCTATCTGTAATGAAAGGTTTGCTTTGAATGGAAGTGAGGTGTAGGGGCTGTTGTAGCACTTCCTATGGTTGCAGGGAAATGTGCCGGGTGTGGTGAGGTTAGTGGGGAGTGTGGAGTGGATGAGGGAGTTGCGGAGTGAGTGCTCCGTATGAAAGGCAGATGGGGGTGAGAAGGGAAATCTCTTTGCTGGTGGGTAAGTTTGTAGGTGGTGGAAGTGGCAGAGAATGGTACTCTGGATGCAGAAGTTGGTGGGGTGGTATGTGAGGATCGGGAACTCTGTCCTTACTTTTTTTGGGTGGGGAGGTAGTTTGAGGGCAGAAGTGCAGGAAATGCAAGGGATGCAGTTCAGGGATTTTTGATCAACGAGGGGGAAAGTTGTGGTCCTTGAAGTAGGAGGACATGTGGGATGTCTGGGAATGGAATACTCCATCTTGGGAGCAGATGTGGCAGAGGCAGCGGAATTGAGAGTATGGGATCGCATTCTTGCAGGAGGGTGGGTGAGAGGAGGTGTAGTCCAGGTAGCTATGGGTGTCAGTGAGCTTGAAATAGATGTCAGTTTTGAGTCTGTTACCAAATATGGAGGTGGAGAGGTTCAGGAATGGGAGGGAGGTATCGGAGATGGTCCAGGTGAAGATGTTAATAAAGTTGATGAACTGTTCAAACTCCTTGAGGGAGCACCAGGCAGCAGGCATCAATTTGGCAGAGGAAGAGATGAGGGATAGTGCCAATTCCCATGCCTCTGTCACATCTGCTCCCAAGATGGAGCATTCCACTCCCAGACATCCCAGATGACCTCCTACTTCGAGGACCACAAGTTTCCCCGCGCCGTATCAAAAATGTCCTCAACCGCATCTCTTGCATTTTCTGAACTTTGGCCTACAAACTCCCTCCCTCCAACAAAAATAAAGGCAGAGACCCCCTGATCCTCACATACCACCCACCAACCTCTACATCCAGTGTATCATCCACCACCACTTCCACCAGCTACAATCTGACCCCACTACCAAGGAGGTATTTCCCTCGACAACCCTATCTGCCTTCCGTAGGGACCGCTCACTCCGCGACTCCCTCATCTGCTCCATATGCCCCACCAACCCCACCACTCCTGGCACCTTTCCCTGCAATTGCAGGAGGTACTACACCTGCCCCCATACCTAAGGCCTCTTCTCTAGCCAAGGCCCTAGACATATCTGACAGGGGTGCACCTGTACTTCCTCTAACCTGGCCTACAGTGCCTGTGGAATCCAATGTGGCCTCCTGTACACTGGTGAGACCAAACATGGACTTGTGACAGATTTTCAGGTGACATGTCCATTTCTAGGCTGCCTCCAGTGCCGCAGTGATGCCAAACACAAACTGGAGGATCAACACCTTATATTCCACATTGGGAGCCTATAGTCTGATGGCCTGTATGTAGAATTCATTTAAAATCTTCCTAGCCCTGGCCTCATCCAATGTCCAACCCTCCCTCTCATCCCCGCCTTCTTGACTTGATACAACCTGTCCTCACTGGAGAGAAGGAGGAAGAGAGGTGACCTGATCGAGGTATACAAGGTAATGAGAGGCATGGATAGAGTCGATAGCCAGAGACTTTTCCCCAGGGCAGTATTGACTGCCACGAGGGGTCATTTTTTTAAGGTGTTAGGAGGAAAGTATAGAGGATACATCAGAGGGAAGTTCTTCACCCAGAGAGTTGTGAGCGCATGGAATAGTTTACCAGTGGTAGTCATGGAAGCGGAGTCATTAGTGACATTTAAGCGACTGCTGGACATGCACATGGACAGCAGTGAATTGAGGGGAATGTAGGTTAGGTTATTTTATTTTTGCATTAGGATTATTCCACGGCACAACATCGTGGGCCAAAGGGCCTGTACTGTGCTGTACTTTTTTCTATGTTCTATATTCTTCCCCAACCTATCTGCCCACTCTTCCCACTGACCAATCCTCACTATCCCCTACCTGCATCCACCTATCACCATCCCATCTACCTAATCCCCAGCCTCACCCCTTTCTCCCTCTGCTTAATTATCAGCTCCCTTCACCACCAAACCACCCCCTGTGCTCCCCACCCACCTGCACACCCCCCCCCCCCACCCCCCCCAACCAGCCGTGATGACTGGTTGTATGCTTTTATAGCTCTGTCATTAAAGTACAATTTTCAATATTTCTCAAGTTCAGTCCAGTTGGAACATACATACACACTTGTAAATTTGGAACAGAAGTAACAATTCAGCCACTTCAATAAGGTCGCAGTTGATCTGACTGCGGTCTCAACTCTGCATTTCCACCTGTCCCTGATGATCCTTGTTTGTCAAGAATCTTATCTGGAATCTTTGCCTTAGAAACATTAAGTGATGCTCCCTCAGATAATCAATGGAGGCAATGAATCCCCTCAGTGTCTGGAGCAGCCTTCTTGAATCAAGTTTGACCTAAATGCGAATCAGGATCCATACATGAATATAGGACGTAGATTTGTGCATTGAACAGAGTGCAGCAGGGATGCTTCCAGCAAATACCTACCTGGTCTTTCTCAGTCATTGGCTAGGTTGTTATTGCCTATCATTGACTCAGAGAGGATTGTTGAGTCAACCGCATTGCTGTGGGTCTGGAGTCACATGTAGGCCAGACCAGGTAAGAATGGCAGATTTCCTTCCTTAAAGGGTATTAGTGAACCAGATAGAGTTTCCCAACGATGGCAGTGGCACCATCAGGCTTTATTTCAGATTTTATTGAATTCAAATTGCAGCATTGACTGTAGTTGAATTCAAATCAATTTCTTCAAAACTTTTGCGTATAGTTCTGAATTGCTAGTCCAGAGACATTACCACTACACTATCGTTTCACAGGAAATTGGTGCCACATGTGAGTAGCTATCAAACAAAATATTACACTGGGCTGTATAATTGAGGAAAACAATGATGCTCATAATCTCAAATTCTGAAGTCAAGGTTTGGTCTGTTGCTAGGAAGGGAAAACACTTTTCAATGGACTTGCTGTTATATTAATCAAGATACATCACTTTTGAGCCAACTTTACAAAGTAATTTACAAAGCCAAAAATGATACTATATTTTGCAGCAACACAGTTGCAATTTGAGCTGTCAAGTAGATGACCAGATCCAGATAAAGCTCTGCTGTTGTTATTGCAAACAGCATCCCATTTGGCACTCTGTATAGCACAGCAACTGATTTCACAATAAGAGCTAGTTTGCAGAGTTTGGAAGTTATGAAAGTTGTTTTGAACACACTTCTGCTTTTCAATCAACAACTATTCAATTTGAAGTTCCTACCCAGGAGTGGAGTAAAAACAATTTGTTAAAATCAGAGTGTTGCTTATTCTGGTATCCTAGGTCTGTCAGAGGTAAGTATACAGCATGCGAATGAAAAAATATGATCTCCTCTTCAGTTCATGGTTACTGATAGTAAAATTTGCAATTTTAATTATAGCCTGCCCAATTCAGATGTTATACCTACATCTAAGGCTTGTAAAATAACTTACGCTTCAGCTTTATACAGAATCAATGCTGGTAACAATGCAGCTGAAATTTATACAAAGAAAAGAGTACAATGTTCCCCTCCCTTGAACAGTGTAATTAATTATAACAATGTTGGAAAAATACAGCAAAAATGGAAAAGTCAGTTTTTTGATATTGAGAGAAAAAATTCCAGTTTCCCCTTCGACTTTGAACAGTGAGCTCAAAATCTCACCAATGAATGATAACGACCTTATTTCAATGCTCTCATATCTCAAGAGTTGTTTAACTTATTTCATTTCTGAGTGGCTTCTAATTTGCCTCTTGTTCCCTGAGAAACTAGTCACCACCAATTCCCAGCATGAAATCCAGACCGATTATCCGTAACAGCTCACCATAACATCCCCAGACGCTTCACAGACAATGTCGTTTTCCACACTTGGTCCACGCCAAACCACCATCCCAATCATCTCAATATAACTGATCTTGAATAAGCTTATACATCAGTACATCCATCAAAGACTTCACTGTGGTGCTCAGGGAACTTATGACTTGCATTTTTCTGCCTGGCCACTTTGTCTGCAGGGTCATTCACCCCTGTCATATACCCACATTACATGTATCGAATATCTCTCAGCTTATTTTCTTCGCACTTACTCACTTTGCTGGTTGCATCATTAATGAGGTGGAATGCAGGAGATTGTGTGAGCAATATTGATATAAGACACAGAGGCTGACCAGCCATGAATTTCATTGGAAAAACATTTTGCTGAAAACTGGAAAAATGCAGCCTTAGGCATTTATTTTTGCAATGCTCCTATTAACACATCACCATTTGTAATCTGTGCAAATAAGAGCTATATTCCAGTTTTTAAGCAACACATTTTGCTGGTTGGTTCAAGACAAATGTCCCTTTGTGAATTTGTGAACCAACTTTAAAAAACAATAAGATAAAAATCTTGAAAATTTGAATAAAAAATAGAAAATGATGAAAATGCAATGCAACAGTTAGCAATGACAAAGGGAGCCATCTTGAGAGTTGTGGCCATGGAGTCATACATCATGGAAACAGACCCTTCAGTCCAATAGGTCCAAATAAAAGCAGTCCCACCACCTGCACTTGGCCCATATCCCTCCAAACCTTTCCCTATTTGTGTACTTATCTAAATGTCTTTTAAACATCATAACTTTACCTGCACCGACCACTCCCACTGGCAGTTCATTCCACACATGAACCACTCTCTGTGGAAAAACATTGCCCCTATGTCCTTTTTAAAGCTTTCTCCTCTGACCCTAAAAAATACCCCCTAATTTTGAACTCCCCCACCCTAGAGAAAAAAAAAGTTCTTGCTATTCACCTTGTCTATGCCCCTCCATGATTTTATAAGCCTCCGCAAGGTCATCCCTCAACCTCCTATGCTCCAGTGAAAAAGATCCCAGCCGATCAGACTTTCTTTATAATTCAAACCTTACATTCCCAGCAACATCCTGGTAAATCTATTCTGAACTCTCTCCAGTTTTGGAATATTCTTCCAATATCCGGGCAACCAGAACTGCACACAGTACTCTAGAAGAGGCCTCCTGATGTTCAACCTCAACATGACATTCCCAACTCCTATACTCAATGGTCTGAGCAATACAGGCAAGCATGCTAAACGCCTTCTTAATCACCCTGTCCACCTGTCATAACCACCATGCAAATTTCAAAGAATTATG
Organism: Stegostoma tigrinum; assembly: GCF_030684315.1. Classification (NCBI taxonomy): domain Eukaryota; kingdom Metazoa; phylum Chordata; class Chondrichthyes; order Orectolobiformes; family Stegostomatidae; genus Stegostoma; species Stegostoma tigrinum. The sequence goes on along the minus strand of NC_081374.1, from coordinate 17,429,112 downwards.
CACCTGAACCCCTGGGTCGCTCTGTTCTACAGCACTAGTCAGGTCCCTACCATTAACTGTATATATCCTGCCTTTTTTTAATCAAAATGCAATACCTTGTAACAACCTCAATGGCTATGACCATGATAAACTATCCATCCTCATCCTTCCCAACATGAACGCTGCTCTGCCATGAGTTGTCTTTCACTATTGCCTCTTTTCTGAAAATAGGTTGAATGAGATTCCATTCCCACCTCTCTGATGTAGCTAGAGAATCATCTGCAATGGCTTCTCTAACATCTCACATACCGTTACTTTCAGATAAAAGCAAAACGCTGCATTCTGAAGAAGAGTTATACTGGACTCAGACTTTAACTCTGTTTGTCTCTTCACATATGCTCCCAGACCTCCTGAGTTTCTCGAGCACTTTCTCTTATTAGTTCACTAACTTTGGAGTTGCTCAAGTATCCATCCTACATCCTCCCCTATTTCTCATCCATGTGGCAGTCATTCTTCGTGCATATTCCTACCTTGATGTTGCAATTCTCTCAACACTTCTACTACCTCTGATTCATCATGCTGCTTAACCAATGTTCAGCGCTGGAAGAACACATGTTGCCTCAAACTAAATACTGGCGTGTGATGTGCCATTATTCTTGATCCCCATTGTAAACGCTATTTCTGAGCCAGACACTCCATATAACCCAAAGGCGACCAACCAAGGCCTATTCTGGCTGTTCATATTGTTAGTGTCCCATCTAATGCCAAGTCGAACTTTTGAATGCATACCGGCTCCAACACAGTGATGGCCAATTCCCACCTCTGTGACGTCCCCCAAATCCATCCCTACTTCACCACATTTGTTTCAGTGATCCATATCAATGTTTTTGTTACATTTAAACTGGACTAGTATAACACATTCCTTGCATTTTTGACCCTATTACATTTAATGACGCAGAACTCCACTGCCTGTGGTCTAACTCATTCAGTCTGGTTTACCCAAGCTACTGTACTTTGTGAACTACATCAGCACCTGATCTGACAATGCCTTGATTTTAAAACCTTCATCCTTAAGTACAAATTTCTAAATGTTTTCTTCTCTCATTATCTCTGGAGCCTCCTGTAGACTAACACCTTTGCAGGAGTCAGCCTTCCTCCAATTCCGACTTCTTGCATTTTCCTGATTTTCAGTATGCACTATTGATGATTACTTAGTGATACCCAGTTAGAAATACAGGTTTTGTTGAGAAACAAGTATAAACTAATAAGGCACACATAGATTTAAAAAACATTTTAAGATAAAGATTTATGTAACAGTTTCCCAGGGCAGAAATGGCTAGCACGAGGGGTCATAGTTTTAAGCTGGTTGGTGGAAAGTATAGAGGGGATGTCAGAGGCAGGTTCTTTACGCAGAGAGTTGTGAGAGCATGGAATGCGTTGCCAGCAGCAGTTGTGGAAGCAAGGTCATTGGGGTCATTTAAGAGACTGCTGGACATGTATATGGTCACAGAAATTTGAGGGTGCATACCTGAGGACTGGAGAGAGGCAAATGTAATTCCTCTCTTCAAGAAAGGAAATAGGGAAATCCCCGGCAATTATAGACCGGTAAGTCTCACGTCTGTCGTCTGCAAGGTGTTAGAAAGGATTCTGAGGGATAAGATTTATGACCATCTGGAAGAGCATGGCTTGATCAAATACAGTCAACACGGCTTTGTGAGGGGTAGGTCATGCCTTACAAACCTTATCGAGTTTTTTGAGGATGTGACTAGTAAGGTTGATGAGGGTCAAGCTGTGGATGTGGTGTATATGGACTTCAGTAAGGCATTTGATAAGGTTCCCCATTGGGCCTCTACTGTTTGTAATTTTTATTAATGACTTGGACGAGGGAATTGAAGGATGGGTCAGCAAGTTTGCAGACGACACAAAGGTCGGAGGTGTCGTTGACAGTGTAGAGGGCTGTTGTAGGCTGCAGCGGGACATTGACAGGATGCAGAGATGGGCTGAGAGGTGGCAGATGGAGTTCAACCTGGATAAATGCGAGGTGATGCATTTTGGAAGGTCGAATTTGAAAGCTGAGTACAGGATTAAGGATAGGATTCTTGGCAGCGTGGAGGAACAGAGGGATCTTGGTGTGCAGATACATAGATCCCTTAAAATGGCCACCCAAGTGGACAGGGTTGTTAAGAAAGCATATGGTGTTTTGGCTTTCATTAACAGGGGGATTGAGTATAAGAGTCGTGAGATCTTGTTGCAGCTCTATAAAACTTTGGTTAGACCGCACTTGGAATACTGCGTCCAGTTCTGGGCGCCCTATTATAGGAAAGATGTGGATGCTTTGGAGAGGGTTCAGAGGAGGTTTACCAGGATGCTGCCTGGACTGGAGGGCTTATCTTATGAAGAGAGGTTGACTGAGCTCGGTCTCTTTTCATTGGAGAAAAGGAGGAGGAGAGGGGACCTAATTGAGGTATACAAGATAATGAGAGGCATAGATAGAGTCGATAGCCAGAGACTATTTCCCAGGGCAGAAATGGCTAGCACGAGGGGTCATAGTTTTAAGCTGGTTGGTGGAAAGTATAGAGGGGATGTCAGAGGCAGGTTCTTTACGCAGAGAGTTGTGAGAGCATGGAATGCGTTGCCAGCAGCAGTTGTGGAAGCAAGGTCATTGGGGTCATTTAAGAGACTGCTGGACATGCATATGGTCACAGAAATTTGAGGGTGCATCCATGAGGATCAATGGTCGGCACAACATTGTGGGCTGAAGGGCCTGTTCTGTGCTGTACTGTTCTATGTTCTATGTTCTATGTTCTATACATGAGGATCAATGGTCGGCACAACATTGTGGGCTGAAGGGCCTGTTCTGTGCTGTACTGTTCTATGTTCTATGTTCTATGTTAACCATTAAAAGTTTCATTGCGACTACCAGAGGAAAGGATTGCCATGCAGGAAATGGAAAAGACACATATTTGCTATTAATAAAATTAGTTTAAATTCAACTTAATTGATTAATCAGCATGAACAGCAAAAATGTGTATAATAGCTTACTAACAGAAAAGGAAGGTTTGAAAATCTCATAACAATGTCTGAATGCGAAATGTTAATTACGGGAGAAATAATAGAAAAATCCAGTTGATGAGGATGACAAAGACCCCTATCACATGAAAGCCATTAGAAACCACAATAAGGCAACACTTGTAAAGCTGGATAAAGAAACATCTTTACTGGCGAACTGTATAACGAATTATTTCGAGATTGAAAGAACAAGGCAGAGATGAAAGGAATACCCATATCCACAAATGTAGCATCTTCACTGGTAAACTTTTAATGAATAATTCTTCTAAGAATGAAAGAAAAGTGGAGAAAGGAAGGGAATATAAAATATCACAAATAAATTGACTAGTTAAAAGCTCACAACTTCAAAGAATGGAATCTTTGTGGAATAATTTTAAATGATACAGTATCACATGAAAGTGGGAGTAATCAATACCAACATTTGCAAAGCAGAGGGAGTCTAAATAATATTATCCTAGGCCTCACTGACATTTTAGATGTATTAGGGATCTTCATATAATATTTCTCAACATTTACTTTCAGCAATCAGGAGTGGATATCCTACTCAGTCGGCATTTAAGGAAAAACATTACTTTAAATTTTGATGGGTGTTCTACTTTAAGGAGTTGGGTTAACTAGTTGCTGGATGGCTAGTTTGCAATGCAGAATGATATAAACAGCATAGGTTCAATTACATTCGCTAGATGAGGTTACAACAAAGGATTCTTCTTTTTAACTTCTCAGCTAAGGTGTGGTGACTCTTAGTTTGAACCACCACCAGTCATCTCTCTCTAATGAGAGAGCAGCCCTTTGGTCAGATAAGACAATGGTGATTTTATCATACGTCACTCTTAACATTTGTAAAACTACTTTCAAACAAATTTCAAATTAAAAATTATAGAAAATGCAATAAAATCCAACTTGCTTCCAAACAACATATTGCACTCTAAGGGACCTCCTGTAATACACTTGATATTTGTAATATATAGTCCAAGTCATGCATATATCCTGAGGCAAAAGTCATTTTTGTCAGTCTATATATTGAACTAAGTGCAAGGAAAGGAAACACCCCCTGCTTTATGTAGGGTCCTGGGTAGTGTTGGGATTCAACTACATAATTCTTTGAAGTTTGTGTCACATGTAGACAGGTTGGTTAAGAAGGCATTTAGCACACTTGCCCTCATTGCTCAGACCTTTGCATATTGGAGTTGGGATGTTATGTTGAGGTTGTAAAACACTTTGGTGAAACCTCCTCTGGAGTACTGTGTCCAGTTCTGGCTGCCCGGCTATTGGAAGGATATTATTAAGCTGGACAGGGTTCGGAAAGGTTTACCAGGATATTGCCTGAAATGGAGGGTTTGAGTCAGAAGGAGAGGTTAGATAGGCTGGATTTTTTTCATCGGATTGTAGGAGATTGTAGCGTGACGTTATAAAGGTTTATTAAATCATAATTGGTTAATAAAATATTTTTATAAAGGTTTATAAAAATTAGATAAGATGAAAGACAGATGTCTTTTACCTAGGGTGGAGGATTTCAAGACTGCGGGGCATATTTTTAAGGTGAGAAGAGAAATGTTTAAAAAAGACATGAGGGGCAACTTTTTTACGGAGTGGTGGAATGAACTTCCAGATGGAGTGTGGATCTGGCTTCAGTTACAACATTTAAAAGGTCAGAAGTAACATGACACTGGGTTATAGCCTAACCGGTTTATTTGAAATCACAAGCTTTTGGACGCTGCTCCTTCGTGAGGTGAAGTGAAGAGGAGCACACAGGCACAGATAGGGAGAAAGCACAGATAGGGAGAAAGAGCAAAAGATGATACAAATGGTGTGAGTGGAGTGTCGCCAGGCTGAATAACAAGTCTCTGCAGGTTATCAAAAGTGTCAGATGGTGTGAGTAAAGTGTCAACAGCTGAATAACAAGTGAAGGGACGACCTGTAATCTGATCAATTGAGGCAGAAAGGTAATTACAAAGAATTAAAAACAAGATGGTGTTGATGACAAACCAAATGGCTGGAATAATATGATAGGTATAAGAGTCATGTGCTGAGGGTCTAACCAAACTACAAAGGAGTCCAAAACTGTACACACAAGGGTAAAGAGATTAGAACAATTTATCAAGGTGATGGTTGATAGGGAACAGTAGGGAAGATTTTAGAGATACAGAACGGTGTGGTAGGGTCACATGTAACACGACATAAACCCAAAATCATGGTAGAGGCTGTCTTTGTGGGTACAGAACCTGGCTGTCAGTTTCTGCTCAGTGATTCTGCATTGTAGTGTATCTCGAAGGCCACCTCGGAGGACACTTACCTGAAGATAAAAGGCTGAATGTCCTTGGTCACTGAAGCATTCCGTGACTGAGAAGGAACATTTCTGTCTGGTAGTTGTTGCGCACTGTCCATTCTTCCTTGGTCACAGTTTCTGCACGGTCTCGCCAATATACCATACCTTGGGCCATCCTTGCCTGCAGCATTTAAAAGACATTTAGATAAGTACCTAAATAAGAAATGTTTGGAGAGATATGGGCTAAGCACAGGCAAGTGGATTGATTTAATTTGGGCTTATGGTTAGCAGGGACTGATTGGAAGGATAGGTCAGTTTCCATGCTGTATGACACTATGACTCTGACTCTATAAAGCGTCAGCTCATGAACTGTGGGTGAAATTTCTCAATGTGAGGAGAATTACCACTTGAAATGCTAGTACCAAGGGCTTGTCAAGTCAATCATGCAGCATTGGCAAAGCTGCTAACACAATGCAACTTCAATGGGATGAATTTTCAAGTTGAACCCCAGCTAGATGCAACTCAGAGTGAGATAACCAGCAGACTGGAAATTCTGTGCCTGGATTCAATTGAAGAGTTTTGTATGAGCTGAAACTGCTCAGACATGTTTTATACCTGATCCTGAAAGCCAAAAGAAAGACAAAGTGAACTAAAATTCATTGAGGCCCACTTGGCCACGCAAACATGGCAGGCTGGGAAGTCTAGCCATCAAATTGCCTGACCTTTACCTGTCTCAAATTCGCAGGCTATTTGCATAAAGGGAATAAGAGCCCTTATCATTGACAACAGCTCCCTGGAGTGCTGACTAAAAGAAATAAAATCTGCTGAATCGAAGAAACCAGCATTCTACCTGTGAGATCTCCTGGTAATGTGAGTATGATTGTGTGCAGGGTGACTTCATGGCAGCGGGAGAAGCGACTGGCAGATGATGATCTCTGGTCAGTCTGTCCTCCTCCTCCTCAGAGGTTAGCTCCTGGGAGGGAGGCTGGAGCAAACACCTGCTTCTGAATTTGTTACACTGACCCAGACAACGGAGATCCAAAAAAATCCAGTGATAGGCTGATCAGGTTTTGAGTAAATACTAGAACAACTTTGAGAGTACTATTTCTGTGTAGAAAAAGCAGTTGCTCTAAAACATAAAATTTGCAATTATGCTGTTCGTTATACCATCTATTGACATTTCGGGAAGATTCTTTTGGGAAATGTGTCATGCAAATTTCCTTTTTTGTTCTTTATTTTTATACTTATGTTCTTACCTTTGCAGGTTATTGTAGAATCACTTGGCACAGAAAGAAAAACATTATGCCGACTCAGGATCTTTTTGAAAAATCTTTCCTGTCTCAGATGTAGGGAGACTGCCATTGCATCACAAGTGCCTTCTTTTAAAAAAATGTCCAGCCTACTCAGAGACATACCTGGAGGAGGTGGAATTCAAACCAAGATCTTCTAGTCTAGAGGTAGTGAAATTGCCACTGCACCACAAGTTTCTGGCCTGGGCTGGTTTTAGAAAGTATTATCAATTATCTCTAAATACAACATCAGCGTGGCTTTGAATTCTGTGTTCGTTTCGCAGACTACAGTCATTGTTCACCCAGAGAAAGCCTGTTCATCAAATCACTTCTCTGCTGGCTTTTTACTAGATTTAAAACTCACCCCAATGCCTTGCTCTGTCTTTAATACTGCAACTTCCTCTGCTTCCAGTATTCAGTTCATCATTGTTATGTTATTACATTATCCCTATCTGAACCATTACAGTGCCAAAGCAATACTTTTAACTGTTTGAAGATAAATATGTCACAAAAATGATATTTATACACTTTGCTGTTTCAGATTTCCAACTTTTTCACCTTACCCTTGCCAATTTTGATCCATAACTTTCCTCCAAACATCGTCATCATATTCATTTAAAATTTTTGGAGACTGAAGCCACTGTTTTTGGTCACTGATTGAAACTCCAGTTCGTAGCTATTGATTCTTGGCAGCATTGAGGTGAAGGCAGATTGTTTACAACCTGAATACTACATTAAACACTGTGAATAACTTCTCATGAATTCTCATTTTTGTTTTCAAATGCTTTCATGCCCTAGCCCCTCTCTGTCTCTGTAAATGCCTCCAGAACCATAATCTTCCAAGATCTCTGTATTCCTCTAATTGTGAACTGTTTAGCATTCTGATATTAATTATATCATTGACAGTCATGCCTTCTGGTGCTTAGCCCCCAAGCATTGGAACTTCCTCTCCACACTTCTCTATCTTTTGAACTCACTATTAAGATGATCCATTGGCCAAGTTATTGGTCATCAGATCTAATATCTCCTTAAGTCAATCAGTATCATATCTTGTTTTATAGTATTCCTGTGAATTGCCTTGGGATGTGTTATGGGGCTTAAGACCATAAGACCATAAGATATAGGAGTGGAGGTAAGGCCATTCAGCCCATCAAATCCACTCCACCATTTAAATCATGGCTGATGGGCATTTCAACTCCACTTCCCTGCACTCTCCCCGTAGCCCTTGATTCCTTCTGAGATCAAGAATTTGTTGATTTCTGCCTTGAAGGCATCCAACGTCTCGGCCTTCACTGCACTCTGTGGCAATGGATTCCACAAGCCCACCACTCTCTGGCTGAAGAAATGTCGTCTCATTTCAGTTTTAAATTTATCCCCTCAAATTTTAAGGCTGTGCCCACGGGTCCTAGTCTCCCCGCCTAACGAAAACAACTTCCTAGCATCCACCCCTTCTAAACCATACATTATCTTGTAATTTTCTATTAGATCTCCCCTCAACCTTCTAAACTCTAATGGGTACAATCCCAGGATCCTTAGCCGTTCATCATACATTAAACCTACCATTCCACGGATCATCCATGTAAGTCTCCGCTGGACACGCTCCAGGGCTAGTATGTCCTTCCTGAGGTGTGGGGACCAAAATTGGACACAATATTCTAAATGGGGCCTAACTAGAGCTTTACAAAGCCTCAGAAGCACTTCACTGCTTTTATATTCCAACCCTCTTGAGATAAACGACAACATTACATTTGCTTTCTTAATTACGGACTCTACCTGCAAGTTAACCTTTAGAGAATCCTGGACCAATACTCCCAGATCCCTTTGCACTTCTGCTTTGCGAATTTTCTCACCATTTAGAAAATAGTCCATGCCTGTATTCTTTTTTCCAAAGTGCAAAACCTCACATTTACTCACATTGAATTTCATCAGCCATTTCCTGGACCATTCTCCTTAACTGTCTAAATCTTTCTGCAGCTTTGCCACCTCTTCAGTACTACCTGCCTGTCCACCTATCTTTGTATCATCGGCAAACTTTGCCAGAATGCCCCCAGTCCCTTCATCCAGATCATTAATGTATAAGGTGAACAGCTGTGGCCCCAACACTGAACCCTGCAGGACACCACTCGTCACCAGTTGCCATTCCGAAAAGAGCTTTTTATCCCAACTCTCTTCCTTCTGTCAGACAGCCAATCCGCAATCCAAGCCAGTAGCTCACCTCAAACACCATGGGCCCTCACCTTGCTCAGCAGCCTCCTGTGAGGCACCGTATCAAAGGCCTTTTGGAAGTCTAGATAGATAACATCTACTGGGTTTCCCTGGTCTAACATACTTGTTACCTCTTCAAAGAATTCTAACAGGTTTGTCAGGTGCGACCTCCCCTTACTAAATCCATGCTGACTTGTTCTAATCTGAGCCTGCACTTCCAGGAATTTAGAAATCTCATCCTTGACAATGGATTCTAGAATTTTACCAACTACCGAGGTTAGGCTAATTGGCCTATAATTTTCCATCTTTTGCCTAGATCCTTTCTTAATCAAGGGGGTTACAATAGCAATTTCCCAATCGTCTGGGACTTTCCCTGACTCCAGTGACTTTTGAAAGATCACGACCAAAGCCTCCGCTATTTCCTCAGCCACTTCCCTCAGAACTCTAGGATGTAGCCCATTGGAACCAGGAGACTGATCAATTTTTAGACCTTTTAGCTTTTCTAGCACTTTCTCTTTTGTAATGCCAACCATGCTCATCTCTGCCCCCCGGCTCTCCCTAAGTGTTGGCATACTACTCATGTCTTTCACTGTGAAGACTGACGCAAAGTACTTATTAAGTTCTTCAGCTATTTCCTTATCTCCTATCACTAGCATTCCAGCATCAACTTGGAGCGGCCTACTATCTACTTTTGCCTCTCATTTGTTTCTTATGTATTGAAAGAAGGTTTTACTATCATTTCTAATATTACTAGCTAGCCTACCTTCATATTTGATCCTCTCCTTCCTTATTGCTCTCGTTGTTATCCTCTGTTTGTTTTTGTAGCCTTCCCAATCTTCTGATTTCCCAGTGCTCTTGGCCACTTTATAGGCTGTCTCTTTTTCTTTGATACATTTCCTGACTTCCTTTGTAGCCATGACTGTCTAATCCCACCCCGGATAATCTTTCTTTTCTTTGGGATGAACGTCTGTACTGTGTCCTCAATTACACCCAGAAACTTAAAGCTTAAAGTGCTACATAGATGTAATTTGTTGTTGTTATAACTCCTATCAAGCAGTGCCAACAATTGTCTCTCAGTTCAGAATTGACAAATTGGAATTTGAAACAAGTATTTTAAGGCCAAGTTGGAAAAACACTGGAAACTCTCAGTAAGGCTGGTAGCATCTGTGGAAAGAAACCTTGTTAATATGTTGTGAAGTGGTTGTGGAGTCAACATTTAATAAAGATGTAGATGAACCTCAGAAATAGGCTGCAGTATTGCTGTGACCGCTGTCATCTTCTATTATTTTTCTACTAAGACATTGGACCCAATAAAACTTGGAGCATTTTCCTGTAGCCTGTAAAGTGGGACAAGTGTAGACCAGTAGACACAGTCAATTAGCCCAAGGGCCACTTCCATAGTGCATGGCAATGACCATGACCCTATGAGAATGCAGTAGTTAATGATGACTCATAGTTAACTCTCAAGCATTGTTTGAGTTTTAAACCAGACAGGTTGATTCTAATTAATTCAGGAATTATCTTGAGAAATGAACTAGCACATGACTGTTACTTTGTTGAATTCCATGAAAAATGGGTCTTGGATGGAATGATACGTAACCTCCTAACCCTTACATATTTTCAATATGTAGATGATTCATTTGCTACAGTTATAATCTGCATTGGAGTCAAACATTCCTGGATTTGAATTTAAGCAGATCTTAGACATTAACTGTCAGTCATCATTAACCGATGCATTTTCCATTGCAATGTCTCCACCAACCAGAGCTCACTTGCCAATCAGCACTATCCCCTCATAAAGTACAAACTTTGGTTTCTTTGTGATTTGCACTGATGAAAGCAATATGAAATGTTTTTACAACATGCATCTTCTTTCTGCATTACACAAGTTCTACACTATCTAACTATTTGTTTGACTGAGACAGAGGCATTACAAATTCAGCCTTTTTTTGTATATTGTTGGACATCTTACTGGATAAAAGTGTCTTTCTTTGATTTCACTGATTTTAATTATTTGTGTTTTGTTGTTTCAATGCTCTTGGAAGCAAAAAGAAAGTTTCAGTAAGAAATAGAACTTCTCTATGAGATGTTATACTAGGATTTCTTTGTTGCTCTATCAGATTCTCTTTGTTGGTACATGAATGTGATAACTTTAATTTGACCATGTATACAGTGCAATGCTCAACATACATTTATCTTTTTTTAATGTCATACCAAATATTATGATCCACACAGCAAATTTGTCAGTTAAGATTAAAACTGTCTGCTAACACAGCTGTGGATTAAATTCATATTAAATTTCTCTTTCTTGGCAAAACCCTGAATTATACAAATGGTCATGAATTCTCAATTAATTTTAGACATAATAACTACTTGAACATTAGATATCTCACACCAAGCGCAAAATGCATGCTGAAGCCTCCAATGTAGTCAGGAGCCCACCATCAAGGAGGTGTTCAGTGTTGTTATGAGGAATTGACATTGAACTATTTGCATGTAAAAGTAAGGGATCTTATGATTACTTAATACTGTCTTCACGTACTTTGCTTTCCCAGAATAGAGTTGGTGCTAAGTCTGCTGTAATCAGGACAATTAATGCTACACGTTGCCAATCAGTGAAGGCCATCACCAAAAAGATAGCCTTGAAAGAGTTGTTATGATAATAGTAAACACGAGCAATCGATATTCAGAGATAGTAAGAACTGTCCATGCTGGAGTCAGAAATAACATTGTGTGAAGCTGGAGGAAACCAGCAGGTCAGGCAGCATCAGAGGAGCAGGAAAGCTGACGTTTCGAGTCGGGGCCCTTCTTCAGAAAATGACTTTCTGAAGAAGGGTTCCGACCCAGAACATCAGTTCCTACTCCTCTGATGCTGCCTGACCTGCTGGGTTCCTCCAGCTACAAGCCGTGTTAACAATTGATATTCAACTTCCAACATTTGATTTTAATACCTGAGACCCTTCATTGATTAAAAATTACATTACAAGATGATGGCAGTGTAGGACACTTCTGATGGAGCTTGTCTGCTCAGTCCATTTCCTTCTTATTTTTTCTCTCTTTTTCTTTCATGTTTATATTTTTTTTCCTTTTGCCCTCTTCTCCCAACCACAGGCTCCAAACCACAAACATCCGGCCTCAGATGTAACACAGACCTGGCATGGCAGCCTCCTGTTCTGTCATGGTGGGCTTTTGGCCTGGTGTGGCAGACTCTCAGCCCAGCGTGTGGTCTCTCAACCCAGTATGGTAGTCTCTTGGCCTGTACTGGTTGTCTTTCGGCAGTACATGGAGATCTGTTGGCTCAGTATGGCCTCAGCATGGACTTTGTTCTCAAGGTGATTTCTCGAAATGTGGTCCCATTGTGGCTAAGCATTTAAGAAAGACCGTAATGTTTGAACTTTCAGGTTTATTTCTTTATTTTCTACTTAAAACTCAGAAGGTGTCACGGTACCATAATTACTGCAATGTTTAACTTTTAAATTTGTTCTCTCATTCTACCTTGTTCTTAAGATTCTGTACCTAGGTATTTGTTCCTTGTGAGGTGACAATGGATTTGTCAGTCTGTTGCTTCTCTCTCTCTCTCTCTCTCTCATGCACCCTGAAAAACCAATGTCCAGTGACGAAGCAACTTGGATGAAACTATAGTTGTCTGAGAAACCAAGGGAATCTGCAACTTTGCCAGTCAATAGGACAACAAGCTAAACCATTTGGACTCAGGTTTCATTCCTGCACCTGAAGGACTCTAAAAACTTTTCAACCTCAACAGCCTGAACTTTCCTGTTAATAGAGAAACCCTCTTTTTGTTAAGCTTACTGCCTGTTTAGTGTACATGTTGAATGTTATGTTTTCCTATTTTTCTTGACTTTAATAGAAAATAAAACTCGGCTTTTTTCACTCAAGAAAGCCTTGGAATTGGCTCTCCTACCTACCAGCCCTATCGCAAAGCCTAACCCTAACCCTAACCCTAACCCTAACTAAATTTACTTGAAGTCTGATAGCTGCATGTTAAAAAAAATTCTTGTGATCGACCAAGAGGGAATTTAAAAGAGCGGAAAATCTCTCCCCACATGGCCCTAACAATGTTGTGGAATATTCCAGGAATTTTCCATTCAGCTTCCTGTTCAAATCATGGATTCCTACTTGTCATTGCTCACCTGTTGCCATGATCCCTAAGCTCCTTTCCTTAGACCTACCTGGAGGCTGCTGTTGGTGAAACGATGGCACAAGGCTTAAGCCATTTTCACTGGTGAAGTGCCCAACACTGTTCAGACAGCTTACTGGGCTGTCATAAATGAAAACCAATGTCCATTGGCACTTTACAGCCTCTAGAACTCTTTATTGGATTCCACAGCTTCAGAGACTGATCATGGACCTGTTCTCAATTTTTCTTATATTGCCTCCCCATTCAACCCACATATTACCAAACAGTTTTGCCTTGTTTATGTCTCGTTTATTTTGCTGTCAATAGAATGGACCCATTCTCTCAAATTCACAGATTAAATTATCTACATTTTACATTTTTTTCTCTTTCACTACCATTAACAATGCCTTCATGTTTGCATTGAATCTCTACACCAACTCTTCCCTTTGCCCTTCTCCCACCTCTGTCAAAAGAACATGTAAAAGTTCCAACTTATTTTATTTCTGAAGCAGAGTTATACTGGATTTGGAACATAAATTATTCTGTTTCCTTCTCTACAGGCTGCAGTCTTGTTGAGTTTCTCCAGCACTTTCAGTGTTTGATTCAATCTTTCACTTATGGAGGCACTCACTGATGAGTGTTCGTTCTAATATATTGGCAAAATAACACATTAAGGGCAATTGCCATTATTAGTTAGAAAAAGGGCCAGTAATTTTAGATGAACAAATATGCCTTGAGCTCTGTTTCATCATAAATTGCAGGACTATTCATACAATTCTGCCTGAAGCCTTGGGAAAAATACAGAATAAATTACCATTTTGTGCTGAAGTGCCCCACTGACTACATTGTGTATCATTAGCTTCCTGAATTTACAACATTAATGCAAATGAATTTCACTCCAGTTATTTAGGACTGTTAAATACCCTATTAACGATGCGATTATTGGTCCTGATATCAACCTTGGAGGCAACAAGGAATAGACAAGCTGTGGAATCTCGGCAAGGAATGAATTGTTCCCAAACATTGTTTGTGAACTTTTGATCTGTCAAGATGGTATTTTTTAAGAACCAGCCTTGCCAGTTACACACACATTACTGTTGGAATGGATCATTTTCAGTTCACTCAGAAATAAAAATTAGAGAATTTTCTTTTAGAAAGCTGGTAGCAGCAATTGGAGTTGAAACATAACAATTGTGGCCTGCCTTGCAAGAAGAACAATAACTATGGGTTGGAAGAATTAATTCACTTATCACCATTTGAAGTGGCACCACACCAGTAAACATGAAGACCGCTGAGGATAGTCATTGCCACAGGCTGCAACCTGTGTAAGCCCTCACTGGTCTTCATAGATATAATTGATTCAGGCTAACTAGGTAACCAGCCAGTCTGCCCCACGGAGTCAACATAGTCCGTGTGGCAATATTACACAATTTAGTTTGCCCCCTACATTTCCAGTGCTCAATCCCCATCACTGGGTGTTTATTGGTGTACTTTCTATCTGTGATAAAACTGTGTTTTATGATTAGTCAACAATATTGTTTTATCATGGAACAGGAAGAACTTTAATCTCTTCTTGTTTAGATTGCTCTGTGTCCCTCTGAAAGCAGTTTAATGATGAGCTCACTGAATATTTTAATGTGCCTGATCATGACTTTCAGGGTCATTGGTTCTCACATTTCATGAATCAAAACTATTTGTATATTTTGCACACCTTCTCCAAGTTTCATCCATTAATTTCTCAGGTACCAATTTTCAATTTGGTTTCGGGGAGGCGATGGCCTCGTGGCATTATCGCTGGACTGTGAATGCAGAGAGCCAGATAACATTCTAGGGACTCAAATTCAAATCCTGCCACAGCAGATGGTGGAATTTGAATTCAATAAATATCTGGAATCAACAATCTAATGATGACCGTGAATCCATTGCCGATTGTCAGAAAAACCAATCTGGTTCACTAATCTCCTTTAGGGAAGGAAACGGCCATTCTTACCTGGTATGGCATACATGTGACTCCAAACCCACAGCAATATGGTTGACTCTTAATTGCTCTCTGGATAATTAGGGATGGGCAATAAATGCTGCCTAGCCAACATTGCCCACATCCCATGCATGAATGAAGAAATTTCCAAGCACAGCTGGGCTCAATACTCTTTTCTTCAGCATGTTCTTTTTAGTATTCTTTGTAGTTTATGTTTTGCTGGTCCATCTCCTGGGTCACTCTTTTCACCTCACTTTATACCTCTTTAGGCTTCAAAACTGTCAGTAACTTAAAAGCCGAAGGAAATAACACTATCATATCAATAAGGCCAAAGGAGAGCTGACTATCTGAAGGCAATGGGGCAGGTAAGGCTGTGGATGAGGAGTAGAAAAGCAGAGGTGTTTGCTAAGTTGGGAACAAAGATCATTGTTGGGATAAAAGTCAAGGTGTTGAAGGGATAACGTGGTATAGCAATGGATGGCAGAGCAGAAAGAGGATGGTTATTGGCAGTGGCCATCATCTG
This sequence comes from Stegostoma tigrinum, assembly GCF_030684315.1. Lineage (NCBI taxonomy): Eukaryota > Metazoa > Chordata > Chondrichthyes > Orectolobiformes > Stegostomatidae > Stegostoma > Stegostoma tigrinum. Next base: position 17,413,665 of record NC_081374.1, on the reverse strand, counting down.
GCACCACCAGTTGGGGCCGATCGACCATGATAGACGTCAGGAAGGTGTAAACTCAGGACTTGGAGGAAAGTTGGAGGCAAAGTTCAATGTGGTGACTCATTAACGGAGAAGATGTGTGGAAGTGGGCTGTCATGGTAGCATAAGGTGAAAGGGGACATGAAGGCTCTGGGTTGGAGGTATATCTGATGAACTGGTGGAGCCCAGTGCTGATGGTATCCACCCAGAGATGAGTTGCCTGGCATCATTTGCTCTTTTTTGGATGTGAAATGCCACTGGAAAATGGCTGGGGCAAGTCAGTGTCAATTTGATGTGTAAAAACACAGGCTCCACATATGCTGGACACAAGGACAGGCAAACCTGCATTTGTAAACTGGATCTGCATTTAATTTGCAATCATGTCAGTATTCATTTGCAAAGCGCATAGAGTGAACAGCTTACAGTTCAAATCTAGGCAAAAGTAATTTGCAACAAGTCATTGGTCCTTGCAAATTGAACACTGGCATCTCAATGATGCTAAAGTTAACAGTTATGGCTTAAAAAGAGGCCAATGCTGGATACTTGTGTAGCTTCCAGTGGTGCTGTGGCAGGCGGAGACCATCACTTTATCATGTGATGTAAGTTTAATGGTGGTCTGCTGTAATTGCAATGATGTGTTTGGTGGTTGATGTGGACCTGAGATGAAAAGCGGTTCATAGTAGAGCAGACTCTCCTCTCCAGATGTTATGTGTTGGTCAATCAGCCGCAATAGCACCTTTACCAAGTTGGTGCACTTGTTGAAGCCAAATGAATGACGGAGACTCAGCCCTCAGTATCGGGGTGCCACATGTCTCATTTTACTGAGGACTGTGTACCACCTCATTTACAGGGTATGTCACCACTGAACATTATCACAGCTCAGAGCCTTGTTTCTCTCCTAACGTTCCCAATATAGTTCATTGCTGACAAAAGAGATATGCCCAGTGGCTTGTGGGATGTTGGTCACTGTGGCTGCTCTTTTCAGAAGGCAAAGGTGAATGCAGAATGATCAGGGCCAACAGCAAGATCAGGGGCAGCAGGAAGCTGTCATCAAGGCTGAGGAGCTCCCAGCTCAGGCAGAGGCTACAGTCCAAGGTGACTCTGGATGCACCAGTGCCACAGGAGAACCAGAATTTTCACCCGGACTCTATTTCCTATGGATGAGTGAAGCACAGTGTTTATGGAGGCTTCATAAGTCTTAGAACACTGTGATGGACCAATGTCAACTGCTGGAGTGGGACTTAATGACTGCAGGAGTGGGAAGCGTTCTCTTTCTGGCTGCTACAATGCTGACATCTACTTTGAATTCATGAGATTGACAGGTGACCTATGTGGATCTCTAAGTCATGAACCTACAAATGCATCAGAAGAGTGACTGATGCCATCTGTGCGAGATCACACAGTTCATCCCCTGATGACAGGATCAGTGCTGCAGACTGGGCAGTAGAATTTGGCAATACAGTTGGCTTCCCCACAGATGCTGGTGCCGTGATCTGTACATGTGTTATCATAATGATGTGGAATTAATCAATGGGAGGGGGTTCAATTAAAATAATGCTCAGGTGATCTGTGATCTGCTACCTGCTGTGACTTTGATCGATGAAACTAATGACCAATTTCCTGACTGTTGTGGAGCACAGATATAATGGTACCCATGCTTTGGTCAGTAATGTGTTGGAGAAGATAGTTGGGCTGAAGATGTAGGTTCATTGTTTGGAATGGTTACATTGGCTAGGTGGGGTGTGCTTCATCATTTTAGGCTACTGTGCACTGCACAATTAAGAGCAGACAACTTGGTAACATGATTGATGTTGAAGAGCTGGCAGAATGGGAGCTGTCTTCATAAGAGAAGGAATTTCTCGGTGCACAACAGAACTCAGCTATGTTGGATGCTATAAACCAGACTGGACCTGCCTGACACTCAGCTCCAGTAGATGAGAGCTGAGTACAGCAGGCAATCGTAGAATTTAAGACAGTTGTTGGTCATTATGCAAGCATTTGGTTTTTATTATGGAGGTAAACAGCAGTCTCTATTGATTGCAACATTAATTTTGCTGACCGGAAATAGCATCTTTTGAATTGGTCAATAGTTTGCCTGACTGTGATATTCAGCTAATGGATAATGACAAGATGCAGGTCTCATCTGGGCATTGGGGCAGTGTAGTGGTGACTTTGATAGGTACAATCCATTTAACTACCCTAAGGATAATTAAACAGTGACTAGAGAAAGAAAACAAACTTGCACGTGCAAGGGAGTGTCAGGCTATATGGTGTAAGCAGTGTGGCTTTGTCATTGCTGTGCTATTATGCTCATGGTGAAGGACAACGCATGATTGTCAATACTTGTCCACGTGCACAATACATTTTACAGAGGATATGAATGCCAGGGATATCATTTTTTTTTGGCGGATGTCTGGTGGTTGGCAAGTTTTCCAGGAACAAGTGGTAGAATGGGACTTGAATCACTTGATATTAGGTGCAATTAGTAATCTCTGAGGCAGGTTTTGTAAGTTGCTGCGAAATCTTACTAGAACTTGTGGAAACTGTGCATGAACTCAAAAGAAACCTGATACTTATTTTTGGTGAAGTAAAATTCAGCCGAATCTATTGTTCCTTGACTACAGGGAATGTATATTGATTTTTCTCAGCTTTGACTTTGATGGCACTAGACAGGTGTGACAAATTGAAAATCGATTTTTCTACTTTTTTGTGCAGAAGTGCATTTGCCTTTCGTGAGACCTACCCTGGCACCTTTCCCCCAATATCTCACTAATTTGAAGGAAACTTACATGGTTGGGACATTTCCTTTTCCAATTTATCCCCATATTGTGGACTGTTTTTACAGGCACCAACTGCCACCTTACTAAAGCGACCATTCTTGGTGAGCATCATAGAGAATAAGGTTAGTTAGTTGTAGATGGCAGGTCCCAATCTCAGTCCATATCTCAACATATACAGTGTTCATTTTCCACCAGAAAAATGCTCAATCAGGGAAAATAACTTGGATTTTCTTTTGCACTTCTAGCCAAAGACCATGTAGCATTTTTGAGTTGGATGCACAAACAATTCTCTCCTAGGAGTCTTAAACTGGGATCTCTACCTCAGAATTTTAAGGTGAGAGGGGAAACATTTAAAAGGGGCCCATTCGGTATGCCGACAGTAGTGCGCATACAGAATGAACTGGCAGAGGAAGTGGTAGATGCAGGTACGATTACAACATTTGAACAGGTACATGAATAGAAGAGGTTTACAGGGATATGAGCCTAATGTAGGCAAAATGGGCCTAGTTTAGGTTGGGAAACCTGGTCAGCATGGACCAGTTGGACCAAAGAGTCTGTGTCCATGCTGAATGGCTCTATGGCCCTATCTGAGCATTTTCTCATGAAGAACATTTGATGAATCTATTGTGCTAAAATGACAAAAACTTTATGCAAGCAATAACCGATAGTATAAAGAATATTTTGTTCAAATTTTTTTCCAGTTTAATAAAAGAAAATCAAAATACAGTACTTGCAAAACTTTCCAGTCTTTACAATTGTCAAACATAATTTTCTATTGAAAATATGGGGCAATTCCAGAGACAACTATTAGCAGCTGGCTAATAATGTTATTTCTATGTGAACAGAAACAGCGATCTCTAAATAGTGCAGCATTTTATTGTTCATTGCTATTTGAATACTTACAATCGCAATTTCCACTGTTTCCTAGGGTGGTTTATTGCCAGCAGTGTTCCTCACTGTCAAAATAAATCCAGAACTTTCACCTCCTTCATACAAATTAAATAATTTCCTTTGTTTCTGTATAAAAGTTACTGCCTTGTATTGCTGGGCATTTATCACACTGGGGTCATGTACTTGGTCGTAGAGATTTTGTTTCACGTAGAAAGAATAACGACCTTTTTCATTTAGGTAACAGCTCATGGTAGCAAAATCATTGTCTGCTCATTATCTCTATACGCATAGTAACAAAAAACAAGTAACACAAATAGCGATCACGGGCAACAAGTTGACACATGAACATCTATGGAAGAGTGACAAAGTGCAAATCTTCAGCAACAGGGACAAAATTTTCATCCTTGCTTGACTGGCTTTCTGAGAAAACAGAATCAGGCCTGAACTTCTTGAAACAGCACTTTTGAGATACTCAATTGCCTATAAAAAAACGGAGACAAATCCTATCCAATGCCATCAGACAAATTAAAACATTTGATTTTGTCAGAATGTAGAACATTCAACAGACAGGATTTGTGTCAGAAAACAAACTAAATGTTAATTTGTACCATCTGACTTTTTAAAATGATACAGAACTAAATTACATAACAAATTGGAAAAGAGAGGACATGATTCTTAATTAAAATGTTTAATCAGAAGGAGTTACAATATTTGTTGAAAGACTCTTTCAGAAAGGTCCTTTGAACCTGGAATTTACGGTCAAGACCCCAGTAACAATACACCTGGAATTTAAAAAGAATGGAAGCCAAATTTTTCTCCAATGAAACTTAATGATATGCAATTTCTACAAATTAATTGGTCTTAAATTGAGAATCAGACAGACACCCTTATTTTCATTGTTGAACCAGATTTTTCATCACCAAGCATCCATATGGGATAGGTGTAATACGCTGCAGCATTGTACAATAAAATATTTGTTCTGTTTTGTAAGATAACTTTATCGAGCAAAATAAATTAAAAGCAAAATATAATAATATCTGCATTTTCTTGCCTCTGAAGGCTAATGTTTGGTCATGTAATTTTTAAACACTTCAGAACCTGTACATGTAGGACTATCAAAAAAGGAGATACTGCCTGCAGTTAACGAGAAGGTTTTATTGAATATTAGTCTTCACTGATCATCTTTGGGAGGCTCAACTGCAGAAGTATTCTAATATCTTAATTATTTCTTGTCAAAGGAGTTTTGTCCTATCCATGAAAATGCAGGCTGTGACTCAGCATGTATTCAGTTGTCCATTAATAACCACTTTACAATATCTAACTATACATTGAACATATTTTTTAAAATCAAAAACTGAAAGTTATATGCACTTTGAAATATGCTGGGGTCATAAAAAGTACTTTATGCTTCAAAAATAATAAATTGGTTTTAATAACTATTGTTTTGTAGGTATTTCTGATCATTATTGGTGCACAGCAAGATACACATGCAAGCAGAAGATACATAATCAGTTTACCGCTTTTGGTGATGTTAGTCAGGGCAAACATTGGATGGCATAGTTGGAGAACTTCTTTAGTGGGAGGTTTCAAACTGTACCTTGGAATCTGCTGTGTGCATCATATGGTCAAACTATTTTTGAATGTTAATTCATTAGTTTACAACTATTGGCTTTACAGATTGGACCTTCTTAATATTTTCATATGAGAAGAAATCTATGTTTAACTTATGACAGCATTTTAGTAAAACATACAGCGTTCAGATATAAAGAGATCACTCAAACTTTGAGCTTTCTGGGCAATATGGCATTGACAAATGGCTCAGCTAAGTATTACCAAGGAGTTGTTAGATGGGCAAACTTTTTATTTTAAAAAAATTCGATGGGGAAAGAAACGAGATATTTAAACTGCAAAATGAGCTGTCGAAAAAACAATGCAGGAAGGGGTTTCAGAATTAGTTAGCCCACCAAGAAGATCTGAGTGGTTTTAAAAAGGATAATTAATGGAAAACCTTTCATGACATTATACCCCATTCTGGTGGCCTGCATAATAATTAGTAAAACATTTGAAAGATACTAGATGAATCTAGTTTCACTCATACATAGCTTCTCAGACCAATATGGGAATTTTTGAACAAAAACATTGGGAAGAAAATTCTATTATGGCTAGAGAGTAACAATCTTTTTCCAAGTGAAATCAAATGTGCAACTTGTTTAAAAACTGCAAATTCACTCAAACTTCTGACACAAGCTAATATATTTTCAAGTGCACTAGAAACAAGTAACCACATTGCCTATATATTCCATTCTAAAAAGTTATAGTTTCCTTTTCTCTTTCAAAACTGAAACATCAGGAAGAAAGAAAACAAAATAATGGAATACATTTTGTTTTGCTAAATTGGCCTACATAACTAATGGAGAAGTTTAGTTTGGCTTCACGAAAAGGTTGCGTTCCAGTGCAGTGATTTGAAATCAGTAGTCTTCTTTTATTCATGGAATTATATAGGTCCTTTACTGTACACTGTGTCAAAGTAATCAGAACAGCGTAAACAGTAACATTTTTCTCTGAAATATATACTTGGGACAGTAAATTTTTGGATAGCAATGAAAATTGGACACTAGCACACTAGAAGCTCATTTTACACTCAACCAATTTTCCATTGATAATAATAAAACAATTGAATGTGAAATGTGCTCCTACCTCCTGTTTTGCACCATCATCCAAGTTGAATTTCATCCTTGAAAGCACAAGTGTAAAATGAAGTGCCACAATGTATAACACTGGAATAACAATGCTATTTGATCGGACTATGTTAGCAGATTCTCATATTGTTGAGAGAGAAAATAATACTTCAAACCACTTGGGAATGATGAAATTTAGTAAATGCACCCAAGTGCAAAGCATCAGTTTTTATTGTGCAGCCCTGGGTCCGGGTTGAAATGTGTGTGAGGAACTAAACAACATGGTTACTGTCAATGCAATCTGAATCAAGTTATCCAATTAGTACAATAGAGCGTCATCAAATTAATTGAAAATTCTTGAAGATAACATAACCTATATCAAAGTAATCTTCAAGTATAAATACTTGACACCACTGCCTTTTTTCTCTCCACACCACTTGGCTTGGGTTTTGGCTGTCTAGGCCCTTATGTACCGGAAACTGACTGCCCAAAGTCTCCTGTTTAATCCTTAAAAATCAAGTTTTGCACTGATGCCTCAAAGCGCCAGGAGCCTGGTTTCAATTTCACCCTTGCCTTTCTGTGTGGAGTTTGCATGTTGTCTTTGTGTCCGAGTCCTCTGATTTCATCGTCCAAAGATGTGCAGGTTAGGTGGATTGGCTATGCTAAACTGCCTCAGTGTCCAGTGATATGCAGGATAGCTGGGTTAGCCATGGGAATGCAGAGTTACAGGTATAGGGTGTGGGGGTTAGGTTGTTCTTCGGAGGGTCGATATACTCAATGGGCTAATTGGCCTCTTCCTGTATTGTAGGAATTCTATGATAAACCACCTCCTCAATCTTTCCCTTTTGGCTCAATTTCCATTTTGTCTTCTGCTTCTGAGATTATGTAACTACAAAGTATTACTATTGAAACACTTCTATACCAAAATCCCCAAATTAGCGTTAAATTCCACTCTGCCCCCAAAAGTGCCCTAGTACATTTAACTTTAATATCATTTACTTCCATTGTGTGATATTGTATTTTCTATGCTGGTTATCCTTTTGGCCTTTGGGACAGCTTTCAGAATTAGTATCACACCCACCAATGAATGCCCAAACTCATTTCACCCAAAATCTGTGAAGAGAGAAGAATTCTATTAAGAGTCTGGATTGAATTCAGTTCCAGTTCCCAAAACTGATAAAATGATATGCATAATTTTGGAGGCATTGTGGGGTCTTGGCTACCAGCTGGAAACCTAGCAAGAGCCCTTTTAGGAAAGGCCCACTGCACATCTTTCCACAGGCATTGGAGTTGCTTTTGCCACAGATCAAGGATTTGGTTTGAGAGATGGTGTCCTGCCTGCCAGCCAAAAGCAAGTAGCTCTATTGATCAGTGCACCAGATTTCCTGTACCACATCTACTTGAAGTCAGATCATTGAGGAATGCCAGGTCAAAGCTGAAAGGAGCTTAAGAGGTTGACTGATACAGGAACTGTACTTTCCAGGCCTTTGAATAGGGGATTCCTACTGGGATCCCACAGTCAGCCCTACAGAGATCTTCTTGCCATGCTCCTGCTGCCTACTGCTGGATCCATACATTGGTGGCTGGATGAAGCCCTTAATTAGCTATTAATTGCTGACTTAAGGCTCTCAATTCATAGCATAGCCAGAAGGCCATCCAACCACCACTTTTCCACCTCATTAAATCAGCCCAGCATCAAATCTGCCAGGAGGGAAAAGTACAAGGGACTGTTCAGTGATGTGCTCATTCACTCCATTATCTAGAACTCAATCTTCATGTAATTTTGAAAGTAAAATGAACTTCAGGAGATAGTACCTAAATGGTAAATGAAGCAGAAAATCTACTGCCCCCATAGCCGATCAAATAGAAACAACAAAATTAACAGGATAAAGCATTGAATTTACTCAAAAACAATTCTCTAGATTTTAAGGAAACTTTGAGGATCTCACCTTTAAAGACCTGCAATGCTGTTTCTAGGGTCAGGGTGTATAGAGGTCAGCAGCAAGTACAGAGTGTGGCTCTCTGAAGTCCCCACATCCTCAATTGTGAATCACTCAATCAGACGCTGAAGACACTTGAATAATGAAACTCTCCTCATTATGGGAGACTATAAGCAAGCCTCACAGTTGTGCACAAAGCATGTCAAAAAGCCTGCCTACAACTGAGTTAATACCAGCTGCAGTGGGATGAGATCCTTCAGTAGTCTGATTGGCCGCATAAGGGCCTCAATTTTCAGCAGCGCAGAAAGTTTGACCACAAGCTTTCTTGCCCCTGAATTTAACTGTGGTGGAATTGGAAAGGCAATGGAGTTCTGATATAGCATCACCCTATGTATTTAAATGCCTATTTTGATTCCAAGCCAAAAAATCTCTCTGGTGTGGATGTTTAGGATTTCGCTATAAATACCAAATAATGGAAATATTCTTTCAATGTTCCTTTTAAAAGACAGTTCACATAAGTGCTTCATTATTAATTATCATTCAAGCTATGTTTGATACAGATCTCCTTAAAAGCATTCAATAGAGAAAGCTGCATTCGTTCTGAGACAACTTCAATTACATGCTGGCATTCTACACAATTCCGTTCAGCACCCAGACATGCAACAGTTACAGACATTTTGTATAATAAAAAAAGGACAACATCTTAAAGATTTTTGTCTAACATGCAAAAAGCAGCTTCCTGCTTTCAATAGATACTTCTCCTCAAGTGCCAAACAATGATTGGTGCATTGCAGAATAACCAGCACAACCCTTGAGCACTGAATACTTTCTGCAGCTTCTAAACTGCAGGTTCACTTCTGTCACACCTATATTTGATGTAAATTTGCCGTACTGAATATCTACAAGCAAATAAAGAACCTAAAATAGGTTTTTAATTCACAGTATTCTTCAAACAGACGACTTTTTAAAAAATTGTCTAGAAATGCTGTAATTATAGTTTCTTCAGTAATCAAAGGGTTAAATTAGAAACTCATGAAAAGCAGCTGTTTTTAAGTCAGTCCAGAGCAGTATATATGTACAGTAATATTTCTCAACCTTGGCACCAGCTCTACACTTGTACAGTTAAAAACAACATTTATTGTTGTCTTATTGTTGCACTTGTCCCTTGAGATAATTCTGCTCACATGTCCTGAGCAATATTTAAGTCTTATGCTTCTGTTTTGGCTTGTCTGCAATTCAATTATCCAGGTTTCCCAACCATCTTCAAAGTCTGCTCCAGCTTTTGTCGAAACATGGTGTATCTCTGCTGGACCTGTTGGATCCGTTCCTTTTCTTCTTTCTCTAGTATAATGAGGAAATTTTGCAACTCTGGCACACTAAATGCATCCCACTGTAAGAATAAACAAAGTCCTTGAAAGTTAATGTATTATTCTAAAATATTAGCTTGAATATAAAGTACAAACTAAACCTGTTGTATACAGACAAGGAGGATTGAATCATCTCTCCTCCTTTCAGCCTGTCTGGTTGAAACTCTTTGTAGCTCATCTCTCCTATTAAAATGTAGTTAACTATTGCTTACATTGGCAGCCAAAGTTTTTGAAAGTGTTAATAAAGCATTTAATGTCTGCTATAACAAGTTGTAGAGCTAGATGAACACAGCAGGCCAAGCAGCATCAGAAGAGCAGGAAGGCTGACGTTTCGGGCCGAGACCCTTCTTCAGTTTCTGGCCCATTTTTAAAACCTTTCAGACTATGAAAGGCCAAGTCATTTCCAGTCTACAAAATGGAGCTCAAATATATCATACTTTACATTTTATATGGTTTTATTTATATTGTCATGACAACAAGTTTACAGCCATTAGAGATCATTTCAACTTGGATAACAGCACAAAAGAGGTAATACTGAATTGGCACCACTAATGCCCCACCAAATTTAATGCCATCAGCATCAATGCAAAGGAAAATGTGGCAGTGTGTCTAATGATTAATTTGATATTGATTATTTTGATATTGACAATTTACACCATCAGCCAAAGTTAAAATGACCTTCATTATCTGATATTGCAACGTATTGGAAGGAATCCATTCCTGCACAGATGTTGATGGCGGTTTGGTAGTGATCATTATCCTAATCAGCTAAAAAGACGTTCTTAAAGAAAAGGGAATTTTCTCCATGTGTTTCTCCCTTTTTCTAATGTAGGAGCAGCTTCTTCATTGGATATAGTTACCAAGGCGCGATCATCCTTCTGCTATTCTATCCAATTCCTATTTGAGAGTCTGGATAGTCAGTGCCAATAAGCCATAACAACTGTATGCAATCCAGTACCCATTATGGACTTCAAATTCCTTTTTCCACATTAGTTTTAGTGTAATAGTTAATGCATCCGTCAAATTTCTATACGAGCAACTTTAATTAGTTAATTGGGGCAGTAAAGAACATTATTTATACAGCACATCAGTTTTACAATCCAATCTAAAATTTAATTTTCTGCGAATAATATGCAAAGCAAAAAACTTTGCCTGCTATCAGAAAAGCAAATCAACCGCTGGCAGTACTTTTTAAAAAATCCTTTCAAAGTTTTCCAGTTTGCTATTTAGAGATGCAGCTGCAATCAAGTGTCAAATATTAGTTGTTGACAGGACAGAACATTAGGGGCAGTGCAGTGGCTCAGTGGTTAGCACTGTTGCTTCACGGTGCCATGAACCTGCGTTCAATTCCATGCTCAGGTAACTATCGTGTTGAGGTTGCTCCCACAGTGCAAAGATGTGCAGTTTAGGTGGATTGGCCATGCTGAATTGCCCTGTAGTGTACAGGCTAAATGGGTTAGCCACAGTAAATATGGGTTTAAAGGGATATAGATGGGGGAGATGCACTTTGGAGGGTTGGTCTAGACTTGATGGGCCGAATGGCCTTTTCCTGCATTGGAGGGATTCTATGAACTTCTGTATTGTTGAAAGACGATATATTTTGTCAAAGCTGTTTGCCTTGAACTTATCAAAACGATTTACAGGAAATACTAGGAGAAGAGAAAACAACACATACTGCAGGAGGGGAGACGGCTGACTCAATCCCAGAATTGTTACAGTGCAAAAACAGTTATATGGCCAATGGTGTCTCCACTGGTTCTCCAAGTGAGTCCCATTCTCATACCTTTTTATCAAATCCAGCGTATTATTTTTAATTAAATAAATAACTTGTTGCCTCTTAAAAGCCTCAATAAAATCTGCAACCATCACACTTGCAGCTCCTCATTTACTCACTGTGTTTCTCACATCCTATTTATTTCTTTTGTAAATTACCTAATGTCTACGTAATTTGATTCGCTGTCCTTTTGTGAGAAAGCATGCAGAGGAGATAATAATTGAGAGAGTGTGCAATTCAACATACAAGGATGCACATGGCTACTGTGGGAGGACGACATCATCAATAGATATCATCACTATGCTTTTGGCAAGATTGGGCAGGGCATCATCAATGGCTGGCATGATCAAGCTATTGGGCAGTGGGGCCTGGGGGCAACATTAGCAGATGAAAGATGAAAAAAAAAAAGAGAGGAGGTTTTAAAAGTATGGAAACTCAGAAATGATTGGATTGACAAGGAGTACAAGAAAGAAATGGGTGGGGGATGGGGTTTGTGCTTCCCCTAGATTAATAGGCTCACTTATGCTGCAAAGCATGACCCATATTACCCTCCATCTTCATCTGAATTTCAAACATGCCATGGCAATGGAGACATGGTTACCATTATACCCAGAGTGGACAAAGTAAACAGTTTTCCTGCCTGAACACACGGTCTCCGCTTGTAAGAAAAGAACGACCCTTCAAGTGGCAATTGTGTTAATCAGACACTTGTGTAGTACAGGTTAAAGATATCCATAATCGTATAATGCTGCATGTGAAATGCATGTAGTGACCAAATATGTGCAATACAGTCCCAGCCACAAGCGATCTTGACTACATAATTACAGATTGATCTGTCATCTGAGAAGCAGAATTAACCACAGGCAACCTGAAAAAGGGCCACCTGCAGACCTCATTCTCAATTGATGCATAGATCTCAAGAGTATGGAGTTGACCTCTTCTCACCTTGAATGGTAAGTAGTCACCAAGGTGCTCTTATATGCAATGCTACTTCCCATGGTTGATCTGTGATATGGGGGTGGGGGGTACAAGATACCAGTGAACATATGGTAAATATGACCTCCTACTATGTTTTCATGTTATGACTTGTGCTAAATTCATCAGAATAAAGGCCATGCAGAAGCATTCCATGGTCCTCCCTGGATCAATGGAAAATTGATTACATCTTTTAAAAGTCAAGTGTGAGCTATGCAGACTGTAACATGTGCTATTCATGTTTGATTTAGGTTCTGAGTATTGTAAGGGGAGACTTACGAATGGGATCATGGGATACTTGGCATAAACCCTAAGCTGCTGAAGAGTTCCAACAGAAGTTTGACCATCAAACAGAGTCATGTGAAGGATGAAACAAGAGGTGGCAACAGAAGTAATAAATTAATATGACAATATGATTAAAGAAAGAGGAAATCAGGGAAACATAGTGGAAATATCTAATTAAAGACACAGCAGCTGGTCAAGTAAATTTTTGAAACTTTTTAAAAGTAACTGCTCAAATACTGTGCTGGTATAACCCATACCATCATTTCTGACAGTTGAACCTTAAATGCTCATGCCCGTTTTGAATAAGATATCTGACTCTCAAGGTGATTTTGGGTACACGGCAAGCCCTAACCTTTACAGCACCAAGCAGCTGTTAGTCAGTGGTCACATGGTCTTTTCTAGGGGAATTCAACCCTTCCAACAGTTTGCTTGCTAACGTAATCTTACATAAGATAGTCTTAAGTATTCAGATTTCTTCTGAAGAAAGTCAGCTTGTAATGCTTTCATTTGCAATGGCAATCCAATAAATTATGTCACAGTTCTATAGACGTTCATAACAACATATAACAATGAACAGCTTCTGTGGTGCTTAAATAAGAAACTACAATGCAATCAGTTCTTTTATTCATTTCTGCAATCTTATCAACTTTGAAAACCGTACCTCAACTTCCCCAGTTTCATTCTCCTTCAATGCAAAACTTGAGGCATGTGTGTCCGGGCCAGCCAAAAGACGGATTAAAAGAGGATGCTCATTTTCTTTAAGTTTCTGCAGGTTGACTAACAAAGGAAATTAAAACAAAAGTCAGTATACTGATTATTATAATCATCAAGTTCACTGTAGTACACCTAAATAATAGATATAAAGATCAACATCATTACCAACCCTTGAAGCGCTTTCTTCTACTTGCATCACAGTCCAAGGATCAGGTATAAGCTAACAGGGCAGAGGAGTATTTTTTTTGGTGCTATTAGGAAATAATACCCAAAATGTACTGGTTGGGAAAACTAGGGTTCACATATCCCCTAGAAGTAATTTGTGTGATCACAGATTCTTCAATACACCACTGACAACTGTTCTGAACAATTGTTATCTTCTTTTTCCCCCAATAAAATGCAATTCTTGATATACTTGGTGATAATTTGTTGTATTTTTACTAATAGATCTGAAAATAACCAGTTCTGAAGAAGGGTCACGGGGCCCAAAATGTTAACTCTGATTTCTTTTGACATACGTTGCCAGATCTCCTGAGTTTTTCCAGCAATATCTGTTTTTGATTCTGATTTCCAGCATCCATAGTTCCTTCAGTTTTTTTTTAAAATTGTCTACATAAACTTTAGCCTGGCATTCTACAAGGGTCCTCATGGTGGAGTGGTTAGTAAAGTTAGATCACATGGGATCTACAGAGAGCTAGCCGACTGGATTTAAAATTAGCTTGTCTGTCGGAGACAGAGAGTAGTGGTCGAGGGTTGTTGTTCAGGCTGGAGGCTTGTGACCTAAGGTGTGTTGCAAGGATTGGTGCTGGGTCCACAGTTGTTCATCATTTTTATAAACAATTTGGATGAGAATATAGGAGGCATGATTAGGAAATTAGTGGCAGACATCAAATTTGGTGGTATAGTGGACAGGGGAGAAGGTTATCCAAAAGGATAATGGGATCATGATCAACTGGGCCAGTGGGCCGAGGAATGGCAGATCAAGTTGAATTCAGATAAATGTGAAGTGTTACATTTTATTAAGACATACCAAGGTAGGACTTACACAGTTAATAGTAGGACCTTGGGGACTGCTGTCAAAATGGAGGGAGACCTAGGCATGCAGGTACATAGTTCGTTGAAAGAGGCATCACAGATAGACAAGGTGGTGAAGAAAACATTTGGCATGCTTGCCTTCATCAGTCACAGCACTGAGTACAGGAGTTGGAATGTCATGTTACAGCTGTACATGACATCACTGAAGCTACATTTGGTGTGCTGTGTACAATTCTTGTGATAATGGGAACTGCAGATGCTGGAGAATCCAAGATAATAAAATGTGAGGCTGGATGAACACAGCAGGCCCAGCAGCATCTCAGGAGCACAAAAGCTCCTGAGATGCTGCTGGGCCTGCTGTGTTCATCCAGCCTCACATTTTATTATCTACAATTCTGGTGGCCTGCTTTAGGGAGGATGTTATTAGAATGGAAAGGATGCAAAAAAGGATTTACAAGAATGTTACTGAAACTGTAAAGTTTGAGTCATAAGGATACGTTGGGATTTTTTTCGCTGGAGGCTGAGTGGTGACCTTACAGAGGTTTATAAAATCAAGCGGAGTATGGATAAGCTGAATAGTCAAGGTCTCTTCCCCAGGGCAGGGGTGTCCAAAACAGAACAGCATCGGTTTAAGGTGACAGGACAAAGATGTAAAAAAGATGGTGTGTATATGGAACAAGCTGCCAGAGCAAGTGGTAGAGATCGGCACGATTACAACATTTAAAAGACATTTGGGCAGGTACATGGATAGGAAGGGCTTAGAGGGATGTCCAGCAAATAGGACCAATTCGGTTTAGGAAATCTAGTTGGCATAGATAAGTTGGACCAAAGGGTCTGTTTCTGTTCTGTATACCACTATGACTCTTATAAAACGTTGCACTTTTTAGAAAAGCAATTATTGGAGATTGCAGCTTTAAATCTCCCATTAAAAGTTATTTCATTCCGAGACCTATGGATATGAAAATGGATATAAAAACAGGTCACTACAGTTACCCGTTTGGCAGTTATGATCTTGGTATTAAGTAGCTGTTCTGGTAAAGTTGATAAATAGCTAAACTGTATTCTTCCTTCCACCTACTGATCCACTCTTAAAAAGTGAACTCCTTAAAACATGTAACATCAGTCAAGAAAGTAGATCACAAATGTATAGATTACCATCATTGCCTTTTTTGGTCTGGTAGAAGAGAGCAAATTTTTGAGGATTATCAATCACCATGAACTTTTTTAGCAGGCTTGTGATCACTTCATTAACAGTGGTTACACTACTGATGTGAAGTTGTTTGACTGCATCCAGTGGCAGGTAAAACGATGTTCGTTTGTCGGTGATTTCTGCTGGATTTACTTCCTTCAACACATCGTAGATTGACTGCGGTCTGATACCAGCTGGGACCGTGACAGGGCGGCGTAGCTTGAGATGAACTTTGATGAAACCGGTATATGTGCCATCCTGATTCTGAAAAATAGCATTAATACTGAGAATCGAAAATAAAATGCTCACATCCAAAATTGTATGTATCCTCTGACAGTATGATGTAAACTCTCAGATCTTACTTGCTTGTGTGTGCAAAGCAACAGGTTTGTTTACCGTTTATTTTGTTTAACCTATCATGCAATATACCATGAAGAAGCTTTCCCAGAAGTATACTGTTGACTGTAGGAACAGCCAATGGCTAAGGTGATTAAGCTATTCAACAACCTTCCAGTCATCAGAAAGAATGTGTTAAGGGTGGAAAATAAAACTAGATTTCAACATTGTAAGGATGCAGGGTGGGAGAGAATAAATGGTGCTGGCATTCTGAATCTGGGCATCTTGGACAACAATATTGAAAAGCAACAAAACATCTGGTAACACAGATGATAATAAATAACATGCTCCTACTGGCACCTTCGTTATCACTGCCTCCAAGATACACAAGCTTCTACCCACTCAATACTAGCAATTAAATATCTTGGATATAATCTCATTATTTTTAGATTTCGTAGTAAAGCTAATCATACATCATACATTTTAATATTAAATAACATGGTCTTATTTACAGCTGAATTGACAGATTGCTTTCATGTGCAAAAGTTGTCCAACTGGAAATAAAATTAAGATTAAAATTAATTAGAAATTTTGTAGCTTGATCTGTAAAATGAATATAAATTTGTGTCACCGTAGCAACTGACAAATATAGCAATAAAGTTATGCAAGCACTTTAATGAGTATTATACATATAAAGATGAACATGTACTGCACAAGTTGGTGCAGGGTCCTGAAAATACACAAGTTTCGTATTTCAAAACAGTGTTAACTGGAATTACCTATGTCTTACATTTAACAAGCTTAGAAATCTAGTACATATTTTCAGTGGTTAGTCTCAATACGTGAATTTCCCTGGATTTCTGCCAATCACAGAGCCAAACTCCTGGACAACTGAACAAAATTTAGAAGCTCATAAACAAAGTAAGAATAAATTTATTCAGCAAGTAACTTCACTGGTAATATTCCAAAATTACTAGACTTGTAATCATGAGAGATTTTAATATTCCAAATTAAATGTAACAAATGTTAAAAACTACATTAATCATGAAAAGTGTGACATTCCTAAAACTCAAAAACCGGAGGAAGTAGAAAAGCCAATTTAAAATAACAGAACTTCAAAGTACTGTGCAATTCTTTTGGATTGTATGTATTCAGCTCTTTCCTAATTGTGAAGGGAGTTTAACTTATAATTCAGTACTGTGTAGTGCAGCATGAACTGGAGAATTATTTTTAAAAATCAAACAACACAAAGATCAAAGAAAATAAAAAATATATGCTTAGAAAAATTACTAAGATGAAAGTGATCTTTCATACTGACTATACAAGTTGTGCCATAAGTTATAACTTCTTGCAACTTATTTTGGTGTTGTTATCTCAGTTAAACAGCAACACACAATGGGAACAGTTCAAAAGGTTTTATTTTCTCTGTGAATGATCAGCATAATCATGCAGAATAAATAAAGTAGAAATGAATTACAACGTAGTATGTCAGAAGGCAATAGTTCACCATAAAGTGACCTAATAAATGATATGCTACTCGGATCAGTGCTTGGGCTTCAATTTTTTACATTTTACATAAAAGACTGTGATGAAGGGTTGAAGGGATCAAATGTAAGATTGCTAATTTTGTAGCTAATGCAACGATAGGTAGGATGCCAAAATGTGAAAAGGATAAGGTGATCACAACTTGGTTAAGCATGTGGGAAAAGGACTGGCAATTGAGTTTAATGTGGAAAAGTGTAAAGTAGTCCATTTTTGCAGGATAAATAAAGAAGAATATGATTTAAAATGGTGAAAGTCTGCAGAACTCTATATGCAGAGTATTCTGGACCATCAGGTATATGAATCGTAAAAGATTAGTATGCAGTTACAGCAAGTAATTAGAAAAGATAACAGGAAGTTACCATTTAATGTGACAGCTTTGAATATAAAAGTAGGAAGTATGCTTCGGTTTCACAAAGTATTGGTGAAATCGTATCTATAATACTGTATATTGTTAGTCACCTTATTGAAGGAAGTTTGGAAGCGGTGGACAGAAGGTTTACTAGAATAAAACCTGAAATGGATGTATTGTCTTTTGAGGAGAGTTTGGACACTTCATGCTGGAGTTTAGAAAAGCAAGAGGTGACTAGGTTGAAACAAGATCTTGAGGGATCCTCATAGAGCGCATTAGGAAAGGATGTCTCCTCTTGTGGGAGAGTTTAGAATAATAGGTCTCTGATTCAAACCAAGCAGTTGGCCATAAAAGACAAAAATGAACTGAATTTTTTCTTAGCCAGAAGACTTCACTTCTATCTCTTTTGACAAAGAGCATTCCAAAGTCTTTGAATATTTTTAAAGCACAAGTAAGTAGATAAGCAGTAGATGAGCAAAGAGCTGAGTTTTCTACTCTTGCTCCTAATTTGGATGTTCGCATGTTGCTAAGATATAGTTCATCTTTTTATTTCTTAAAAGTGAAATTTAATAATTTACTTGGTAAACCTTGCGTAAATGGTAGGGCTTTAGTTTCCAATAGAATGCAAGTGCACCTCGACTAATATTTGAACTTTTAATGAACTGATGAGGGGGTGATTTTGCTGGACTAGTAATCCAGAGGCCCAGGTTTCAAATTTCACCATAGTAGCTGATGGAATTTGAGTTCAATTTATTAAATAAAAAGAAGTCCAGCATTGAAAATTTAATTGCAGTAATGATGTCACATACTATCAATTGTAAAAACTCATTTTATTCACTAATGTCCTTTGAGGAGGGAAATTTGCTTAATCTGATCAGGCCTACATGAGTCCAGATCTGCAGCAATGTGGTTGACTCTTTATTGGTTTGAAAAACTCTTGAGATCAAGCCGCTACAGAAACACTCAAAAGCAGCTTACCAACTTCAAAATCAGTTAGGGATGGGCGATAAATGCCCACCTTGCCAGTGACTCATTCATCTCAAAATAATAGTAACTATCCAGTCAGCATTCAATCCTGTTACAAATGGTTACATTACTCAATAACACAGGTTACTAGATTAAATGGCAGCTTAAAGTAATTTGTTCAATAGATAGGGCAGTTTAAATGTTCATTTGAAATTAAGTTATTGGTTGTTCTTTTCCCCTTGCTGCCAGTGCAGGATTACGTCTATTGTTTGCAGGACTACTTCACCTTAACTGAGGGTAACTGCAAGGAAAGCCGTTGAATTAGAAATTCAGTTTTGCTTCATATCAAACTTTTCATGGGTAATTTACTGACAGTGTGGCATTGAAAAATACTACAAAAAAGGATCATATATTGCAATTTCTACTATATTTCATTTTAAAACTGGTACATTGGATACTCACCAAACGCATTCCCAAGCAGTTTTTAGCCTTTCCATTGTATTCTTCAATTTTTTGTTTAATCTCTTTTTCTGAGAGGATTTTGGGTTTTTGTTCTTCTTTTGTTGCCACATTCTAAAGTAGAAATACAAAGAATAATTAGAAAATAAGTTCTGGCTTTTGGGTAATCAGCTCACTTGAATCTAAAAGGAATTTTTCAGCAAATATGAAGTAACAAAGCAAAATTTTAAACATGTTTACACCAACATCAAGACTGTGGGCCTTATCCATAAAGTTGACGTGTCCTGGAGCCAAGTATGTCTAATATTGTCAAAAGACAGTCAAAACAAAGAAGTTACAATTCCTTCCACAAAGTGAAGGCAGCTTTGACAATTTGGACAAACATTTGAAATAACAAAGAACTGGCTAATAAAGTGAACAATCTCCAATTTATCCTACTTTGACATACAGTCACAATTTTAGGAATGACAGAATCTATTTAAGAGTAGAGCTGGTAATAGATAACATCAGCAAAGAAAAAAGGAAGAATTGCATAAGTTATTCCTATTCCACTTTCAGATAAGATTTTTATAAATATAGCTACACTAATTTGGTTGCTGCCACCAATAATTCCTTTAAAAACTATCAATTATGCTGCTCATGGATCTGGTTAGGCTGCATGCAGTCAGGTTAGCACCAGCCGAGTTCTGGGAAACCCAATTTTTGTATAGAGTCTGAAAACATGCATTTGACCCATTCCTTAGATATGCAAGGATACTTTAAATATCTGCTCCAAACAGCTAAAATTGGACCTAGCCCACTTAATAGTGGGATAAATACTTGAACAGCTTGGGTACATACCATCTGACAATTAAATTAGAATGCTTTGTTAATTTTTTAAAGCTGTAAATGACGTTTCACATATTTACTCAACAGTATATAAGGAAGAGAGTTGCAATTCAATATTTTCAACATGATTTTCAGAACAGTGCATAATATTTGGAATTGACTTGTTTATATATTATAGTTGTTGGGGTTATTGAGCAAAGAAAATTCACATGATCCTTTTCTGACAAGAGAGGTGAGCAGGATAATTTGGCAGAAATTGTTTCAATTGTCACCTAAAACTTTATTTCCAAAATATACTATTCAAAAGTATTAATCATAATCATAAAGATATCTTTAAATTAAATTGAGCAATAATTAGTAAGAATATAAAACTGCTACTCCCCCTCTAGCCAACATGATAACATATCCAAGTTATGCCAGAATGCATATTGGATTTCTGACCAACTCAACTCGTATGCAAAAATAAAAATTGCTGGAATAAAGACTCAGTAGGTCTGGCAGCATCTGGAGAAAAATCAGAGTTAATGTTTCGGGTCCAGGGACACCTCTTCAGCTCTGCTCCCTTCCAAATTCTTAATCATATGACTCTGACATCATTATTCATTTTTCTGATGTTGATCCTATTAATCTACATTATCCTGGTGCAGTCGAACTAATGCATAGATGGAATATTGAACCTTGAACCTTCTGATTATTATATCTCAGCTACATGCTTAATCTATTAACTGAGCTTAACTAATTATATCTCTGGCAATTATAATGGAGAACTTGCCAATCTCCAGATTTTTGAATGAATGCTCTCCAGATACTGCTTTCACGCAATATTGAAGTGTCAAACCTAAGAGAATTGTTTCCATCAATAATGCAAGATTTCAAAATGAAGTAATTACACACTGAATCAGTCTCCCTGTCATACTGAGGGATTCTTCATTAGATTGGTAATTAAGCTAGTCCAGATTGGATTCATCTGTCTTGCTGCTGAAATGAATACAGTATAGAGTGATTCCAACTTTTCTGCCTTTCAGTACACAGTTACAGAACATATTTATAACTAAACAAATAAATTAACTATTTTCTACCAGCAAAATTACTTTCAAAATTAGCACTGGCACAAACTTAACTTTTTACCATTGACAAATTTGTACAGACTCAGTAAGAAGATCCAAGCTTTTCTATTTCTATTCTGTCAATAGACAAAAGTCTCACTTCAGTAACAAAACACAGGGGTCCCAGTTCAAACACTTGAATTTATACTGCACCTGAATTATTTATTCTAAAAATGAGGGATACATTTCTGTTTGAAATTATACGTATAATGTTAAGAGTCCTGAAAAGTGTGTCATGGACTAACACAGTGGAAAAATGCTAAGACATTTCTCTTTCCAATCCTTTAGCGAAGCCTTCACCAGCTTAAAAATTTTAAAAAGTATTCAAATGCACTGATCTGAAGCTTCTACTTTAAAAGAAACCCGCTTGGGTTTTCTTTTGTGAAAAGACAATCTAATCAAAACTTGCACTGTAGCTTTGGAACTGCTGCTAGGAAATATTATAGTGATAGTTGTTGCTAAATTGAGACATTTCCTCATAAACACAGATCAAAAGTGAGATAAGTGTTAGTCATAGAGACAGATAGCCAGCAAACATCACCTTCAATAGCTCTGCTCTGTCGGAGTATAAATGTATTGAATAATCTTAAAGTGCCTCATTGGAATTTAGATACAATACTTAATTATGCAGACAAGCGTGTCTCTGATTCAGACTCTTTTGCATCAGCTTAGCTAGGGTGACAATGGTGTTATTGTCCTCTGTGTCACACCTGTAAGAAGGCAAAAAGAAAATCCCACTTCACTTCCTATCCAGCAAAGTGCCTCTGTAGATGTCTGGCAAGAAGAGCTCATCAATTTTGAGGCTGTATGGTCAAACAGTTCACTGACACTCACTAGTTAAGCTTACTTGAGAAGAATAACCATGCAGACGTGGTGACAGACCAAGGTGGTGGAGAGCCCCTGGAACCACCAGATGAGGTAGGGAAAAAATAATTGGAGATTCAATAATAATAGTAAACAAAATGATTTTACAAAAAAATTTATCTTGTAACTTGAACTTGAGGCAGCAAATAATAAATTCATTAAATACCTCATTTTTCACTTAAGATCTCAAGTGGTATTGCTTAGCAAGACAGACAAAAACTGTTTCTGAATAAAAATGTTTATGGATATAAAATCCTTAGAAAATAGGTTAAGAGCATACACAGCAAGTGCATTAATCAGTGAAGACCTTTAACAAAGTGAAATATTGACCTGACAAACTGTATGACTTCTTTATTTAATTTATCATAAATTTAATTTATTGATTTCCCTCAGTCCCATGCTTTTAAGAAAGGAGACAAATTATAAAGCGTCTCAACCTCAAACTTCACTGTCCTCACATCAGTTTTTGCTTCTAATTAATGGAAAACAAAAGAGTATTTGCTAGTCATGATTATTTCTTGGATTACTTTTCATTTAAATTTCTTAATCTAACACTTTACATACCTCCTTCTTACATTTGTGACCATAGTAACCAAAAAAAGGCAAATTGGCTACTTTTGATGCTTTTGTTTAGGACAATAACAGTTTCCTTATTGAGTTCTGATGAAGCATTCCACTCAACTTTTAACCTACCCTTTGAATTTCAGATGCTGGACATCAATAACAAAGGGAAACTGATGAATAATTGTGCTACATGTTTTTACTTAAAATTAACGTTGAGAAAACTGGAAGGCCTGCAAAACCTGCTGAATTCCACACCCAATTGTCTGATAATCAAGTAAAGTTGTGAGTTGATAGTTCCAACGTATTAAGTTTACTCAATCATAAAATGTTGTTTGGTTGAGTGGACATTCAGTTGCTTCCTAATTTAATTAAACCCGTAGTTGAATTAGCACAGTTACACAGATAAAGAAAGTATCTCCAATCTTTTGTACAGTTCTGAATAGCTTCCAAAATGGATTAGTTTATTACTTTAAACATTTTACGATGTGAACATTTAAGTTCTTCTATTTAAGAAGGTAAAAAATACTGCGCAATATATTCTGGTTCTTAGATTTGAAGCCAAGCCCCCTTTCCTCTTCTCTATCCCCAATTCTTAATCTACACAGAATAACTCATTTGGTTGACTGAAACGAGGTTATATATCAAAGCATTTCTCTGGCGTTTTTATCCTCTAGTCTGCTGACTGTGCAATAAAAGACAGTTGCAAGTGGATAATGTGAGGATTTATTTTGATCTACATCAGACTTTAGTGCCACAAATCATACAAAGTAGGTTTCTGACATCTATTCTTTCTCAGAATTCCAATTTGTGCATTCATGACTTGAAAGCAGAAATAGACATTTGAAAGACGGAACTTAATTATAACCAAAAAAACTGAACACTAGTTTGTTTCTAGCGTATGTTTGCTGACAGCACTGCAACAGTATTTGCTTCTACCTAATTGTATCAGAGAGGTAAATTAACATTTCTTTAAAGCATATATTGAAAGAAAGATCTACTTAATTACTCTCCACTGCCAATTTAAAATAGGCTACTTCAAGTTCCCTCTCCCCATCCCCCTCTCTGATGAAGGGTCTAGGCCCAAAACGTCAGCTTTTGTGCTCCTGAGATGCTGCTTGGCCTGCTGTGTTCACCCAGCCTCACATTTTATTATCTTACTTCAAGGTACAATTTAGTAGAAAACAAAATATACAATTTTTTCAAAAACTTGTAATAAATTGTAATCCTTATCTCAATCTGTAAGTGACAAAAATAGGATTCTGAAGAATACTTAATTTGTACAATTAAGTATTAATAATATAATGTATTATACGACTGGCTTTACAAACTGTACCTACTATTCTCAAAGCTGAACTGGTCCATTTAAGCAGAGGAGTACAGAACAGTTCCAATTCAAAACTATCAAAATCAACTTGATAACTGTCAGAAAAATATTCTTATGTGACTAGTACATAGATTGTATTGTTATTTGTTACTTGGGTAATATCATAAATCGGTGTCAGTGTATAAAACAGCAAATAATTTATGCCAAAGATTGGGTTACAATTGTAGAAATTATCATGAAACTCTAGTCTTTGGGCTCAAACTTCACACTTCTGCTCATCTAAGCAGATGCTGGCAGCTAGTGTGCCACATAATTCTTGGTCCCAATTCATCAAGTATTTTGCACGTACAAAAACAGGAAACTCTGAACTACAACATCACTGGCCCTCATTATTTGAAAATACATTCACTCAAAACTCAGTGGGTGAATTGCGTGTAGGAAAACATGTAAGGAAAATTGGAAGCAAGTGGAAAACCTGACAAATCTCTTGTCCATTTTCTGCCATAGGTTATTGCTCAACCTGATTATATGCTGAGTTATGGTGAGGCTAATTTTATTTCTTACCAAGATGTATTAGGAGACATTAGGATTCAGTTATTAATACTGCAAAACTTTTAGATAAGGTTTAGGCTTAAACAAACAAGAAAATAACGAGATAGGCCAGCAAGTTTTCACATTTATCTTACAAAATGACTAGAAATAGACCACAATGGGGCATACAGGAAGCAGTGTTAGTACTTATGTGGGCTGGTACAATCAATGCACGCAATCTGATTATCAGCACTGAAGGAAACACATCACTAACTAGCAAGTTACCCACAATATTTTACAAAATGGGGCATGGAAAGCATGTTTTGATGAATTACCCTAAATATTTTCTATTTTATATGCATTCATTATAAAACATGTATTGTTAATGAAACCAAGCAACTGTCTATTTCATCACCCTCCTAACCACAATTTCTTATTCAGTACTGCATTTAAAGTCTTCATACTTTAAGGACAATTGTCTCAGAACGGATAGACTAAAGACAATACATTGACTGTGCTACAACATGCTGACAATTCCTCATCCCAGCTGGCATACTGTCTTCGAAAATATCCTTCATATACAACTTTTGCTGGATATAAGGTATTAATTGGACACAAAAACGACAATTTGGGTAGAAACGATTGAATGGTTTAACAACGCAGGCCCAATTTTTATTCACGGTCTTTTATTAATGGGCTACACAGAGGCTCAGTGATCAGCACTGCTGTCTCAGCACCAGGGATCTAGATTTGATTCCAGTCTTGGATGACTGTGTGGAGTTTACCTGTTCTCCCCTTGTCTGTGTGGGTTTCCTCCAAGTGCTCCAGTTTCCTCCTACACTCCAAAGATGTGCAGGCTAGGTGGATTGGCCATGGTAAAATGTGGAGTTATGGGGATTAAGTGGGGGTTTAGGTATGGGTGGGATGTTCTTCGGAGAGTCTGTGAGGACTCGAGGGGCTGAATGGGCTCTATCCACACTGTAGGGATTCTATGATTAATGTTGTCTAAAACTCCCTATCCAATATTCCTCTAATGCAGTGACCTGTATTTTCACACCACCTTCAAAATGGTACAAAGAAAAAAAAAGTTATATATGTCATGTCAAAGGAGTACAGCAAACTTTATTTGAACCTGCATCTTATCAACCAGTACTCATGGAAAACCGTCAAATTATATACTCAAATATCAATACCTACTGCAAATGTCCAAGTATTTAATGCTTTTTAAATAAAAAGTAAGCCTCCTGAATTACACTTCAATTATTTACAGTCTTTTTAACACTGATTTTAGGCAGTGTGTGGATTTTTTACATAAATATCTTAAGGGATGTTGGTATCTTGAAGCTTCACTTGGTCAGGGTTTGCTGCGGTTATGTGTACCTCTTGATTATCTGGAATACTTGCCTAACCAGCACACTCGGGAAACCTCATAACACACGCATTACACATTCCATCACTAAGCAATTAAAAAAACTCTTCTCTCCTACAAAGTGAAATTAGGACAGAAAAGCTTTTAGCAATTTTGAGATGCAGATGCAACATAATATGGAAAACTGTGGACTTTCTCACTGTGATTGAAATATTAGAAAAGCAGAATATTATTCAAGTGAAGAGACACTTCATGTGCAAAAAAGGGAGATCTGACTGTATTTGCACATCAATCACAAAAATCATGCAGGTACAACCAGGAATCAGAAGAGTGAATGGAATGTTAGCCTTTATTGAAAGGTGGTGTTCAAAAGAAGGGAAGACCTTGCTACAAAGTGAACACTGTTGCTGAGACATCACCAAAAGTATTGTGTACATCTTTGGCTTGCCTACATTAAGGATGATATACTTACATTGGTAGTTCAGAGAAGGTGCCCCAAACAAATTGCTAGAACGAAAACATGAGGAAAGATTGAGCCTGTCGACCCTATACTTAGTGGAATGTCAGAAGAAAGAAGCAATCTTATCAAAATAAACACATGAGCGGGATAGATGCTGACAGATTGTCTCATGTGGGAATCTAGAATGAGGCGCACCATTGTGAAATTAAATGGGTCTCCATTTAAAGATGAATATCAGGAGAAATTTTCTTAGACTCAGAATCATCCAGCACAGCAACAGACCCCTTGGCTCAACTTGTCCATGCCAACTAGGTCTCCGAAACTTAACTAGTCCTACTTGCCTCATTTGGTCTGTATTCCTTCAAACCTTTCCTATCCATGTACCTGTCCGAATGTCTTTTAAATGTTGCAATTTTTCACCTCTACCACTTCTTCTGGCAGCTTATTCAAAATACGCATCATCATCTGTGTAAAAAAAGTTGCCCCTCAGGTCTCTTAAAAATCCTTCCACTCTCACCATGAACCTATACCTTCTTAACTTAGACTTCCCTACCCTGGGGAAAAGGCTTTGGCTATTCACCTTATCTACGCCCCTCATGTTTTATTAACTTTTATAACAGACAGCAGGGGATGCTTGGGTTGTTTGTTATATTTATGGTTTAATTTGACAGATTACTGATCTACCTGACATCAAGTGTTATGGGGGCTGAGGGGAGATAGGGGTTAAAATGACAAGCACATCCACCATGATTAGTGGAACAGGTTCCATGGACTAATTGACCTGTGCCTGTTCCTATTTCTATGTTATTTAAACTGTCTCCTGGTAATGCTTCCTGCCCAGGCATATTTTGTTAACAGCTTTCCAAAGCTTTCAGGGATCACACAGCATCCAACTGTGGCATGGAAATATGATCAGAGTTTGCAAACGCAAGATAGCAACGTTCTCAAGTAATCTACTTGAACATCCGGCTAAAATCTAGAGGCACCAATAATATTTCTGTAGTGAAAGCGAGTACCATATTTAATGTTTATATGTACATATTTATATGTTACAAAATTACTACATTAAAATGCATATCATAAAGTCTGCTGAAAATTTATTGACCCGAAATGTTCACTCTGTTTCTCTCTCTACACTAAGACACTGTCTCTCTCACCTGCTATGTGTTTCCTGCATTTTCTATTTTCATCTCAGATTTCCAGCATTCCCAGTATTTTGCTTCTGTATTTTAAAAAGCTTTGTACTTAGTCAACAGATGCATTGATCAGAAATCTTACCGCTAACATAATCACTGTTGTGTAATATTTCTTTAAAAGTTAGAAATTGTTTATTTAACACATTCTGTCAGTTGCTTTTAATCATAAAAAATCCTCTGCCTTGGAAGATCTGAGGAAAAAATATACTCTCCAGACTAATAATTCAAATTCTAAATGCCTCCATTCATTCACTGATGCTGCAATCCAAACTAAAATCGTTGAGCCTCCAGGGTGTTGCTACGAATCTATTTTTGGAACAATCAGTACCAGTCTTGTCTCAATTTGTTTTCTTTTGCTTTGTTTTGTCCAAATACCCTATAGTCTAGCGGAAGTAATAAAAGCATTCAGAGGAAAGTTACACCTGGAAGGACTTAATCTGGGGAGGCAAATATGAGGAAATACAATTTAAATTAATTGCACAATTCAACAGTCTAAATTTTCATCATTTTCTCCTTTTAGTTTCCCAAATCAAATATTTCCTCAGATAATGAGCATTGCTCATTCATTTTAGATTGTATTTGGCAATGTTTTCATTTACAGTAAAACAGGTTACTGGATTTCATGCTGAATGCAATCCATGATTAGCTGTAATGGAATTACTAGGATAGTCGAGACATACGTGCAATATGTCATGAGGCTGAATAACGTAGCATTTTTCTGGAGCAAGGAAGCTGAGGGGTGATCTTATTGAAATTTATAAAATCATGAGGGTCACGGAAAGAGTGAACAGGCAGGGTCTTTTTCTCAGGGTGGGGGGGGGGGGCGTTCAAACTAGAGAGCAAAGGTTTAAAAAGGATCTGAGGGTAACTTTTTCACACATACTGTGCAGCGTGTATGGAATGAACTGCCAGATGAAGTGGTGGAGGCTGGGACAATTACAACATTTGAAAGGGATCTGGATACACATACGAATAAGAAGGATTGAGGGGGGGATCGGGGCCAAATGCTGGCAAGTGGGACTGGGCCAAATTGGGGTGTCTGGTTGGCGTGGATGAGTTGGACTGAAGTGTCTGTTTCCCTGTTGTATGACTCTACAATAAATGCTCCATTCCTTTCACCAAATGTTTTGAAGTATAGTCTTGTATGCAAATACCGACATTTTAAAGGTAGTTTCCAGATGGTCCCAACAGCTTAAATGACATTTAGCTCTTAAAAATTAGAAATTATAATATTTCCAAATATCACAACAGCTCAATTTTAGTACCACAGTCCTTCCTTGTTGTATGACAATACAATTACCGATGGTCATGGACAATACTCCTCCAACCAGAGCTCATGGTCTCACAATAATGTACTAACCGTTTCTAAACAAAGTCCGAAGCATTGTGTCATGCACATAAGATAGGAGAGTTCAGATATGCTATAAGATCATAGCTGGTTGAATCATATTAAAATTATTCAGGAAATAGTGAACTAGTTAGTCAACACATGCATTGGCCCAATATGCTCATTTTTAAAGTTTTTGTTAAAAGCTCTACAGTAATAGCCATATATACTTGCATATAAATATTTAAATAACAAAATGTACCAAGGTTTTGTCACAATTAATTTCAACCCATTTAATGCTAAAGTGTAAATTTTAGCTTTGTACCAATAATAAATCTGTAAATGTAAGGTGTTAAGCCTCAAATTATCCAAAACTACAGAAAGAGGTCTACCATAACATTAAGCTTATAAAGCCGCACTTATTTCAGTTAATGTTGGTGCAAGGCCAAAATAAAATTAGAAAATGCTGTAAATACATAGGAGGTCAGCCCATATGTGCGAGGAGAACATTTTAGTCTAGCTACATCCTCAAAACAAAACTAAAAACTTTGTCTAACATGATTTCCTTTCCATAAAGCCAAATTGACTTATTCTAATCATTTTCTGTGTTCTTAGGACTTGAGATTCCAGCACTCCCCGACCACTGATATCAGACTAAATGGCCTGTAGCTTTCTGTTTTCACTTTTCTGTTTTCTTGAGTAGCAATTTATGTAGCTATTTTCTAAGGACATTTAAAATAGAAGAATAATCTTCAAATGATGAGTTAATTGAGCCAACATGCTGTGTGTTGACCAAGTAGCTCTCAAACTCTTATGCTATCAGAGATAGATTGTTTCTGTTATAAATATAATGGAATATAAATAGAACTCATTTTGGAAAGGCTATGGCATATTTCTGGGAGTCTAAAAGGGCTTTTTAAAAAATCTTTGAATACGAAATTCTGTAAACTTTTCCCAGACTTGATCACCAGAGATATTAAGATAGTAACAGCTTGCTGCTGGCCAATACACTTTGCACTTCAAATCTCATTGTCATGCCATTGGCAACTTATAAATACTGAAAGACATAAAATGTTGCAGCTCACAAACTCTGGAAAAATGCAATAACATGTAGGCAAAATGCTGACAAGGCATGCCTAAAGGGTTTGAGAAGACTTTGTTGGGAAGAGGTACCAGGAATTGCAGTGATATGCGTTCTTCTTGTGCAGTTCAAGTAGGTTTTCATGTTTGAGTGAAATAATTTTAAATTTTATTAGCCGTAGTAAGGAGAAAACTGGCACTAGCTTATTTGTGTCCTGAAAGGTGCTAGGTTTGTTAAAGAATTTAGATATGCATATTAAAAAGGGCACTATCTGAAATAAACAGATAGTTTATAAAATGTTTCAGCTGCTCAGCAGCATGGTTGAATGGAGTTGGAAATTTGGTAGCAATTTGCTGAAATACTTCTCCAAACATGGCATCTTCATATCAGCTTGTTTGTTCAGTCTACTACTGATTCTGTAGACTTATATTTGGAAAAAGTTTTTTAAAAATTAATAATTAGCTGGCTGAAATTCTAGGTCATTAAACTGGAAAATAAAGCAACAGAATCAACAATTGTCATGGAAGTGCTGCAAGCTTAATATGTGAAATATTTGTACTTCTTTTGGTTAGCACATTCTGGTGACTTCTTGTTTTCAATAAGTATTACATGAATCTATTTGAATGTTACTCATTCTTCCTGAAATGTTGCATGTACTTTTCTACACCATTTCCGGTTTAAAAACCAAGCTTTTATGTCTTGATGCATACTATAAGTCTTTTGTATTCTTATAGCTTAGTTCTGCTCTTGGTTAACTCACAGGATTTAAGTTCCCACACGCCCAGTCAGTGCCACCATTAACATTCATTGGCTGAATACCTGCTTGGGGAAGAGGATATGGAATATAGGAAATGGAAGATTAAAACCCATGCATAAAAAAATGATACTGCAGATCCAGCCAATGAATATTCTATCTTCAGTAACTCCTGTGACATGAAATAGATGTTGCCAGCCAAAGTAAAGTCCATAAATCACCCAAATAAATGGCCAAAAAACAAAAGAACCTAGATAATGAGAAGAGCTAAATAAAAACCAAAAGAACTGCCAATGCATTAAATCAGGAACAAAAACAGAAGTTGCTGGAAAAGCTCAGCAGGTCTGGCAGCACCTGTGAAGAATAATCAGAGTTGCATTTTGGGGCCTTCCTCAGAACTGATGGTAGATAGGAAAATGAGATAAGGTGTAGAGCTGGATGAACACAGCAGGCCAAGCAGCATCAGAGGAGTAGGAAAGCTGATGTTTGGGGCCTAGACCCTTTCCTGCTCCTCTGATGCTGCTTGGCCTGCTGTGTTCATCCAGCTCTATGCCTTGTTATCTCAGATTCTCCAGCATCTGCAGCTCCTACTATCTCTCTAGCTAGGAAAATGTTAGTTTTTACGCAGAAGATAGGGTGGCAGGGAAGGAGTAAATGATAGGTGGGGATAGAGCCTAAAGAGGGAGGAGAAAAACTGGACAGAAAAAGGAGTTGATAACGATCTGGCTAGGAGGGTGGTGAATAGCTGCTAGTGGAGACTTTTGGTGGCTAACAGTAGGTAGTGTATTATGGCAGGCTATGTGATAACAAGGCCTGGTGTGTGGGGTTGAAGACTAGGACATCGGAGAGTTCTGGCCCTAAAACTAATGAACTCAATATTGAGTCCAGAGGGCTGCACAGTCCCCATACGGGAAGTGAGTTATAGTTTTCCAGCTTGCGCTGAGCTTCACTGGAACACTGCAGCAAGCCTGAGATAGAGAGGCTGGCCAGGGTACAAGGTGATGTGTTAAAAGCAGACAACTTGAATCTGAGTTTTTTTTGCAGCAGAATGTAGATGTTCTGTGAAGTGATCACCTGGTCTGTGCTTTGTTTCCCCAGTGTAGAACAGGCCACACATTTTGAGCAGTAGGCCAGATTTCGGGAAGTGCAGGTAAAATGCTGTTTTATCTGGAGGGTATGTTTGGGCCCTCAAATACTGGGAAGAGTGGAGGTAAATGGGCAGGGAACACCCCCACCCACCCCACGTTTCCAAATTTCCAGTTTGCAAGCTCCAGCTGCTGCCTCTTTACCCTGGATCTGCAATCCCTCTACACGTCCATCCCTCACTAGGATGGTCCTAGGGCTCTGCCTCTTCTTGGAGCAAAGGCCTGAACTGTCCCCTACCACAGCCACCCTCTTCAGCTTGGCCAACCTTGTTCTCCCCCTCAACAGCTTCTCTTTTAATTCCTCTCATTTTCTTCAGGTCAGCGGGGTAGCCAGGAGTACCCACATGGGCCGCGGTTATGCCTGTCTCTTTATGGGACATGTAGAACATTCCTTGTTCCAATCATATTCCAGCCCCCACTCACAACTCTTTCTCTGATATATCAATGATATCACTGATGCTGCTTCGTTCCGCTGTCCGGAATTGAAAACGTTCATTGATTTTGCTTCCAGTTTCCACCCTGCCCGCGCTTTTACTTGGTCTATCTCTGGGGAAGGTGCTGTGGGGCTGTTGGGAGTGAAGGAAGACCATGGTGTCCTGGAGGGAATGGTCCCTGTGGAAGACGGCAAAGGTAGTGAAGGGAAATCTGTGAGAGATAATGGGAACTGCAGATGCTGGAGATTCCAAGATAATAAAATGTGAGGCTGGATGAACACAGCAGGCCAAGCAGCATCTCAGGAGCACAAAAGCTGACGTTTCAGGCCTAGACCGAAACGTCAGCTTTTGTGCTCCTGAGATGCTGCTTGGCCTGCTGTGTTCATCCAGCCTCACATTTTATTATCTTAGAAGGGAAATCTGTATTGTGTTTCATGGTGGCATCTTGCTGTAGGTGGTGGAAATGGTGGCTGATGATCTTCTACATATGGATGCGGTAGGATGGTAGGTAAGGACAAGGGGAACCCTATTGCTATTGCAGGATGGAAGAGAGTGGGGTGAGGACAGAAGTGCGGGAGATAAGTTGGGCCCGATTGAGAATGGTGCCGGGGATTCATCGGTTGAGGAAGAAGGTGCACACTTCAGATGCTCCCTTGTCGAAGTTGGCCTAATTGGAACATATGCAATGGAGATTCTAAGAGAATGGAATGGAGTCTTTACAGGAAATGGAGTCCAAGGATGTATAGTCCAGGTGGCTGTGGGAGTGGTGGATTTATAGTGGATACTAGTGACAGTCTATCCTCAGAAATGGTATCAGAGATGTCAAGTCAGATGTAGACCAAGTGAAAAAGTGAGGGCAGGGTGGAAATTGGAAGCAAAAATCAATAAACATTTCCAATTCCAGACGAGAGAAGGAAGCAGCACCAATGATATCATTGATATATCAGAGATAGAGTTGTGTGGACGGGGGCCGGAATGATTAGAACAAGGAATGTTCCACATATCCATAAAGAGACAGGTATAACTGTGGCCCATGTGGGTACCCATGGCTACCTCACTGACCTGAAGAAAATGAGCGGAATTAAAAGAGAAGCTTTTGAGGGGGACGACAAGCTTGACCAAGCGGAAGAGGGCGGTTATGGGTAGGAACTGTTCAGGCATGTGCTCCAAGAGGTGGAGAGCCCTGGGACCATCCTAGTGGGGAATGGACGTGTAGAGGGATTGCAGATCCAGGCTATAGAGGCAGCAGCTGGACCTTGCAAACTGGAAATTCTGAAGCCTGCATAAAACATCAGAGGAATCACGGATGTACATGGGCAGGGGCACCATCAGGGTAGAAAAGACTGAGTTAAGGATGGGAGAGATGAGTTTTGTGGGACAGGAGCAGGCTGAGACAATGGGTCTACCCAGGCAGTCCTGTTTGTGGATTTTTGGAAGGAGGTAGAAGCAAGCTGTGTGGGGCTGAGGTCTAACAGCTTGTAGGCTATGGTGGTAGTGGGGTAGATCAGCAGATGAAATGAAATCAGTTACCGTAGTTGATACAATGGCCTGATATGCCATGGTGAGGACAGGGTCCAGGGGAAGATAGGAGGAGGTATCCGAAAGCTGAGACTCAGCCTCTGCCATGAAGAAGTTAGCATGCCAGACTACAACAGGACACCCTATCACCAGGCTTAATAACTAAGGCAGGGTTTGATCTAAGCACAAGGTCAGTTTGTAGGGAGATATTTTAGATCGGGTGAGGGGGGGGGGGGGGGTGCAGAGAAATTGGCGTGACCAATGTCACTGTCACCAGTTCTGAATGAAGAGATCAAGTGCAGGCAAAAAGCCGGGAGTGGGATCCAGGTGGAGGGAGGGTGTTGACACTGAGTGAAGGGGTCTCTATGACGAAGAGGGGATTCATATCCAAAAAAATGGGCACTGAGTCGAAAATGACAGAAGATTTTGACGTCATGTCATGCCCAAAAGGCATTAATGTGTGTAATGAGAAAGCCTGCTGTCTAACCTTGTCTTTCGACATCAATAAAGGGCGACAAATGACCAAAGACTGAAATTGGACTAGCCATTTGAACATCATAGGGACGAATGCAAGCCACTAATAGGATGCACGGAATAACTTACCACGAGATCTCCTCAAAGCTTCAACAGCATTGACAAGGCTCTAGACAGGAGTGTGATGGAACATTATTGCATTCAAGATGTTCATTATCATCGTCAGAAGAGTGACTGTAGTTATTCTCAGAACAATCAAATCCACACTGTTATTCAATTGTTCCCTAAACAATTCAGGATTTTGCACACTACTGTTCAAGGAAGCTTATTATTCATATTGATCAAATGTACAGCCTATTTTGTGGAAATAACAGGAACATATTTATGGCCTAATGGCGATAGCAGGTCTGTTCTGCCGAAAGAAGCTGCTTGTTTTATTGAGCTGCAGCTATTGTTCGAAGGCATGTATCCCTCATTCGCCATCATTAGCAGACAATGAGCGATCATAATGGTGTTTACAGGAATTGGCTGTGTTCAAATTGGTTGCTACATTAGCCTATATAACGATGACTACTTTAGAAATAATTCACTTGTTCAATTGAAAGATGCAGTACAGTTTCAAGTACAATTTTTAGTGACATGGTAATGCCTGTTAGATCTGCTGTTAGGTAATGTGAGCAGCATTTCCATATTTGCCTTTGCTCTGAAATGAGTAGGAAGGTTCATACAACCCAAGAAGTGCCTCAACATTTTTGGCTAAGTTTCACTTGTAAATGCCTCGCATCTTACTTTAGTGGAGTTCCAAGAGCTTGAATTACTGAGCTAAAACAGTTGTTAACAAGCGAAGCGAATTTTTTTTCCCAATCAGCTGTTGAGAGGCTTAACAATAGAACCAACAAGTCCAGCATGATATTGGTCACATACTTAAAAGTCAAACAGCCAAGAGTAGAGCTACAGTCTACATTTTGTCTTAGACCAGTTGTAACTACCATACACAATGCTGTGGAGTGTGTAGAAGCTGAGTTTTTACCCAATAATTTTTTCAGTTTGCAATACACAGTTCCAAATGCAAAAATCAAAATCTTTCACTGCATCATGTTGCGATGAGGAGACAGTATTATGGCAAATGATAAATGTTCTATTTCTGCTTGCAGGTAAGGAAATTGGTGTCTCTCTAAAGAAAGAAAAATGCCAGAGGACATTTCGATCAAACTCAAACTCAAAGACCTGGACAATCATTAATTATCTGTTTAGAAATTTGCTGGTAAAATTTGCACTACTGCAAAGACTATTTGATGGAGCAAAAAAATATTTTATGCATTTATATTATTTTGAAAATAGACAGCCAAAGTAGTTTAAAATAGTAAATATGCAACCTTGTTGTTTAAGCAATTCCTTTTTTAAAGGCTACCAGTTTAGAGTACCGACTTAACCTACATAGAAAATAACCAGAGGAACCCTCCCCTACAGGTGACGTTATAAACTAAGCATCTGAAATTATATCAAAGGTCCAAGGTAAAGTTCTAATTTCAACCTCAAAAGAATTTCCAAATATGTACATGCAGTTGCCAGTGGGGATAATTTAAAATCACCTGAGACCATTTGAAGTTGCAGCTGGTGGCAAGGCTTCTCAAACTGTTGCACTTTTGCACCATGTGTTACAAATCAGAATTCACAAAAATAAAAGATTAATCATGTCTCAGACATTTGGTATTGTATAACTTAAGGGCTACTGAAAGAAAACACACATTTTGCACAAGATTCTTGCACTCATCATGAGGACAATTCACCACACGAACAACAATTCAAGAGGAAATTCAACATTTATACTGCCTGACGGAACAGAGCAGATTGGTGACAATGTGACTCTGGTAGGTGGTGTTGCCGTGGAAAATAAAATCATTCAGCATTAACGAGTGTAACTGTCAAGAACTGCTTAAATTTTAAACAAGGGGCAGTCTGACTTTGATTAATCACATCATCACCCTGAAAAATGAGCAAGCAAATAAATGGCTATCAATTTTGTTGCAGTTGTGTGTCTCATTGACTAAAATGTTGGAGCTGCCATATCAATTGTACCATTTTATACTGAAATTATAGGTGTGATGCCAATAAAAAATACTTATGGCCATGACACCAGACCGTGCCAGCTAGAACTGAGGTTGCCACCCAGCTGTCTGGAGGAATGCCAACAAGACACAAACAACATGACCCAGAGGTGGATTAATCAAAATGGAGGACAAACTCCATTTTCTCTCTCATGCTAATAACACAATCCCTTCCCGACTCCCACCACCACCACGACAACCATCTTGGTTTTGGACTCTATTGAACAGGATTGCTGTTCAAATGTGCAGAAGGTTCTAGGTATCCTTATACATGAAGAATTGCAAAACGTTAGTACGCAGGTAGAGCAAGTAATTAATCGAGTTAATACAATGTTATAATTTATAATGAAGAGAAATAAATGCAAAAGCAGGGAAATGCTTTAGTCAAGAGCACTGATGGGACTACAGCTGGCATGCAGTGCACACTGGTCACCTTAAGGTTGTAAATACATTGGAGGCAATTCATCAAGGCTTGTGAGACTAATGCATAGAATTGGCAGATTGTCTTATGAGGAAAGATTATAAAGACTAGGCTTGTATCCGCTGGAGTTTAGTAAGTGGCATGTAGAGTAATAGGCAATATAATTGAAACATACAAAACCTTGAAGGGTCTTGACAGAATAGATATGAAAAGGATTCTCTCTAACAGGAGAATCTAAAGA
This sequence comes from Stegostoma tigrinum, assembly GCF_030684315.1. Classification (NCBI taxonomy): domain Eukaryota; kingdom Metazoa; phylum Chordata; class Chondrichthyes; order Orectolobiformes; family Stegostomatidae; genus Stegostoma; species Stegostoma tigrinum. Next base: position 17,376,622 of record NC_081374.1, on the reverse strand, counting down.
TGGGGTGTTAAAAATCAGGAATCTGACCATAAGGGAACATAGCATTCAAAATCACATGGGATGGGTGTGCGATTCACACATTACGAAAGTGCACAGATCAATATTTCCTCAGCCAAGAGATAATGACAAGAGTAAAAGAGAATGAAAAAAAGCATCCAGAGCCCGTCAACAGTACCGTCTTTCTCCCTCACCATTTGGAGACGGAATAAGACTTAAATGAATGAATTCAAACAATGAAGCACCTAAGCTTATTTGATCAGCCATTGAATAAAAGGACAACTATCACTGTACTGATAATAGCATTTCAGCACTGCAAAAATCAAATAGGACTGAGACAATAAGAACGTGCCACCTTGTGGTCTGGACCTTTGATCTTTGGAATTTCTGTTTATCTTCTATACATTAATTTCTACCCACATTATGTGTGTTAAACTGTTTGTCTTTTGTCTAAATCATGATCAAATGTGACATGAAGGTGCTGGTGTTGGACTGGGGTGGATAAGCTCAGAAATCACAACACCAGGTTATAGTCCAACAGGTTTATTTGAAAACATAAGCTTTTGAAACACTGACCCTTCGTCAAGTGAAATGGACAGGGCACGCAGGCACACACTTTATAATTAGAGAGATTATATGATCATACATATAATGGGAGTGAAGTTTTGACAGGCTGAACAAAAGGATCAAGAGTGTCAGACTGCATGAGTAAAGTATCAACAGCTGAATAACAAATGAAGGGATGACAGAGCATAGAAGATAGGAGCAGGAGGATGCCATTCGACCTTTCGAGCCTGGTCCACCAGATCACCATGATCATGGCCAATCGTTCATCTCAATAACCTAATCCTGCTTTCTCTCCATAATCTTTGATTCCATTCACCCAAGAGCCATGTCTAGCCGCCTCCTGAATAGATTCAGTGTTTTGACATCAACTATTTCCTGTGGTAATGATTCCACAGGCTTACCACCGTTTGGGTGAAGAAATGTGTCCTCATCTCCATCAGAAATGGTCTCATCCAAATCCTCAGATTGTGCCCCCTGGCTCTGGATACACCCATCATTGGGAACATCCTCCCTGCATCTACCCTGTCTGGTCCTGTTAGAATTTTATATGTCTCCAATGAGGATCCCCCACTATTTGTCTGAACTCCAGCATAAACAATCCTAACCTAATCAATCTCTCCTCATAAGTCAGCTCCGCTATCCCCGGAATCAGCCTGGTAAACCTTTGTTGCACTCTATCCAGAGCAAGAGCATCCTTCCTCAAAAAAGGACACCAAAACTGCGCATAATATTCTAGCTGTGGCCTCACCAAGGCCCTGTATAACTGCATCAACAATTTCCTGCTCCTGTACTCGAAACTTCTCACAATGAAGCCAACATTCCATTTGCCTTCTTTACCGCCTGCTGCACCTGCATGCTTACCTTCAGCAACTGGTATATGAGGACACCCAGGTCCTGCTGCACACTCCTCTCTCCCAATTAACAGCCATTCAGGTTATAATCTGTCTTCTTTTTGCTTCCAAAGTGAATAACCTCACATTTGTCCATATTATATTGCATCTGCCATTGATTTGCCCATTCACCCAACCTATCCAGATCATGCTGAAGGACCTCTACATTCTTGTCACAGTTCACCCTCCCACCCAACTTGCTATCATCTGCAAATGTTACATTTTGTTCCCTCACCCAAATCATTAATATATATTGTGAATAGCTGGGGTCCCAGCACCGATCCCTATGGCACCCCAGTAACTTCTGTCTGCCAATTTGAAAAGGATTCATTAATTCCTGATCTTCTGATAAAGGGTCTAGGCCCGAAAGGTGAGTTTTTGTGCACTTAAGATGCTGCTTGGCCTGCTGTGCTCATCCACCTCTGCACTTTGTTTCTTCTCTCCATCTCAAAACCATCTCAATACACTACCCCCAGTCCCATGCGCTTTAACTTTGCACAATAATCTCTTAGGCAGGACTTTGTCAAATGCTTTCTGACAATTCAAATCTCCTGCATTGACTGGTTCCCCCTGGTCAACTCAACTGGTTACATCTTCATAGAATTCCAACAGGCTTGTCAGCCACGATTTCCCCTTAAATCCATGCTGGCTCTGCTTGATCCTGCCACTGTTTTCTAAATGCTCCACTATAAAGCCCTTGATAATGGATTCAAGAATTTTCCCCACTACCGATGTTAGCTTAATGGTCTATAATTCCCCGTTTTCCCTCTACCTCCCTTTTTGAATACTGGAGTGACATTGGCTACCCTGTTCCAGAGTCTATAGAATTTTAGAAGATGATCACCAATGCATCCATTTCTAGAACCACCAGAGAACCACTCAGATGTAGATTATCAGGCCCTGGGGATTTATATATCGTCAATCCCATTAATTTTCCCAGAACCATTTCTCTACTAATGTTGATATCCTTAAAATCTTCCCTGTCATTAAATCTTACATTCTCCAACATTTCTGGTATCTGATTTTTGAACGTTGAATCAAAATATGTATTCAGTCACTCAGCCATTTCTTTCTCCCCTATTAGACACTCTCCCACTTCTGTCTGTAGGAGACCTAATTTGTCTTCACTAATCTCTTTTTCTTCATGTACTTATTGAAACTTTTAATGTCACTCGTTATGTTCCCTGCAAACTTAATTTCATACTGTATTTTTCCTTTCTTAATCCCTTGGTCATTCTTTGCTGAATTCTAAAGTGCTCCCAATTAGCAGGAGCTTTCAGGACAGAAGCCTGTTCTTAGCAAGCTACTGTCCAACTCAACATGTTCTTAGATAACAAAGTGTGAAGCTGGATGAATGCAGCAGGCCAAGCAGCAACTTAGGAGCGCAAAAGCTGAAGAATGTTCTTGCTTTGTTTATCTGGTTCAATTGAAGAAAAGCTTGCTAAGAACATGGCCTAGACCCTTCATCAGAAAAGGGGGATGGGGAGAGGGTTCTGAAATAAATAGGGAGAGAGGGGGAGGTGGACTGAAGATGGATAGAGGAGAAGAGAGTATAGGTAGGGAGGGGATAGATCAGTCCAGGGAGGATGGACATGTCAAGGAGGCGGGACGAGGTTAGTAGGTAGGAAATGGAGGTGCGGCTTGAGGTGGGAGGAGGGGATGGGTGAGAGGAAGAACAGGTTAGGGAGGCGGGGGATGAGCTGGGCTGGTTTTGTGATGCAGTGGGGGAAGGGTCTAGGCCCAAAACATCAGCTTTTGTGCTCCTAAGATGCTGCTTAGCCTGCTGTGTTCATCCAGCTTCACACTTTGTTATCTCGGGTTCTCCAGCATCTGCAGTTCCCATTATCTGTCAACAAGTTCTTAGCAAGCTTTTCTTCAACTGAACCAGATAAACAAAGCAAGAACATTCTTCAAACTGGTTACTATTCAAAAACCGTTCTAGCAGGGGCCTAACAGTAAAAAAAGCATTTCACCAATCATGGGAGTCCTAGAAGGCCTTTTCTGAAAAAAAAGTTTGCAGAACACTTTTGATTATTGCTTTTAAGCAAACCACTGTTTTTCTAGAGAGCTTGAAATAAATCCATTTTTCATAACCTTTCAAAATGCAAGTCCTGTAAGCAACTTTAATTGTACAACATTTTCACAATAGCTTACACATGGTCAAGGTTTGTGTATCTGTGCATGAATATCAACTTAGACAACAGACTATAGATTACTGAATTGCAATATTGCTTGACTGTATTTTTATTTCAAAAATTAACTGTTACTCACCAAAAATTATGAAACCCTAATATATACTGCAAATTTCAAACACTCTAAATAGCTAGCCATTACGATCCATATGCAATACTGAAATTTTTCACATTAAATACTCAGGCAAATGCTGCCTATACTACCAGCCGTTACTAGAAGGTCAAAGAAATCCAAATTGAATAACTACCAGCATAACAGCAACTGCACTTATCCAAACAAGTGATACATTTTTGCTTAAAACCCAAGTATTCAATAATTATGACCAAATGCACACAAGCTTTAATAAGAGACAGGAAGATTCACACTAGAAATCACACCTAGAAATAGGACCCTACAACACCATTTTACAAGCAAAGATTTAACTCATCAGGGCAAAAGCCTTAAATCATGAATTTTCACTTGAACAGTGAACAGTGTCAGCGAAGATTGGCAAGACCTGATAAACACAGACATTTTAATGCTCCAACTTCATTTCACCTCCAAACAGCAGCAGCCACTTGTTCGTTGGTAGAATTTGGTAATTGGAGGTTGCTGCTGGAAATCTGAGGGAATGACAATTGCAGGTCCGAAGAGTACAGTCTAAAAGGTACTGTGGAGTCCAGAAGGCACCGTGATTGGGGAACTGGAGATAAAAGTTTAATGCAGAAGAAGCCTAAAGTTTCCTGGATGAGCTTAAAGGAATGCTTGTGCAAAAACCATTAAAAGAAACTGTGAACTCTTGCTTTTGCTTTCAGTAATGCACTCAACTTCTGTGATTGGAGATAAAAACACACTTTTACATCTTAGAAAGACTCCAGTCTGCCTATATTAATGGCATTTTCTGAATCTAAACTTGCACAGTTAAATGGAAGGAGGCCAGCAGCATTTTGTCAACCAGCAGCAAGCACATGACCATCACAACTTTCCAGTCCACGATCACCTAGTGTGTAGGTTAAAATTGGATCTCTCATTTCATGTTGTAATTTAATCTCAAGAATCTACTGGCAACTGTGTTACTTAAGTAACCTTCCTTGGGCAACAACCCCAGAGTTACTCAGTTGTAGCCTTCACAATATGCAACTTCCTGCATTTCTTTCATAATCAGACATTAACGTTTATGGCTCAGTTTCAGAGATGTAGTGGCCAGTGGTAATGTCTCTGGACAAATAATCTAGAATACTAGACTCAAACATTTTAGAGTCATGGGTTCAAAACCCACCATGACAGTTGGTGAAATATGAATTCAACAAAAATCTGGAATTAAGAGCAAGCCTAATAGCAACCAGATAGCCACTCATCTGCCATAAAAACCCATCTAGCTCACTAATCGGAAAGGAAACCTGCCATCCAGCAGGGCTGGTAACATCTGTAGAGAGCAAAACATTGTTAATATTGCGAGTCCAGTGGACCTTCTGTTAACTCGGTTTTTCTCTCTATAGATGCTGCCAGAACTACTGAGTTTCTCTAGCATTTTCTGCTTTTGTTTCATACATTAAACTTCTATCAATCCTGGTCTGGGCCCATGGGTGACTGCAGACCCATGGCCATGTGATTACCTCTTAACTGCCCCTGAAATGGCCTCGCAAACCACTCAGTTCCAGAGCAATTAGGACAGTCAATAAATGCTGGCCTAACTACTCACACCTCATCACACAAATGAATAATAAAGTCACTAAGTGTCACTAGATATTCAGAATATTCAAAATTTAGGGGTTATGATTGACTTGGATAATAGCAGAAAACAAGATTTTCTTTTCCATTGTAAGCACGTGTGAAAAATAGGGACATGGGAGACAATTACCTATTTTCTGTTCCTATGCCAATGTGACTGTCACAACATAGTTTCCAAAAGGCTTCCAGATCTTGCTAAATAAAATTAAAGACAAAACCATACTGTAGTTGAGCCTAATTTGGTATTTTTGTTTGATAGACATATTTTCTTAAAAGTAACTACATCATCTGATTATTATCTGTTCCTTCAAACTAGGTTGATCAGTCGCAAATTTGCATGTCATTAGTGACCACAACTTCCTAATTTTCTCTCTTGTAAAATCTATTGTAACATTTGTCACGATAACTGAAGTGTAGGACTAGCTAAGGTAACCTGCTTGCATGTTTCTGTTAAGACCATAAGGCCATAAGACATAGGAGCAGAAGCTGGGCCATTTGGCCCATTGAGCCTGCTCTGCCATTCAATCATGGCTGATAAGTTCCTCAACCTCATTCTCCTGCTTTCTCCCCATAACCCTTGATAATCAAGAACCTGTCTATCTCAGTGTTAAATGTACTCAATGACCTGGCCTCCACAGCCTTCTGTGGCAGTGAATTCCATAGATTCACCACTCTCTGGCTGAAGAAGTTTCTCTTTATCTGTTTTAAAAAGGTTTTCCCTTTACTTTAAGGCTGTGCCCTCGGGTCCTTGACTCTCTTACCAATGGAGGCATCTTCCCAACATCCACTTTGTCCAAGCCATTCAGTATTTTGAAAATTTCAATTAGATTTCCCCCTCATCCTTCTAAACGCCAATGACCACAGTCCCAGGGTCCTCAAACGTTCCTCATATGTTAAGCTTTCCATTCCTAGAACATAGAACATAGAACATAGAACAGTACAGCACAGAACAGGCCCTTCAGCCCACAATGTTGTGCCGACCATTGATCCTCATGTATGCACCCTCAAATTTCTGTGACCATATACATGTCCAGCAGTCTCTTAAATGACCCCAATGACCTTGCTTCCACAACTGTTGCTGGCAACGCATTCCATGCTCTCACAACTCTCTGCGTAAAGAACCTGTCTCTGACATCCCCTCTATACTTTCCACCAACCAGCTTAAAACTATGACCCCTCGTGCTAGCCGTTTCTGCCCTGGGAAATAGTCTCTGGCTATCAACTCTATCTATGCCTCTCATTATCTTGTATACCTCAATTAGGTCCCCTCTCCTCCTCCTTTTCTCCAATGAAAAGAGACCGAGCTCAGTCAACCTCTCTTCATAAGATAAGCCCTCCAGTCCAGGCAGCATCCTGGTAAACCTCCTCTGAACCCTCTCCAAAGCATCCACATCTTTCCTATAATAGGGCGCCCAGAACTGGACGCAGTATTCCAAGTGCGGTCTAACCAAAGTTTTATAGAGCTGCAACAAGATCTCACGACTCTTAAACTCAATCCCCCTGTTAATGAAAGCCAAAACACCATATGCTTTCTTAACAACCCTGTCCACTTGGGTGGCCATTTTAAGGGATCTATGTATCTGCACACCAAGATCCCTCTGTTCCTCCACGCTGCCACGAATCCTATCCTTAATCCTGTACTCAGCTTTCAAATTCGACCTTCCAAAATGCATCACCTCGCATTTATCCAGGTTGAACTCCATCTGCCACCTCTCAGCCCATCTCTGCATCCTGTCAATGTCCCGCTGTAACCTACAACAGCCCTCTATACTGTCAACGACACCTCCAACCTTTGTGTCGTCTGCAAACTTGCTGACCCATCCTTCAATCCCCTCATCCAAGTCATTAATAAAAATTACAAACAGTAGAGGCCCAAGGACAGAGCCCTGTGGAACCCCATTCCTGGGACCATTCTCATGACCTTCCTCTGAACCCGCTCCAGGGCCAGTACATCCTTCCTGAGATATTGGGCCCAAAACTGCACGCAATACTCCAAATGTGGCCTGACCAGTGCCTTATAAAGCCTCAGTAGTAAATCCCTACTTTTACATTCAAGTCCTCTAAAAATAAATGCCAACATTGTATTTGCTTTCCTGACTACTGACTCAACCTGCAAGGTTACCTTGAGAGAATCTTGGACTAGAACTCCCAAGTCTCTTTGCACTTCAGGACTTCTGAATTTTTTCCCCATTTAGAAAATTGCCCATGTTTTTATTCTTCTTACCAAAGTGCATGACATCACACTTTCCCCACATTGTACTCCATCTGCCACTTCTTTGCCCACTCTCCTAACCTGTCCAAATCCTTCTGCAGCCTCGCCACATCAAGACAACCTACTCCTCCTATCTTTGTATCAGCAGCAAACTTAGCCAGAATGCCCACAGTTCCTTCAACTAGATCATTAAATGTACAAAGTGAAGAGTTGTGGTCCCAGCACCAGCCCTTACAGTACACCACTTGTCACTGGCTACCATCCCAAGAAAGGCTCTTTGCTTTCTGCCAGACAGCCAATCTTCTATCCATGCTAGCACCTTGCTTCTAACACTGTGGGCCCTTATCTTACTCAGCAGCCTCCTATGGGGCACCTTATCGGAGGCCTTCTTTAAGTCCAGATAGGTAACATCTATTGGTTCTCCTTGGTCTACCCTGCTCATTACTTCCTCAAAGAATTCTAGCAGATTTGTCAGGTATGACCTGCCCTTTATTGAAACCTTGCTGATTTTGCCCTATTTTACTACAGACTTCCAAATATTCAGAAATCTCATCCTTTACAATGGGCTTCAAAATTTTGCCCACGACTGAGGGTAGGCTAATCAGCCTATAGTTTTCCATCTTTTTGCCTTACTCTCTTTTTAAACAGGGGTGTCACATTAGCGATTTTCCAATCCTCTGGGACCCTCCCTGACTCTAGTGATTCTGAAAGATCACGACTAATGTTTCCATTATCTCTTCAGCTATCTCTTTAGAACTCTGGGGTGTAGTCCATCTGGTCCAGGTGATGTGTCCACCTTCTGGCCAGTTTTACTAGCACCTTTTCCTTGGTGATGGCCACCATACTTAGCTCTGCACCCGACTCTTGAATTTTTGGTATACTACTCGTGTCTTCTACTGTGAAGACTGATGCAAGGTAATTATTCAGTTCCTCAGCCATTTCCCTGTTCCCCACGACTATCTCTACACCATCATTTCCGATGGTTCAATGTCCACTTTTGCCTCTCTTTTGTCCTTTATATACCGAAAGAAACTCTTACAGTCTTCATTTATATTACTGGCTAGCTTACCCCCATATTTAATTTTCTCCCTCCTTATTTTTTTTTGTTGCCCTGTAAAAGGCTACTATAAAACTGGTTTGCAAGGGCATGAATTTCTCTTTCAGGCCTCCATGCCTACCTATGAGGTATGTATTTTCTGCTAATCATCTCATGCCAGAGAGAACCAGTAAATTATGAATGAACACAGGGAAATACTTACATTCTGTTGCAGTCCACTAGTGGTGACAAATATCACAGTGCTAGCTCCATTTTTACCTTAATGACTTAATCCCATATCTTTAATACTAAATGTGCTTCCTTTAGTTCAATTACTGCATGTTGAATTATTTAGGATTCACATAGAACCGTAAATTGCCAAATGTAATACAATTACAAAGTATCATTGTTATGGGACTGTATAAGTGCATATAAGCGAGACCTCAGAATACAATTTTTAAAACTTAGAACATTTATTGTAAAAAAAGATATGATATATATTAGTGAAATCTTAATAATTAAGTCTAATACAATATTTACTACAAAAGCTGGAATAAAGAGTATGTCGGTACTTCATTTTATTCATTAAACATGTACATTTTCCTTCATTACTGAAACTATGTTTAAATATTTACAGTTGTGGATGAGGTATTAAATAATTTCACTCTTTTCTAAAGTATAAATTTTTAAAAAATGATAGTCTCATTTGATGCCTAATTGACAGTGTGGCTATGGTGCTAAAGTGTGCCAGACTTGGAATTTGAAAAATGCACAGTAGTCATCACTGGCAACAGTTGTTCATCTAGATCAAGTAACATGTTTCACATCTTATGCAGTTATTTTGAACAAAAAGGGCCTGGGAAATTGTATTCCACATGGGTTCTTAAATCCTGCCATTTGTTATACCAACCATATCAAATAAAACTAATTTTGGAAATTTTTTCATTCCCAGATTTACTTTATTTTAAAAGAAACTTATCTTAGTGTGAAGCAATAGGAACAGGAATTCCTCACAGGAACTTCTATTGCCTTAAATCTTAATATTGAAGCCAACCTAATCTTGGTGTTTCTCCTAAAAACTCTCACCTCTAGCTATCGCTCTCAGGGCAGGCAATTTTCCTCTGTCATACAACTTATGCTAGCAGCCTGTGTTATTACGTCAGATTCCAGGCTATTCAGGCCTGTACACTTAAAATAATTGTATAACATCACAACACGTCCCAGCATTAAAAAGGTACCTGCCTCATCTCAGTGTTTGGTTAGTTATTTATGCAGTTCACAGTAACATCAAAAAGCATGGAACTTGAATGGTATTGAAATCTATGATATTGTAGCTGTGTTAATAGTTAGTGTTGGTAACAAATTTAAAAACTTGTATCTCAATGAGAGCCTGAGTCTTTGTTGAATATGCAATAGGGGCTATCATTAAACAAAAACTACAAAACATATCACAGTGGCAGTAAATAGGCACTAAAAGGCATCTGTGATCGTTAGTCAGTAGTAGTACATCGACACTAAATAGCTGAAAATATCATAGCAGCTTGGCAGTTGTGATTTTTCTCCCCCCTAATGATCACCAATCTGTCCCTGTCATACATGTAGCTAAATACTACAACCAAACTTAAAGGCTACGAACTTGCACTGAAGAACCATGAAAACTCTCTCTCACACACTTTCACAAACAAAAATAAAAAAAGGGGCCCAGCACAGTTCAGGAATAAAAACAGCTTCAAATAAAAGAGTGCTGAAAGGGCAGCTCCAATTTAAAAAAGTAATCCCGGAGCAAAAGTTCAGAAAATAAACAGGAAAACAAATAATTTCTTTACAAAACAAGCCTTATCTGTGTCTAAATGTTAGTTGATTGTGCCATTTTATTTTCTCGAAATGGCTTGTTAAAAAAGCATGAGACATCACTTTTGTTTTGGCATGAACACCTACAGACATAGGCCTGCAGCTTTTAATTAGCTACAAACCTAATAACAGAATTGAAGCCAGAGAACAAGAAAGCACTATGCTGTAATATAGACTTTTGCTCGCAATTTTTAAAGGCCATAAGGCTGTGCAAAAGAATGATGGGAAGCAAATATCCATCAATGTCCCAGCAATTCATTGACTTCCTATCAGAATGTCAAATCAAGTGAATCAATTTTTACTTTATGGATTAGCAGGTAACTAACAAAGGATGACAGACAGTCAAGCTTTTTCTCACTTTGGATACTGAAGGTTTAAGAATAACAATATCCTACGTACTTATGATGATTGTAGAGATCCTGATGCAAGTTTTTAAGATTGTTGACAATCAACTTATATTTCTGCGTCAATTTCAGGATGCACAGGCTTGAATTAATGCCATTCCTCCAACTCCAGCTGAAACAATGAACCAATTCTTGAAGATATCAACACAAAGGAAAGGAATATAATTTCACCAAAACCAATTTAGCCGAAAAAGTTAAAGTGCCTCTACACCTATCAACTGCTTCAGAAAAGCACTTCTGGACCAACTCAAAAAATAAACCACAGATGCTTTATTGGAAGTAGTACACGAGTGGGAGACAATTGTAAAGGATCAGTAGTATCTGAGAGTGTTTGACTCTGGAAAAACTAATATAGCCATCAATAGGTTCAGTGAGGACTGGTACATGTCTCACATACCAAGACAGTGCCCAGCATTTTGTGACATATGCAAATCACATCCCTCAAGAGGACATTGGGTTAAAACGTGTAGCAGGTCCAACTTTCCCTGAGAAACACAGTTCAACATAATGCTTCACAGCAGTGAAGAGCTAACCAAGGGACAACACTAATGCAAATTCCAAAGTTCATTTATGGCATGCAAGCACGTCATTGAAGGATAAGTAGTAACAACAATGATACAGCTTACAGACACAGTCATACAGTACACATGGTCAACATGGAAACTACATGGATGCAGTTGGAAAAACTAAGACATTTACCTCAATCTGAGTGTTACTGCCCAATCTTTAAATTCAATATAGCTCCTTGGAATGGATACTAGAAATTTTTTACATCATTGAATTAGAGGGTCCACCATTACTCTGCCAATATGCACGGATCTATATATCCTTATGATCCACAAGGCACATTCAAACTTGAATTAGAGAGTTGATGGTACAAAACAAAACAAATCTAGAAAGCTGTGCATCATAGTGATTGGTGCAGCTACATTACATGGGTTTTGAAGAAACATGGCACTGTAATGTTCATTTTTTAAAAACTTGTTTATGGGATACAGTTGTTACTAGCTGGCCAGCATTTATTACCCGTTCCCAATTTCCCACAGGGAAGTTAAGAGGGTCTAGGCCCAAAACATCAGCTTTTGTGCTCCTAAGATGCTGCTTGACCTGCTGCGTTCATCCAGCTCCACACTTTGTTATCTAAGAGTCAACCTTCTTGCCGTGTCCAGGGTCACACACAGGGCAGATCAGATAAAGATGGCAGATTTTGTTCCCCGATGGTTTGTGGTTGATATGGATAATTAAATGCTAGCTGAACAGATATATATATATATATATACACATAAAATTGTTAATCCCAAAATGAATAAAAGAGAGTTTCCTTTTCAATGTTAGTACAGTTAGAGCAAACCATTCTAAAAGACCTCAGAATTAAAAGTATTGGCTGGCCATTCTGGAGTGGACATGCTCCTAGCCCTTTCAATAATGCAGTAACTTCCACCGTGCTATGTTTGGAGGATCATAACATTCAAGAATTTAGGTGGCACAGTGGTTAATACTACTGCCTCACAGCGCCAGGAGGAGTGTACAGACTAAGTGCATTAGCCATGATAAATGCATGGTTACATGGAAAGGGTGGGGAGCTGGGACAGGATGGGATGCCCTTCAAACCATTGGTGGGCGGTCGATGGGCTGCACTGTAGGAATTCCAAATACCCACTTACAGAATGATAAGAGCATTTCTGAGACATTAAAGAATATGTTGGTAATGTTTCTGCCATATATATGTTTTTCTTTGTGCAGAGGATATTTAAGAGCAGAAATCTTGGCTGCAAAATTTGCAATGTGCAGAGGCAAAAGTTTAAAAAAAAGCTAAGAATGGAATATTTTAGGGATCTGAGCAACAATGGGATATGGCAAGATATATGGTAAAAATCAGACAAGGAGTCCAATGATGCCTGCTTCAATACGGATGCATCTTGCTCCATCTTTTGTTTTTCATAGAATATAGAATCACTATAGTGTGGAAACAGACCCTTCAGCCCAACAAGTCCACATCGACCCTCACAGCATCCCACGCAGACCCATCCTCCTATAATCCGCCTAATGTACACATCCCTGAACACTGGGGTAATTAACCTTGGCCAATCCACCTAGCCTGCACATCTTTGGACTACAGGAGGAAACCAGAGCACCCAGAGGAAACACACGGAGGCACAGGGAGAATATGCAAACTCCACCCTGAGGGTGGAATCAAATCTGGTCTTTGGTGCTGTGAGGCAGCAGTGCTAACTGCTGAGCCTCAATACAGATCCCCTATCCACTTACAGAATGTAGTTACAGCTTACTGCTCCAGCAAAATTAGTTTAACTCTATTGTGATCAGAGAAGGGTGTAGCTGTGCTAAAAATGTAAACCTATGTTCTAAATAATTGGGGAGGTTGAAAAGAGGGGAGATGATCCCTCCTCGTCTAATTGTAGCAACATAATAGAACATTGGAAAGCCCTATCTGCAGAAGCAAAAGAGGAGGAAACTGTGAGCAAGATATTTAACACACAATGCTCATTTATTTGCAGAGTTAGAATTGACTGTAGTATGTCTGTGAACTGCATGAGTGGAAGGAGGGGAAAATTTGCCACGGCAACAGCTTTTGGAGAAGTGATAATCTGGCTTTTGTCTTTTGAAAATCCATAGACCATATGTTATTCCTACTTTTGTACTGCTACAAACTTTGTTGAAGCTTATTGTCTTGAACGTATTAGGACATTCCTCACCATATGTCATACAGACTCACAAAAGGCCCAAAGATGGTAACTCTTGGTCCTGAAGTGTGCCCAGTCTACCTTGAATTATTCTAATTCTAACAGCAATTTTTCCTCAACTGTTTGAGTAACAAGCTATTTAATCCTGCTGCAATGAGGTGGCAACATGACTGGTGCTTGACACTTAGAAGGTGCTGCCATCAAGTCAAAAAGTTGTTCTGCCTATCAAAAACAAGTATTCTGCTACATGAATTTCAGTGCCAGCACAATGCCAGGAAAAGGCCATACAATCTACCAAACTTTGAGAAATACCAAATAGTATGTGTTTGGCTATTCATAACAATCAAGGTACTGACTGCATCCAAACAGCCTGTGCCTGCAAAACATGTAATGGTGTTTGACACTAGGTGTGATTCAAACAACTGAGCAACATTTGCAGCATAATCCTGAATGTGCAAATAATTACACCAATAAACAATTTAGCATTGCTAGTCAGGCTCACTGTGGGGCACTGGAATCTACATATATTAAGACACAGGGCCCAGTTCTTCGCACTGCAATGCTTAAACTCAATAAAACTGATGAGTCATTCATTGGGTAATTTTGCAGTACCACTCAGACCAGAAGAATCACAGAACGGAGATATTCTCTTGCATTTTTCACAGGTGCTGTCTGACATGCCAAGTATTTCTGGTATGTTGTGCTTTCAATTTAATATTTCTAGGATCCATTGTAATTTAGTTTTGCACAAATCACTTGAACAGGCACACAAGGTGTCACAATTGGCACAGCTATAGACCAAAGGGTGGTAGGCAAGCTTAGGCCTGATAGTTCTTCCTGATAGCTGGGACAGACATAGGCCAAAGGGCTTTCTCTTGTTGCATTAAAAATTTCTTTATGTTTCTCACTTTTGCACGGTGTGACTTTGTTGTAAAAACATTCTAACAGCTTAATGTGTATTGTAAGAGTAATAAAGACAGCCTGCAACAACAAAACATAGTTCAAGTTCAGATGTAAACGGGCCCAGGCAGAAATATGAAACACAAAACAGAGAAGTGCTTGCAAAGCAATATATTTGTCTAAACAAAGCTCAATTTTTGAAGAAAATACTGCTAGCCTGGTTTATTTTTGTGCAACTAGAAACACTCCCAAGTCAGATTGATGTTCAGCATAATTCTTTGTTTCCCTGTGTGCTTTCTAAATGATAGCACCAATTTTATGCCCAGTCCTGGGCAGCTTTGTGCAGCAATCATCCTAGTTAGAATTAGTTAGCACTTGTTACACATACAATGTTGTGAGATTTCCTTCAGCTTCAATCTTAACTGAAGGTTAACTGAAAATTATAAGCCACTGTAGGCACATTAGGTGGCAATTAGTGACCAGACATCCATATTTTGTCCTTGTCTTTGTATGCATTTAATATCAATATGTTTTCATCTTGTGTCTTACAAGTAATACAAATTGTACTACATTGTTAATGAGAAACCTTTAATTATCCCAAGACACTAAAGCTTATGTGTAAATACACATTTGTGTTACATTTTTCAGTCCGACCTACAGAAGGCTAACATAAATTGTTCAAATTAAATTATCTAATCAGATGCAAAAGTCATTTTGTCATAGCTGAATCTCAAAACGGAAATGTGTGGTGGTTCTTCCTCTTTCCATTCTTTTCAAACACATTGAAAAGAACAAAAGTAAAACATTTGTTTTATAATTTAGGGTATTTTTAAAATGATGATTTCAAGATGTAACGTTTAAAACAATTGTCAAAACTTGAAATAAAGCAACAGCTTTTAACAATCATAAAAATATCTTTCAAAGTCTGTATACTTTTAGGCTGTCAACCATTTTGTTACAGAATTGATGGGAGATTGCCAAACAAAGAGACCTATGGGTGCAGATGTATAGTTCCTGGTAGACAAGATGGTGAAGGTGGCATTTGGTATCCTTGCCTTCACTGGTCAGAACACTGAGTATAGGAGTTGGGACGTCATGTTGTGGCTGCACAGGACATTGATGAGGCCACTGTGTACAATTCTGATTGCTGTTAAACTTGAGAGGTTACAGAAAAGACTTACAAGGTGCTGTCAAGTTACAGAGAGAGACTGAATAGGCTTTGACTCTTTTCCCTGGAGCATTGGAGGCTGAGGGGTAACCTTAAAGGTTTACAAAATCATGACAGGCAAGGACATGGTGAATAGTCAAGTTCTTTTTCCTAGGGCAAAATTAGAGGGCATAGATTTAAAAAGTGAGAGGAGAAAGGTTTAAGGAGACCTGAGAGGCAACAATTTCAAGCAAAGGTGCGTGTATGGAGTGAGCTGCCCAAGGAAGTGGTGGAAACAAGTGCAATTACAACGTTTAAAATGCATCTGGATGGGTATATGAAATGGAAGGGTTTGGAGGGATATGGGGCAAATGCTGGCAAATGGGACTAGGTCAGATTGGGACGTCTGGTTGGCTTGGTCAAGTTGGCCTGAACTGGGGCTGTTCCGGGGCTATATGACTCTATGACAGATTAAAATCTATAAAATGTCCTAAATCTTAAGAACTAAACAGTTAAGCAGCTATTCTGTATCTTGCAGATATATGAGCAAAACTGCTGCAGATGCATAGGAAATATGAAATAAAAATAGGTAAAAAGTGCTGAAAATATTCAAGTGCTGCTAACTTCAAATCCATCAGGTAGATGAAAAGTCTGCATTTTTAAAAAATAAATTCAACTCATTCAGATTGCGGTTTTTATTTTAGCCAGTATAAAGTAAGTTCACCCATAATACACACTTAATTTCATGTATATTACCTTAAATTAAAAATTCTTATGTTGGCACTTAAACTGCTAAAGGTTTTGTTTGTTGTTATCTCTTTCCTCTGCAGACAGCCTAGGGTTACTTTTTTCCACTAGAAAAATATACTATGAATACTTGTCCATTAAATCCAAGTAACAGACACATGTACAAAAATACATTTTAATGTCTCATCACAACAATTTCAATATAGCTTCAAACTTGCAAACCTCTGTTGTATTGTGCCCAGGTCCATAACAAGAGGCATGTTGAAAGCTTAGAGATAATGGGAACTGCAGATGCTGGAGAATTCCAAGATGATAAAATGTGAGGCTGGATGAACACAGCAGGCCAAGCAGCATATCAGGAGCACAAAAGCTGACGTTTCGGGCCTAGACCCTTCATCAGAGAGGGGGATGGGGAGAGGGAACTGGAATAAATAGGGAGAGAGGGGGAGGCGGGCCGAAGATGGAGAGTAAAGAAGATAGGTGGAGAGAGTATAGGTGGGGAAGTAGGGAGGGGATAGGTCAGTCCAGGGAAGACGGACAGGTCAAGGAGGTGGGATGAGGTTAGTAGGTAGCTGGGGGTGCGGCTTGGGGTGGGAGGAAGGGATGGGTGAGAGGAAGAGCCGGTTAGGGAGGCAGAGACAGGTTGGACTGGTTTTGAGATGCAGTGGGTGGTGGGGAGGGGGAAGAGCTGGGCTGGTTGTGTGGTGCAGTGGGGGGAGGGGACGAACTAGGCTGGTTTAGGGATGCAGTAGGGGAAGGGGAGATTTTGAAACTGGTGAAGTCCACATTGATACCATATGGCTGCAGGGTTCCCAGGCAGAATATGAGTTGCTGTTCCTGCAACCTTCGGGTGGCATCATTGTGGCAGTGCAGGAGGCCCATGATGGACATGTCATCTAGAGAATGGGAGGGGGGAGTGGAAATGGTTTGCGACTGGGAGGTGCAGTTGTTTGTTGCGAACTGAGCAGAGGTGTTCTGCAAAGCGGTCCCCAAGCCTCCGCTTGGTTTCCCCAATGTAGAGGAAGAGGCACCGGGTACAGTGGATGCAGTATACCACATTGGCAGATGTGCAGGTGAACCTCTGCTTAATGTGGAATGTCATTTTGGGGCCTGGGATAGGGGTGAGGGAGGAGGTGTGGGGACAAGTGTAGCATTTCCTGCGGTTGCAGGGGAAGGTGCTGGGTGTGGTGGGGTTGGAGGGCAGTGTGGAGCGAACAAGGGAGTCACGGAGAGAGTGGTCTCTCCGGAAAGCAGACAGGGGAGGGGATGGAAAAAGGTCTTGGGTGGTGGGGTCGGATTGTAAATGGCGGAAGTGTCGGAGGATGATGCGTTGTATCCGGAGGTTGGTAGGGTGGTGTGTGAGAACGAGGGGGATCGTCTTAGGGCGGTTGAGGCGGGGGCGGGGTGTGAGGGATGTGTTGCGGGAAATACGGGAGATGCGGTCAAGGGCGTTCTCGATCACTGTGGGGGGAAAGATGCGGTCCTTAAAGAACTTGGACATCTGGGATGTGCGGGAGTGGAATGTCTTATCGTGGGAGCAGACGCGGCGGAGGCGGAGGAATTGGGAATAGGGGATGGAATTGTTGCAGGAGGGTGGGTGGGAGGAGGTGTATTCTAGGTAGCTGTGGGAGTCGGTGGGCTTGAAATGGACATCAGTTACAAGCTGGTTGAGAGACCACTCTCTCCGTGACTCCCTTGTTCGCTCCACACTGCCCTCCAACCCCACCACACCCGGCACCTTCCCCTGCAACCGCAGGAAATGCTACACTTGTCCCCACACCTCCTCCCTCACCCCTATCCCAGGCCCCAAGATGACATTCCACATTAAGCAGAGGTTCACCTGCACATCTGCCAATGTGGTATACTGCATCCACTGTACCCGGTGCCTCTTCCTCTACATTGGGGAAACCAAGCGGAGGCTTGGGGACCGCTTTGCAGAACACCTCTGCTCAGTTCGCAACAAACAACTGCACCTCCCAGTCGCAAACCATTTCCACTCCCCCCTCCCATTCTCTAGATGACATGTCCATCATGGGCCTCCTGCACTGCCACAATGATGCCACCCGAAGGTTGCAGGAACAGCAACTCATATTCTGCCTGGGAACCCTGCAGCCATATGGTATCAATGTGGACTTCACCAGTTTCAAAATCTCCCCTTCCCCTACTGCATCCCTAAACCAGCCTAGTTCGTCCCCTCCCCCCACTGCACCACACAACCAGCCCAGCTCTTCCCCCTCCCCACCACCCACTGCATCTCAAAACCAGTCCAACCTGTCTCTGCCTCCCTAACCGGCTCTTCCTCTCACCCATCCCTTCCTCCCACCCCAAGCCGCACCCCCAGCTACCTACTAACCTCATCCCACCTCCTTGACCTGTCCGTCTTCCCTGGACTGACCTATCCCCTCCCTACCTCCCCACCTATACTCTCTCCACCTATCTTCTTTACTCTCCATCTTCGGCCCGCCTCCCCCTCTCTCCCTATTTATTCCAGTTCCCTCTCCCCATCCCCCTCTCTGATGAAGGGTCTAGGCCCGAAACGTCAGCTTTTGTGCTCCTGAGATGCTGCTTGGCCTGCTGTGTTCATCCAGCCTCACATTTTATTATGTTGAAAGCTTAATTGCTTTGACAACAATAAAAGGATTTTATTAATGATAATCAATTTAGAATATACTGTTAACAGCTGTGGAATTGATTAATTAAACTCACCAATTTACTCCTTAAATTAACCAATATAATGCAACATTGCCAGTACCTGACAAAGTTTATATGGTGTGTCTTATTTTAATCCTGTCTTACTGAGCTTCAAAATAAGTGGTAGTCAACTTGACACTGCAGTTATATTCCATGAGGTGTGAAGGCCATGCGGATTTTTTGGAGTTGAATAGAAATACAGCTCTATAAAGTCACACTGCAACATTTACACAGATGCAAAGCTGATGACACAATATTTTTTGCAGCTACAATTGAAAGCCCACAGAAGTTGAATCATTAATAGGCAGTTGGTGATGGAGAACTCAGAACAATGAGAAACCAAAGGAATGGGATTAATTGGGTACATCTTTAAAAAGAAAATCAGCACAGGTTCAACAGGGTATACTTCCCCCCATCAGTGCTGTAAAATTCTATGATTCTAATGTCTGCAATAACATACCACAAAACATCACTGAAACAGTTTAGAAAGAGGAAGCTAAATTAGCAAAGATGTACTGTGTAAGTGCTAGCTATACTCATTTCAATCATTTCCTATGCACCATGAGTTGACAAAATGAAAAGGAGGAATCTATTCTATTTTCTAAATCTTTCTGCATAATTGAGCTTTTCCTCTTTGATGGTAATCAATGGTTTCCTTCTTCAAAATAGTTTGAAAGATAAGAACAGAAAAATAACTTTTTTCCTAAACTGAATGACCATGTAGTACTCTTGTTGATTCAAGAACTAAACGTGGCATTTTATTATTTTTGGAAACTGTGGAGTGTTTAGGGGAGCCAGCAACTGTTCTCCAATATAAATTCTCAAGTTCCAGAAAACAGTTCTCCTATCATCAGTCTTTGAAGTCTCATTGAAACTATGAAAACACTTGAATACTTCTAAAGAAGTCTGGTGTGTATTCAGAGTTCAGAAAATGAAGGAGTGATCTAATTTGAGGGGTTTAGATGCAATGATTGAACTCAATGCAGTAGATACAAAACTCACTTCCTATTGTGGGAAATCCTGAACAAAGAGGAACAATCTTTAAATTTAGAGCAAGGTTCTACATCTAAAAAAAAAAGTGGTGAGAATATGAACTTGTTACCATAGGAAAGGGTGAAGTGAATAGCGTGTATGAATTAGATTTAAGGGAAACTAGCTAAATTTATGAGGGAGAAAGATCTAAATGCCAGATTTAGATGAGAAACTATTAGGAGAAATTCAGAAGCAGCAGAAAAAAATACAATGGGCCATTTGGGCCGAAAGGATATACAGCATAGAAGTCAGCAAATGTAAATTTATGCAAATATCGTGACAGGTTGCAAAGAAATACCGAATTGGCAAAATAAAAGAAAATACCACAACCAGAGACACAATTGACTCCATATACACTGTTGCCCTGTTCTGAACCACAACTAATTTTTCAACTTGTTCTAACTTGCTCTGTGATTACCAACAAGCCTGGAGATCAACTCTCGTTCAAAGAGGACAGGAGGGCATGCCAGGAGCATTAAAAATGAAATATCAATCTGGTGAAGCTATGAAGCAAGTCTATTTGTGTGCACAAAAGCATAATCAACAATTGATAGTCAAAACCAAGCAATTCCACAAATGATGGATTAGCTCTAAGCTCTTCAGTCCTGCCACATCTGGTTTTAAATTGTAGTGGATAAATTAAAACAATTCACGAGAGGAGAAGGAGGATCTGCAAATATCCATATCCTCAATATTGGGGGAGCCCAGCTGTGCAAAAGGCAAGACTGAAGCACTTGTAACCATTTTTCAGCCAGAAGTGCCATGTAGAAGATCCATCTCAGCCACTTCCAGAGGTCCACAGCATCACAGATGCCAGTCTTCAGCCACTAAATTCCTCGAAGTGACATCAAGAAACCGCTGAGGACATTAGATAATACAAAGTTATGGGCTCTTATGACATTCTGGCAATAGTACCGAAGATTTATGCTCCAGAACTTGCTATGTCCCCATACAAGCTGTTCAAGTATGGCTACAACACTGGTATCTACCAGACAATGTGGAAAATTGCTCAGATATGTCCTGTACATAAAAAGCAGCAAAACTTCAACCCACGTGAGCACCTTCCAAATGCACTACCATTACCATCTAGAAGGATAAGGAAAACAGACACATGGGAATACCATCATCTGCATGCTCTCCAAGCCACTCACCATTCCGACTTGAAAACAGACATAAACATCATTCCTTGACTATCACTCAAGTCAAAATCCTGCAACTCCCTCCTTAACAGTAGCGTGGATGTATTTACACTAAATGGACTGCAGGGATTCAAGAAGGCAGCTGACCAACACTTTTGAGGGTAATTGGGGATATGTAATAAACACTAGCCAATGAAATCCACATCTTCCGAATGAATAAGTAAAACAAAAAGCTTCATACTGCACAAGTGAATAGCAAATATAGGATAGAAAGATTTTGCTGCAAGCCATCAAGAATGTGTTGATAAACTTTAGCTACATGAGTTTCTCCAATTCATATCTTCTTAACAGCAATTAGAAATGGGCTGCAATTTTTAAAAATATTCTGAATTTAATATAGGTAAAGTAGGTAACTGGTCACATTAACAAACGGATAAAAAAAACTTTGAAATGAATGATATTGTGACCAGTAGACTAGTGGGAGGAGAGAGAGGCATATACTCTTAGTCTCAGTCGTAAAAGTGCTGATCAAGACTTCTGAATGTTATGCCTCAAGAGGAGAATTTCAAATGCATTAATGAGCTATTTTTCAATTACTTGCATCAATCACTGTATGATGCTTCTCAGGGAAACAGTGCCAGATGATTCAGTTGTATGTTGTAAATCCCTATCCACTGGAAACTAGTCTGAGACAATACCAACTCATTCCAAACAGGATCCCAACAGTGAACAGAAAAGAAATTTTCATCTCATTTGAACTCTGTTTCCAGAAGTAAAAGGTTATTATCTGATCTATTGTATAAGAGTATAGACATGAACAGATGTTTTCCCCTATAGGGCAATCTTGAATAAGGGGTCACACTTTTAGGATAAGGAGTCACAGTTCTAAAACAGAGATGAAGAGAATTACATCTCAGTTGTGAATCTGTGGAATTCACTACCCTAGATTGCAGTCAATGCCAGGGCATTTAATAGGAGATAGTTTTTTTAAAAGTGTTGAGTTGAGGGGTTACAGTGAGCAGCAGAAAAATGGAGTTGAGGCCGAAATGAGATCAGCAGCGATCATATTGAATGGCAGAGCAGGCTCGAGGGGCTGATTGCTTACTCCTGCTCAGAGTTCTTATGTTGTTACGTCTCCAATTAAATCATCTTAAAATTGGAATGCCTTGTCTGGAGTCAAGTGTGAGCAACAACATTGTTTGGGCATAACTAACCTGCAGTTATAAGTGAAGAAGCATCATTCCACACCAATTAAGTTTTTGTCTATCTTCCTTCCAAATGATTAAGTATGAACTCAAATTGCAACAGGATAATGACGAGGATTGATAACTTAAAACATATGTTAAATATGAACTAAAAATCTGGTAATATGCAAACTGCAGTAGGCAGCAAACTAAAGCTTCAATGGTGATTCCTAAGCCCCAAAATTTAAACAAATCCAGTGGGTATCAACTTGTACACACTCTAGTATCATTCTGCATAAATTTCAGACTGTGTGGCGTACCATATAAAAGGGTTTCAAAAGAATGCAATGCAAGACATGAGATAGTAGGAATTGCCGATGCTGGAGAATCTGAGATAACAAGGTTACGAGCTGGATTAACACAGCAGGCCAAGCAGCAGAGGAGCATTTTGGGTCGAGACACTTCTTCAGAAAATGAAGAAGGGTCTTGACCCAAAACATCAGCTTTCCCGCTCCTCTGATGCGGCTTGGCCTGCTGTGCTCATCCAGCTCTATGCAATGTAAGACATATTTGCTATACTTCTCACATCCAACAGTCCATAAATAAAACAATAGGTGGAATTTTCCTAAGCCCAGAACAATTTGGACAAGGTCACTCGGTTAGGAAGATATGGCAAGATTAGAAAAGTTAGTCTCTCAACAAAGAAAATAAATTCACATTTTCAAAGAGAAGTTTGACTAATTAGATAAGAATCTTGACACTTGTTCTTTCTGGCCTTTACTCTGACTACCAGCCCCCAGCCACTCAGAGAATACTTGATGGGCAGTGACCATTTGCACCACCGTCTATGAAGGTTGATACTGGCAAAGCAACAATCTCACACGTCATCATGGCACATTTTTAACTCACTTAGAACACAGTTAATCACATGAATTCTGCACTATGGGGCACACTGACATTTTCTTGTAATGCTATTGCAAGACTGCTTTATATGCAGGGACAAGTACACATCTCATGCACCACAGCAGCGTGCACTTTCGGCCTTTTCACTTGCTATCTTAATACTTACTCACTTCGCACATCCTGGGATGCTCACAACATTTCTGTCATGTATTTTTTCACCTCATGCTGAACTTAAAAGCTCATAGTGCTTCTGCCTTGCTTTTCAGCACAGACACAAAGCCAGCAGCTTGTCACAACTGTCAGCTGTGATCACTCAAGGGGGTGGATATGTTGCTGCAGTGCCATGACACATAGAACAAACTCCAGCGAGCTTTCACAGCAAACACACTGTGCTTCAGCCAAATGGCCAGGTCTCAAAGGCTAAGGATGTGTAGTCCTTGGTTCAGTCAAGTGGGACTGTCATCAGCCAACAGGTACCAAAATAGTCAGTCAAGGGCATCATCCACTCTCAATCCATGGGCTTTGACAAAGGCAGCCATCAATTGATGTAATGGTAATCTAGATCAGGCGTTCAATATTGATCCTGGTCTAGGGAATGCATCGCATCAGTCTTTCAATCCAGTGCAAACCGTTTGGGAATTAGCAGTAAGTCAATCGGATAGTTGCACAGAAATCAGCCAGGGGCTATCATTCCAAGTTGAGGGGTAGGGGAGAAATGGTCAGTCCTGAGATTCACTTTCTGAAAGTCAAGGTGGAATAATTAGAGGCCACCACTGTAAAAGGTAAGTTTGGGAAGTAAAATGTCAGGTTTGGGGACTGTATGATGAAATGCAGAGTGGCCAGTCATTGTGATGAGAGAGACAATGGTGCATTTGAGGACATTGACCCACCTTTCAGGAATCAGTCACCACCACCCTACTTCAAAAGGGGACAGTGCTTAACAATGGTTAGCATGGCTATGTGACAAGCCCAGAGCTCAGTGAGTATTGTTAGGAGATGAAGACTTAAATGGAAGAATTGAGTGGAAGATGTGGAAGCTCAGTACCGATGATGTCAACAGGTAGTGCAAGGAAGGAAAGAACATGAACCCCATTTCTGGGGTTACCAAGCTGAGCTTGTGACACAGTGCAAGGAGTGACCTGTGTGCCTTTCATTCTTATATGAATCGCAAATATGCAATGGAGATGGAAGAAACTGCTATCATTCCTGGAGACGGTGGTGCAAGTGCTTTTTTCTGTCTAAGCACAGAGGCTCCAATTATGAGTGATGTGAGGTCCTTCAAAAGTGCTCTTGCATAGCACAGTTTAAAAATATCCTTGATCAAAGGGTCATAAAACATGAACTGTGTGCAATGATAAACTATGTAGGATACAAATCCTGGTCACAAGCAACCTTGACCATGTCATTAAACGTTACAGATTGATTAGTCATCTCTGTAAAGCACAAGTAATCACCTTAAAAGTGTTACTTGTGGTCATAATTCTCGGTATTAAAAGTTGCATAAGGGCATGGAGCAGATTTCTTCTCACCTTGAACTTCAAATATTCAGCAAAATACTGTTGCATGCAAATGCAATGCTGCCTTTGGTGATGTAGGTAAGTGATGGCTGGCAAGGTTTCAACAGCTCTATTACTGTACAGGTGCAGCATGTGTCAGAATCAGGACCACTATCAAAAGTGACATATACAGACAATTCATGGCATTCCTTGTCAAAGTACTCTATGTCCCACTGTATTGAGGATTGTAAGCTGCAAGTTGTATTTTAAGTGTATGTTGATGCCTCACATTACGAGGGACCTGTTCTGTTCACAATATTCTCCATAGGTTTGTTGGAACATTGACCAAATCACCTCCAAGTTACACACCATCTGGACTTAGAAGTATATCACTGATACTGGGTCAAAATCCTGGAATTCCCTCCCTCACAGCCTGGTGGGTCAACCTACAGAAGACAATCTGCAGTGGTTCAGAAAAGCAGCTTACCATTACCTTCAAGGGCAACTAGAAATGGGTAATAAATGTTAGCAGAAACAGCAACATCCATGCCAATAGGTAATAAAATACGAGGCTGGATGAACACAGCAGGCATCTGAAGGGTCTAGGCCCGAAACGTCAGCTTTTGTGCTCCTGAGATGCTGCTTGGCCTGCTGTGTTCATCCAGCCTCACATTTTATTATCTTGGATTCTCCAGCATCTGCAGTTCCCATTATCACTGATCCATGTCAATGGATCCAGCTGCAGTAGGAGCTCTCGTCACTATGGCTGATGCACAACAAAAGGTGCAGAAAAATTGAAGGAGAGTAAAGGTGTTAGTAAGCCCTGGACCAGCAGCAACTTCCAGTGGCTGCCAAACAGCCTCCACATGAAATTTCTACAGCAAATGGCACCCTTTAGGGGGAGGAAGCCCAGAGTCCATTGCTCTCTGTGCCATTTCCTCAGGACGGACAAGGTGCATTGTTGCCACAGACCGAGGATGTCTCAGGATATCACAGAACTGTGCTATCTGCTGAAGCAGGACCTATGCCCGAAGGTATGGGTGGCAATCCTAATTAATGTGGCTGTCAAAAGGGGCAGACTGCTAATTTTCAGTACAACAGAATACTTCCAAAGATGTATTGTAGGCCTGTTTGGAATCTCCAAATTGTCAACCCACAATAATATCAAGGTCTTTACTGATAGTTTGTTCTACATCACGCCACTTCATCTCATTTCCCAGTGACAAGGTCAGCGCTCCTCCTGAGCAGTAGATTTTATTGACTTAGCTGGCTTCTGCACCTACCCAGAGTGTATGGCACTTTAGACTGTATGCACCATATCATAACTTGGCTGAATTAATCACAGAAAAAGGAGTTCCATTCCATGAACGTACATCTCATCTTTGATCACTGGTACCACATCTTAGAAGTCTGCACCAGATAATGTGAAAACGGCTTTATGTCTGTATCCTAGAGAACTCTTCCTGCTTCATTTCAAGGGCAAGGTGCATTTCAAGGAAGGGTACTGGGAGACCAGATCTATCGTCTACAACTATGCCTGATGACACCACCATGTATACCCCAAACTGAGGCCAAGCATAAATGTGATGCAACCCAATCCTCCACCAGGACCACGGTAGAGTTGATGGTAGGCCTCCTGTAATTGAGATTCTGATGGTTCGATTGGTCTGGGGAACCATACAGACCTGCCAGATTGCGTTACATAATACTAGCATGTTGGGTCCTTGACAAATGAATCAGGCTAAGAGGGGATGCTGAAAAGTTGTCGTCCAAGGACAACCAGAACTGATTGGAGAAATATTTTCAGCATTGTAGAGAGCGGCACATAATAGCACAACAGGATTTAATTGATAACAATCTCCAACAGACATGAGCTAGGTGCGGTGATCATTCATTCACTGCAAACTTGGTGTTCCTTGAAAGGCAAATTGCCCCCATTTGTTCCCAGAAGCAATAGCAGTGTTTATGTTTGTTTTTCACCTAATTCAAAGACATTCATGTTTTCAACAATTTAAAAGTTTTCCGACACATTGACAATGACAAAATGCTGTGCTTTACAGGGTGATGGGCAGTGCTACACTTTTCCTTCGGCAATGGATCCAGCTACACCATGATTGCTGCACAACAAAGGCCCAGAAAAATTGAGAGGGCTACATACATGTCAGCAAGCTCAGGACAGGTAGTCTGTGTGGTTTGATTCTTGCAACAGCAGTTACAATGACAGTCAGAATGTTGATGTCATGTGGCAATGCCTCTGCAAATGAGCTTCTTTTTCAAAACAGTCATCCATCCATGCAAGTACCCTTAAAAGCTTTTTTTTATTCCATTCATACAACTATATGAAGAGCTATATGTGGCTGCAGCAAATGACCAGGTGAGCAGCTGAACTTGAAGTATGGCTAAAATCCACAATGGTCCCAGCAGTGGAGATTACATCCACTGCTGGTGATTTCACGATAGTGCAAGCGTGGTGCCACAGAGGAATGGTGCATACATGATGATGTTAAGCAGTAGGGAATTGAAAATAGGTAACTAGTTATAATTCACAGACAGAAACATTCCTTGGAAGTTAAAGTCAATTTTTGGTAAAATTCAGCCAATGTTTCTATTAAGTTTTGTCACCATCATAATTACTTAAAGTACAGTTAAGCTGATTAGAAATGAACAATTTCTTTTGCTGATTAAGACAATATTCAACCTGCTAATTAGCATGTTCTATTAAAATAGCGAGAGAAAAGACAAAGGCATTTATCCTATAAAAAGCAGACAGACAATCACTGCAAATTTAGGGAGACCGGACAAGATCAATTATCTGGATATGTTGCTGCTTGAAATAATTGAACTTCCAGTCATATTCAACTGAACATTGAGGTAATAAAAAAAATGCTGTTTCAGTAACTGTTATATGAATATCAGTCACTGAATGAGTTGCTTTGGTACTATACATTAAGTAGCACCAATATATTATTAGAATGATCAGGAAAACAAGAATATTTAGAAATTATACAACCACAAAATAGTCTTAAATATTGCTACAGCACCACGAAGCATGTGCCATTCAAAACTTACGTGCAGTTCACCATATGAACTAACAAATTAAGCACCCTGCATACACAAGAAAATAATTGTCATTCCAGAACATGAAGACAAAGCTATTTTCGTATTCTATTAAAAGTGAACTTTTTACATCAGGAGATCTAGTGCTAATGTCTCTTTTGATTTTATATTTGCAGTTTTAGCATGAACTATCATCTTAGCATTATTCAATACGTTTCCTAAAAGAATGAATGTGAAACTTGTGATTGAGATATCTACTTTGGTTGTTTTAAACAATATCACAATCCTTGAATGATAGGTAGCAGTATCATGATGAACAATTAAGCCCATTTATTGTGTATTAATTGTCTATAATCTTAAGAATTATAGTATTTCACTAACAAATTCAAAAGCTAATCACACGACAGTGTTTTATAATATATAAAATACAGGAAAGTAGGCAACACCAGAGGAGATTAAATCAATCTCATCGTAAAGCCATCAAGTAACCTATGCACATTAAATTATTCCTGACTACTGCATGTAAATCTGAATTATTACTTCAGTGATTGAAAAACAGCTTTATTATTTATGAATGATTATTCATCTCTTTTCTGAATAAAATGTATTAATCAATATTCAACCCTCTGACTTCTTGAAGGCATATTAATGGACCTATTTGAATTTTTCAAAATATTAATTTTATTTGAACTGCAATAATTAAAACAGATCATGGATTCTCGCTTTGAAGTTGCATTCTTCTGTAGATTATGGATATTTTGTGCTGTGTAAGGAGAATTCTGAGAGCCATAAAAAATGTTAATTAGCCTTGCTTATGATTCTGTCACTAAACTAATCCTTGTAATTTTACCTCTGTGGCTGCCTTTCATTTCACATTCAAATAGATGAGTAAAATTTTCTACCGTTCAAAGAATATGTTAAATGTCAAAATGAAATGGTGCTCTGATAAGAGAATATTATGGCCCTTTTGAAGACTATGCTCTGGGATGCAAAACCCTCCCTCCACTAAATTATCCAAGTTATAATACTCACATAATCAACTGTTAAATAAATCTGACATTTTTGAAACACGTCTGATCTTCTTTTACCTATCATAAGCAGTATTTGGAGCCAAAATAATTGCAGAAGATGTACCTTCAATATTTTGATCTATGGCTGATAAATGTGCATGCTTCTTACCAAGGTATTTATTTAAAATCAGTATTTTGGCCACTGTAGATTGAAAAGTTATAGCCATGCACGTGTGGGCGTAAGGCCGACTCAATGCTCAAAACTTTTGTTTGAAGAGGAAACCTTAAGCAAGGATAAATTACTTTTGCATTGAGATGGTGCATAATTTAGAGAGGAGGACATGATCGACATTTTTCAAGCAGGTCCAGTTCCTGACAAGAACAGATCGATTCAACAAAAAAAACTCACTACAGGTTTATCAGGATGGATGTTTATACGCTGTTTCCACAAACAAAAAAGAGAGATTTTTTCATTGCTTGACTAAAGACTTGTTAAAATAATCTGCCTTGGTTACCTCAGAACATAGACTTAGGAAACACATCTTCCAAAATACTTTAATAAAACACAACCACTGACGTAATAGTCTCAACTATTTCATTTGATTAAGAAACTTTTGATTAATAAATGACTATAATTCTAATGATTATAAGCTCTGGAGATGAACGTGAAGATAATTTCTACTTCTGAATTAAGCATAGTTCAGATAATTTTAATGCCTGTTTTTGGATGAGACCAGATGACAGGATGTTATGACAGCATCCTTCAACGTCCAATGATAAAAATGGATATCCCAAACTGAAAGTCCACTTTATGTTCAGAGAGCTTTCAAAGAAGACTGACCAAAGTCTGATCAGAATCAGGTGAAATTTGTAAAGCAGAAAGAAGAGCATGCAAAAACCTAATGCTGAAGAAATACCAAAAGTTCAGGCCCACCCAACTTTTAAAATATGAAAGAGAACGATTGCTCAGTCCAGCAAACCTATTCCTTGTGTTACAATCCCAAACAAAACTGGCAAATTATGCTACCTGTTAAAACTATCTTGAGCAAGGTGGATCATTGTTATAATCTAGTTTGATAGACCACAATCTTTTAAATAGAATGGCTGAGGTTTGACCTCAGAGGTTTATTAAATCATGAGGGGCGCAGAGAAGGTGAATAGCAAGGGTCTTTTCCCTAGGGTGGGGGTGTTCAAAATTAGAGGATATATTTTTAAGGTGAAAGGAGAAAGAATGGGGAAAAAAAAGGACTCAAGGTGCAACTTTTTACACAGTTTGTGTGTGGAATGAATTGCCAGAGAAGTGGTGAGTGCAGGTACAGTTATAAATTTAAAAAACATTTGGGTAAGTATATGAATAAGAAAGATTTGGAGGGATACGGGCCAAATGTAAGAACATGGGACTAACTTAATTTAGGAACATGGTCGGCGTGAACCAGTTGGATCGAAGGGTCTGTTTCCATGCTGTATGATGCTTTGACTCTATAATGTGTGCAAGAACCAAGGACAAAGAAAATAAGTACCAGCATTCTAGGGCAAATTTAAACAAACTTGAACAAAACAAACATAAGCAATAATGATTATACAGGTACAACATAGAAGAAAGAATTATTGTAAACTGTATTTACTTCATATATAAAACTAAATACTAACTTCCAGGATTAGCATGAGGTAAACATGAGTTAACAGATAAACTGTGGTTGAACATCACATAGGCCTCACTCTAAATGGCCAGAAGAGTGAAGACAGTTGTTAGGGACACTGTGGATCACTAATACTCTGCCTCCAAAAGTGTTGTTGTTGTAATGAGGTCAGCCAGATGGACTTCATAGAATAAAAGTTCTCTGATTAGGGTTGTTAATCTGGACTGACATAAAAAGCTTGAGTATCAGGGTACTGACATTCTGGTACCTGACTCTGCAGGAGACAGTTCTGTAGTTTTGAACTGTTCATCTGAAAATAAAAGCTGACTTGGTGACAGACTACCGGCCTCTGTAGAGTTATTTCAAAAAAGGATTTCTAATTCTTCATTTCTGAAGATTTGTCTTAGAAAGCCCTCAAAGTCTCTTACATGAATTGCTTCAACGACTGTTCATGGCTGTGTAGTCCAAATCTTTCAATAGGAAGTTTCCCAGGGCTCAAGACTTCTCCCAAAACATCCAAATATAGGCATAATTATCAAAAAGCTCATTTCACCAAGCTGCAGCTAAATTTTCCAGGTTACAACTTTTCTCAATAACAATAAGCAAATAATGCTCATGGATTTCCTCAACCTCACTGAGCTGCACCAAACCATCGATGACTCCCAGAGATTCTTACGGAGATAGCAAGGACGGCAGATGCTGGAGTCAGAGACAACACAAAGTGGAGCTGGAGAAACACAGCAGATCAGACAGTATCAAAGGAGCAGGAAAGTTGAGGTATCGGGTCAGGACCTTCTGAGGAAGGGTCCTCACCTGTAATGTCGACTTTCCTGTTCCTCTGATACTGCCTGACCTGCTGTATTCCTCCAGCTCCACTTTGTCCCAGAGCTTCTTCATATCTCTACATTTTTGCCATGACGAACTCCTTGTGACTTCTGAGCACTGGTTGGAGTCTGCTAACAGCAAAACTGCTGTTTCCAGAAGTCTTTTACACCTATTTGCTTCAGCACTAAACAACTGCACCTCCCAGTCAGAAACCATTTCAGCTCCCCCTCCCATTCCTCAGACAACAACATGTCTATCCTGGGCCTCCTGCAGTGCCACAACAATGCCACCTGAAGGTTGCAGGAACAGCACCTCATATTCCACTTGGGAACCCTGCAGCCCAATGGTATCAATGTGGACTTCACAAGCTTCAAAATCTCCCCTCCCCCTACTGCATCCCAAAACCAGCCCAGCTTGTCCCTGTCTCCCTAACTTGTCCTTCCTCCCACCTCTCCCTTCCTCCCACCCTAAGCCCCACACCCATCTCCTACCTACAAGCCTCATCACGCCCTCTTGACCTGTCTGTCCTCCCTGGACTGACCTATCTCCTCCCTAACTCTCCACCCTCACTCACGTTTACTGGCTCCATCCCTGCCTCTTTGACCTGTCTGTCTCCTCTCCACCTATCTTCTCCTCTATCCACCTTCCCCCTCTCTCCCTATTTATTTCAGAACCCCCTTTCCCTCCCCCATTTCTGAAGGGGGGGTCTAGGCCTGAATCATCAGCTTTCCTGCTCCTCTGATGCTGCTTGGCCTGTTGTGTTCATCCAGCTCTACACCTTGCTTCAGCAGTCTCTCAGCTTCAAAGGTGCTATTCATTCCTCTCCCGTGAAAGGCAACTATACTGAAACCAAAGAAGTGAGCTCCGCCCATCTCCACGATGACTAGTCTGTTAGGTGCTATCCTAGGGTTTGCTGAATACTGCCTCTGGACATCTTTTCAGACACAATGCTTCTAGCTGAGTAATCCCATTGTCAAAAAATCTTACCTTTCTAACTGTTAATTTCTCAAAACAACATGATTCCAACCTTTTAAGTGTATTGGGTTTCAAGATATTTTAATTGCACTGTTCCGATTTTCTACAGTTAATTCTTAATTCCTCAAACTAAAAATAGTGGAGTTAAACACACCAGTCATGAACGAGATTTCTGAACCATTTGCACAGATAATAGAAATACACTTTGGGAACTCCATGAATTTTAATTTTTTTAACATTAATTCACAGATGAAGGAGTTACTGGCTAGGCCAGCATTTATTGTCCACTCCTAATTGCCCAGAGGATCTGGAACCGCATGTAGTCCAGTCCGGGTAAGGATGGCTGATTTCCTGCCCTATAGGACATTAGTCAATAAGGCTATGGAAAGCACAAAA
This sequence comes from Stegostoma tigrinum, assembly GCF_030684315.1. NCBI lineage: Eukaryota > Metazoa > Chordata > Chondrichthyes > Orectolobiformes > Stegostomatidae > Stegostoma > Stegostoma tigrinum. Next base: position 17,343,918 of record NC_081374.1, on the reverse strand, counting down.
GATTCACTGGCTACAAGAAGGACAATTTTATGACTTCAGCATGAATAGATGACCAATACTTAAATGGGTATTAAAAAGGAGACTACTAAACTTTCAGTAATGTAAGAATTCTTCAACCATACATTTGATTAAAATCTGTTTGCATTCTAGTTGCTAATCTCATTACTGAAGCATGAAATGGTATGAGCAATTTGTGTGCAAGGATGTAGGAGTTGAAATGTCATACATAGCATTTTAAAAAATTCTTATACCTAAAGTCTCAAATGTTCCATTCTTGATTCGACTTTTTGGCATCATTTACATTAACCTTCTACTTTGACTATTCATACTAATGACCAGTCACAAATAAAGTTCTTTGACGTGATATAAAGCACGTTAGAAATGCAGCCTTAAGACTATTGCTGGGAAGGAACTGCAGAAATGCAAAGCAAAAGAAACGTCATATTTTTGACACGGCAGAAGTCATATCACCTACTTAAGTAAGTGTTTATTTAGATGCTTGCATTAGTACCTTTTTTTGTATAAAGTTATCAGAGTTTACATGAAATAGCACACAAGAGATTGGAATCCACAGTCTGTTACTCATCATGACATTATTATTCAGGAGGACTCTAATTAACTAGTGATGGTATCATTATTACTTTTACATACTCTTTCGGGTGAAGATATTCAACACATTTACTTTGCTAGAGAAAGAATTATGGAAAATTAAAGCAGTCTCAATACCGTTTTAGGTAATTTCCCTGTGCTTAATATGTTCCAGTAGGCTTTTCTAAAAAAACACTTTTAAAGGTGGCTCCATTAATAGTTTAGTGAAGCTAATATACTGCACATAATTTCAAGAATTATGCATTTCTTTCTCAGAAAACTGGCAACATTAGATTTGACAGTGGATATCAACTTTTTTTACTTTCAAATGTTGAAAGCGTGGCCTGTTAAAAAGCCAAAATATTTATCCAAGAAACAGTACAAAGTTTAATGTGCTGGTATGAGCAGTACTGTATGCAAACAGTATTTGAAAACAAATTGTTAAATCTTTCAAATAGTTTCAAGTTTTAATTATTAATAAATCTCTAAATATTTTTTCAAAAAACACAAACATTGCTCAGTGATCAGTCTAGAGTCAAAGTCAGACTATTGTAGGTTTAAATCCCACAACATACTTAAGCACAGAAGTTGAGGCTGATACTCCAGCGCAGTATAGAGTGCAACATGGCCTATCAGAGATGGTAGTCTTCAAATACAACAGAGGCTGTGTCTGCTATTCCAGGCGGGCAAAGAAGATTCTATTTTGAGGAAGGGAGGAATCGCAAAGTACTGACCAATATTTATTGCTTAAATCACACAAAATTAAATTTAATTAGTCATTATCACTCTAATGTTAGTTGGGTCTTGCTCTGCTTAAATCAGATGTTACATTTCCTACTTTACAATATTTTCTACATTTCCAAAAGCATACCTTAAATTAAAGCTTTAACGTGAACTTGGAACATCTGTAGATCATGAAGGCCACTATCAAACCCAAGATTTTCTTCATTTTTAATTTCTTAGCATATTCATTTGCTTATATTCATTTGCCTCAATTTGTTTAAAATTGAATTACACCTGCTGCCCAGTGTTATAAAAAATACAAAAGATGATTTGAACAAGTATTTGAAATAAATTCTTGTAAATAGACTGATTGCCAACTGGATGAAATTAGCATCAATCTGAATTTCAAAAATCTACCTTCACTGTCCAATTTTGTAAAATATTGATTAATGCAGAACAATTTCTGAGCTGAGTGAGGTTAGTTACTGCCAATCAGTTGTGGTTACTACTTTGCTTTCAACGTTAATGACAACTTTGTGTACTATATCGCTTAGTTGGTTGCTATAACTGCAAAAATCTTTTGAGGGAAAGCTTGGACTTCTTACCAACTTCAAAGTCAATAGAGCAGTTAATTTAATCATATATGAAAAATGTTACCTTTTCTAAATGCTTGTTCTGAGGCTTCCTAAAGAATGAAGTCTTAGCAGTAAAGAAATACTCTAAGTCTTCATCTAGGCTGCAATATCCACTGCTCATACTGGTATATCCACGTCATCCGATGACTTAATTTGGTGTTCAAAAATCATTAGAATATCCGAGAGGATTTAGTGTGCTTTTAACAGATCCGACCACTTTAAACACAGGTCCACTGTACTGTGATTTCGCAATGCAAACAGGAGTTACTTTGCGTGAGGCAGGAAAAGGGCATCATACAACACACGCAGAGTCTTCGCTATTCCTGGGTCAGCAGCAGCTGTTTGCTTTGACTTCAGTTGTTGTTAATGTTTAGCAACTTAATCCTCTATGCGCTTTATGTCTTCGCTTCTGTCACCAAATTACTTATTCACACATGGGCTGTGTATCTATCTTTCACTGCCATATAGAAAGTCACTGCTGACAGCCCGCTTAACAGTGTAGTTGACAGTCTAACCGTGGAACTGTTGGCTGCTGTGTTGCACACCATCTGTGGCTAATCAGCTATCTGCATGCATACACGAGCTGAGTGAGGTCAGCTCCTTCCTGCCTTCTACTTCTATGTGTTTCAACAAAGCAAAACCACTTCCTGCTGCAAGATTTAAATATTAAATTCAAACATACATGTTGATTTATTACAGCCATTTTAAGTGTCATGAAATTCTCAAGAAAATGCAAGTGGTATTGTATTTGCCAGCAGTCATCTTTTTAGAGGCTAAACATATAAATACTTATACTCAGTTTTAATTCTATTCCACATCATAATCAGCAATTTATTTCATGAATTCAACTCACTTTGTTTTTTATTCCTTGTACACTTAAAGCCCATTATGCATTATCATTTTGCATAATTTTTAATTGCAGAATGTGAACACAAGCTTGTAACACTTTTGACAGGAATGCTCATTTGGTTAAAAGTCTTGCAAAATCTCCAAACATGACACAATGTACGTTGCATCACTGACAGGAATACTTGATGTTTTAAGTTTATAAAAGTACACTGCATCTATTACATTGCAAATATAGCCTGCATTTAGCTAAGTAGCATTCGAAATGTAATAATAATAATACCAGAGTTTGTTTTTTTCCCCCCAAAATTCCCTAATGTAGGAGCCTTATCAGAACATTTGCCTTGCATCTACCAGTTTAAAGTTCAATTAAAACAATAAAAATGAAAAACTGTCAAAAGAAGGCATTTTTATGGTTACTTTAAATGTTTTTTGAAAGCAAATCCTGTCATAGTTACTCCTGCTGAAATAGCTCAATTCCTCATTAGCGGAGAATGAACTCAATAGTCAAAAAAGTTAAAATCTAGATTAGCGTTGAGCTGACTAGGCCAGAGAAGCTATATGGCCTGCTCCTGTTCTTTAGTTACATCGTTAACTTTTAAAGGTCATATCTCCATTAAACTCAATTTTGCCATTGCTTTTCAAAGCAATTTAAGCTGAACCAGAAAGAATGCACTCTAAGTTTATAGGGCATCTTTCACGTTCTCAGGAAATGCAAGCGCCTCACAGACAATTAAATACATTTGAAGAGCAGTCACTTTTGTCCTACCAGGGCTCAAAAACAACAGAAGGTCAAATGACCAGATAATCTGTTTCAGTTTCTGAGGCATAATTGTTGGTTAGGAGATCAGAAACTCCTTACTTTCACCAGTCACTCTTAGATAACCAGCTCAACTTTGAAGATGCAGCAATCCCTCAATATTGCACTTAAATATCAGCCGAGATATATCCAAATCTTTTGTCCCTGACATGAACGCATAACATCTGCCTTAGAAATCAAAGTCAAGCGTGACATTGGGCCATAGGCTAGCAAAACATAATCAATGATCTGAGGATTAAGTCAATCAATGGCTCAAGCAGCATCTTGATTTCACATCTGAACTACTACATTCATTTTTGAATCCAAGTTCATACGGAGTTCCTGTCAGATGCTAAAATTAGCCTTAAACTAATGGGCAATGGAGAGGGAAGTGACCTCTGCTGGCAGGACACTTGTGGATTTTTTTTATGATAGAGAATGCGACTTGGCTACTGCAAATTTATGGATGATTACATCACATCTATTGAAATTACATTTAAAATGAGTGATCAGAAGGAACCCAGCAGCTATAGTGCTATGCTTTGACGTCTTTAAAATTTGAGAATTGGAAATGCACAGGGGAAAATAATGAAAACTATATATAATCTACAAATTAGGATTAAACTGGGATTAATTCTTTAATTAAATTAATTAATATTACCCTGTGTGCAGTTAAAAACAGTCCACATCAGAGCTTCTCAAAACTGAGTTGCAAAAGTTTGAGATTATAGCCTCTGATGCAGCAATAGCTGCTGTTGAGCTCTAACCATTGAGAGGTCCCTGCAAAGCTCACAGTTTCTTTTAAGAGGGCATGGACAAATTATTCAATCTTATGAACCAGCCATAAAAAAACCCAACAGGAAGGATTTTTTCCCTTCCTAGGCAGTGGCAGAAAGGGGAAATAATGGGATGGATTTGCACCTTAGTTAGCCACGTTCTTCCCACCAACTCAATAATAAAGTTCTGACTGGTAAGGTCCATGTGCAGGGAAGCTTTCTGCCCCGTGCTATTTAAAAGATCTCTGGGGGAGAATTCAGAACATGGATTAGGGATAGGAGAACTTTTGGACTCCCTCACCACCACCACCCTTCCCCTATACCTAGATCAGTCGTTCTCACCAGTTGCTGTCTTCATGGCAACATACTGTAGGACTCCATCAACTCTCTCCAGCTCCCAACGGCTGCCCAATTGGCTACCAGCTTCAGACATGCAGAGACCTCTGTTGCATAGTGCTTGATAGAATGAGAAGCTCACTAGTCTGCTCAATGTCTGCTGGCTCAGCCTGGTGGGCTTTCACTGGTAGGAGAGAGGAATTACTTACTGTTAAAGTCCCCACCTCTATCAAGTAAGAAAAAAGTTTAACAGAGGCCTATATCTCTGGAGATTTAGTAGGGAACTTATTGGCTAGTGTGCCAATATGTGGATTCATTGTGAAGTATCTTTAAGACAATCAAAAAAATGGCTTCAGGAAAAAATGAAACGGAAAAGAAAATCAATGTTTGTGGCACAAGATTACTCATGCTTACTGTTGATTAATGTTTGGATTGTGAGACTGAATTTGAAGTCAACATGCTGCATCACATTAACTCAGAAATAATGGGAACTGCAGATGCTGGAGAATTCCAAGATAATAAAATGTGAGGCTGGATGAACACAGCAGGCCAAGCAGCATCTCAGGAGCACACAAGCTGACGTTTCGGGCCTGGACCCTTCATCAGAGAGCTGTCATGAATTTAACATTGGACTTCCATCAGCACAATACACTAACCATCTCTAGTTGATCTTTCATGGTGCTGTTAATAGTCTGGAATTTGAATAGTTCATGAAAATGTCAGTTGATGGTTTATGGCCACAAAACTCTGCCTATACTCATTTTTAAATTTATTTAATCTAAGATAAATTTTCCATAGTTCAAGGAAGTGAATTCATTCATGAAACAGCTGTTCCACGCCTTAACAAAATATACCAAAAAAATACAATATCCAAATGCTATATATTACTTTCCTTATGAATTATCAAAAATGACTACGTACAACATTAAGAGGAAAAGAATTCACAGTTTCTTTCTGTACTTCTTTAAATTACAATCTTCACTTCCCTGGTGTATTTTCACATCGACAATGCTTTTGTAGAGACAGCCAGAGTTTGAAAATCCAACTTAAAATGTGTCTCAATAGCAAAATTGTCCTACTTGCAAGTGGATGAAAATGAGGGACTAACAAAACTGGGAACTCCCCCCACCACAATACACCTTCTGTTTAAAGGCCTCTGCAAACTTCCTGTTGCAGAATATGTTGAAATTTTAATTCAGCCCCATTTTGTACATCAATTTACAACACTTCAAAGTAACAATCATTGTTGCCTTTTTATTGGGAGAAAAGCAGATTTATGGTAACTTGAAAAATGAATGTAGATAGGAAGGAAAAATAGGAACCCAAGTTCTCATTCAAAAAGGATGAAAAAGAGAGAGAGATCCAGCTTTAGCACAATGAGCTCCAATTAAATTACTCAAACTTATGCAATTGTTCTATTGCACAAAGTACACATATTTTGTTAAGCTTAGTGTTTTAGAAATACTTTTCAATTTTGCCATGTAAAGGTCAACAGAAATACATCATTTGGCTGGGTCAGTGTTTAATGGACAGGTGGTGGTTTTCCCAGATATTTGCTGTCCTTCTCCTTCGAGATGGAATTGGCATGGGTTTGGGAAGTGCTGTCTAAGGAGTCTTGGAGAATTTCTGCACTGCGTTTTGTAGATGGTACACACAACTGCTACTGACAGCCAAATGATGAAGGGAGTGGATGTGGACCAAAAAAGCGGGCTGCCTCGTCCTGGGTGGTGTCAAGCCAGAAGGGTTGTCAGAGCTGCACTCATCCAAGAAGGTGGGGCGTATTCTGGTAGATGATGGACAGGTTTTGGAGTGTCCGGGTTTGAGATACTCACTGCAGAATTCCTAGCATCAGATCTGCTCTTGTAGTCTTTATATTGACATGGCTGGTCCAGTTCAATTTCTGGTGAATGGTAATTCCCAATGCATTTATAGTGGGGGATTTCCCAAGAGGTGGTCATGGCCTTGTAGTATTAGCACTAAACTACAAATGCAGAGACCCAGGTAATGCTCTGGAGACCATGATTCAAGTTCCGCCTTGGCAGATGGTAGAATTCGAATAAAGAAAAACGTGGAACTAAAGGTTTAAAATGTTCATGAAACTGTTGCCAAAATGTCTCTGGCTTACTAATGACCTTTAATGGAAGGAAACTGCCATCCTTACCCAGCCAGACCCACAGCCTTCTAGGCAATTAGGGGTGGGTGATAAATGCTGGCCTGTCCAGTGTCACCCACATCCTGGGGACGGATTTTTTAAAAAGAAAATCAGCAATGGTAAACCATTGAATGTCAAGGAGCGATGATTAGATTCTCTTATTAGGAGTGATAGTTAGCTGATGCATGTGGTGTATAAATGCTACTTGTTACTTATATGGTCAAACGTGGATCCGGGTTTTGCTGCATCTGGATGTGGATTACTTCAGTATCCGAGGAGTCATGGATGGTGCTAAACATTATACAATCATCAGCAAACATACTCACTTGTGATCTTATGATGTGGGGCGAGGGGGAAGGTCATTGATGAAGCAACGGACCTTGGTTAGGCCTAGGAAACTATCCTCAGGAAAACCTGCAGTGAAGTCCTGGAGCTGAGATGACTGATCTATAACAAACAAAGCCATTTTCCTTTGTGCTTAACTGTGATTCCAATCAGTGGACAGCTTTCCACATTGATGCCACAATTGGTTAAATGCAGCCTTGATGTCAAGAATAGCCACTCTCACCTCATCTCTAGAATTCAGGTCTTTTGTTCAAGTTTGAACTAACACTACAATGGAGGTCAGGAACTGCCTAGCCCTGAGAGAACCGAACTGAGCAGTGATCACTTTTTAGTAAGCAAGCGCTGCTTGAAAGTACAATTCATGACACTTTCCATCCTTTCCTTGATGAATGTAGACTGACTGATAGGGCATATCTAACCCAGCCAATTACTGCCCTGTCTTCTGTGGACTGAATAACCCCTATCTCAATTGTCTGCACGGTCAGATAAATGCCAGTGTCGATGCTTTACTGGATCAGATTGACTAGAGGGTGGAAAATTCTGGAGCTCATTTTCAGGACTATTACTAGAAATGATGTCAGAGTCCATAGCCTATGTAATATCCAGTGCCTCCACCATTTGTTGAAATCAGGCAGACTAAATTGAAATAACTGAAGACTAGTATCTGAGATGCTGGTGACCTATGGATGAGGCGGAGATGGATCGTCTATTCACAACTTTTGGCCGAAGATGGTTGCAAATGCTGTGTGTAGTTTGCTATCCTACACTCTTCAGTGTTGATCAATGGCTTGATGGTAATGGTAGATTTCAGGATATGCTGGGCCATGTTGCTGATGTCCCACAGCATCTCAAATGCCCAGTCCTCAGCTGTTATATCTGTTCATTGTCTATCCTGTCAGCTCATGCAACATGATAGCCAGTAGTCTTCATATGCTGACAGGACTTCATCTGCACAAGGACTGTCAGCAGTCCTATTTTGTAGTCAGCAGGAAGTTTCCTTGCCCAAGTTAAACTTGATGTCATAACACTTCATGTTGTCCACGGTCAATGTAAACATTCCTCAGACAACCCCTAATCACTGTATATCACTGTGCCTCCACGTCTGCAGGGTCTGTCCTGCAAGTGGGACAAGACATATGCGGGAATGGCAATGGCATTGTCTGATTCACTGTGGGAAGTGTGATTCTGAGAGTATCGCTATGTCAGACTGTGGATTGACTCATCTCCATGTGTAGGCCATCCCAACATTGGCACTAGCTTCCAATAGGTGGTAAGGAGAACTTTGCAGGATCGACAGGGTTGTGTTTGCCATTGTCATTTCTTGTGTGTCTTGTCTGACGCTACGTGGTCCATCCGATTTTAGTCCTTTTAGACTTTCTACTCATTAAGACAATGGAGTAGTTTGCGAAGATCACTTCTGGGAGGCAGAAAAGGGGTCAACTATATTTCTATGTCTCTGGAGTCGCGCGTTCAGACCAGGTAAGGAAGGCAGTTTTCCTTAGCAAACATTAATGAACCAGATGGGATTTCAAAAGCATTTGACAATGGAATAATAATAATTATTAGATTTTTAATTCCAGATTTTCTCTATTGAATTTAAATCCCACCATCAGCCACAGTGGAATTCAAATTGTGCTGCCTAGAACATTACTGGATTACAAGCCCAGCAACGACCACTAGGCCTTCTCTTAAGGATTATTTTTAATGTAACTTACCAGATTAATTGCACATATTAATCCAAATAAAAGGTCTTGATTTATTTAATACTTGAAGTGCATCTACCTGAATGACCTGCTTCATATCACCGAAAACATATTAGCGATAAGTAATCCATCAGATCTGCATGTAAAATCACATGCCTCACCTTCATTCCCCCACAGCCATCTGTGAATGAATTCTGTCCATGCCTCAATGTCAAGCTCTTTTTCTGCCACCTCTGCCTCCACGCCCATACCTTTGGATGAGATTCCAACCCACTCACTGCTGAAGAGTTCTCGCTCTTCCAGTCGACTCCATCTTCCTGGACACATCCTCCCGACCTCCTACCCTCCTGCGACCTCCGTCACCAACTGCCACTGCAACAATCACCTGAACAAAAGCAAAGTTGCTGGAAAAGCTCAGCAGGTCTGGCAGCATCTGAGAAGGAAAATAACAGAGTTAATGTTTCGAAACACTACCACTTATTTTCCTTCACAGATGCTGCCAGACCTGCTGAGCTTTTCCAGCAACTTTGCGTTTGTTCTTGATTCACAGCATCTGTAGTTCTTTCAGTTTTTATCAATCACCAGAATCTCTCCCTCCCCAAAAGGAACACAAAGCCCTCCGCTCCAATCCCAACCTCACCATAAACCCACCGATAAGGGTTGGGGCACAGTGCTAGTACAGAAAACTGACTTCAGCATTGCTGAGGCCAAACACCAACTCTCCGACACCTCTTCCTGACGTTCCCTTGATCACTGCCCTCCGCTGATCACCAAGCCATCTTCCAGACCATCAACAACCATAGCACCTTGGGAGATCTCTCATCTACAGCCTCCAACCTGATAGAAATGGGCGTTGCAGGGTTGAGGAACTATCTCCTACCCAAAATCCATAATCCCAACTGCCCCAGTTGACCCACTGTCTCTGCCTGCTCCTGCTCCACCAAGCTCATCTCCTACCTCAACTCTGTTCTTACCCCTTTGGTCGAGGAACTCCTTACCTACATTCAGGACACAACCCATGCCTTTCAACTTTTCCAAAACTTGCAATTCCCTGGCTCCCCAACACCTCATCTCCTACAAAAATGGCCTAAAAGCCCTCCGCTGCTTCCTCTCCCAAAAGGTCCAAACAGTCCCCCTTCACCGACACTTATTCGCTTGGTAGAAATGGTCCTCATCCTCAACAACTTTTTCTTTGATTCCTCCCACTTCTTACAAACTAAAGGGGTGCCCGTGGAGACCCACATGGTCCCAAGCTATGCCTGCCTCTTTGCAGGATTTGAGAAACTGTCCCTCTTCAACAACTACACCAGTACCATCCCTCACCGCTTCCTTTGATACATTGATCACTGTATCAGTACTGCTTCATGCTTCTCGTTATCCCATATTCACAATTGCTCTGCTTTCACAGTATCTGCTCTCTAGAGGCATTCTACTCTAGGGATTCCTGAAGAGCCTCCTACTTTTGGGGTGTAGTTTCCCCTGTTATTAACGATGCCCTCAACCGCATCTCCCTCATTTTCTGCACTTCTGCCCTCAAACCCTCTTCCCCCAACAACAATAAGGATAGAGCCCCGTTAGTCTTCACATACCACTCCACCAGCCTCCGAATACAACACATATTCTCTGACATTTTCACCACCTACAAGCAGGCCCCACTACAAAAAAGAAATTTCCCTTCCTACCCCATCCACTTTCTGCAGTGACTGTTCACTCCGCAACTCCCTTGTCAGCTCTACATTCCCCACCAAACCCAGTATCTTTCCCTGCAAATACAGCAGGTGATACACCTGCCCCTACACCTTCCTCCTCACCTCCATTCAAGGCCCCAGACAATTCTTCCAAATCCAGCAGAGATTCACCTGCACTTTATATAAACTCATCTACAGTATCTGTTGCTCCTGATGTGTTCTCCTCTATAATCGGGGAAAACAAACAGATTCAAACACTGGTTCACAGAGCACCTGCACTCTGCATGGCCCAACCAATCCCACTTTTCTAGTTGCCATCCACTTTAACTCCCCCTCTCAGTCCCCTGGTGACATGTCCATCCTTGGCCTCTTCTACTGTCAGAGTGAAGCCAAATGTAAACTGGAGAAACAAAAGTAGAAATTGCTCAAAAGGCACAGCAGGTCTGTCAGGATCTGTGAAGCAAAAACTCAGAGTTAATGTTTCAGGTCTGGTGACCCTTCCTCAGAACTCATACATCCATGAAAAACAGTTCAGAGGAAGGGTGGCCGGACTCAAAGTGTTTACTGATTTTTTTTTCCCTTCACAGATGCCGCCAGATCTGCTGAGCTTTTCCTGCAACTTCTGTTTTTGTTCCTGATTTGCAGCATCTGCAGTTCTTTCAGTTTTTATTTAGTAGTAAATTGGAGGAAGAACCCCTGATATTTTGCCTTGGGATCTTACAGCCCAATGTCCCGAATATCAACTTCACTGACTTCAAAACCTCTCCAACCCCAACATGTCCACCTTCCGATTCACCTATCTGCTCCACCGTTCCTACTGACCAACCACAATAAGCCCCTACCTGCATCCATCTCCATCCCACCTACCCTCCCACCCAGCACCACACCCCTCCCTCTATTTATTTCTGGGTTCTTCAGTCCTGATGAAGGGTTTTGGTCTGAAACATTGACTTCCCTGCTCCTTGGATGCTATCTGACCTGCTGTGCTTTTCCAGCTCCATGTTTGTTGACTTTAATGAAATGCATTTCTCCCCAGTCATGTACAGTATGCACACATGACCAATTTCCTCCTCCAGGCTTAGCTATGTGATTGCGACTATTCAAGGTTATGTAGGACATCAAATGAGATTGTTGCCAATATGTATGGATGTCAATTCCAAAGATGTTTAAAACAATTTATGAAGTGAACTTGTATTGTAAAGTGTATTTGTCAATATCAAATGTTTATTTAGAATAACATAACCTTGATTTCCAGTCCTGCTATTTTTAAAACAAAAGGCTTATTAGTAAATAGTTCCTTTCACAACTGATGGACATTTCAAAGTGCTTTACAGCAAATAACAATTTTGAACTGTAATCATTGTTGAAAATGTTGGAAATGCTGCAAACTGCACTGTACGTGTGAGCTTGCTGTGCATTGTGAGAACCAATAATGCACTGCGATAAAATAGTCTGTGTTTTTGATATTTTTGGAGAGTAAATATTGGCCAGGGTAGCTCTCTTCTTCCTTGCGGTGTCACAATCTTTTACATCTACCATATATATTGTAATCTTTTCTGGTTATTATATCACTAAAGTCTTTTCTCATTTAATGTTCCAGGGCCTGTCACTGACCTCCTCCTTTGTTCTTCTTGCCTCCTCCACTCAAAACCTTTGTTTTATTTTTCCTGATTGACCTGAAACACAAAACTCATGTTTCTCTCCGCAGACAGTCTGAACCATTGGAGCTTTCCAGCATCTGCATATTACGAATACAAAGTCAAAACTGAAGTTAGTCCAAGGGCTGCAGGTTTTTAATTGCATGTGAAAGCTCAGATTATAAGTAGTTAACATGAGGTGGGATGTTTGTGATGAATGGTTAAACATACGCAAACCACTGTTAAAAAAAGCAGTGGTTTGAATATCTCTGGCTACCCTCTCAGCTCTATTTTCCCCTCAGGTTTACCCAAGTCAGATGTGGAATAGTTCCCTTTCTGTCCTTGTTCAATGGGCATTCAACTTTATCCACCGAGATTGAGCAAATATTCTTGAAGGGATTTAGTGGGCTGTATTCCAGACAGCTATCAGAAACATCCAGACACTAAAATACATATTTGTATAGTTTGCATTAGGTAATGATTCTAGTAGTCTGATAGCTCAAATTGCATCTTCTCTTGGTGAGAAATTCAAGTTACATAAAGGCATCATAATTCATATTCAATTTTTAGCCCTTGTCTCCAAAAGCCATGCCATGACTTCAGAAGTAGGTCTCTGGCTGTAAAGTACTTTGGGACACCTAGGCTGGCAATGGTGTCCCAGTGGTTAGCACCATGGCTTCACAGCACCAGCAACCTTGGTTAGATTCCACCCTAGGGTCACTGTGTGTGGAGTTTGCACATTCTCCCCATTTCAGCACAGGTTTGCTCCGGCTTCTTCGCACAGTCCAAAGATATGCAGGTTGGGTGGATTGGCCATGCTCATAGCGTCTAGAGACGTGCAGGCCAGGTGGATTAGCCATAGTAAATGCAGGGTTACAGGGATGAGGTGTGATGCTCTTTAGAGGGACGTATGGGCTGAATGGCCTGTGTCTGCACTGTAGGAATTTTATGATCTGGTGCTCATGAAATTTATTACATAAATGAAGGTGTTCCTTTCGGAGACAGTTCAAATACAGAAGAGATAACATTGCAAAATAAAATCATTACGGCACCTGTTAGTACTGCACTCAGAACTGTATAACATCATGGGCATGATCACTGATCAGCAAATTAAGAGGTAATCCTTCCTCTTGAAGGGTGTTCTTGACTGACATATTGCACGTCATTACAACACTTATGAAATCCGCATTCAATAGAAGCAAAACATGGTATTTTGCAGGTCTGGCAGCATTTTCAATTGCAGTTGTGGGAAGCCAGATACTGCAGCAAAGCCCAAAGCAATTTCACACCTAATAAATAACTCTGCAGAAGACATGGTTGAGCAAGTCCTCTTGCAGACAGCCCTTAAATGTGGACAATTGTTCTATACGGCTGCCCAGGTTGGTGCTGCAGCTTCTGTTGCCCCTCTTTCTCTTTCAATCCAAAACGAATTAAAGAACCAAAAAGTTGGTACTCATTCATTTTTGTTGAAATTAAGTGCAGAAAACATATTTCCAAAATAAAATCTTCTGTGGAAATGTAAACAGATACCAATGATCAGAGTAGTTTCAAATGAGTGCCCTTCAAACATCACTTCTGACTTAAAATGGAATCCAATCCAAATATTACTGAATGGGATTTAGTTGGAATTAAAATGGATTTAGGACCCACATGTATCACTCAAATGCATTACCAATTTCTTTGTTTGTTTTAGACATTAACACTGGTTGCTAATGAAAATTCAGAAAATACGGCAGGTAGGCAGCAAGTCTAAAAATGGATTTTAAACTCCAAACACATTTTTTTGTTGGGCAGGAGTTAAAATCATTCCATTTGTACTATTATGTTCACAACAAGTGCAAACTCTCTTGCATCCTTCCAGCATTATATAATTAAAGGTCATGTAAAATTCATAGCTTAACTGCTGGATTTATAATAGATCAACCAGTTGTAAAACATTAATCAATCCATGCGAATGACCCCATGTGCAAACAAGTACAAAGTACTTTTAAACCTTGAAGCACAATTGGTCTTGTTCCTTCACCTAGGCTTCTCAAGAAGAAATATAGACCCGTAAATAAAATCTGGTACATTTACAGTCACTTGAGTTTTTGTAAATAACTTAAGAAAGTAATTGTGCCAGAGCTACAAATGTAATTCCACATTAAAACAAACAGACTTTAGGTTGTCGCAACCCCTTTCGGTTCTGAGGGATCATATTGGACTTGAAACTTAAATTCCATTTCATCCTCCGAAGATTTTTTTTTTCTTTATTCATTGACAGGATGAGGGTGTCGCTGGCTAGGCCAGTACTGCCATCCCTAACTGCCCAGAGGGCAGTTATGAGTCAACTACATTGGTGGGGTCTGGAGTCACATGTAGGCCAGATCAGGTAAGGATGGCAGTTCCCTCCCATAAAAGATATTAGCGAACCAGATGCATTTTTCCAACAACCAGCAATGAATTCATGGTCATCATTAGATTCTTAATTCTAGATATCTATTAAATTCAAATTCCACCAGCTGCCACGGTAGGATTCAGACTCAGGCCCCCAGAACATTACCTGGGTTTCTGGATTAACAGCAATAATACCACTACACAATTGCCTCCCCTGCCAGACCTGCTGAGTTTCTCCAGCATGCGCTGTTTTTACTCATTTCAGAACTTCAGCATCTACAGTATTTTGTTTTTATTTTGGGAATTAAAGCAAATTAGGCAAGGTGGCAAAAGAAAACCGAACAATAACTTCATGGGTGCATTAATTAAAACAATGTGATGCAAACCATTTGGATGCATGCACAACAATTCAAATGTCACTTAACAATTGACTTTAGGTTGCAGGGCACAACTGATAACTACAATCACAATAGAAATTAGTAGAATGCTGTTGAAGATATTATCTGGAACGTATAAATATGAAGTAATTCACCAGTAATTTGTGTTTTGTTTCCGAACTCCAGCATTCGCACTTTTGTTTTATGTAAAATATGAAAACTGGCACCAAACCCACAGTGCCCTGAAGGAATTGTATGAAAAGCAAATACTGTATATAAGCAGTGAAAAACAGGATGATAGCACAATAACTGTGAATCTCCTGTTGTCCATTTTCTTTTCCCTAGAAGTATATACCCAGACCAGAAATAGAGTAGTAACAAATATATTGGCATTACAAACAGTAATTCCATGCCAAAGAGAAACCTTATTGATGCTAATGCCATAAAAAAAACTGGAGAGTGCACCTTATTATTCTTCTGAAAAATATCGTAAACATAGATTTAGGCTTAGATTTACGAAAGAAACTCCAAGAGCCACAAATGCAGCTGTGTTGCCCATTGAGCGAAAGTTCAATAACCTACGTGTTACTGGAAGATCTGCTGACATTGTTTTTCTATTGTATTTGCTTCAGATAGGTTCAAACAAACAGTCTTTACAAGCAAGCAAGCAGCTCAATGTCAACAATTTAACTTAGAATAGAAGTGTCGGGGAGAATCTACAGGACAAGGACCAGGAAAACATCCAGAATACAATGGCTTGGTAATAGGAAAATGACGGTTGGCCAGGTGAATGAGCGAACTAGTGAATGAATGGGACTGAACTAAACAGTAACTGACCTGAACCACACTTCCCCACATAGCAAAATCCACAAAATAGGCTGTGAAAGAAGGAAAACCCAGGTTCAAAGATAACCTACCCCAGCCTCCTGCTAGCAAGTGAATTTCACTGAGGCCAGCTCAGTGCGTGCCTCACCCAAGGTAAACCAAAGTCAATGTTAAAGATACCCAACTCCTTAGCTCTTCCTTGGAGATCAGGGCTTAGGGCTTGAGTCATTTTTTCTATCTGGCTCTGCTTTACAGAAAAATAAGACTTTATTTATTAGAACTCCCGCTTGGCACATTATAATGGCCATTTTTACAAATGATAGGCTCATCTTTAAGAGGCATGAATGAACCAGTGGATTTTTGGAACAATCCGGTAATTTTCCTGGTGCCTTCAAATCGTAATATGCATTTAACCTAATTTCATAATTCTCGATGGGGTTCTCACAGCTCCAGATTATTACTCTAGTATGAATACTAGAGCACTGTACTCTACTGCCAAGCTCACACTTCTTGGACACTAATTACTGGTGTGTCTAAAAAATATTCACTTCTTTTCTTTTACATACAGTGTAATGTGCGCCCTTAATTAAGGTAGGAAGATTACCTTTCTAAAATCTGAGGAAGGTTTCAATATTCATCTCTATGAAAGCTATTTTGTTAAATAGGTTGTAGAATGCAGTATTCACATAACTCAGTTTAGTCAATGAAGCAGCAGATGAAGTGCCGTGCAAATATAGGTTAGTAACTATTAACATTAAGAGGAGAGAAAAAAGGTAGTATTCTGCAAAAAAAAGTTCATCACTGCAGAGGTGGTCCTTTTGAATGCAAAGTTATGCAATTAATGTTTTAAAAAGTCAGTTAACAGTTGATATTTTCCAAGTGACTCATCAGTAAGTTTCTTGACTGGAAATACTTGATTGCAATGCCACAATAAAGAATCAAAAGGACATTATTATTGTTACTTATAAAAACTACAGTGAAAATTTGATAAAAATAAATACCTCACTTCCAGGCTGGACCATTGAATTTGCAAGGCTAATTTTCTCCGCTGAAAGCTGTTCCCCTTGCTGGCAGTCAAGCTTAATGAAGCTCCTACACTCTTGATGAATGGTATAATTGCAATCTGTGCAGGTAAAATAAAATAATAATGAAAACTCAATGGAATTCTGCTTAACAAAATGCAGGTTTTGCATATAGTTGGAAGTCCACAGCAAGAGATGTGGCAAAATGAGTGAATAAAATAGAATTACTTGTCAATAGATAAAGAACATAGGAATTGCTAAGCAAAATGATCACAGGGCAAATGGTCTTTGCTGGGCAGAGCATTGAGTGTGTGGAGATGTGATGGGATAATTTGAGCTTGTTGGGCCGATCAAATGGTTACAATTTTGAATATTCTAGATCAGATGTTAGATTCTGTATTAACTGCTCATTTTTATTGGTTAAAGGCACAATTTATTACAAATCACTCTCTGCATTGAACCACAATTAGCATGGAGACTTCAGAATTAAAGGGCCAGATTTCATCAACAAATCAATCGGAGGAACAAACTAAAGAATTAAGAAATGTTAAATAGCTTGTAAGAATGAGTAATTCCAATATAATTCTGTATTCAACAATTGAAGTGTTGATTGTGAAATGACTAAAGAGTAGGATATATGTAACCTTAGCATCAAACACAAGGATTCAGGAGTATAAGGCCATGTGGTCACTTGAAACTGTTCTCCCATTCAATAAGATAATGGCTGATTTGACTGTGGGCTCAATTCCAGTTTCCTGTTTGCCTCCCATAACCCTAGATCTCCTTGTCCCATTTAAAAATCCAACTCCATCTTGAATACTACTACTGGCCCAGCTTCTAGTGCTCTCAAAACAAAATGCAAGTTAAAAGACAAATGACCCTGAGAGAAACAAATTCTCCTCATCTCAATCTTAAACAGGATTTTGAACTAATTTTTTAAACTCTGTTCCCGAGTTTAACACTCCTCCAAAGGAAAGATTCTTTCAACACCTACACTGACGATCATCCGTCCTCAGGATCTTTACATTTCAATGAGATCACCTCATTTTACTGAACTCCACTTAGTACAGAATCAAAATATGCATTCTTTCCTTTTAAGATAGACCTTTCATTCCAAGACTCATCCAAGTGAACCTTTTCTGAACTTCACAAATGTAATTATATACTTTCCTAAGAAGATGAAAACTGTACACAGCACTCTAGCTTTGACCCTAGGCTGTACAACAATGGCAACATTTCCTCACTTTTATACTTTGTTTACCCTTGCAATAAATGGCAAGGTCCCATCTGCCTTCATTAAGAGATTGCTCACAGACTAACAGTTTGTAATTAATGTATCAGAACACTCTGATCTCCGTACCATGGAATTCTGAAGTCCATCTCCATTCACTCAAATGCTTTTCTACTCTTTCCGCCAAACTGGGCAGGTTCACATTTTCCCACATTATATTCCTTCTGCCAATTTTTTTCCCTCCCACTCACTAAACCTATCCAAAGTCCTTTCTAGACACTTATGGATTTAGGCTGAAGGAAAAAGGAGAGCTTCCATCATCTGAAACTGTACCTCAGCAAGGAATTAAAAATAAAAGGGCAATGTCAGGTAGATGTGATGTGAATACTTGCAAGAATAAAAAGGATTCATTTCGCATTTCCCCCCCACCTTGTCATTTTCCTCTTTCTCCAGTCACATCATAAATTTGATGTAATTAGTAAAGTTGTGTTCCTCAAAAGAAAGCAGAACTCCAGGCAGTAGCTGGTCAACTATGTTATTCTATGGTCAGTCCACTAGAGGGCACAGCTGAGCAGCTAAAACATAGCCAAAAGAATAATTCCATAATATGCCATTTTTGCTGCTCTACTCAGATGAGGAATGAAAGCTGGCCAGCCTTTTCATGGCCAGGTCAACAAAGTGGAATTGGAATTCCACTCCCAAATAAGAGTTGATCATTTTATTCTAATGTGGGCCTATTAACACATTCCAGGAGAATAGGGCAGTCTGCAAATGTTATGCAAATAGATTCAAAAATTTAGTGTGGGATGTTTTAAGTTGATTTATAAATCAAATAAATCACTGAGCAGCATGTTGAAAAGTGCAGTATGATGTCTATTTGCAAAAGTTATTATGCAAACAGATTACAAAAATCACTGTTCTCCAACATATTTTGAAAAGTCACTAATTTATTTAGTGGTCCATTGTTTCCGCTGCAGCTGCTGGTTCCCTAAATCTCATTGTTATCTACACATCCAGATACAAAGCCATAGGAACTCCTTTCACCAAAGTTCCTCCATACCATAGCAACTTAAGGAAAGTAAATAGTTCAACATTTAGCAACAAAATCCTCCCCAAAACTTTAACTTTAAGAGCTCTTACAGGAAAACATTACATACTCCCAGGTTCTCAGGAAATGCCAATTTACAATTAATTTCTTTCAATGTCAGCACTATTTACAGATGTACAGGTATTATAATATTGAAAATTTTTAAAAAAAGTTTCCAACAACAGTTGAGATGGAAAGGACTGCAGATGCTGGAAGTCAGTCCATAAAATGTGGAGCTGGAGGATAATAGCTGGTCAGGTATGATCTGAGGAGCAGAAAAGTCAATGTTTTGGGTCTTCATCACATTCAAACAGTTTCAAGTTTTAAAAATACAAAACCGCAAACAAATTGATACCAGTGATGACAATTTCAGAAAGTTCATGAATCGAGAATTGCTACTTACTAATTGCTATTCTCCCATTAATTTTTTTTGCCACGTTTCTGGTATCCTGTTAAACATCACCATCATTGCTGTCAGAATCATACAAGTTTTGATACAAAAAACCAGTCTGGAATTCTGATACAGGACTTGAAGTGATCATTTTGAGAGAAGGGTGGTGGCAGGGTGGGGGGGGGGGGGGAGGGGTGGAGAAGGGTTTGGACTAGTGGTGTGGAACTGAACTTAACAATTCTGTACATAATTATTTTTCTTTTGTTTCTGGATTCCTGTTGATATGGGCTCCTTTTTCTTGGAAATTTGAAACATAGAATACAGCCAAGTCTGTCAAACGAGAAGCCAAACAAACAATCTGAAGTACAACTGAAGCAGCTGCTACACTTCAGCATAAAGAGATTTTACATTGCAATTTTTTATTGAAATAAATCAGTCAAATTTCAGCCTTCAGCTTTAAATTGCCACAAATTTCACCCAGTTCAAAAATTAACACATTTATTATTCAAATGTTTTCAGTTTAAGGAACCAACTGGTCGAAATATTAAGTCAACTCAAAATAACTGCAAGAGATCAATGTGGTGTCATTGTTAGCAATATTGCCAAATTATTAAAATCACTCACACAGACAGAATCAAATAGCATCCTCTTTTAGTTTCTAGCATCCTCTTCGTTTCATAAAATGTATTTTGCTCCCCTGATGTTGATGAATTAAGGTTTTTTGTGTGATGTCACATGGCACTCGGGGTTACCCTTAGCTAAATTCAACTGTGGTGTGGTACATAGATTATTTCAAAAACCACGTCTGGTTTTGTCAAGTTTTTCCTTAAAAAAAGCTTCAAATTTTCTTTATAAGAAGTCATATCAGATTCAAAATGCTGACTCTTTCTCTCTCCATAGACATTGCCAGTTTCTCCAGCATTTTGTTATTTTATTTCAGATTTCAAGAATATACCATATTTTGCTTCTATATTACTCTTTTGTTCTCCTTTCCTTCGAAGGAGAATAATATCAGTTTCCCTCAAACCCTTTCTCCCACCCAGTTCCCATGCATGGTTAAGAGGAACTGGGGAGGGAAAGTCCAGCATAAAGTTTAAAATTAAGAAGTGGACATGCTTGTGAATTCCTGTTTCTGAACTGAAGTGACACTTCAAACAAAAATCCTTGTGTGTCATCAGTTAACTGACAGGTCAAAATTTCCCAGCCTTAACCCCCTTGATCCAGGAGGCATGAGAATAAACACTTTCTTGAAACCATGCGTACTAAAATAGAGATATTCTTCAGTATGCTAGACTGTATACTAAATGATTTCCAGGACTCCTGTAAGTGCCCTGAAGAGAAGTACTGAAATTTTTGCTTAACTTCACCCAGAAGGAAAAATAAGTTGAAATGGTTGAAAACTATAACTCCATCTAATTGGCATGTGCAGGGAACAGCCAGAAAATCCAAGCAGAAACCAACTTTATGTCTAATGCTATCTGTTATGACTGATTCACTAGGAACGGTTAACCTGTGAACTAAGGTTTGACTGGCTGAAATTGTATGAGCCCACTCAACTTTCTGCAAGAATGTTGTTGCAGTTACTCCTGTGGAACCAGGGTGGATTATCAATTAATTTTGCCAGAATAGGATGCTTGATAGGCTTATGGCACTTATAGCACTGAGGTGTAATCAGCAACATTGAAGTACGATTTAGTATTATAATTGAAGAAACAGATTAAACAAAATATAAAGTGCATGAGAAATTAAGAAACCAGGTTCTTTCTACAAATAAACAGCTAAGGAAGAAGATTAGATCAGCCACATTGAGTTATAAAGAATATCTTTTCAGATTAGGGTAAAGACAGAACAATGCATCTAAGGTGACCACTGCAACACCAAGTAAGAGATCTCAAATTTAGCTGGTGTCCCAATAATAGCAATATCGGGACTTATTTTATCAGACCTAATTTCCCTGTTTTCTTGAGCAGCAATAATTTCATAGATGCTAATTGACTTGTATTTCTGGAGAGGGAAAAAAATACCAGGCTTTGTTGCACAAAAACTTTTTAAAAAATCAACCCATCAGTGAATTCCAAGTTACTGTGGCAGATATTTGGGTTTGTCCCTGGTGAAGTGTGAATGCATCTTCAACATTCTTGTAACAAAAAAAGGGAATGCTTGGAGAAGTAAATAATAAAACAGAGGTCATGATGTATTGGTTAAAAACAAAGTCCACTTTATAATACTTACTTTAATTCTTTTTGGCAGATAGAATTATGAGAGCTCTTGTACCACAGTTCTACCAGTTAATTGCCAAGTGTTAGGATTTCTTCTTCAAACATAAGAAGGTCATTTACAGAGTCATAACATCAGTGATTGCTGGAAAAGCTCAGCATGTCTGGCAGCATCTGTGGAGAAAGGTCAGATGCTGTCAGACTTGGGGAAAGCTCTCTCGACCCGAAATGTTAACTCTGCTTTCTCTACACAGATGCTGCCAGACCTGCTCAGCTTTTCCAGCAATCTGTTTGTTTCTGATTTACAGCATCTGCAGTTATTTCGGTTTTCATAACAGTGCTTTGACAAGGTGTTGCATAGGAGGCTGCTAAATAAGTTAAGAGTCCATTGTGTTATGGGCAAGGTACTGGCATGGATACAAGATAATAAAGTGTGAAGCTGGATGAATACAGCAGGCCAAGCAGCATCTCAGGAGCACAAAAGCTGACGTTTCGGGCTTAGACCCTTCATCAGAGAGGGGTTGGGGTGAGGGTTCTGGAATAAAGAGAGAGAGAGAGGGGGGGAGGCAGACCGAAGATGGAGAGAAAAGAAGATAGGTGGAGAGGAGAGTATAGGTGGGGAGGTAGGGAGGGGATAGGTCAGTCCAGGGAAGACGGACAGGTCAAGGAGGTGGGATGAGGTTAGTAGGTAGGAAATGGAGGTGCGTCTTGGGGTGGGAGGAAGGGATGGGTGAGAGGAAGAACAGGTTAGGGAGGCAGAGACAGGCTGGGCTGGTTTTGGGATGCAGTGGGGGGAGGGGAAGAGCTGGGCTGGTTTTGGGATGCCGTGGGGCAAGGGGAGATTTTGAAGCTGGTGAAGTCCACATTGATTCCATTGGGCTGCAGGGTTCCCAATATGAGTTGCTGTTCCTGCAACCTTCGGGTGGCATCATTGTGGCACTGCAGGAGGCCCATGATGGACATGTCTTCTAAAGAATGGGAGGGGGAGTTGAAATGGTTCACGATTGGGAGGTGCAGTTGATTATTGCGTACCAAGCGGAAGTGTTCTGCAAAGCAGTCCCCCAGCCTCCGCTTGGTTTCCCCAATGTAGAGAAGCCACACCGGGTACAATGGATACAGTATACCACATTGGCAGATGTGCAGGTGAACTTCTGCTTAATATGTAAAGTCATCTTGGGGCCTGGGATAGGGGTGAGGGAGGAGGTGTGGGGGCAAGTGTGGCATTTCCTGCGGTTGCAGGGGAAGGCATGGATACAAGATTGACTGACTAGGAGAAGGCAATCAGCAGAGATAGAGGGGTCTTTTTGATGGCAATTGGTGACTAGTAGAGTTCCTCAGGGGTCTGTGTTGGGACCACAACTGTTAACATAATACAATGACGATCTGGACAAAAGAACTATGGGACATTTTGCCAAATTTGCTGATGACACAAAAATAGTGGAGGGACAGGTCACGTTGAGGAAGTGGAGAAGCTGTGGAAGGACTTGAACAGGCTAAGGAAAAGTGGTAGATGGAATTCAAAGTTGGAAAGTATGAGGTTGTGCCATTTGGTAGAAAGAATAGAGGTGCACACTATTTTCTAAATGGGCAAAGGCTTTGAAAATCTGAACCGCAAAGGGATTTCGGGGCCCTAGTTTTGGTTTCTCTTGGTTAGCATGCAAGGGGAGTTGGCAGTCAGGAAGGCAAATGCAATGTTAACATTCATTTCAAGAGAGCTAGTATACAAGAGCAGAGATGTACAGCTGAAGCGGTGTACGGCTTTGGTAAGCCCACATTTCAAATATGGTGAGCAGTTTTGGGCCCCAGCAAGGATGTGCTGGTATTGGAAGGGGTTTACAAGAACGATCCCAAGGATGAAGGACTTGTCACATGAGAAGAGATTGAGGACTCCGGGTCTGTTCTCGATGGGGTTTGGAAGAATGAAAAGGGGATCTGACTGAGGCTTACAGAAAACTGGAGAGTTCCAGATAGAGTGGTCATGGAGAGATGTTTCCACTAGTAGGAGAGAATAGGACCAGATACACAGGGTGATTGCACCACCCTTTCGAACTGAGAGGAGGAGGTATTTTACCAGCCAAAGGAGAGTTAATCTGTGGAACATTTTGCCACAGACAGCTGTGGACGCCAAGTTACTGAGTGCATTTAAGAGATAGATGGGTTTTTGATTGGTAAGGGGATCGAGGGTTACAGGGAAAAGGCAGGAGAATGGAGTTGAGAAACATAGCCATGATTGAATAGTAGCACAGACTTGATGGATTGAATGATCTAATTCTGTACCTATACTTTATGGTCTTATGGTGAGACATATAGTGTGCAGCCAATTCAAAGATACAAACATGATCAGCTGCTTTCCCTCAGAAGGAGCCAGAGGTGAATAAATTTAAAGCCACAATGATTTAGATAGCTGCAGGCAAGGCATGGCTAACAGTGCCATGAGTTAGGAGATCCTTCACCATGAGCAAAAAAGCCTGCGTGGCCAACTGCCCAGAGACAGTCTCTTGTAGTACTGGTTCTCCCATTTGATCAGGTAGTTTAGTTTCTGGCACAGAAAATTCTGAGGATAGTGTTTCTCTTGCTCACCTGACCTTTATTTCTTCTCCTCTCACCAAGGTTCTACCTATCCTAATCAGGATTTTTCTGATTACCACCACTAGTCTCAAATGCAAGTGTCATACACTCATTGCCGGCTCCTGCCCTACTTATGTTCAGCTTGTTTTAAAATTCTTTACCGAACCCTTGCTCATTTTTCATTATTAATCCCTCTCCCTTCCACCAGTACAGTAATGCTAGGATGGTAATAAACTACCACACAATCCTACATTTAGTGAACACCCTACCCACAATCTGCAGTGATTTGACAGACACTTTGCAGATTGACTACTCTGGATTTACAGGAATAATTAATTACCACACGTCTTGCCACGACACATCTACAATGGTTCTGTTCACAAACATGATGTAGCATTTCGTGCCATGTAGTTGCTCATCAGGCTAGGTCATCAAGAGTACTTTTTAAAAAATAATTATACAAGCATGGGATAGAATCTCATCCCTGCCTTATTTTAATGGGCAGAGCCACGAACTCATGAAGATGAAAAGAAAGTTATGTGCAATCTTAAGAATACACAATAACACTTCCAAAAATCTTGCTTAACCACTTCCAATTTGATTATGATTTGTAGCACTTTAATCTTGCAGGAATAATCCTGGTCAATAGAGAGTTCATGAGGTAATGTGCTTGAGCTTCTTGGGAGCAAGGCATCTGACACGGTCAGGCTTTTTGCCCTGCAGCCTTCACCTCAGTTATTTATTTAGCTCTAACCAGGCTCTGGAAGCTTCAAATCAGAAGCAGAACCGACATTCTACCCTTCAACAAATTACATTTAAGGTTCTGAAAAGAAAACAGGAATCATGAAGGAGGAGGGCTGGTTAGAGACAAATAGGGTACAGAGAAATTAAAATAAAGAGAAAGACACACTGGATAAAAGGGATAGAAAAATTCAGAAAGAAAAATGACAACATTAAAATCTCCAATAACTGTGTACTGAAAGGAAACAATTTAAACTGTTTTGGGTTGATTCTATTGTATTAACAATTAGTGCAACATTCTTAAAAAAATGTACTTACTCTTCAGTTCCAGCCTGGACTCGTTAATGTGCAAAAATCAATTCTTAAGAATGAAAGGGTGGACCGTTGTCTGCAAATTTGCGACTTCCAACCCAGTGTAACTCTTGAATTTTCTAGCTAATTTGTATATTAATAACAACACACACCATTACTCTTCTAGCTCAATATTATCACCAAGTGTCAATGTTATCACACTTACTGATGCATTCCCAGAACCGTAATCAGATTGCAGGTGAAGTTATTTAAATACTGTGGCTATCGGAAACAGACCAACTTGTTACAGACTTTGGATAGCTACCCAAAACAGCTCGCAGGATAATGTATCCTTGGGTGAAGTAGCACATCAAGTGTTGTTTTCTTTTCACACAATGTTCGGAATTTGTCACTGTCTAGCCATGATTTTTACCAAGATAAAAATTTACAATGAAGGAATAAGTTTTCTGCTCTACACTGCTTTATTCCTGTTGAACTCACCAATGTAACTATAAGTCCATATGACATAGGAGTGGAAGTAACGCCATTCGGCCCATCGAATCCATGCCGCCATTTAATCACAGCTGATGGGCATTTCAACTCCACTTCCCTGCACTCTCCCCATAGCCCTTAATTCCTTGTATAACTAGTTTTGATTCAACTCAATCCTTTACCTGAAATTAGTTTTTTTGCCTAATCAATCAATTGTACAAAAACTCAGCCACGAGACATTTCTGAAGAAGGGTCTAGACCCGAAATGTCAGCCTTCCTGCTTCTCTGATGCGGCTTGGCCTGCTGTGTTCATCCAGCTCTACACCGTGTTATCTCTCATCCAGGAGACAACGCTTTATCTATGACTTCCAATCTGTTCCGTTCAAAAAAAAGACACAAAGAGAAAAGCCTATTGTATTTTCTTCACTTGCTGCTCCCTAACTCAAAGTACTCCATCAGTCTTACTCTTCCTACTCATGACAAATCAGTGCCTAAGTCAAGACACCTCATACAGTATCCTACTGGAGGAGTTTAGAACAGCGCTGGAGGGGATTTGGAAGTCTGTTTACATATGTTTAAAAATACTTAAATTAGTATAGCACTTTTCATGTTCACACCTCAAAAGCTCTTCACAGCTAATCAAGTACTTTGACATATAGTCATTGTTGCCCTGCAGGAAATTTGGATTTTGCATCCAATTTGCACACAGTGAGCTCCCCAAAACAGCAGCAATTTGATAATGGCTATAATATGCATCGGTTTTAATGATTTGATTGAGGCATAAAAAGAAGTGTAAACAAGAAAAGCTTCTTTAGTTTTCTAAAATAGTGTCACGGGATCTTTAGTGCCCACCTGAGGGGCCAGATACGGCCTTTGTTTGATATACAAATGATTGCACTTGACACTGCAGCCCTGCCTCACTATTACACTGGAGTGTCAGGCTTGATTCTGGAATGATGCTTGAACCCTTGTGACTCAGATGTGTGGCTGCAACTGAACTACAGCTGATACAATAAATAAAGAGGTGAAGGAATGGAAAAAAAATGTACATTGTTAGCCCAAAATAACACTGCTCTATGTGGTAAAATTCTGACTACAATATTACATATTTTTCAAAAGTTTTCACCCATAATCTACAATTAACTGGTTTTTGCTTTTGAAGTATCCTGTGTAGGATACTTGGCCACGTGTAAACATAATAGAAGCAATTGGTAATCCAATGGATACAAAAGTGGACCGAATAAGAATCAGTACCAAAACAAACAACTGATTGACCGGGAGGCAATGGCTTAGGTGATATTATCGCTGGACTGTTAATCCAGAGACCCAGATAATGTTCTGGGCACCTGGGCTTGAATCCTGCCATGGCAGATGGTGGAATTTGAATTCAATAACTATCTGGAATTAGGAATCTAATGATGACCATGAATCCATTGCCAATTGTCGTAAAAACCCATCTGGTTCGCTAATGTCCTTTAGGGAAGGAAGCTGCCATCCTCACCTGGTCTGGCCTACACGTGACTCCAGACCCACAGCAATATGGTTGACTCTCAACTGCCCTCTGGGCAATTAGGGATGGGCAATAATTGCTGCCTAGCCAGTGATGCCCTCATCCCGTAAATGAATAAAGAAAAATAATTCCATTAGTGGAAAAGCCTAACCAAAAAGAACTTACTTCAGCAATAATTCAGGAATTTCAATAAAAACCCCAATAAAAATTCCAATGGCTATTTCTGCTTTTTCTTGGTTTCTTTTTGTCAGAAAAAAAGCATCAAAATGGGGTTTCCCTTTATACGTTCGGTCCTGTGAACAGAAAATGCTGACTTAATTCCATATTAATTTATGTTTCTTTAAAAATGACTACCCTTCTCCTATTAGGATAGTTTTGCCTGCCCAATTGTGACATTAAATCTAAAACAACAGTCCTGTGATATAAACTTTAAAATATTCCTCTTCCAGACTAAGCACACAACACCAAATGGCAAATCTCTAGTTTTCAAAGATAGGGAGCAGTTTCCTAGAAGTCCTCAATTTTAAAGGTCTAGCCTTAAAGCAGATAAATTCAATACTCTAGCACTTTTGTTCCAAATTGATGACCCCTAAAATTGTAAAAAAGGTGAATGTAGTTCTATTTCCTGCTTAAAACACACAAACAAATGACAAGGTATATAGGATAGCAAGGAGTGTGGTACGTATAGGCATTTCAGTCTGTTCTGACATTCAACAAGTTCATGGGTGATCTTTGGTCTACCTCCAAATCATTGTCTTTGTCCCATATCACAATACACCTGTAGTAACTGAAAGCTAGCAATACCGATTTTAAAATTTACTGACTGATCAAGCATCTACTGCCATTTTCAGAATAGCGACTTCCCAGAGTCTATCATCCAGAAGTGTTTCCAAGTTTAATTCTGAAAGCATTAGCTCAGATAATTACATTGATTTCTGGACTCCATCAGCATTGGAAATAGTTTCTTTCTATCTAGCCTATTTTTTTCAAATTATTATTTTAAACTTGAACTGAGTTCCCCCTAACCTAAATAGGAGGAAGCACACCGTAGCTTGTTTAAATTGCTCCTCATAATAAAACCCTGGGAATCCTACTGATATATCTACTTTAACCTGGAAAACATCCCTCAAAACATGAGACGTTCAAGCAAAAATAGATGCTGAGCTAACACAGATAAGATATTAGAAGCATCAACTGTACATAGCTTTTAAAGAAGGCTTTAAAAGGAGGGAAATGGAGTGGCAGTTTGATTTACTGATGGGCTCACCGGTGAAGAGAAGGCCCGAGTCAGAGGAATGGTGAAATCAGGGACTGCTGACAAGATTCCAGTGACAGGACCATCAAGACGACAGAAGGGTGTCACAAAACAGAAATGAGAGTTTAATATTTTACACATAGGGACTAGAAGCCATAATAAGTTAAATCAGGATAGGACTGATGGTCAAGTAAAATTGACCAGAGTTTTATGTAGGGTGAAATTTAGACTGGAACAAGGAGACTAGCCAGGAAAACACTGGAATAACTGAAGATGACAAACACATGGATGAGGTTCAGTAGGTAGAGACAAACCTTGCGATTGGGAGAAAGATGGAGTTAGTGGCAAAGATATAGGACAGAAGGATTTTCGTGGGGCATGGCAAATCAGGTGAACAAATATGGTACGAACAGAAAAATGAGATTCACGAAAAGTCTGTCGCTCTTGAGACAGACAGAAAGAAGGTGCTGATTTGCATGTTTTAAAAAATAAATTACTCATGAGATGTGGATTTCACTGAACCAGCACTTATTGACTATCCTCAGTTGTCCCTAAGGAGGCAGTGGGTGGGCTGCTTTCTTTAATTCTGTAGTGCATTTGCTGTAGGTCAACTTTTGACTGTGATTATGGATGGAGTTCATGGATCTTAACCCAACATTGAAGTAAATCACTGGCCTTCAAAGTCAGGATGGTGTGCAGCTTGGAGGGTGTTCTCATGAATCTGCTGCCCTTATCCTTCCAGTTGGTAGAGGATTTCCAAAGCGCTTTCTGAAGAGCGTTGGTGAATTTCTGGAGTGCATCTTTTAGATGGTACACGCTGCCAATACTGAGCATTGGTGATGGAGGGACTGAATGTTTGTGCTTGTGACGTTAGTCAAGCAGGCTTTGTCCTCAACAGTATTAAGATTCTGCAGTGTTGCTGGAGCTCATCAAGGCAAGTGGGGAGTATTCAAAATACATTCCTAACATTTACCTTATAGACGGCGGATGCGCTGATAGGTTTTGGGGAGGTGGGGGAAAATGGTCAGATGGTGAGTTACTCTCTGCAAGATTCCAGGCCTACTCTTATAAACACATTTCTGTGGTTAAGTCAAGTTCAATTTCTGATTAATGGAAACTCTCAGGAGGTTGAAAGTCAGGGATTTAGTAATGGCAATACCATTGAATGTCTTTCATCCAAAGCCCTCTTCAATGTCTCAATGAACCCACCTCCACCACAATCCAAGCAGTGAATACCAGATCTAAATCATACATTCTAAAAAAAGTTCTTCTCAGATCTGTTACTTTTCTAAATCAGTCCAAACCAGCAGTCTCTCATTCTTGATCCTTCTACGAACAGGAGCAATTTCTCTCTGCCCACTTTATCCAGACCTCCAATGATTTCGAAGATATCCCAGGTCTCCTCTTAACCTCATTAATTCCAAGATGATCAGTCCCAACATTCTCCAATTTATCTTCATTAAAGTTTTTCATTCATGTCAGCATTCTGCACTTTCTCCAATACATTCACATCCTTCCTATAGTGTGGCATCCAGTACTCCAACTGAAGTAATTGAGGTAAATTCTGAATTACATGTACTCTATGCCAGCATTAATAAAGTCCAGGATTTTGTAGATATTTTTATTGAACCTGTTCAGAAATGTCCTAACACACTTCTGGAGCAGATGGGTCTTGAACACTAATCACTGTACCGCAAGACACCCCCAGGATATTTTACGCCTTACGAACCATCTGAAACCAATCAAGTTTGAACAAATCAGAACAGGTCTAAAATGGGCCCATTAATATTGCATATTCTGTATGATTCAGAAAAGTTTTGTAGCTATTTCAGTCTAGTATCTATGTCGAAGGTATAGTGACTCAACTGTTACGTAATCTGTTCACACATATACAGTGTACAGTGTTTAAGTATTCCTAACAACTTCCAAAAATACAATTCTTTATTTTCCCTGTCAGTTAGCCCAACCTTTGTTTCCATTACTTTAAACTTTTTGTCAAATGTCATCCAAATAAGAGACATTTTATCAGTTTTTTCCCCCCCAAAGCTGGTAATGGAGAATGGAGGAGGAGCTCACCAATCTTGTCAGTAAGACGAATTATGAACCATTTATGCCAGAAATAAATCATTACTACAGTTTGACTGAACCTGGCTGAATAAAGTCAGTTTTATAATCACATTCTAGACTGAAGATTAAGGTCAAACATACATGTAAATTTATAAAAAAGTTACAAGAATTAAAATTAATTTCAATTCTACTGAATGATAGCAAGAGTAATGAAATACAAATTTGAGGTTAGTGAATCTTTCTCACAAACTTCTTCCACCACCCCCCCACCTCCGAAATGAATTATATGTCTAATGATTATTAATTGCACTTCATCTCTAAATACTCTACTCAAAGCTATTTTTGGAAGTGATCGAAATCCAACCGGAATTTGTAGGAAACTGTAAATTGTATTAAGATTTAATGTCAAATAATGTGCCAGAAATTGTGAAGCTTTTAGGCTTTATGATTTATTTAGTCATTACATTTTACTGGAATCTTTATTTTAGCAATAGTTAAGGTAAAATATACACTTCAATGTTTGAGAGTCAGATCTCATCTGTCGCATTCCTCCTTAATTAGTGTCCTTGAGATATATTTACGGACAATTTGCTGCATACCACATGGGCTACAACTCCACTTACAATGCTTCATTGGCTCCATTAAATGTCTAAGTTCCCTGCAGAGATAAATCCAGAGAAAGCAGCTACACAGAATTCTAGTTGGCCTCTTCACTTATAGCATTTGCCAGTGACTATTTCAAATTTCATTAGCTCAGCAAGTTATTCCTACTGAAGGTCAAGCATTCCCTGAACCTAGACTGAACAAACTTGATAAAGTAATAATGGGTATTCTTTAACAGGTAAAATAATAAACACAGGAGGCCAAGCAGCATCTCAGGAGCACAAAAGCTGACGTTTCGGGCCTAGACCCTTCATCAGAGAGGCTCTCTGATGAAGGGTCTAGGCCCGAAACGTCAGCTTTTGTGCTCCTGAGATGCTGCTTGGCCTGCTGTGTTCATCCAGCCTCACATTTTATTATCTTGGAATCTCCAGCATCTGCAGTTCCCATTATCTCAAATAATAAACACAGATGGTTTTCAAAGACCGTGGACAGATTTTTCATCCATGAAAGCATCATGATTCAAGTATAAAAATATATTAGTCTGAATTTTGATGTGCTAATGACAGAAATCTTCAGTGTTCACCAAGCAAGCTAGTAACCTCATTCACACTTTGATGTTAAGTTCCCAAAGTTAAGGTGCATCATTCTGCATTACCCTGGAGTATTACCTCTAACTCACCAAGAGTAACAGAGAGATGAAATGGTACTGGTGAGAATTTGGGCTGATTGCCCTTGAATAGAGTTTGTGAATAATTCAGAAATCTGGGCTAATGAAAACATCAGCATTGCAAAGCATTTCAGCTTTCAAATTAGTTGTTTAAAGGAATTTAGATTACAATTAATGTATTCCTTAAAGAATGTTTAAAAAGGTTTAAGCCTTACATTTGAAGAATTAACTCTAGAATTGAAACAAATCTGACATTAGATACACCAAAAGGTTTAGCCTATTTTAACAAATTTTTAAATGCCTTGAATCTGCTGCATTTCAAACACAACAGTTTGTACAAAAGGTGTAATTCAGAGATACTTGTGATCAAAAAGCACTGCAGCTGACAACATTTACCTTGAAAAAATAACGTGTAATTCATAAAAAAAAACTTTCAACAAATTAACATTTAATTAGTTATTTATTTATTCATTACTTACTCTCTTTATTTGAGAATAAAGATTGCATAACGGGTGTTCCCAAGTACAAACTCACAATCAGGTGTGCAATTTTGTTCTAAGTTTTGAGAGGAATCCTAAGTGGGAAACAGTAAAAAAAATCTGCAGATTCTCCTAACTATTTTATCAATCTCTATCCTCTTAGTAGTCATTCTTGCTGATAGGAACCAACAATCCAATAAGAAAAATTAAAAAGACTTCTGGGAATTAATGCCACATTGTGGTATGCAGTGTGTACCATCAATAGTTATGTGCCAACTCCCAAATTAACTGACGCCCATGCAGAGAATATTGTACTCACTACACACAGGTTCTCTTTATTTCTTGTGTATGGTTGTTGGAGGGACTAGGGAGTTAGGGCAGAGGTATGCCTATATGCCAGAGTCTGATAAAAATTGGTATATGTTGCATGCATGAGATCAATTTTTAAAAACAATAACGTGCGTAACAATAAGACAACTGTATCTGATACAAGCAATAAAATTATCAAGTGACCCAGGCAGCTCAATGTTGATTCAGCAAGGGTTAGTTCTAATTGTGTGATCATCTTATATCCAGCTCTCAGTTTACGGGTGGGCTTGAAATGATTTGGGAACTAAAAATGCAATAATTCAACTGCAGTGAAAATAATGTTGAAGACAATTTTTTCTAGTCAATACTATCATTATTATTGACAAAGAAAGCTTTTTAACCAACAATTTCTAAATCCCCAATGCTTTTAAAAGCTTGAGCAGCAACAAGTACATGTCCTCCTTGTCTAACGAGCATTACATTCGTATGTATTCCACGAAATAAAAACAGAAAATGCGATAAATATTCATCAGGTTTGGAAACATATGGAGAGAGAGAGAAAAAAACAAACATAACATTTCAGGTCAAGGACCCTGCTTCATAACTAAATCTTTCCAATGTCTTAAGGAAAGGTACTTGATCTATGAAATCAATTTGGTTTCTCTCCAGGTGCTGTTGGACATACTGAGCATATCTTTACTACATTTGTATTTAGAGATAGTAGGAACTGCAGATGCTGGAGAATCTGGTATAACAAGGTGTAGAGCTGGATGAACACAACAGGCCAAGCAGCATCAGAGGATCAGGAAAGCTGATGTTTCTGGCCTAGACCCTTTTTCTGAAGGAGATCTTGGCCCAAAACATCAGCTTTCCTGCTCTCTGATGCTGCTTGGCCTGCTGTATTCATCCAGCTCCAAACCTTGTTATCTTATATTTGTAATTAGTTCATTTCAATATGTCCATGTAAAAACTATCTAGTAGAAGCAGATAGCTCAAAGCTATAACAGTCTCAAATGTTGGGATTGAGGAAAATTTTCTAATTTAACATGTGAAGGGTAAGAAACAAAGAAAACAGGGACAGGTACAGGCTATTCAGGTCGTTGAGCCTGTTCCGCCATTCAATAGGATCATTGCGGATTGTCTAACTCCACCCTATTCCCACTTTCTCCCAGTGCCTTTTGTTCCCTTTAGCTCTTTTAACTTCAACTGATTTCTGTGGCAAAGAATTCCACATGCTCACCACTCTCTGGTTGAAGAAATTTCTCTTCTTAGAATTATAGAGCACAGAAGAGGCTCTTCAGCCCATTGAATCTGCACTGCCAAAGATATACTATTGCCTACACTAGTCCCAAGTCCCCATACTGGTTCCATAGCCATCAAATGTTCCGACACTTTGTCAACGCACATGACAATAAATTAATCAAAGTACAGTGAAAAGCTTTGTTTATGAGCAGTATGGGCTGATCATAGTAAGCGAGATGTACAGATCAAAGACTTAGAGAAAGGCACACAGGTTAAATTGCATGGGGCTATCAAGTACTTTTTAAAAAGATGGAGGGGTTTCCTCTCAGGCAGAACATTTCAGACCTCTACCATTTTCCGGGTCAAAATAATTTTCCTCAAATCCCCTTAACCTCACGCCTTCCACTTTAAAATTATGCCCTTTTCTTATTGATCCTTTGACTAAGAGTAACAGCCGCTTTTTATTCACTTACCCATGGCCCTCATCACCTTATACACCTCTATCAAGTTCCCTTTCAACCTTCCCTGCTACAAAGAAAACAACCTGAGCTCATCCAGCCTCTCTTCATAGCTGAAATGCTTCATCCCAGACAACTGAGGCATCTTTGCATTCTCCTCTCAGTTTACCCTTCCACCCAGTTTACTGTTGTCTGCAAAGTTGGAATATTGCAATCTTAGTTCTTCTCTTCCCCTACCACTGAGCATGTTTATGGCAGACACCCAGACCACCCATTTTGGTCTAATTAAATGGAATAGTCAGGAAATAAAAAAATCAAAAATTTCCCAAAATTCATGGATGAATGGGTACAGTGGGTGTTGCTACAAAACAATGCAGTCAATATAGAAGGTGAACTTCAAGAATCCCACAGATAAAAATCCCAACATTTCTGTTAAATAAAATTAAACAACTCCTCACTATTGCCTGAATAAGCAATTAAGCCCCCTTTCTCTACCATTCACAGATGCACCTAAAATTAGTAGGAAAATTACTTTTTGTGGATTAATTCTAAATTAAACACTATTCAGCCTCAAGCAGTGACCTCTGGTTCCACCATTTAAATTATGATGATCTTGTAATTACCCGAATTATCTTGAACACCCAAAAAACATAAAGCATAGTGCCCGTCAATATTCTCTTTTCCAGGAAAGACCTGCCAAATTACGTAACTATTTCTCATACTATAATCCCAAGAGTCATTTGAATGCTCTATTTTCATTTCAACCTTTGTGTTAGTTTCCCTTTGTCGCACTTTCTAGTCGCAAATGACTGAGGCTTGGGACACTCTGCTATGCTCACTGTTCCAATTCCCTTTATTCTCAGAACACCACTCTATTTTTCCCTCCTTCACGTCTTCCTTCTTTTGTCTCTCTTGCTTCAATAATCCCATGCCATCAGGAAAAGTTGATTTTCATGCCACAAAGATCACTTGTAGCTTTCATAAATAATTCCCAGAACCCATTACTCTGTGTTTGTCTAAAGGCTCCAGTTCAGTGCTTAACCTTACAATGCTGTCAGTTCATGTATTTAATACAACATAAAAGTTGCATTGCAAAACCATGCTCCCAAACCAGATTTCATATACTAATGATGATTTTTTTTAAAAACCATTTTAAACATTAGGTCGCCCATGTAGGATGTCATACTGGTGTAATGCATTCAAGTATTAAAATGTGTTATGCTTGACTGCTGGGCTCATGGACACGATTCTTTGGAGGGCTTTTGGTCCTAGATTAACTGCTCAAGTCTGTTCTCCAAATTGTTTTGTCTGTTTCTTCCATTATTGCTGGAAAATAGATTTTTAATTTTGTAGCTTACATGTCATGTACTTAGGTTAGTCAAATAAGCGAGACTCATTTGGCAATAAAAGAACATAATATCAGTGAGTGACTTCAAGCACTTTCATAACATCTTTATAACAGAAGAAACCATTTATTCACAGTAATTCACAAAAGGTCATAGATACACTAGTCAAATAGTCAGTTAATACTCCATTTTCCCAGGTCTAAGAACAAGAGAGAGAGTGGACTTTGACAGTGTGTCTGGGCCAATTTTAATATTTAATTCTTGTTTACACTGGCGAATGTTATAAGAATCAAACCATGTCAATATTGAATCTGGAACACTGATTGGTTCGTAACATTAAATAAGTTATGAAATTACTGAAGAATTTTAGAAATATAAATGAGAGTTTGGATAATACAGTGTAACATATCTGAACAAATTTGCAAATAAGCACGAGATCTCAACTTCAGCAAATGAAATCTGGAAAACACACTCTTGAGGTTAAAGTTATATTCACTTTGGCAACCGTAAGTGACAAGAATTGAATACATCAGGACACCTGACCTCTCCCAGCAGACCAACACTTTTTCAAAATTGCAATAGAGAATTAGTTTGGCCCAGGCCACTGTGATTTATCTCCGTACAATGATTGGGTGTGAAATGCTGCACAAACAAAGGAATGAATCTCTGTGGGTGCATTTTTGAAAAAGACAGTTTTATTTCAAAGCAATTATAAGTGAGGTAAATAAAAATATTTGGTCTAGAGTGGACTAAGATTTAAATCCCAACATCATAGCATTCCTAGTTGTCTTCAAGTTCTCAGCATTTTCCAAAGACTTTCTCATTCTGGTATTTCCACTCATTTCCTTTGCACTCTGATCAGCAAATTTCAGCTGCAGTTTAAACACAGTGCTTTCACACAAAACTTTAAAATCATTTTTTCTCTACCGAATATAAATACTGTTATTACTGATATTGCTGCCCCATCTCATATTCCAAATCATTTACTTTAATCCAATCTGATTTTCCAACAGCTACTGTCTCAAACTTCTTCAGTTATTATTTTAGGGCAGAACGTGCCTAGGCAGTGAGTAGAAATTCCCTCAGTATCACACACTGTACAATTTGATCTATCATTTTGGAACATGTTGCTAAGAGCATCTAATGTGTTTACAAAGTATCATAATAACACCAATTCAGAACTGAAGCTTTTCTTTAATGCTAAACTTTCATAGTGGTCATGGGCAATCACCACCATTACAATCTACGTGACCAGCTTTATATCAGATGTATAAGCTTATACAATGTAGGAATCATAGATAAAATATGCGATGATAAATATAATCACCAGAAAA
Source organism: Stegostoma tigrinum (assembly GCF_030684315.1). NCBI lineage: Eukaryota > Metazoa > Chordata > Chondrichthyes > Orectolobiformes > Stegostomatidae > Stegostoma > Stegostoma tigrinum. Next base: position 17,306,803 of record NC_081374.1, on the reverse strand, counting down.
ACATTCCCGCCTTAAAAGAGCATAAATGCTAATCTGTTGACAGGTTCTGGTTCAGATAATCTGTAGCATTTGCAAGTTGCATTTAAAGTAGTCTAAATTCCAACTTCCAAACCAATCACGCACTGTGTCTATGTTTTTAGCATTTAAGTTTTTGTTCCCCGTTTTGGCATTCCATGAGCCAGAATTATTAACAGTTCTTAAAGGTTTAAAATTTATTCTAGGCATATTAAAAATTAATGTCACACCACAGTAATTTCTTTTTCAATGTAATATTATCAGCACTTCCTTGCATATTCTCTCTGATCAGAGATTATTTATTGAACAATCTGGGAGGTCATCTGTCCAAAAGGTCCACGGTAATGAAATCCTAATCAGTCAAGAAATGTCACTGCTAAATAGTCCCTTGAGTGGTCATCATAAAGCTTGACTATAGTAATAAGATTATAACTGTCAAACTTTAAATGATATATTGCAGTTATACAGTACTACTGAATATGTAACATATAAACAAGTCAAACTGGTTGATCACATAAATCAAAGTATAAAGAAGTGATTATGGTAATAGGGAGTGAAGAATGGCAGTACACTCCGTGCTATATTGATGAATAAGTGGCTATAGTTTCAAAAAGGCAAAGTAGTGGACTGAGATTTAATTTGTTCCAATTTTGTCATTCATTTGCATAAAGCCAGAACTCACGGCACCAGGTTATAGCCAACAGATTTATTTAAAATCACAAGCTTACAGAGTATCTTCGGAGTATACATTATCAATCATCTGTTAAGTTGCCATATTTGGAAAATGAATCCAAGAAATAAATGTTGGGTAGAAACAATTAAATTAATTATAGGTAATATTTAAATAACAAGCTTTTTTTTGGACTTTAAATCTGTCTTTCATCAATTTTCAACTAAATTTTTTTGAATGCAATGACCCAATTAAATGATCTTTTCCTTGGTTTATGAACTCTAAGAGTTCAGGAAATAGCATCCCACAGCCATTATATCTATTCATTTTAAAGAGGAAAGCTGTAAGCATTTAACTTCTATTACAACAGTTCCCAAGGCAAAACGGAGGTCAAACAATAGAATGCGGACAGATGTCCTTCTAATTGTTTATTTAAAGGCAGGCTGTTAAATGCCTTATGGAAATTAATCTTTTTGCTCCCCCCCACCAAGAAATTTTTCAATCAATTTTTCAAAACTGAAATATGTAATCACCTTGCCAAATTTCACATCATCTCACAGGACAGTTCAACTCACATACCAGATGTGAATGACTCAAACTCTACAAAATATGTTTGTGGAAAAGAGGGTCTTCTTGTGATGCTCAAATATCTTCAAGTGGATTCTAGCTTGAGAAATTCAGAATTATATTTCCCCTTACTCAATTTTCTTTTACACTCTTGCAACTAGATGTTGAAACACCAATGCTATACTGCTACCAAAATATCTGAGCTCCCGAAATATGTTGAACATTCAATTGAAGAAAGCTAAATCATCCGTTACATTTACTTTGATAGTGAACATCCGATCAGTCACCTCTTTTAAACAAAGAGAGAAAGAAAATATATTGAGTTGAGTTATATTCGCTTTTTTAACTATGCATTATTTCTTCAATGGGGATTCCGTGAACACAGTTCTCAGCACTGAATGCAAACAGATTGAGTGGAATATTCCGATCCACTGAACAACATGGGCAAAAATATTAGAATTAGGAAAAAAAGTCTGATTTCTCACCAAGGTTTTAAACGGAGAGACAATAATGCGAAGAGTGATTGCAAGAAACTTATTTACAGGCATTAACATTTCATTCTTACCTAATCTTGACTCATTTATGGACAGTTTGTTATCTACCCAGGCAACGGATAGAAACAAGATGGCAACATCGTCATCATTGACAATCCCTTGCAGACGAGGATGACTCTCTTCCACTCTCAGGGTGTGTTCTTACGTGGCCGTACAGACCAACGTGGCTACCGCAGGCTGTCACACTTGGGACAGATGGTGGTCACCGGAAGGGGTGGGAGAGGCATTGATGTGGCAGTGCACTTCTTTCATCTGGCCTCCAGTTTCTCCGTACAGTGTTCAATGCCTTCCCAAGTTCTCCTCCACTTTGGACAGTTTTGGATCAGTGGTTGTCTGTGGGAATTCCCAACCTGACAGTCTGAATGGTCGCTCTGGTTTGCTGTTGCTATGCACAGCATTCCCAAGCATCAAGGTAATTTCTATGGGCAACAACTACCTGCATTACCACATTATCACGGCACATTTCAGGGCCTCAAATCACAGTTCAATACTTCCATCCTGCACATTTGGAGTGCTTTCATCGTAATGTGGCTACCAGGCCACATTGTGTGCAGGGACAGGGACCCATCACATGCAGTGCATCTCAGAGCGCTTCGCACTCACTCACTCAGAAACTCATAACATCTTTGCCTTATCATGCCTTTCATACAGTATTGCCTCATTCTGTACTATCGTCCCTTGCCTTTTAACACAGAAAAAAAAAAGAGAGACAGTGTCTGATTCTTGCCAGCAGTGATCACTCAAGGGAGTGGACGCGTAGCTGAATTGCACCTTGCTAAGTTAAAATCATACCTAGAAAATATGCCAACAGTTTATGGAGCAAACACATTGCTTGGGTTTAAAACCATGTGTCAAAGTCTAAGGAGAGCAGTCCTCAGCTAGGCCAAGGGAGACAGCGTTCAGTCAGGGGGTTCCACCACAATCAGTCAATGCCATTATCCAATATCAATCTAGGGCTTGAACACAGTTAACTGGCCATTTGGGTGTACGTAGTCCAGGGTTCAATTTAATTACTGGATGGGGAGTGGGCCAAGGTCATTCCTGCAGGTTCAATTAAACCAATCTGGAAAAGCTGCAAAGAGATCAGTTATCAGTCAGGACTATAATTCTAAGTTGGTGAGGGGGGTGGGTCATGGGCCACATTCAGTCCTGTTCACTGACATTCAAGGCAGGTTATCGACAGTCACCACTACTTCAATGGGTTGCTTGTCTCTGTGTGTATCTCTGTCTCAGTATGAGAGTGTTTGTGTCTGTGTCTGTGTGGGCACGTGTGTCTCAATGTCAGACATCAGTGCAACATTAGGGTTGACACACCCAAAGTGCAAGCCCAGGGCTCAGGGGAAATACAAGGAGATGGAAACCTAATAAAGAGAGTTGGGTGCAAACAAAGGGAAGCCCAGACTATGTGGACAGGAGGTGCAAGAAAGAAAAGACCACCAAAACTTTTGGGGACGGTACAGTGGTCATTTAGATTACTAGGTTGAGCCTTTAACTCACTGTGAAGTGCACCCTATGTTGCTTTCCACTTGCATCCAAATTTGCCATGCACAATGGGAACGAAAAATGACTGAAATCCTAGACAACTTTTTCGGGCTTTACTTTTGAGTGATGTGGGGCCCTTCCAGGGGCAACTGGATTAATCAAACACTCACTCATTAAGAAATCTTGACAATGACTCTGCTCAATATAAATTGAACATAATCACCTCTGTAAAGCAGTAGTATCAAAGGCGATCTTAGAGTCACATGTGGGCCACAATGGACATTAAGATAATCTAAGGCCTCACAGATCAAACTATGCTGCAAAGCTGATTCCTCTTGCCTTGAGCTGCAAGTATTCACCAACATTTGAATAGGCACTGCAGCCTTCACTTTTGGTGATAAGTGCTGATAGTGGTGGTGGCCTGTAATCTAGCTGCACGTAATCTGTTACTGTATTAGTGCAGCATTACCTGTGCTGCATTCATCAGAGTAAAGGCCAACTTTGTCAAAAGTTCCACGTACTGAGTAATTCCACAAGCCTCACTATCAGAGTCCTACAAAGTCCACTGCATTGAGAGATGCAAATGCTGACTGTTCAAACTACAAAGGACCAGTTCTGTATCTAAAATTCCCCAGAAAAACACAGTCCAATGACAGCAGGTGTCATCCTCACAGTGGCAGTTGTACACTGATGATGCAGAGAAATGAGAAGAAATAAATATAATAGCAAGCCCACAACTAGCAGCAACCTTTGGAGGATGTCAAACAGTCTCCACACAAAAAAGGTGTTGCAGCAGTAAGTCCATCAGGATGCAGAGAAGTTATCAGAGATGCAAAGTCTATCATTCTCAATGCTGTTTCCTCCTGATAAGTGAGGTGCATTGATGCCAAAGACCAAGATGCCCCATCACACAACTGTGCTCTCTATTGGAGCAGGACTTTCCAACCGAAGAGACAGGTAGCCATCAGATTCCAGCAGACATCAAGGTGGCAGCTGTGCTAAATCTTGACAGACTAGTTCCAGGAAATCATTGGTGACCTGTGTGAAGTTTCTATTCCACATTCTCTGGAATTTTCAAAATAAATGATTAAATCTGAAAATCAATTTAGATTTTTTTAAAAAAACAAAGACTTGTTTTATAATTTCTCCCAGTGTCTGGTTTTACATCTTTTAATTAGAGAGAGAGATAGGAGTTTACTTTCCTCCCCAGTTGTGAGTAACCAGGTAAGCCACTTAGACTGTTAGATACATACTAAAACTATCAGGGTCCCAAAATTAATCTGAAATTGGTCAGCATTCTCAACTATCATCATTTATTACCACATATCATTAATTATTTTTTAAGAGATTGATATTCTCAGGAGGCATGTGCTTTAATTTGAAATTACCTTCTTAATAGTTACCCTGCTTCTCAGGATTAAACTGGACAGTAATTAAATGGTATTAAAATGACCTGAAATCAATCAAGTTCAAATGGAACAGATCTTGTTGTGAAATGGGCCACACCATTGCATGTACTGCATCATTCAGAAAAATTTAATATATTAGCCATACACAACAAAAAATAAAACTTCTAAAAACAGAAATGCTTACTGTTTTGGATATAATGTAAAATTGTCTAGCTACACAACCCAATCTATAGACCAAAAAGTATATTTCCCTGACTTGTATAATCAGCAAGAGAAAGGTGAGATTGTTAACTTGCTCACTGAGCTGGCTTGTCTTCATTCAGATGATTTATCACCATGCTAGGTAACATCATCAGTCAAGTCTCTGATGAAGCAATGTTGTTCTACTCCACTTGGAATTTATGCTGTCTGGTCGATTATGGTGAATAATGTCATTTTGGGTTTTGTTCTGTATGGGTTTGTATGTGGGGTCCAATTCTATAGGTTTGCTGATTACATTACACATTTGAGAATCATGCCTCTAGGAATTCCTATGTATGCCTGTTTGGTTTGAACTACTATGGTTATGTTGTCCCAGTTGAACTGATGATCTTTGTTGTCAGAGTGTAATGATATTAAGGGAAGTTTGTCATGTTGTTTTGCTGCTTGCTGATATTCATGTATGTTATAGAATTGGACTCCACATACAAACCCATACAAAACAACACCGGAAATGACTACTCGCCACAATGGGCCCAACAGGATAAATTCCAAGCAGAGTAGAAACAACATTGCTTCATCGGAGGCCTAACTGATGATGTTACCTGGCTTGGTGGCAAAATGAACGAAAATAAGCCAGCTCGGCAAGCAAGTCAACAATCTCACCCACAACCCGAACTACAACTCTTTGCTAAAACCTTAAACAAGAGAAAGTTTCTGAAGTTCTTGGAGTGAAACTATAATTTTATTCCTTACGTACTTATTTGTCCTTTAGCACAAAATCCAGTAGTATTTTGCCACACTAAATTCTTTTGATTAAACTACCGTTTCTTAAGTTTCCAACACCCTCTGCATTTCCTAGGGTCAATAGAAGAGACAGACAAACGCTCACAGGATTTTACATGGCCAGGAGGTTTCAGAAACTTGCTCTACACAGCAAGCTAGTTGTCAAGATCTGTGACAACCCCCTTAGCAATGCAAGAGCAAATGATGTTTACATAACAATTGCAACAGTAAATGTCAACAGAAATGCACAACCAAAAATTGTGACAATAGTGATATTTCTGGACAGGAATTGGAATACTCCAAAGTTTTTAATGTGGAGGCTGGGATCCCAAATGGGATGGCACGCTCAAAGGCTGCTCATCTCCTCTACCCTCTCACTTCTGCAGGTTTCCTGCCTTTCACCCCCTGCTGTCGTTGGTCTTCCCACATCCAAACTGCACTGGTGGGGTCTCCATGGGAAGAAGCTGACCATAACTGGTTTGGAATTCAAAGTCCACTGGAAAAAAAAAATCACACTATTATGCTTTTGATGGATTGGGTTTCCACAGTTTGATTTACCTTTTCAAAACCAGATGGGTTCTGTCAGCTGAACAAAGAGATCACGAATGTATTGTTACCACGCGCATATTTCACTAAAACACAGTTCCCTCCTACTCCAGATTTCTACCTGACAGGGTGAGGCGAAGCTGTTTCTGTATGGATGACTTGTGCTGAAGAAAATGAAGTCAAAATCGGAAAATCGAGGTAACTCTGATCGCACATGACTGAAATCAACAAACTGCTTCACAACCACACAAGCAGAGGCGTGGGAACAGTGTCAGTATCAATACATGCATGTTTACGGTTAGATTGCATAGATGCATAATAACAAATTTGAAGATGTCACGTGTCAGATAGTTAGTAAAGTCAATGTTTAGCAAAAATACAAACTTCAAATACGATTGTCGATTTTAGTCCAATCAGTATATTAGCCATGGAATTACAATTGCAAGGAACTCACTTTTACACCTGACAGCTTCATTGCACAGGGGGATCTCCTTGCCACAATAGTCGCACCAAGTGTACACGGAACATCGACCGAAGCAATGTCCCTCTCCCTTCTCCTCCGGGACTCTGGGATCCTCCGCTTGGAGGAAGATGGTCCGGACATCTCGGGGTCGATGCGCAGCCTGCTTCACCCTGACTCGTCGTCCCTGCGCCATCCCTCCTCCTCCGGCTCCTGCACCACCGCCAGCTCCTCCACCTGCTTTGGCCATCTTGACCAGACCGGGACTGGTCGAGTGTGCCGGCATCTCGCCGCAGTTGCCCCCGAGCAGAACGCAGCGCAGGATGAGCTCCCCGGACCGCATGTCACCGGAGAGACGTCTCGGTAGCCCCGGCCTTTGGTGGCCGGGGGTGAAATCCTCTAGCAGCTGGGCGAAGGGATACGCGGCGAAGTATGCCCTTCCCAACGGCGGTGCTGCCGCCGACTGCGAGGCTGACGCTATGGGCATGATGATAATGAATCGGCGCAACCAAACGCTCTCGCGCAGAGCTCCTGCAGCTGACAGTTGGAGGCGTTGAACGCGCACTGCTACCTTTTAAAGAGCGGCGCGTGCTTTCCCTACGTCCCTCCCCCGCGCCCTGCCTCCTCGCCACTCCGCAGTGGACAAGCCGCGAGGCCACAGTCACGGGGGAAGTTAGCTCCGTTCGGGTAAAGCACGTCGTCACTCGGGGTTTGTGTTTGAAATTCCTCCCCCACACCACTCCTCGCCCCCCCCCACCGAAAGGTCGGGTTTTTTTTCTCTCTTTGTTTTCTTGTACTTAACCCCAGATTTCAGGGAAATCTGCCTGTCAACCTTGACTCAGAATCGCACAACTCTAACGATGCGGGTGGAGGCTATTCGGGTCATCGACCGGAAAGCCATTACACTTAGAAGCAGGAGAAGGCCATTCAGCCCACCCACCTGCTTTGCCAGTCCATGAGACCATTGATGATCCTAAATTCCACTTTACTGCCTTTTCCCCATAAACCCTTATTCACCTACTGATTTAAAGTCTGATATTTAAAGTCTGATATTCTGAGCCTTCAATTTACTTAATGACACAGCCTCAACAGCCTTCTAAAATAAAAATTCTCCCTCTGTCTTAAATGAGCCAGATTCTGAGATTATGCCTCTGGTCCTAGACTCTCCAAGAAGGGGAAACAACGTCTCTGCATTTGCCAAGTCTGCTAATGATTTTACATGTTTCAGTAAGATAGCATTTCATTCTTCTTTTCTCCAGTGAATACAGGCTCACCCAGAACTGTTGGTCAAATGAGCATCAGGACTGAGCCCCATTCTACACCTTACCGCTGCCCCTTTTCTTTTAACACTGCTCATAACCACTCCAAACATTCAAAACAACACAATTCTTAAAGTGAGATTCAATTGGACAGCGGATAACAAAGTGTGGAGCTGGATGAACACAGCAGGCTAAGCAGCATCTTAGGGGCTCCTAAGATGCTGCTTGGCCTGCTGTATTCATCCAGCTCCACGCCTTGTTATCTTGGAATCTCCAGCATCTGCAGTTCCCATTATCTCCTTCAATTGGACAGCACCTTGGTTTCAGGAGGTTAACTCCCACTGAAGGACTTGAGCACAGAAATCTAAACATGGCAGTCCAATGCGATTCTAAGGAATGCTGCATTGTCATTTGGATGTAATATTAGGACCCACATGGCCTCATAGATGGACATCAAAGATCCCATGATGCTGTTTTGAAGAACAGCGCAGTTATCCCCAATTACCTGGCTAATATTTATCACTCTATGCCATAGAGATTATTTAGTTGCTATCACAATGTTGTTGATAGGAATTCTCAATGCAAAAATTGCTGCAATTTTTCCTGTAATTTTACAATAAGAATGCTTCAAAAGGACATCATTACTTGTGCTTTAAGATATATGGCTGGTGATCATGAAAAACACTGTCTATTAGAACGTCATTACTTTCTATCTGGTGTGGTGTTTCACTTCTCTCTAGTTACCTACTTTAAAACTTAATGAACATCTGAGTGGGGATTATTTGTCGACATGAGAAGCTATTTGGTATTATTCATTTTAAAATGTCCTCACTTTTTAACTTTAGTTTACTGTTTTAAAATTTCTTTTCTGCTCATTTTTTTCTTTCTGCCATTAACAGCCTAATTCACTGTGTTGCCTCAGAATAGCGAGACATAGCTATGTGTGCAATTACACACATTTTACATCAGAAAACGCTGCAATGGTGAGTTTCACAGCATGGAACATTATTAAGTGGAATTCCACCCTCACGATTATTATTTCAATATTGTGTATCTCGCATTTCAAGAACATTGATTTGATGAGGACGCCATATGTCAATATCATTTGTAAACATCATCTCCTTAATGAAAGAGAATTTGGAGTATTTCATGCCATTCTGGTCTCCAGTCTGTAGGAAGGATGTTGTGAAACTAGAAAAGGTTCAGAAAAGATATACAGCGGTGTTGCCAGGGCTGGACAGTTTGAGCTATAGGGAGGGGCTGAATAGACTGGGGCCATTTTCCCCAATGCTTTGGAGGCTGAGGGATGACCTTGTAGAGGTTAATAAAATGATAAGGGGCATGGATAGGGTAAATAAGCAAGGTATTTTCCCTTGGGTGGGTAAGTCTAAAACTAGAGGTCACATGCCTAGTGCTGGGGGAAAGATATGAAAGGGACATAAGGGGCAACGTTTTCATGCAGAGGTTGGAATGAGCTGCCAGAGGAAGTGGTGGAGGCTGGTACAATTAAACATTTAAAAAGGCATCTGGATGGGTATATGAATAGGAAGGGTTTCAAGGGATATGGGCCAAATGTTGGGAAATGGGATTAGATTTATATAGGATATCTGGTCAGCGTGGATGGACTAGACTGAAGGGTCTGCGTCTGTGCTGTATATCTGTTTGACTTTATCACTTTATAATGGAGGAATACTCATTGAGAAGGTGAGAAGAAAATTGGCTGAATTGATAGTCAAACAAAATGTAGAGATATAGAAAGAAGAATAAAAGGAGTGAAAAGGAGTAGATTTAGCAAAATTGAAATGAAAATCAAATTGCAGAAGAATAGTTCATTTTAATTCAGTTATATTTGGGAATTGCTCCAATTGTCCTTGATTGTTTTGCTGAGTGAAGAATTGTGGGTTACAAATGATAACACCCTGCTTCAAAAAAGGGGAGAAGGATAAATCATATAGGCAATCACAGACCAGATATTTTAAAGTCAATAGTAGGGAAGCTTTCAGAATCTATAATCCAAGAGAAAATTGACAGCTACTTTTTAGATTAGATTTTCTACAGTGTGGAAACAGGCCCCTTTGGCCCAACAAGTCCACACAGCCCCTTGCAGCAACCCACCCAGACTCATCCCCCTATAACCCACACACCCCTGAACACTATGGGCAACTTAGCATGGCCAATCCACCTAGCCTGCACATCTTTGGACTGGCTAAGGAAGGAAACCCACGCAGACACAGGGAGAATGTGCAAGCTCCACACAGACAGTCGCCTGAGGTTGGAATTGAACCCAGGTCCCTGGTGTTGTGAGGCTGCAGTGCTAACCACTGAGCCACCATGCCACACTGGAAAAACATCGATGAATAACAGAGAACTGGCAGGATTATTGATGGCAAAATATGTTCAATGATCAAGCTTGTATTTTTTGATGAGAGCACGGAACGGCTGAATGAAGACTGTGGAATTGTTTTTGTGTATATGAACTTTCAAACGTTGTTGAAAATGTAGTACATAAAAAGCTTCTTTGCAAAATTGAGGTTTATGGGATATCGTGGTCAGTAGCAGCATGAATGGCAAGTTTTTCTGACTGATGAAGATACATAGTGAAATTCCCAAGGCTAAGTACTAGAACCACTTCTCTTTTTGATCTATATTAATTTGTGGGAATTCAGGGCACTGATTTGATATTCACAGATGACATGGAACTTGCAGTATAGAAGATAGTAATAGGCTTAAGCAGTCTTTGATAGACTGGTGGAATGTTTAATCACAAGGCAAATGAACTAAAACAAAGTTCTGAGGAAGGGTCACTGGACACGAAACATTAATTCTGATTTTTCCTTCACAGATGCTGCCAGACCTGCTGGGCTTTTCCAGCAACTTTGTTGTTGTTCCTAATTTACAGCATCCGCAGTTTTCGGTTTTTACAAGGCAAATAAAACTCAATACAAATGAGATATAGTGCATTTGGGTAAGAAAAATTAGAAATATATTTCATGTTAAATGATAAAATATGAGGGAGTAGAGGAAGAGTTCTGGGCGTGCTCAAGCACAATTCATTACAGGTGGCAGTGCAGATGAACAAAGCAACTATTTAGGCATAAGGGATCTCTGCTTTATAAATAGAAGCATAGGTCCTAATTTTGCCCCCACATCATATGCACAGAGCTGGGAGAAATCCCACCTCTGTGAACCTGATCTTTCAAAATAGTGAGCCACGTTTCCTATTTTCAGACTGGGGTAGATATAGGTTGTGGGCTAGATTGAGAGTTGAGCCAGCAACTCTGGAAGAGCTGTGAAGGCTGCTAGTTCCCAAAGTGGGCCAGGTAGAAAGCCTGCCCTGTGTTTTCAGTGGTTGTCAGAAATTAAGTAAAATAATAAAATATAAAACATTGTTCTATCCTTCACCCCTTCCACTTCCCTCACTCCACTTCACCCGCATACTCCTGTACTTGACGATTCTCACCTAATTCCCCCTACCCACCTACTATGGTTCCTTGTACCTTCTTTGCCATGGTATACTCCTCCACCCATTCACCATGGTTCCTAATACCCTGTTGCTATGCTATACCCTTCTATCCATCCCCAATGGACTCTCAAAAAACCTTAAGCAATTTAATATCTACTTCCAACCATCATCCTTTCCACCTTTACCCTCCATATCAACAGAGCTAGTATCCATAATAACTAATGCACACAGGAGAAGAGAAAATTCCACTACTTGAAGTTTCGTTTGATAATTATACTTTATTTAAAAAAGCACTTTAACTCATAAAAATGCATTTTGACAGGTCTCGCCAGCTCATGACAGGTGAACACTTCTTCCCGTATGCCAGTTGGATAGTTGTTCACATTTCTCAACATTTCTTGACAATCCTGACATACCAACCTTCTTGACAGAACTTGCCAGGCTGATACTTTTTGACAGGTCTTGACAATTGTAAAGGGTTTTTTGCGTCTTTTATACACTATCTTCTCCACACATAATGATCCGCGGAGGCAGTTGATTATGTAAATGCACAGGTACCTCCATAAAACATGCACGTGCAAACTACAAATAGCCCTCAATCCCATCCCTGCAAATGGATGCAAGGTTTGGGAGTGGGACTTATGACTGCTGATATCTTCTGCCTTTTTCACCAGAATATTCCAAAGTATGTTTTTCTGATGTTCTGTCATGTGTGGTCAAATTACTAGTCGTATAGTTATCTCAGATGTCTTACAGGCACAGCTGACTCAGGAAGAACGATATTGAGACATTTCTCCAATCACTCTTCCAGAAGAACACTTAGATTTTACCCCGAATTTGACAAGAGAGTTTTCTTCCCTGAAATGGGAGCGATCAGCTTGCCAGCCCTTCCATGCAGACTTCTTATCTCCCTAACTGAAGACCAGATAAAAACCAAAAACTCTCCAAGCCATATTCTATTCAAAACAATCCCAACAATGGTGTACAGAAATATCAAGCAGTTATCACCAGTCATGCAATTTGTAGAAAGCCTTGTTAATAAAATCTCTTGTGGTACAGTGGTGTTGTCCCTACCTCTGGACCATAAGGCCCAGGTTAAAGTCTTACTTGTTCCAGAGGTGGGTAATAATATCTCTGAACAAATTGATTAGGAAAGTACCTTAATCTCCCATGTCCACATTGACTGTTGATGAGCTATTTTAAAGAAACCACTCCAAATAGTTTTCAAAAAAAATTAAAACGAGTTTCTCTATGACATATTAATATTGAAGTGTATTTGTAGCACTATATATATGTATTAAGTTGACGTATGTATAGCAGGTAAAATTTCCATTGTGAGTAGGCCACTGGCGCATTATGTGAAGAAGGGCTCCCAAGAAAAGATGCAACATAGAAATTAAACATTTTCCACATGAAGTAAGAAAAAATGATTTGGTCATTTTTGCCTCACTTCCTCAGATGTAGTTTTATCGAGGTGTTGTGCAAGCTTTGAACTATCCACATAGAGAAAACTGGTTTTGCAGGATTTAATGATGTTGGGGATGGGGTAGCTGAAGTATATTTATGATTGCGATGAAAATACTGAAATCCTCAAATTTCAAGTGTTGAAATAATCAACAGCTCACATTGGTACTGACATCCAAGATCTTCAGAATGTTTGATTTTGACATCATGATATTGTTCTGATAAAAGAAACATCAAAAATTACTTTTGCTCTGTGAAACAGACCGATAAGGTTTTCACACAGAAGGATTTATGATTAATTATTAATAATATTTGAGTATTCTGAATGCCTATTTAAATAGTTGCCTATGTCATGGCACTTGTCCATACCCGTAATGAAAACAAAACAATTTTGATATACTGCTTTATGGGTCTACACTTAAGAAACCAATTAGTTACTTTGAAACATACTTGCTGTTTGTTGCTTACAAATTTGTGTTGTACTCCAAGCAAATCCAGCATTGAATTTATACTCAGCAGGCCCCACAAATAAATGTAGGACTAGATCATTTGTTTTGAGTGGTGTTGGTCCCAACAGAACTATGAATATAATTTAATCTTTTCAGCATGATAATGTTACATAAACAGGTTTTTTCGATAACATTTGTCTTCCTTTCAAAACAAATTAAGGAGTGACCGAACTGAGGGCATAACTTTAAAATTGCAAATTGTTTGAAAAAACTGAGAGGATAGAATCAGGTCATTAGGTGTAGCAGTTCCATTTTTTACAGCTATACCATCAGAAGTTTTTATCAGAAAATATTCTTTCAAACAAAAGTTAGAGATCTCCCTTTCAAATATGTTGCATGTACTAAGACAATAGCAAATTTCAAACTGAGATTGATAGACATTTTGTAAGGGTATTAAAGGTTACGTAACCAAGGCACGAAGACAGAGTTAAGATTCAGATATTGAATGATGCAGTGAGCTGGAGATGGAATTGTCTTATTTTATTAATATATTCCTGTGTTTCTTCCTATTAGAAAGTACCCTGTTGATCTGACTAGCGGAACTTACCCCATGAATTTCCCTATTAATTACTAAGGCTTATGCCAGAGCTACAAAATGCTGATGTGATTATCTTATTTAAACTTTGTTGAAATAATTTTTACTGTTTGTATTGAGGTTCAGAATACTATATAATATGAACAGAGACCTTTTCATTTGTTTGTTTCTAACTTATAACTGGATAATATAACAAAAACAGAACTTGTTGGAAAAGCTCAGCATCTGTGAAGATAAAAATCAGAGCTAATGTTTCCAGTCCAGTGACCCTTCGGTCACTGGACCCAAAATGTTAGCTCTGACGTTTTCTTCATAGATGTTGCCAAACCTGCTGACCTTTTCCAGCAACTTCTGTTTTTGTTCCTGATTTACAGTATCTGCAGTTCTTTCATTTTTTTTAATGAGATAATGTAAATTGTGTTAATAGCTGGTGTATGTGACTTGTGCATGATTCATTCTGGCACAAATGCAGAACGTGATCATTGGAAAATTCCACAATTTAAGACTTTCAGAATGAGCTATATACCCAAGATACCCATTCACACAGAAAAAGCCTGGAATCTAATTAAAAGAGGTAAACTATATCTGTCATATGGGCTATACTGGATTGCCAAAATGTTTTAGGATATTCTTTTCTCCTTTTCCTTATCGCTTTGTTCTTCCATCTCATTTAGAATTTTATTCTTATGAAGTATATTAACTTGTAGATTTTCCTACCAAAATGTACCATCTCAGAAAAATTTGCTGATTCCTCATCTATCTTGCAAGTTTATTGATATCAGCCGCCATTTTGTAACAGTCTTCCTGTATATTAACTGCAATCCTAATCTGACATTATACTCAAATTTCAAAACTGTTTTTTCAATTTCCAAGTCCAAATTGCTTATGAAAATTGTAAACAATATTATAAATGGACCCAGACCCAATCAGTATAGAACACCACATCCTACTATTTTCCAGTTAGAGTAGAAGAGACAGTAGCAACATGGATACAACATTGGCTGAGGGAAAGGAAACTGGGAGGAACTGTTGGTAAATTTCATTTTTGGGCTCCAACGATGTTTGAAATGGAGTCGCTCAGGTGTCCATTTTGGGACCCTTGTATTTCCTGATCTATATAGATCAACTGTAGGTCCTGACGTACAGAAGACAATTTCAAAGTTTGCCAAAAGACACAAAACCTGGAGGCACTGTATGTTGTGAGGAGAACAGTATAAACCAGATGTGAGTTGGAGAGAGTGCGGAAGAGACTTATAAAAATGATTCCAGGGATGAAATACTTCAGTAATAAGTTAACATTGGAGAAGTTGGGATGGTTTTCCTTGGAAAGGAGAAGACTGAAAGGAAATTTAATAAAAGTTTTCAAGATTGTATTGGGTCTGGGACAAAGGCAATAGGGAAAACTTGTGTCAGAGATCATGGGAACTGCAGATGCTGGAGAATTCCAAGATAATAAAATGTGAGGCTGGATGAACACAGCAGGCCAAGCAGCATCTCAGGAGCACAAAAGCTGACGTTTCGGGCCTAGACCCTTCATCAGAGAGGGGGATGGGGAGAGGGAACTGGAATAAATAGGGAGAGAGGGGGAGGCGGACCAAAGATGGAGAGTAAAGAAGATAGGTGGAGAGAGTGTAGGTGGGGAGGTAGGGAGGGGATAGGTCAGTCCAGGGAAGACGGACAGGTCAAGGAGGTGGGATGAGGTTAGTAGGTAGCTGGGGGTGCGGCTTGGGGTGGGACGAAGGGATGGGTGAGAGGAAGAACCGGTTAGGGAGGCAGAGACAGGTTGGACTGGTTTTGGGATGCAGTGGGTGGGGGGGAAGAGCTGGGCTGGTTGTGTGGTGCAGTGGGGGGAGGGGACGAACTGGGCTGGTTTAGGGATGCTGTAGGGGAAGGGGAGATCTTGAAACTGGTGAAGTCCACATTGATACCATATGGCTGCAGGGTTCCCAGGCGGAATACACAAGGAATACACACAAGTCCTCCTCCTGGACACCACCCCCAGGCCTCCTACCCTCCTTCGACCTCTTCATCTCCAACTGCCGTCGAGACATTAACCGCCTCAACCTCTCCACCCCTCTCACCCACTCCAACCTCTCCCCCGCAGAACGGGCAGCCCTCCGCTCCCTCCGCTCCAACCCCAACCTCACCATCAAACCCGCAGACAAGGGTGGCGCAGTGGTAGTATGGCGCACTGACCTCTACATCGCCGAGGCCAGACGCCAACTCTCCGACACCACCTCCTACCGCCTCCTCGATCATGACCCGACACCCGAGCACCAAACCATCATCTCCAACACCATTCACGACCTCATCACCTCAGGGGACCTCCCACCCACAGCCTCCAACCTCATTGTTCCCCAACCCCGCACGGCCCGTTTCTATCTCCTTCCCAAAATCCACAAATCTGCCTGCCCTGGCCGACCCATCATCTCAGCCTGCTCCTGCCCCACCGAACTCATCTCCACCTGTCTGGACTCCATTTTCTCCCCTTTGGTCCAGGAACTCCCCACCTATGTCCGTGACACCACCCACGCCCTCCACCTCCTCCAGGACTTCCAATTCCCTGGCCCCCAACACCTCATATTCACCATGGACGTCCAGTCCCTGTACACCTGCATTCCGCATGGAGATGGCCACAAGGCCCTCCGCTTCTTCCTGTCCCGCAGGCCCGACCAGTCCCCCTCCACCGACACTCTCATCCGCCTAGCTGAACTCATCCTCACACTCAACAACTTCTCTTTTGACTCCTCCCACTTCCTACAGACTAAGGGGGTGGACATGGGCACCCGCATGGGCCCCAGCTATGCCTGCCTCTTTGTAGGTTACGTGGAACAGTCCCTCTTCCGCACCTACACAGGCCCCAAACCCCACCTCTTCCTCCGGTACATTGATGACTGTATCGGCGCCGCCTCTTGCTCCCCAGAGGAGCTTGAACAGTTCATCCACTTCACCAACACCTTCCACCCCAACCTTCAGTTCACCTGGGCCATCTCCAGCACATCCCTCACCTTCCTGGACCTCTCAGTCTCCATCTCAGGCAACCAGCTTGTAACTGATGTCCATTTCAAGCCCACCGACTCCCACAGCTACCTAGAATACACCTCCTCCCACCCACCCTCCTGCAAAAATTCCATCCCCTATTCCCAATTCCTCCGCCTCCGCCGCATCTGCTCCCATGATAAGACATTCCACTCCTGCACATCCCAGATGTCCAAGTTCTTTAAGGACCGCAACTTTCCCCCCACAGTGATCGAGAACGCCCTTGACCGCGTCTCCCGTATTTCCCGCAACACATCCCTCACACCCCGCCCCCGCCACAACCGCCCAAGAGGATCCCCCTCGTTCTCACACACCACCCTACCAACCTCCGGATACAACGCATTTTCCTCCGACACTTCCGCCATTTACATTCCGACCCCACCACACAAGACATTTTTCCATCCCCTCCCCTGTCTGCTTTCCGGAGAGACCACTCTCTCCGTGACTCACTTGTTCGCTCCACACTGCCCTCCAACCCCACCACACCCGGCACCTTTCCCTGCAACCGCAGGAAATGCTACACTTGTCCCCACACCTCCTCCCTCACCCCCATCCCAGGCCCCAAGATGACATTCCACATTAAGCAGAGGTTCACCTGCACATCTGCCAATGTGGTATACTGCATCCACTGTACACGGTGCGGCTTCGTCGACATTGGGGAAACCAAGCGGAGGCTTAGGGACCGCTTTGCAGAACACCTCCGCTCAGTTCGCAACAAACAACTGCACCTTCCAGTCGCAAACCATTTCCACTCCCCCTCCCATTCTCTAGATGACATGTCCATCATGGGCCTCCTGCAGTGCCACAATGATGCCACCCGAAGGTTGCAGGAACAGCAACTCATATTCCGCCTGGGAACCCTGCAGCCATATGGTATCAATGTGGACTTCACCAGTTTCAAAATCTCCCCTTCCCCTACAGCATCCCTAAACCAGCCCAGTTCGTCCCCTCCCCCCACTGCACCACACAACCAGCCCAGCTCTTCCCCCCCACCCACTGCATCCCAAAACCAGTCCAACCTGTCTCTGCCTCCCTAACCGGTTCTTCCTCTCACCCATCCCTTCCTCCCACCCCAAGCCACACCCCCAGCTACCTACCAACCTCATCCCACCTCCTTGACCTGTCCATCTTCCCTGGACTGACTTATCCCCTCCCTACCTCCCCACCTACACTCTCTCCACCTATCTTCTTTACTCTCCATCTTCGGTCCGCCTCCCCCTCTCTCCCTATTTATTCCAGAAGCCTCACCCCATCCCCCTCTCTGATGAAGGGTCTAGGCCCGAAACGTCAGCTTTTGTGCTCCTGAGATGCTGCTTGGCCTGCTGTGTTCATCCAGCCTCACATTTTATTATCAGGGAAAACTTGTAGATGGATCTAGAAGCAGAAGA
Source organism: Stegostoma tigrinum (assembly GCF_030684315.1). Taxonomy (NCBI): domain Eukaryota; kingdom Metazoa; phylum Chordata; class Chondrichthyes; order Orectolobiformes; family Stegostomatidae; genus Stegostoma; species Stegostoma tigrinum. The sequence goes on along the minus strand of NC_081374.1, from coordinate 17,288,459 downwards.
CACAGTTTTAAAATGTTTTGCAGAATAAGCAAATTTGAGGGGACAAAAGCTTTTTTACATCAGTAATTAGGGCATGGACTGCACTTCCTAGTTGTATGACAGAGGAAGGTCCAACTGAGGCATTCAAAAAGGCATTGGATGGCTTTTTAAGTAGAAACAAAGTGCAAAGGTGCGAGGAAAAAGCAGGAGATCAGCACTAAGTAAAATTCTTAGAGAGCCAGTACAATAATATGGGCCAAATGGCATCCTCTGCACTGTAAATATTTGGTGGAATAACTATCTTTAACACCTATATTTTATTTTCTGTTATGCAGCCAGCTTGTTATCCACTCTGCTATTTGTCCTGTGAGTCTAAATATTCTAACTTTGATTATGAATAAAGGTTTCTTGAAATCCAAATATCTGGCATCCAACCTATTACACTTATCTACATTTTCCATCACTTCTTCAGAATTTCAACAGGGTTAATCAAGTGTAACCTTCTCATTTGGAATTGATACAGACTAATTCATATGATATTTTTAATTTGTAGACATTTTTTCTTGTACAAGTTTGAGTATGGAAACCACTAATTTTCCTTCCACTCTGAAACTAATTGGTCTTAGATTCTGTTTCTCCTCTTCATCTTTTCATGGCTCCTATTGGTGTGTTATTTAAAATATTTTATCTTCCTTTTACTGGTAAAGAGACAAGAATGTGGTCAGAAACAGGGGAATTTATTATGGGGAGAAAGGAAATGGCTAAAAAACTAAATTCGTGCTTCACTTCCATCTTCACAAAGGAGGACACAAAGTATCAGTGTCCAAAATAAGGACCAGAAATGAAAGAAATGCAGGGTTTAGTGAGAGAAGGAATTGAAGCAATTCTGCATTAATAGAGAAATTATGTTGGAGAAATTCATGAGATTGAAGACTGATAAATCCCTAGGAATTGTAATCTACATCCCAGAATACTTAAGAAAGTGGCCCTGGAAATATGGATGCATTGGTGGTATCTTCCAAGATTCTTTAGACTCTGTAACAGTTTCTACAGATAGGAGGGTATCTAATGAAACATCTCCATTTAAAAAGGGAGGTAGAGAGAAATCACAATTTGGACCGGTGAGTCTGACATCAATCATGAAAAGATGCTAGTGTTCATTATCAAGGATTTTATAACAGAGAACTGAGAAAAGAGTGACAGAATCAGACACAGTCAGCATGGATTTACAAAATGGAACTTATGCTTAACAAATCTACTTGAATTCTTCAAGGATGAAGGTAGACTTGATAAATTGATTTTTTTCTGAATGACAGGCAGTGACTAGTGGGGTACAGCAGGGATCAGTACTAGGACCCCAGCTATTCGCATTATATGTTCATGTCTTAGATGAGGGAATGAAATTTAATATCTTAAAATGTGCACATGACACAAAGTTGGGTGGAATGGTGCGCTGTGAAGAGTATGCAGAGATATTCAGTGTGATTTGAACAGGCTGAGGCAGTGAGCAAATGCATGGCATATGCAATATAATATAGATAATTATTATCCACTTTGAGATTATCCACTTAGGTAGCAAAAATAGCAAGGCAGATTATTATTTGAATGGCTATAAACTGAGAGAGGGGAATATTCAATGAGAGCTGGGTGTCCTCGAGCACGAGTCAATAAAATTAAGTGCACAAGTATCGCAGGCAGGAAAGAAGGACAACTGCATCCTCTTGCTATGAAGGCTGAGTACAGGAATAAGGGTGTCTTGCTGCAATTATACAGAGAATTCGTAAGACCACTCCTGCAATGTTACCTCCAATTTTGATGTCCTTTTCTGAGGAAGGATAGTCTTCTTACAGATATTTACTAAATTGATTCTTGGATGGCAGAACTGAAGAATAAGGAAAGATTGAGTGGATTAGCATTCTAATCACTCAATTTTAGAAGAATGGGGGTGTGGATGGGGGTGGGGAAAGGGACCTCATAGAAACCTGTGAAATTCTAACAAGATTGGACAGGTTAGATGTAAGATAGATGTTCCCTCTGTTGGGAGTCCACAACTAGGAGTCATAGTTTAAGCAAAAGGAGTAAACCTTTTAGGACTGAAATAAGGAAGACATGCCTTCACCCAGAGAGTGGTGAACCTGTGGAATTCACTACCACATAAAGTAGTTGAGGCCAAAACATTGTGATTTCAAGAAGGACATACATATAGCTCTTGTGGCTAAAGGAATCAAGGGATATTGGGGTAAGGCAGGATTAGGGTGTTGAGCTTGATGATCAACCATGATCATATTGAATTGCACAGCAGGTTCCAGGTGTTGAATGGCCCACTCCTGTTCCTATCTTCTATGTATGACTATTGTAGTGGCTGTCGTAATTGGAAAGCCTTTCATTAGAATATAAGTCTTATAGTGCTTAGTTAGAATAAGCTGAAGTTTGATTTTTAATAATAGTTTCCTGAGACATTATATTTAAGTTGTTCCAAATTATATAAAACATACAATACTGTACCAGTCATTTTTAAGGCTCCAAGATATCACATTCTTAACACTTGTGCAGCAGAATTGGTGAATAGGGTTGCAGTGTCATTTTTCAATGTCAGCTGTCACAGTTCGATCAGGGAGACCACAAGCAGTTTCAAGAATAGTATAGAATTTTTGAGTCATTGCAGAAATTGATCATGACATGTTAGTTATTAGCATTGCCAGATATCAAAGATTATGTTGTTCAAATGGGATGTATAATGGTACCAACAAAATGGGATTGACAATGGTACCAAGAAAAGCATGAATTTTGTATTTACAATCAAATGTATTGCTACTATAACAAACAGAGACATGTTTTAAAAATGGATTAAAGATAACTTTGAAACATTGTACTGCATTTCATTTTGAGATGCTAGAAACAGATAGTGCATTTCACAAAATGTTTATGATCCCAAACGAAGCGCTGTATAAATTAAGGCTACAGACAATTCATTCTATAAGTTAGCTCTTTGAAGAAGGAAGGGAGGGTTGACAGTTTTTTCCTGTGGAAATAAACCTCCAACCATCATACTTGTTATAGTGCCTAGACAGTTTAATATTTAGATCACTCATACTCAGATATTTGATTTAAATGTCTTTAGAAAAATATCAAGATATGCTTTTTTATTCAACACAAAACAGTAATGCATTTTTTCTCTAAAATCTTTACAGTAGAAGTGGCTTGCATTGAAATTTTGCAGATTCTGGAATCTATAATGTTCTCATGGTAAGCCTGCTTTCTCCCATGATTGATGTGCAGCAAGTAGAAAGGATAAATACATTCTTCAAAGACAATCTTTGCATAACTCAGAGATGGCAGTGCCTTATCTGACAGAACACATATGCTTTTATGCTTCTCAAATCTAAGTTTGAGCATCAATCACGACTGTTACACATTTTGAAACTTTCAGGATTTCCATTACTATTTTTAATAGTTAATTTAGAGTCATTAGTCACAGTACAGTACAAGATTTACAAACAGTAGAAGTTTATTTTTTAAGTGAATATTTTAACAGATATATCTGACTGAGCATCTCCTCATCGTTGAATATCGTCTTCAGAGATTTGGGTTCTTCCCGAACAATACAAAATTATACTGCAGATACTAAAATATCATAGGCTTCAGGGAGGTAATTTATATGTCAAGAACAACATGAATATCATTGACCAGATTTTGCTGGAGAGGGCTCCTCACTGCATTTCTAGCTAATTAGCTTGATTCTTGCCTATTTAACATAGAAAATAGGAGCATGAATAGGGCATTTGGTACTTCAAACCAACTTCACCATTCATTATGATCTTAGCTGATCATCCAACTCAATAGCCTGTTCCAATTTCCCCCATATCCTTTGATCCCTTTAGCCCCAAATGCTACATCCAACTCTTCCTTGAAATCATATAATGTTTTGGCCCTGACTGTTTTTTGTGATAACAAATTCTGCAGGGTCACCACTCTCTGGATAAAGAAATTTCTCCCCATCTCAGTCCTAAATGGTTTACTCTGTATCCTTAGGCTGTGACCCCTGGTTTTGGATCCCTCCAGTTTTGGATCCCGCCATCATCAGGAACATCCTTCTTGGTTTTAACATTTCTTTGTCCACAAATTTGCAGCAAGTCTGAATTGATAACAGTGCAGTGATGTCAAGAGGACCTTGGTGAACAATAGGGGTGGTAAGGTACATCCTTAACTGAAAAACTGAAAGAATAGAGGAAAAGAAACAGGAGTGATTAAAAAGGGTGATGAATTTATGTGGGTATTTCAATGTCAAGTCTGGTACAACTAGCAAAATAAAGAGAGGGAATTTGGAATATGTATAAACACTATACTTATAATTATTTACTTTCTTGTCAAAAGAAGATCATTGGCAGCCATTAACAATCAAGGCACAATTAATTATTGATGGGTATTTATACTATTACATCCTAAATAAACATTCTTGGCAGTACAGGCCTACTGATACTTGTTTTGTGTGGTTACAGATTCAGAAGTGGCCCAGTTCAAATCACTTTGGAATTTGAATGTGAATGATAATAAGCTAGATTTTCTTTACGGATTTCAGTACACTTTGCCTAATATTCAGAATATTACAACATATCCTACATAACATGACTTTGTTACAATGCAATTTCCAAAAGTCCAAAAAAGTAACCAATGATTTAGCAGTATTATGATATGAAAATTTTACAGCTCCTCTCGTAGCAACTGTGGCCAAGAACTACCGATGAGTGAGAGATAATGGGAACCGCAGATGCTGGAGAATCCAAGATAACAAAGTGTGAAGCTGGATGAACACAGCAGGCCAAGCAGCATCTCAGGAGCTCAAAAGCTGATGTTTCGGGCCAAGACCCGTCATCAGAGAGGGGGATGTAGTGAGGGTTCTGGAATAAACAGGGAGGTGGGGGGGGGGCGGACCAAAGATGGAGAGAAAAGAAGATAGATGGAGAGGAGAGTATAGGTGGGGAGGTAGAGAGGGGATAGGTCAGTCCAGGGAAGACGGACAGGTCAAGGAGGTGGGATGAGGTTAGTAGGTAGGAGATGGAGGTGCGGCTTGGGGTGGGAGGAAGGGATGGGTGAGAGGAAGAACAGGTTAGGGACGCAGAGACAGGCTGGGCTGGTTTTGGGATGCAGTGGGGGGAGGGGATGAGCTGGGCTGGTTGTTTGATGCAGTGGGGGGAGGGGAAGAACTGGGCTAGTTTTGGGATGTGGTGGGGGAAGGGGAGATTTTGAAGCTGGTGAAGTCCACATTGATACCATTGGGCTGCAGGGTTCCCAAGCGGAATATGAGTTGCTGTTCCTGCAACCTTCGGGTGGCATCATTGTGGCACTGCAGGAAGCCCATGATGGACATGTCATCTAAAGAATGGGAGGGGGAGTTGAAATGGTTCGCGACTGGGAGGTGCAGTTGTTTATTGCGAACCGAGCGGAGGTGTTCAGCAAAGCGGTCCCCAAGCCTCTGCTTGGTTTCCCCAACGTAGAGAAGCCACACCGGGTACAATGGATACAGTATACCACATTGGCAGATGTGCAGGTGAACCTCTGCTTGATATGGAAAATCATCTTGGGGCCTGGGATAGGGGTGAGGGAGGAGGTGTGGGGGCAAGTGTAGCTCTTCCTGCAGTTGCAGGGAAAGGTGCTGGGTGTGGTGGGGTTGGAGGGCAGTGTGGAGCGAACAAGGGAGTCATGGAGAGAGTGGTCTCTCCGGAAGGCAGACAAGGGTGGGGATGGAAAAATGTCTTGGGTGGTGGGGTCGGATTGTAGATGGCGGAAGTGTCGGAGATGATGCGTTGTATCCAGATGTTGGTGGGGTGGTGTGTGAGAACGAGTGGGATCCTCTTTGGGTGGTTGTGGCGGGGGCGGGGTGTGAGGGATGTGTTGCGGGAAATGCAGGAGATGCGCTCGAGGGCGTTCTCGACCACTGTGGGGGGAAAGTTGCGGTCCTTGATGAACTTGGACATCTGGGATGTGCGGGAGTGGAATGCCTCATCGTGGGAGCAGATGCGGCGGAGGCGGAGGAATTGGGAATAGGGGATGGAATTTTTTCAGGAGGGTGGGTGGGAGGAGGTGAATTCTAGGTAGCTGTGGGAGTCGGTGGGCTTGAAATAGACATCGGTTACAAGCTGGTTGCCTGAGATGGAGACTGAGAGGTCCAGGAAGGTGAGGGATGTGTTGGAGATGGCCCAGGTGAACTTGAGGTTGGGGTGGAAGGTGTTGGTGAAGTGGATGAACTGTTCGAGCTCCAGTGGGGAGCAAGAGGCGGTGCCAATACAGTCATCAATGTAACGGAGGAAGAGGTGAGGTTTGATGAGTTATGTGTTTAAATACTGTTAGCTTGTTGTTAGCATTCCCCACTGAAAAGTTAGTTGAAGGACAAAGGTTGACATTTCTTACTTTATTTATGTTTATCTGTTTCCATTACATTTTAATTACTTTGTAGCATGTTGCAGTCAAAAACGATACTTCTGCCTATTTGAAGTCAACTATGCATTATGAAATGGCTTTTCATTCAAACCACACTTTTACAAATACAAAACCACAATCTGCATTCAATATGTGTTTTATTTATTTTCATGAATCACCACCAGGACTATATTCCTATAACAGTGTTCAACCCAGTCTTTCAAGTAATGTATTATTTGGTCTATAAGCAAATTGACTTATGTCAATCTTAAATTAAGCAATGTGCACTCCAGCTATCCAATGGAAGCAGCATCCTTGTTCTGTTAGAGTGGGATATTTCAATCATCAAGAATTATGGAAGGTAAACATCCAAAATTACCATTTCTGCTGACATTCCTGGCATCTTGCATTAATGCAGCTCTTATGAATAGAAAATGATTTACTCAAACAGTTATTTATCAGGCAACAGGTTGGCATGTTCTGCTAGTGGACCATCTGATAGACATGATATTAAATCCTACAACTATCTAATCTAAACTTGAAACTGTGCTAATTAATCAACCTCTAAAAATTTGGGGGAAAAAAATACAAAGACCAAAGAGAACAAAGAACAGTTAAGCACAAGAACAGGTTTTTTGGCCCACTAAATGACATGTGATGCCTTTCTAAACTAAAAACTTCTTGCCTCTCTACAGTCTGCATCCCTTTATTTTCTGCCTATTCATATATCTGTCAAGGTGCTTCTTAAATGTTGCTATTGTATCTGCCTCCACCTCCTCTGGTAGTGCATTCCAGGCACTTACCATGCTCTATGTGAAAAACAAACTTGCCTCCCACATCTCCTTCAAACTTGCCCCCCTTTTATCTAAAACCTATGTTGCCTAATAATTGAGATCAGAGATAATGGGAACTACAGATGCTGGAGAATCTGAGATAACAAAGTGTGGAGCTGGATGAACACAGCAGGCCAAGCAGCATCTCAGGAACACAAAAGCTGATGTTTTGGGCCTAGACCCTTCATCAGAAAAGGGGGATGGGGAGGGGATTCCGGAATAAATAGGGAGAGAGGGGGAGACGGACAGGATGATATTAATATGGTAATAGATGTATAACCCCTAATTAAGGAATTGGATGAAGGGCTGTATAAATATGAAAAGCAACCAGTCAGTGGGGTGTGAGTTTCAAGTAGTGTGGTTAATTGTAATAAATCTCTCAGTAAAAGTGTAGACTTGGATTCAATTCAAAAACATTTATCTTCTAGTGTATAGTATTGGTAGTAGAGGATAGTTGGTTCATTATGTAATAGTTTCAGGGTATGATTATTCATCCATTTTCTGAAAGTGAGACTCCTGGTCAGTGGAAAAATGAAGTAATCATGTGGATCTGGATGACTCTGTACCAGAAAGAAACCAAAGGATAACATTAGCACTTTTGGAACCATTCTGAAGCAGGATAATGGAATTCAGTCAATTATATGCAAGATTATATAAATTTCATTTGAAAATCACCCAATCTTTATGGACATTTATGTTATTAGGCTGTGCCAAAGAATCAGCAGCGTTCTAGTTTTGATGGGAGTTAAATTTGTGGATAAATATATAGAGTGGGGGTGGGGTTTAGGTCCCCAGAACATTATCTGGTTCTCTGGATGCAGTGCAGTGATTATATCACTTTGATACTTCTGCTTTCTTAAAATTAAGCTGCCTTCAGTTAAAAGCAGAAGTGGCCATGATTTAGGGATAATGGGAACTGCAGATGCTGGAGAATCCAAGACAACAAAATGTGAGGCTGGATAAACACAGCAGGCCAAGCAGCATCTCAGGAGCACAAAAGCTGACGTTTCGGGCCTAGACCCTTCATCAGAGAGGGGGATGGGGTGAGGCTTCTGGAATAAATAGGGAGAGAGGGGGAGGCGGACCGAAGATGGAGAGTAAAGAAGATAGGTGGAGAGAGTATAGGTGGGGAGGTAGGGAGGGGATAGGTCAGTACAGGGAAGACGGACAGGTCAAGGAGGTGGGATGAGGTTAGTAAGTAGATGGGGGGATCCTCTTTGGGCGGTTGTGGCGGGGGCGGGGTGTGAGAGATGTGTTGCGGGAAATACGGGAGACGCGGTCGAGGGCGTTCTCGATCACTGTGGGGGGAAAGTTGCGGTCCTTGAAGAATTTGGACATCTGGGATGTGCGGGAGTGGAATGTCTTGTCGTGGGAGCAGATGAGGCGGAGGAATTGGGAATAGGGGATGGAATTTTTGCAGGAGCGTGGGTGGGAGGAGGTGTATTCTAGGTAGCTGTGGGAGTCGGTGGGCTTGAAATGGACATCAGTTACAAGCTGGTTGCCTGAGATGGAGACTGAGAGGTCCAGGAAGGTGAGGGATGTGCTGGAGATGGCCCAGGTGAACTGAAGGTTGGGGTGGAAGGTGTTGGTGAAGTGGATGAACTGTTCGAGCTCCTCTGGGGAGCAAGAGGCGGTGCCGATACAGTCATCAATGTACCGGAGGAAGAGGTGGGGTTTGGATCCCCCTCGTTCTCACACACCACCCCACCAACCTCCGGATACAACGCATCATCCTTCGACACTTCCGCCATCTACAATCCGACCCCACCACCCAAGACATTTTTCCATCCCCACCCCTGTCTGCTTTCCGGAGAGACCACTCTCTCCGTGACTCCCTTGTTCACTCCACACTGCCCTCCAACCCCACCACACCCGGCACCTTCCCCTGCAACCGCAGGAAATGCTACACTTGCCCCCACACCTCCTCCCTCACCCCTATCCCAGGCCCCAAGATGACATTCCACATTAAGCAGAGGTTCACCTGCACATCTGCCAATGTGGTATACTGCATCCACTGTAGCCGGTGTGGCTTCCTCTACATTGGGGAAACCAAGCGGAGGCTTGGAGACCGCTTTGCAGAACACCTCCGCTCAGTTTGCAACAAACTACTGCACCTTCCAGTCGCAAACCTTTTCCACTCCCCCTCCCATTCTTTAGATGACATGTCCATCATGGGCCTCCTGCAGTGCCACAATGATGCCACCCGAAGGTTGCAGGAACAGCAACTCATATTCCGCCTGGGAACCCTGCAGCCATATGGTATCAATGTGGACTTCACCAGTTTCAAAATCTCCCCTTCCCCAACTGCATCCCTAAACCAGCCCAGTTCGTCCCCTCCCCACACTGCACCACACAACCAGCCCAGCTCCTCCACTCCACCCACTGCATCCCAAAACCAGTCCAACCTGTCTCCGCCTCCCTAACCTGTTCTTCCTCTCACCCATCCCTTCCTCCCACCCCAAGCCGCACCCCCATCTACCTACTAACCTCATCCCACCTCCTTGACCTGTCCGTCTTCCCTGGACTGACCTGTCCCCTCCCTACCTCCCCACCTATACTCTCTCCACCTATCTTCTTTTCTCTCCATCTTCGGTCCGCCTCCCCCTCTCTCCCTATTTATTCCAGAACCCTCACCCCATCCCTCTCTCGATGAAGGGTCTAGGCCCGAAACGTCAGCTTTTGTGCTCCTGAGATGCTGCTTGGCCTGCTGTGTTCATCCAGCCTCACATTTTGTTGGCCATGATTTAGGGGCGGCTTTCAGGTATTTTAATAATAGAGGTGGCTGATTTTATTTCTGGGGTGAGAACACTGAATATTAAAACATTGTCACAAAGGGGCTTGAAGCAGAATTCATAATTAGATTTCAGACTTCTGGAGTTGTTAAGTACATTGGACTGGAAATCAGACAAAATGGATCGAATATAAGATAACAAAGTGTGGAGCTGGATGAACACAGCAGGCCAAGCAGCATCTCAGGAGCACAAAAGCTGACGTTTCGGGCCTAGATGGATCGAATATCACTTGGCATCAGCGATCTAATTTGAAAACCCCATTGCCATGCAGCAAAGTACGGCCATACAAAAATATGCAATAGCTTCCAAAACAGAATTAGATGAATTGCAAAGTCTAATTTGATAGCTGAATTCACTTGGCACCCAAATGAGGTCAGTTTCTCAAGCATTAGAGTTGGGTGCAATGGAAAAATCTAAAAGTAGAAGATAACATTGGGGTGAACAACATATAGCAAAAAATAAAAATGGTGCATTGTGTTTTGAAATTTCCAGCAGTGAGAGATGCCACGAACATGAAACTTCTTGTTTTTAGTGATGCTTCTTATGCAAATCATTGTGATGCACTCTCAAGTGCAGAGGAGTTCATAAAATTTCTTGTCGGAAAGGGAGGTAAATGTTGTCTTTAGCTTGGAAAGCTATAAAGATCAGAAAAGTAGTGAAAAGGTATCTTGGCGGGAGAAGCCCTTGTTCTTGACGAGGAAGTAGAGATGGCATTTTCTTTGCAAAAGTATTGAAAAAAATTTAGAAAGGGATTCAACAGCACCACCCGTTCAATGCTACTTCAATATCAGGTCACCATGGGATAATGAGCATTCAACAAAATGTATGAATGGAGAAAAGACTGAGAATTGATATTGCAATTCTAAAACAAATGGTTTAAGTGAGCATAAATCTCCAAATTAAAATGGATGGATAGCAAAAGTCAGCTAGATGATTTTTTTTCAAAGAAAGAACCAAGTTCGAAGAAATGATTGGACATACTAGAAAAAGAATGCTTGGACTATTAACATGCAAAGAAAAAATATATAATATATTGTCACTTTGTATTTTGCATTTTGCTTTTGTATTATTGTTATTGTGAACTGATTTATCTAAAAAGCGAAAAAGTAATCTGTTATTACCTAATATGGTCTGAAGGAATCCGTGAAATCTAATGCAATAAAGGAACAGGTGATAGATATATAATTAACTGTGTTGAATTGACTGAATTCTTGAATAAGTGAGCTAGTAATCGGGGGTGTGAGTTTTATGGATTGCCTGAAACCAAGCTTTCACGAAAAGTATAGCCTTGGACTTTGCTCAAATACATTTAAGTTTAAATTTATAACATTTAGATCCAAACTATAGTCATAATATAACATGTCAGTTTTATTTCACAGACCAATATGCATGTGTTAAATTAGGCAGTAAAAGACTCAGACATTTACAAGAGTTCTATTGTTAGCGAGTTTTGAGAACATTTGTAGCTCAGGTTGAGGTTCTGGATGTGAGATTGCTCGCTGAGCTGGAAGGTTCATTTTCAGACGTTTCATCACCATTCTAGGTAACATCATCAGTGAGCCTCCGACGAAGCGCTGGTGTTATGCCCCGCTTTCTATTTATCTGGTTAGGTTTCTTTGGGTTGGTGATGTCATTTCCTGTTCTTTTTGTCAGGGGATCCATCAACAAACACATTGATTTGGAGCCAATCTACCATCCTCTGAGAAAAAGAACAGGAAATCACCAATGTAGGAAATGACATCACCAACCCAAGGAAACCTAACCAGATAAATAGAAAGCGGGACATAACACCAGTGCTTCACCAGAGGCTCACTGTTGATGTTACTTAGAATGGTGACAAAACATCTGGGAACAAACCTTCCAGCTCAGTGAACCAGCTTACATCTGGAACAAAATAAAGACCCACTCTTCTGTGGACCGAGAGGAGGAGAGCGCTGTGTTGGAGGTGGAAGGAAGACGTCGGGTTGGCTGTGCACCCTTGCAACCGATGGATCTTAATGCTGATTTCGGCCTAACGCTGGTTCAGGGGAGCAGCCAACCTGCAATGATGGCTGCGGCAAGTGCTCATGCCCCAGGTCAGGGGGTCCGGAACACCATCCGTGTTTCCGTGAAGAAGGTGGATGAAGGTGCACCTGTGGACCACACCTTCTTCGTGAAGAAGGTCCTGTTGGACTGTTGTGGGTTTGCTGCTGCGGACATTTACTGCCTGCAGGATTTCCCCGGAGGAGGTTTTTACGATGTAACCTTCAGGAGTGCCAAGCTTTGCGAGCACTTCCTGGAGGTTTTCAAGGAGAAAGGAGGTGAGGGCCCCCTCTCTGTATTGACCGCTGTCCCGCTGTTCGTGACGCCAGCGCAGAGGAGCCGTATGGTGACTGTACACATGTACAACCTGCATGTGCCAGCAGTTGATGTCCTGACCTTCCTTGGAAGGTACGTGAAGGTGGAAGGGGACCTAACCAACATCATGGACCCCTTTGGCATCTGGACCAGTAAGAGGCAGGTCAAGGTGACGCCGAGGATGGGCACGGACGGGAACATTGTACACCCACTGTCCAGCTTCGCGATTGGCGGGAGCAAGGGCTACCTGACCTACGCAGGGCAACCTAAAGTCTGCCATGCCTTTGGTAGGTCAGGTCACGTGGCGGTTGACTGCAAAGCCACCATCTGCAGGGAGGAGGGACACCTTGCAAAGGATTGCCCACAAGAAAAAAGCTGCAATATTTGCAGGGAAGTGGGCCACGTCTATAGGGCATGCCCGCAGCGTGGGACCACCTACGCCCAGGTCGCCAGCAGGGGCAATGCGGGGCCAGCCCCCCCCGGGAGAGAGGAAGGCACCAGGACCCTGCAAGGACCCCACTAATGTGCAGGAGGGCCAGGTCGTGCAGGTGGGCCCAGCCCCGCAGGATGGGCCCGAGGCCGGCAACGCGCCCCTGCAGGCTCCGCTCCCGCCCGACAACCCGGAGTCGATGGCGGCGGTGACAGGCGACCCAGGGGAGCGGGCAACGGTCCGGAAAGCGAGGAGGAAGGCGTGTCGGCGGGCCCAGGAACCGCAACCATCAGGCGGGAAAAGGCAGCTACAGGGGGGCTATAAGAGCTCCTCTGACGAGGGAGATTCAGAGAGGGCCCGCCCAAAGCAGAAGCTAAAGATCTCAAGGGAGAAGGAAAGCAGCACCCCACTTCCAGGTGACGGGAGGCATCCTGAGGCTCCCTCCGACTCCCAGTCACATGCCGCTGGGGCTTCCAGGCGGGAAGGAGGAAACAGTGCGTCCCCAGCCTGACCCAGAGCTGGACTCTCCTGCCTCCGTACCCCTGACTGGGGGACTGCCACCCGGAAGGCAGCACAGACGGTTTCCTGAGCCTGGAGAGCGTCCAGCAGTTAGCCCGGGCAATGGGCATGAAGGGACAAATGGAGGGGCTGGACCTTGGACTTGGGGAGGGTACTGCGGTCACTGCCCACAATGGGGGTACGAGTCGCGAGCATTTATGTGCGCAGCGTCAAGTCAACCGCGAGATGTGTGTCCACGTTGGCCTACCTGACCACCATCAAGGCGGGCCTCCTGTTTCTGCAGGAGTGCGGGATACCGCACCTCGGCAGGTACGGGAAATGGTCCAGCACCTGGATCTGTGGGCCTTCGATCTGGTCGGGGGGTAACGACTGTCGCTCCTCGGGCCTGGCTATTCTGCTGCGGGGGCGCAACTTCACCATCTCTCAACTTCAGGAGGTGGTGGGGGGTGCGCCTCCTAGTGGCTGACATCACCTACAGGAACGCTCCCCTGAGGCTGATCAACGTGTACGCCCCAGGGGTACGGAGTGAGTGGTTGGCTGTGCTGCAGCGGCTTCCACCCCTGCTGGCTACGTCCAGGCCGGTCATCCTAGGCAGAGACTTCAACTGCATCATCGATGCAGATGGAAGATCCGGCGTGGTGACAGCGGGTGGGGGAGTCAACTGGACGTCACGTCCAGATTCCTGATGGGCACGGTGAAGAATGCCAAGCTGCTCGACGTCTTCAGCACCCCTGCAGACGGAGGGCAGCAGAGGTACACCTGGTTGTGGCCAGACGGGTCTATTCACTCAAGGATAGACTTCCTGTTTGTGTCGCAGGCGTTCTCGGTCAGGTCCACCGGCGTCGAGCCCGTGTTCTTCTCTGACCACTGCCTCCTGCTGGCCGACTGTCACTTACAGGACGACCAGCCGGCCGGCAAGGGGACGTGGAAGCTCAACATGACTCTGTTGACCCCAGGAGAACGTCGAGGAGCTTAAGAGGGAGTACGCCGGTTGGAGAACCGTGAAACCCCTCTTTGAGTCTCCGGGCGACTGGTGGGAGATGGTGAAGGAGAACATCAAGAGGTTCTTTGTCCTCAAGGGTGTTCAGAAGGTGAGAGAGAGGCGGGGAAAGCTGTCGCGACTCCAGAAAAGGGTGCGGAACCTGCTCTTTCTGCAGTTGATGGGGGTCGATGTCACGGAGGACCTCCGCAAGGTGAGGGGCCAGCAAGCCTCGCTCTTCGCCGCGGAGGCCTCCAGGATAATCTTCTGGTCCAGGGTCCGCTCCGTGGAGCAGGATGAGACGTGCTCGCGTTTCTTCTTTCAGAAGGTGCACAAAGAGAGTTCTGTGCTGAGCTGGCTGAAGAAGGACGAAGGCTCGGTGATGTCGTCTCGGCCCGACATTTTGAGGATCAGCAGATCCTTCTATGCCGGACTGTACGACACGAAGCCCACGGACAGCACGGCCTCCGAGTCGTTCCTGTCATCCATCACGGAGGTCTTAGATGACGGCACGAGGGAGTGGCTGGACCGGCCGATATCCCTGGACGAGCTGACCAGAGCCCTCAAGTCCTTGGAGAGGAGTAGGACTCCCGGGAGCGACGGCTTACCGGTCGAGCTGTATTCCGCTCTGTGGGACCTGGTCGGCCAGGACCTGCTGGAAGTGTACAATAATGCGCTTCAGGCAGGGGAAATGTGCAAGTCCATGAGGAAGGGCATCATCACCCTCATTTACAAGAGGAAGGGGGAGAGGGAAGAAATTAAGAATTGGCGTCCCATTTCACTTTTGAACGTGGACTACAAAATCCTGGCCAACGTCATTGCCAACCGGGTCAGGTCTGTCCTGAAGTCAGTGATTCACCCTGACCAAACCTGTGCTGTGCCAGGCAGGAAGATCGCTGAGAGCCTCGCGCTCATCAGGGATACAATCGCCTATGTACAGGACAGGTGGGTGGACACCTGCCTCGTCAGCCTGGACCAGGAGAAGGCCTTCGACAGGGTCTCTCATGCTTACATGAGAGACCCCCTCTCCAAATTGGGGTTCGGGGAGGGCATCCGCAATTGGATCCGGCTGCTCTACACCAACATCGTTAGTGCAGTCTCGATCAACGGGTGGGAATCGGACAGTTTTCCCATCAGATCTGGAGTCAGGCAGGGCTGCCCGCTCTCTCCTGCCTTGTTCGTGTGCTGTGTGGAGCCCTTCGCCGCATCCATCAGTAAGGACGTGAGCCTGAAGGGCGTGACTATCCCAGGCAGCGGAGGCCTTCAGGTCAAGACCTCCCTGTACATGGACGACGTTGCCATCTTCTGCACCGATCGTTGGTCGGTGAGTAGGCTGTTGGACATCTGCGGCCAGTTTGAACTGTCCTCGGGTGCCAAAGTCAATAGGGATAAGAGCGAGGTCATGTTCTTCGGGAACTGGGACGACTGCTCCTTCACCGTCAGGACAGACTACCTGAAGGTGCTGGGTGTTTGGTTTGGTGGAGCTGGGGCGTGCACTAAGACTTGGGAGGAGCGTATCACCAAACTGAAGCAGAAGCTGGGCAGTTGGATGCTCCGGTCCCTCTCCATCGCGGGTAAGAACCTGGTTGTCAGGTGCGAGGGGCTTTCAGTACTGTTGTATGTGGCGCAGGCCTGGCCTATTCCCTGGACCTGCAATGCTGCGATCACCCGGGCCATCTTCCACTTCATTTGGGGGTCGAGGATGGACCGGGTCCGCA
Organism: Stegostoma tigrinum; assembly: GCF_030684315.1. Classification (NCBI taxonomy): domain Eukaryota; kingdom Metazoa; phylum Chordata; class Chondrichthyes; order Orectolobiformes; family Stegostomatidae; genus Stegostoma; species Stegostoma tigrinum. The sequence goes on along the minus strand of NC_081374.1, from coordinate 17,272,455 downwards.
GGGACACCATGTACAAAGACCTGGAAAATGGGGGAAAGAGCGTACCGAACGCCACCCTCGCCCTGGCAGCTACCTTTGTGTGCGGCTGCATCAAGCTGTGCGTAGATCCGCAGTACGAAACACCAAGTGTCACTACTTACTGAGGTTCTACCTGTCCCCGGTGTTGCGAAGGATGGGCCTGGCCTCGTTGCCGCGGAACGCTCCGAGTAGTTGTACTGTCCCGTACTACTTGTCCTTCGTGGAGAAATTTTTGAAGGGAAGCACCTTTGACCACAAGGCCGTCAGGCAGTGGTCAGCACGTAGTATCCTCAAGACCCTTCGGGAAAAGGAGAGGGTGGATCCTGTCGTGTGGTTCCCCATGCAGACTGCCAAATTCATTTGGCAGAATGCCTCATCGCCAGAACTTTCAAACAAGCACAAGGACATTGCTTGGCTGGCAATGAGAGGGGCTCTGCCAGTGAGATCCTTTATGCATGCCCGGAATCTCTGCACCACTGCACGCTGCCCTCGAGGCGGCTGCAGGAGGGATGAGACCGTCGATCACCTCCTTCTGGAGTGTGCCTATGCGCAAGGAGGTCTGGAGGGGGATGCAGTGGTATTTGTCGAGGTTCGTCCTGAGCAGCTCCGTGACGTGGGACTCCGTGCTCTACGGGCTGTTTCCCGGGACGCACACCGAGACCAACATCAACTGCGCCTGGAGGACCATCAATGCGGTGAAAGATGCTCTTTGGTCTACCCGCAACTTGCTGGTCTGCCAGCTGAAAGAACTGACCCCGATCGAATGTTGCAGACTGGCGCACTCCAAGTTCCAGGACTACGTGCTGAGGGACGCGCTAAAGCTTGGGGCAGCCGCCGCCAAGACTCTGTGGGGAAAGACCATGGTATGACATCCCTCGCCCAGAATAGAAAAAAAGGGCCCTATCTGGTAACTGGGCCCAGCTGGCGCCTTCCCCAACTGGTCAGGGGGCCAACTGGGACTGTGCGGGGTGACGACTGCCGGGGTATTTTCTTTGCTTTGTTTCTTTTTCTTCTTTTTTTTGCCTTTAGTTGGTGTACGTACCCCCTGGGTAACCCGGAGCGGCTTGCATGACTGGGTCGGTGTATAAATATGTTTTATTTTTTGTCCATCTTATGAATAAAGTATATTTTTTCAAATAAAAAAAAGTGACAAAACGTCTGAAAATGAACCTTCCAGCTCAGCGAGCAAACTCACATCCAGTTCTATTGTTGATCTGTAGTTTGGCACAAACATCACTTTCTACCTTTCCCTACTGGACACTTCCTTTGGCCAAAAAGCCAATTCCCAAATATGAAGAAGCCAACTGTTAGTATTTTCTAATCATACTGTACAAAGATGTTACAAAACACCCCTGCAGTATGCAGGACTTGGAACTCCTTTGAATTTCTGTATTCATTATGAATTTGTCTTGTTTAATTTGTGGGCCTGCATAGCAACATAAAATTAGGTAAGCAAATTCAACAGTTCTCTTGCCAAGTTTATCTCTTTAGAGACAAGTGTCAATAAAAGTAAGCAATAGAATATAAAGAAAATATAAATTAACATACTGACATAAGGTGTTGATGGCTATAAAATCAGGACATGTTAAGTATGTGTGAAAATGCTATTTTCATGACAAATAGAAATTAACAAGTGTTAGTAGTACATGCAATATCTGAATTGATAACCCTATCTAGTTATAATTTACAACTTTTTGAGATTTTCTTGGATGCCACACATTATGATTTCTTAAAATTATAATCCACATATGTAGCTTTCACATCAATGGTTTCATAGTCACACCTGTAAACATCTGTCTACTTGGTTTAAAGGCAGCATTGAATTTGCAATCTAACATTAACCATACTCTTACTAAACTATGTATAAATAATGTGCCCTCCAATTTAATCTCAGTATTTAATCACTGATTTGTAAACAAATAAATGCTGTCACATCCCAATTCACTCAAGTCTCACCTTTGTTCTATTCCACATTTTTTCTAGTTTGTACTTCCTTTACAACTTTCTCTTCTTTTTTATTTAGATTATTTTAGTATATTTTCTTTTCTGATACTTACTCTTTTTTTGTTTCCTGTATGCATACTTGCAACGAAGCTGGCAGTCTGAGTGCTATTTTTGCTTCTTTGGAGCAGTGATTCTGCATTGTACACTGTTGTAGTAAGTCAGCAGTCCATTAGCTTCTTAAACAATTTGTTTGAGTAAAGTATGTAATTTATCATTTTTATTATAAAAATGAACTATGATAGTGTTCCAATCAAACAAGTTAAATATAAATCGATTATGTTTTCATTTCTTCGATAATAAAACAATGTAAGAGCCTGGCCACAACAAAATTGATGCACTTGTGTTTGGTAACTTAGACTATTTTAGGACCATAGCAGTTACAAGTGCTGCAATCAATATTTGTGTGCAGGCAGTTTATTTTTCATAAGCTATCAAATGCAATGTGCCAGTTTTTATCAGGGGTGCAATTCACATCCATCGGCTGATACTGTTTCTTCCCCCTTCCAGCATGCAAAAAAACTTGGAATATATAGAGATTCCGCATTATAATTGTTTTTAACTTCTGAGCAAAAATGGTTGACAGCTTTTAGCAATCAACACATCATTAACAATGTATTTGTAGCAGTAATTACTAGATTTAAATTTCTTGGCAGTATAGAATTTGAGTATTCCTGTTGAAGCTGATTTCATCTTGCACTGATTAGAACAGATCCAAGGAAAAATCATTTTGAAGTTTGGTAGTTTTCCATCCGGACTGATGAGTGCAAGATGAAAAGCTTTGACAATGTTGTGATCAGAGATAATGGGAACTGTAGATGCTGGAGAATCCAAGATAACAAAGTGTGAAGCTAGATGAATACAGCAGGCCAAGCAACATCTTAGGAGCACAAAAGCTGACATTTCGGGCCTAGAGCTCTCTGATGAAAGGTCTAGGCCCAAAACATCTGCTTTTGTGCTCCTAAGATGCTGCTTGGCCTGCTGTGTTCATCCAGCTTCACACTTTGTTAGCTTTGACAATGTTGTCTCTTTTCAGCTATACTTACTTTATGTGTTGAGTGTAATGGCCAATTCATGTGCAAATGCAACAATCTCATGAGGTTTCTGGAAGATTAATGGTGAAGCAGTGCAAATCAACTAACAATTTGTGGCAATTTGCAATTCATGGGACCTCTTGCTTTTTACAACTTTAATAATAACATGCATCATTCAGACCTCGCTATTCTTCAGGAAAATCTGGTAATATGTGGTTCAATAGTAGAGCAATTTGAATTCATAAAATAATAGCTACTTGAGGCCAAATCTTGAAGTAAACCATCTATTTAACAACACAGGTTACTGTGCACTTTTTTCGTTCATGGGATGTGGGCACTAGATTAGCATTACCCATACCTGATTGCTTTGAGAAGGTGATGGTTGTTATACTCAAAAAGATAAATACTTTTGAAAAGAGTCCAAATTCACACTTCAATTGCAAGTGTTACTTCAGTTGATCACACTTCATAAAACTCACCCCACTGTTTACTAGCTCCTCGTATTTATACAACAGTCCTTGCCTAATTAACTCTCAATTAATACATCCATTACTTGTTTCTTCTTTCGTTAGGTCTCAGGAATTCCTTCAGACCTTATTGGATGGTAACAGTAGTGAGCTGCTTTCCTGAATCACAACTATGAATGTGGTGTAGGTACACCTACAATACTGTTAGTGACAGAATTCCAGTTTTTTTAACCCAGTAACAGTGAAAGAAATACTGGAATAGTGTGTGGCTTGGAAGTGAACTTGCAAGTGGTAGTATTCCCATGTATTTGCTGCCCTTGTCTTTCCCGGCGGCTGAAATTGCAGATTTGAAGAGTGTTGTTTAGGGAGCCTTGGTGAATTTACATGCATTTAAAATCATCTACACTATGATGCCACTATGTATCAGTAGTGGAGTGACAGAATGTTGAAGATGTTAGATGGCATGCCTATCAAGTATCAGAGATAATGGGAACTGCTGATGCTGGAGAATCCAAGATAATAAAATGTGAGGCTGGATGAACACAGCAGGCCAAGCAGCATCTCAGGAGCTCCTGAGATGCTGCTTGGCCTGCTGTGTTCATCCAGCCTCACATTTTATTATCTTGCCTATCAAGTAGTCTGCTTTGTCCTCAATGATGTTGACCTTCCTGAATGTTGTTGGAGCTACACTTATGCAAGAAAATGGAGAACATTCCATCACACTCCTGACTTGTAGATGGTGGATAGATTTTGGGGAGTCAGGAGGTGAGTTACTTGTTTTAGGGTTCCCAGCTGCTGACCTGCTTTTGTAGTCACAGTATTTGTATAGCTAGTTAGTTCAGTGTCTGGTAATGGTGATCTTAAGAATACTGATAGTGACAGAATTCTGTGAAAGTAATGCCATTGAAAGTCAAGGGGCAATGGTTCAATCCTTTCCTGTTACAAAGGGTCATTGCTTGGCAGTGTGGCATGAATATGACATGCCACTTGTCAGCCTAAGCCAAAATTTTGTGCAAGTCTTGCTGCATTTGGACATGGACGTCTTCATTATCTGAACAGTCACAAATAGTGCTGAACATTGTGCAAAGATCAGCAAACATCCCCACTTCTGACCTTATGATGGAGAGAAGGTGTTGGAACGCCTGAAGATAGGGTTAGGACACTGCCCAGAAGAATTCCTGTGGCTAGGTGATGAAATCCAATACCCACAACTATCTTCCTTTGTGTTAATTATGACTGTAGCCAAACAGAAAGTTTTCACCCTGATTCCCATTGACTGTAGTTTTGCGACAGGTCATCAATGCCACATCTGGTCGAATGTGGCCTTTATATCAAGGGAAATCATTCTTACCTCATATTAGGAATTCAGCTGTTTTGTCCATGTTTGGGCAAAAGTTGTAATGTGATCATGAGTTCAGGAGCTGGCTTGCTGGAACCCAAAGTGAGTGTCAGTGAGCAGCATATGAATTAGAATAGTCCACATCAGATCATTTTTCATTCTGCAAGTGTCTGAATTTGTTTGAGATATAATGTGTGTTAGGCAGATCATTTCTGTATACATTTTTGTTCTTTTGGGTAGGGATTTTAACAACTACTTAGATAGAAAACCAGAGAAACTTAATACATCAAGCAGGTTAGATTTGCCTAGTCATCCTGCTGATGCTGCTTCCTGATTTTAAAAGAATGAAAAAGAATGCCTATACGCATCAAAAAGCTTGTTCCTTGAACACTGGTTCAGTGAAGAATGATAGGGGCAATGACAGGCTAACTGAAAAATGACGTATTAACCTGGTGAACTTACAAAACAAGACTATTTGCATGCCAAACAGCATAAGCAGCAAGTATTACACAGAAATCAGTGATCCAACAATCAATGGATCAGACCTAGGCTCTACACTCTGCCATATCTAGTCATCAATGGTGATAATCAATTAAACAACTCACTGGAACGGGAGGCTCCACATCATCGATGATGGAACAGCCCAGCACTTCAGTACAAAAAGCCAAAGAATTCACAGCCACAATTGTGGATTGGATGATCCATCTTGGCCTCCTCCAGAAGACCATAGCATTATAGATGCCACCCTTCATCCAATTTGATTCACTCCATGTGATATCAAGAAAATATTAGGCATTGGACATAGCAAAGGCTGCAGGCATTGACAACATGCAGACAAATGTACAGAAGACTAGTCAAGCTGTTTCAGTATAGCTGCACTATCTGACAGTATGGAAAATTACCTGATTTGTCCTGTACACAAAAAGCAGGACAAATTCAACACTCCCAGTTACTGCCTATCACTCTACTCTCAATCATGAGTGAAGTGATGGAAGGTTTCATCAGCTGTACTATCAAGCAGCACCTGCTCAGCAATAACCTGCTCAGTGACACCCAGTTTGGGTTCCACTAGGCCCACTCAACTCCTGACCTCATTACAGCCTTGGTTCAAACATGGACAAAGGAGCTGAATTCAGGTGAAGTGAGAGTGACAGCCCTTAACGTCAGGGCCACATTTAACTGAATGTGGCACCAAGGAAAAATAGAATCAATGGGAATCAGGGGAAAACTGCTTGGAGTCACACCTGGTTGTTGGTTTTGGAGGTTAGTCATCTCAGCTTTTAGGGTTTAGGGGCAGCACGGTGACTCAGTGGTTCACACTGCAGCTTCACAGCACCAGGGACCCAGGTTCGATTCCAGTCTCGGGTAACTGTCTGTGTGGAGTTTGCACTTTTTCCCCCTGTCTGCATGGGTTTCCTCCGGGAGCTCTGGTTTCCTCTCACAGTCCAAAGATATGCAGGCTAGGTGGATTGGCCATGCTAAATTGCTCATTGTGTTCAGGGGTGTGTGGGTTATAGGGGGATGGGTCTAGGTGGGATGTTCCAAGGGGCGGTGTGGACTTGTTGGGCGGAAGGCCCTGTTTCCACACTGTAGCGAATCTAATCTAATCTAATCTCTGCAGGAGTTCCTCAGGGTAGTGTCCTAGGAGTAACCATCTTCACTGCTTCATGAATAACCTTCCCTCCATCATTAGGTCAGAGCAGGGATGTTTGCTGATGACTGCATAATGTTCAATAGCCTTCTCAACTCCTGAAACATTTCATGTCCAAATGCAGCAAGACCTGTATAATATCCAGCCTTAGATTGAAAGTTGGCAAAAATTTTCACACTTCACAAATGCCAGGCAATGCCCATGTTCAATAAAAGACATTCTACCTATGGATGCTTAAAGCTCATGTTCATACAGTGTGAAGCTGCAGGAACACAAGCAGCATCAGAGGAGCAGGAAAGTTGATACTTCAGGTTGGGACCCTTCATCAAGACTTGAAATTCAAAGGCACCAACATCACTGGATCCTGCACTGTCCTGGGGGTTACCATTGATCAGAAACTGAGCTGGACTAGTCTTATAGATACAGCATGTACAAAAGCAGATAGTAATACTGCAACTGATTCCCCAAAGCCTATCCAAAATCTATAAGACACAAGTCAGAAATAGAACATAGAACATAGAACATAGAACAGTACAGCACAGAACAGGCCCTTCAGCCCACAATGTTGTGCCGACCATTGATCCTCATGGATGCACCCTCAAATTTCTGTGACCATATGCATGTCCAGCAGTCTCTTAAATGACCCCAATGACCTTGCTTCCACAACTGCTGCTGGCAACGCATTCCATGCTCTCACAACTCTCTGCGTAAAGAACCTACCTCTGACATCCCCTCTATACTTTCCACCAACCAGCTTAAAACTATGACCCCTCGTGCTAGCCATTTCTGCCCTGGGAAATAGTCTCTGGCTATCGACTCTATCTATGCCTCTCATTATCTTGTATACCTCAATTAGGTCCCCTCTCCTCCTCCTTTTCTCCAATGAAAAGAGACCGAGCTCAGTCAACCTCTCTTCATAAGATAAGCCCTCCAGTCCAGGCAGCATCCTGGTAAACCTCCTCTGAACCCTCTCCAAAGCATCCACATCTTTCCTATAATAGGGCGCCCAGAACTGGACGCAGTATTCCAAGTGCGGTCTAACCAAAGTTTTATAGAGCTGCAACAAGATCTCACGACTCTTAAACTCAATCCCCCTGTTAATGAAAGCCAAAACACCATATGCTTTCTTAACAACCCTGTCCACTTGGGTGGCCATTTTAAGGGATCTATGTATCTGCACACCAAGATCCCTCTGTTCCTCCACGCTGCCAAGAATCCTATCCTTAATCCTGTACTCAGCTTTCAAATTCGACCTTCCAAAATGCATCACCTCGCATTTATCCAGGTTGAACTCCATCTGCCACCTCTCAGCCCATCTCTGCATCCTGTCAATGTCCCGCTGCAGCCTACAACAGCCCTCTACACTGTCAACGACACCTCCGACCTTTGTGTCGTCTGCAAACTTGCTGACCCATCCTTCAATTCCCTCGTCCAAGTCATTAATAAAAATTACAAACAGTAGAGGCCCAAGGACAGAGCCCTGTGGAACCCCACTCACCACTGACTTCCAGGCAGAATATTTTCCTTCTACTACCACTCGCTGTCTTCTGTTGGCCAGCCAATTCTGTATCCAAGCAGCTAAGTTCCCCTGTATCCCATTCCTCCTGACCTTCTGAATGAGCCTTCCATGGGGAACCTTATCAAATGCCTTACTGAAGTCCATATACACCACATCCACAGCTTGACCCTCATCAACCTTACTAGTCACATCCTCAAAAAACTCGATAAGGTTTGTAAGGCATGACCTACCCCTCACAAAGCCGTGTTGACTGTATTTGATCAAGCCATGCTCTTCCAGATGGTCATAAATCTTATCCCTCAGAATCCTTTCTAACACCTTGCAGACGACAGACGTGAGACTTACCGGTCTATAATTGCCGGGGATTTCCCTATTTCCTTTCTTGAAGAGAGGAATTACATTTGCCTCTCTCCAGTCCTCAGGTACGACTCCAGTGGAGAGCGAGGATGCAAAGATCTTCGCAAGTGGCGAAGCAATTGCATTTCTCGCTTCCCAAAGCAGCCGAGGACAAATCTGATCCGGGCCTGGCGACTTGTCAATCTTAATGTTTGACAAAATTTTCAGTACATCAGCTTCCTCTATCTCTATCCATTCCAGCATGCACACCTGCTCTTCAAAGGTTTCATTCACTACACAGGTCGTTTCTTTCGTAAAGACAGAAGCAAAAAAAACTCATTTAGGGCTTCCCCTACCTCCTCAGGCTCCACACTCAAGTTCCCTATGCTATCCCTGATCGGCCCTACTCTTTCTTTGACCATTCTCTTATTCCTCACGTAAGTGTAAAATGCCTTTGTGTTTTCCCGGATTCCTTCTGCCAAGCCTTTCTCGTGCCCCCTCCTGGCTCTCCTCAGACCATTTTTGAGCTCCTTCCTTGCCTGCATGTAATCCTCTCTAGCTGAACTTGACCCTAGCTTCCTCCACCTTATGTAAGCTACCTTCTTCCTTTTCACTAGAAGCTCCACCGCTCTCGTCATCCAAGGTTCCTTTATCTTACCCCGTCTTGCCTGTCTCAGAGGGACATATTTACTCATCACTCCCAACAACTGTTCCTTAAACCATCTCCACATGTCTATAGTTCCCTTACCATGGAACAACTGCTCCCAGTCCATGCTTCCTAACTCGTGTCTAATCGCATCATAGTTTCCTCTTCCCCAATTAAATATCCTCCCATTCTGCCTAATCCTCTCCTTCTCCATAGCTATGTAGAATGAGAGAGTGTTATGGTCACTATCACCAAAATGCTCTCCCACCACAAGATCTGATACCTGCCCCGGCTCGTTTCCGAGCACCAAGTCTAGAATGGCCTCTCCCCTCGTCGGCCTGTCAACGTACTGCGTTAGGAAACCCTCCTGAACACACCTTACAAAAACAGCTCCATTCAAATCTTCTGCTCGAAGGAGGTTCCAATCAATATTAGGAAAGTTAAAGTGTAAATGTAATGGAATTCTCTTCTTTTTCCTGGATGAGTGCAACTCTAGCAACACTCAGGAAGCATTACACCACCCAGGGCAAACCAGTCTGCTTGATTGGCACCACACCTACTTTCTCCAACACTGAAGGTCAGTAGCAACAGTGTGTGCCAACTATAAGATGCACTGCAGAAATTTACCAAAACTCTATTTAGACAACACTTTCCAAACACTTCCACCGAGAAGAGCAAGGGCAGCAGATACATGGGGACATAACCACCTACAAGTTCCTCTCCACGACACTTACAATCCTGATTTGGAAATAATTCACCATTCCTTCACTGTTGCTGAGTTAAAACCATGGAAATCCCTCCCCACCAGCAGAGTGGGTCTACCTGCAACAGATGGTCTGCACTGATTAAGAAGGTGGGTTACCACCAAATTCTCAAGGATACTAGGGATGGGCAGTAAATGCAGGTTTAGTCAGTGATGCCCATGACACATACGTGAATAAGCTTTCTTTTATAAAAAACACAGTCCTCTCCAATGAATAATTTTGCAACTTATAGCAGTATACTGATTGACAATTATTATACGCATAGACCAGAAATAAATGGTTACCAAATTAATAACTGTTTTGGACATATGAAGATTTGTTCACAATTTAGTGTTCAGATTTAAAATAGAATAGTGCACAGAAAAATCCAACTCTTTATACCATTGATTTAGGCTTCAGCAGAGGGTGTTTATAATGTATCTTAATGTTGTTTAGTAATCAAAATATGCCACAGCATTTTCCACATACATATCACCAATCATGTCTTTCTGTGATGACAATCAAAATGTAAATAACTAGAGGCAGATTTGTTTATCAAAGTATAATTACTCTACATGCCTTTTCTTTGATCTATTTTGGCTTTCAAGATTCATATGCATTCATTAAACTATGATCCCATGAGTTCCTGCTGTCTGGTTTAGGGTACACAGACTATTTATAAGCAAATTTGAACAAAAGTAAAATGCAGAACAAGAGGGGTTTATGTGAAATCCATTCATACACTAAAGTGGGGACAGTACCACAAGAAATCTTATCACTTGAATATTTAAGACTGTAATTTAATGTTTTACTTCACTCTGTGTTAATCTGTTCATGTGAAAAAATAATATCTACAAAATTGTAATTACTACATATATACCCTTTGCTTGCCAGTTCATCATAATTAATCCCTTTGCTTTTCTTCTAAATATTTCCCCAGGATATTTAACATCTATCTGAGAACATCTTATTGAAAAAACAGAACCAGTAACAGTGCAGCACACCCTCAGTACCTGACTGCATTGTGGTACAATCATAGTGAAAATGTACTATCAATATTCAATTTTATCATTTGATTTTACAGCCTGAAACTTTCAAAGACTAAACTCAGCTTTAAAAATGGTCAAATGCTGATCTAAAATCACTATTATAACCTGAACAGGTTGAGCAAAGCTCTTGACACCTGCCACCAACAAGAGATCAGTCTGATCAACAATTCAATTTACACATTGAGAACAAAGATTGTCAATAGAGTATTTAGCTTGTGTTCACCTTTATCAACAGCTGCTTCTGAGTAGCAGGGCAGAGACAAGAAAAAATGGATTTGTGAATATGCACTGGAAGATGATCTCTCAGCCTAGTTCTCTCCTTCTCAATATCAAACTCACTGATGAATAGCAACTTGGAACACCCAACATGATTCACTGAGGACTCCTGGACATCTGCAGCTTTACTGTGTCTAAGGAAACAAGATAGCAGCTGAACAGTGGATTCAAGTCTTTAAGTCTTGCAACTCAAAGACTCAAAAAAAACCAAAGAATTGCAACAGCTTTTAACTTTCTGTCTGTACCAGATCTCCCTCCTCTTTCTTTATAAGCTCATTAATTGTGTGTTTTTGTGTGTGTTTGTTGTCATGTTTTTTTTTCAGGTAACAAAACTCCACATTGTTTTACTCAAGAAAATCTTGGACTTGCCCATCCTTTATTTTTGATTAGGCTAACTAAGTTTAATTGGAGTGTGATAATAACGTGCTTTAAAAAGCATCTGACCAAGAAGGGAGCCAATGCCGTCTGCCCACCTGGCCATAACAACAGTCAGCCCAAATTTTGTCCTTAACTCGTCAAAGTGGTACTTGAAACCATTACCTTTTGATATAGAGGAAGGAGAGCAGCTGGCATCAGTATGTTGATGCATTCCACATTCCATATCGTTTCCAGAGAAACAGCAATGGTATGTAATGAGACAATAGATCAAGTTTCAATGCAGTTCTCACCCAAACCGACCAGAGTTGTTGAGTAGAATCAGTTTAATTTGAGTAATTTCCAGCAGGAGACGCTGGATAGTGACTGAATTTAAGGAGAAAATAGATAAATCTTTAATTAGTAAAGGGTTGCAGGATTATGGGCAGCGGGCAGGAAAGTGGAATTAAAGCCAATGTGAGATCACATTAAATGGCAGATCAGGCTTGAGGAGCTGAATGGCACACTTCTGCGTCTAGTTCTTAGCTCTTAAAACTTGGGCCTGCTGATCTGTTTGGATGTTGAAGGTATTTTAATTAATGAGACCAACATCTGCTTTTCTGTTCCCTGTGATTATATTCAGCAAATCTGTAGTTATATTCAAATGAGCATACAGACATATAATTTAGGAGCAGAAGTAGACAATTTGACCCCTTGAGTTTGGTGCATCATTTAATAGCATCATGGCTTATTTGTTTGTACATCGAGTATTCCTGTCTACTTTTGATAACCCTTGATTCTCCTGCCTAACTAGAATGTATCAATCTCTGCCTGAAAAATATTCAATGATCCCGTTTCCACTGCATTCTGAGTCAGAGTTCAAATGTTACACAAATCTCTGACAGAAAAACAATTTCTCATCTTGGCAGGTCAACTCCTAATTTTAAAACAGTGCCCCCTGTTTTGGACTTCCCACAGGAGGAAACATCCTTTTCGTGTCTACATTCTCAAGACCATTCTGGATCTTGTATGCTTCAATCAAGTCACACCTCAAGTCTCTAATTCCAGCAGAAACAAGTCCAGGTATCCAAACCATTGTCATAGGACAACCCACACATTCCAAGTATCAACAGTAAATCTTTTCTGAACTGTTTCCAATGCATTCAGAATTTCCTTGAATAAGGAGACCAAAACTGCTCAAAATAGTTGAGATGTGGTCTCACCAATGCCCTATACAACCAAAGCAAAGTATCCTTACTTTTATCATAGAATCCCTATAGTAGAAGTCAGCCACTGAGTCCACACCAACCCTCTATACAGCATCTCACCCAGACCCACACCCCTTACCCTACCTCTGTAACCTGGCATTCCCCATGGCTAATCCACCAAGCCTGCATATCCCTGGACTCTATGGGCAATTTAGCATGGCCAATCCATCTAGCCTGCACATATTTGGACTGTGGGAGGAAACCGCAGCACCCAGAGAAAATCCACGCAGATACTGAGAAAATGTGCAAGCTCCACAAAGACCCCTGACCAAGGCTGGAATCAAACCCGTGTACCCGAAACTGTGAGGCAGCAGTGTTAACCACTAAGCCATCATTCCACCCCTATGTTTTATATGCAATTATTTTATATTTTAAGTTCAATTCATCTTGTTGTAAAGGATAGCATCCCAATAGCATTCTTAATTACATGCTGTACTTGCATACAAATATTTTGTGGCACATGCGTCAGAACATCTTAACCTCCTTGTGCCCCGCAATTCTTTAGTTGTACTCTATTTAAATAACACTCTGCATTTTTATTCTTCCTGCCAATGTGAGCAACTTTTATCACATTTTTTCCAACGTATACTCTTATTATTTTATTCAAATTCTGGTGGCAGACTTTCAAGCAGCAAGCTAGTGCATCTATGAGCATGCCAGGGCACAGACAAATATCATCTCTGAGGATCTAAATGATAACAATACGATTATTTTTACCCAAAATGGCAATTAAGGGTGTGTAATGACAGGGGTCGAGCCCTCATTATTTCTTCTATAATTTCCAGGCAAAGTTTGCACAAGATTCATCCAAAAATAAAAATTGTAGTATGCAATAAATAAGTTTAATCATTTTGTTTTACGTATGGATTTACTGCAAGTATTCAAGAACCTAAGTGCTCATGACTGCTAAAGTATCTGCAACAGGATGAATGCAGAATCTTATTCTAAGCATGGCTGAGTAAGAGGAATAAGGATATTTGTTTCACTGATTGCAGGATATATAGCTGATAGCCCAAAGAATTCCCCTTTGTTTTATGAATGTGGGTTGGACAGAGGAGTATCTCAATTCCTCGAATAGTAACTTAACACTAAGTAAGCATTTTGAATTCAATGTATTCACCTGATAACTGTGCAGCAGGAAGTATTATTTTCAATTGGTTTTGCCAATGAATTATTACTTATTTACATTTTGAAATCCACTATCAGGAAAGAGGAAGTAGTCTTACAGATGCAAAAGTTTAACAAAGTTTTCCACCTGAATTATAGAATCAAGGGAAAAATAGAAAACAAGTGACATAAAAATCACCTGAAATTCCTAAGATGCTGGGTCAGAAACTGATCTAGTTTTAAGCTGATGCAAAATCTCTGAGATGTTTGTATCTAACCTCTTCTTCCTCCTTTAATATGCTGGTTAAAATCTGCCTGACTGTCTTCCTTTGTTCTATGTAATTTTGTTTTCTTGGATTATGTTCCAGTGAAGCAGGAGATATTTGTTCAAGATGATATCAAGAGGAGAGAAAAAATGTAGAGAGGGCTTTGCATTTTGTTCCCCACTGGTAATCTGTAAGAATCATACTTCATCATTATGATGCTCAGGTTATTTTCTTTATAAATAAAGTTATGGGCTATAGTATTGCTTGAAATTTGTATTGGGTTGGTTAGCTTTGATGTCTGGTTCAGAAGGACACCAACAAAACAGGTTCAATGCCCAAACAGGCAGAAGACATCATGAAGCTCAGCTTTCTCACCCTTATTCCTCATCTGAGGTGACTTTCAGATTAAATATACCAACAGTAATTTCTAGTAAACAGTCTATGGTCTTTTGGAGCCTATGGTGACTTCCACTTCAGTGGCACTTCTATACAAAGTAAATAGCAGCAGCAAAACTCATTGGCTTATCTTATACATCCAGCAGAACATTCAAATATATCCCACAACCGTGCAGGAATCCATCCCAAGAGTGGACATTTTAAAGTCAAACATCCTGCCATCAATCTATCATAGTCTGTTTTCATGCCCATTTTTCTTATTTTCACAGTTCACATTTGAAGAAATGAATTGGCATTACTATACTTGTTTGACATTTTTCAGGCCTCTATAATGTCCACCCACAAATCTTTCCAGTAGATTTCATACATTAGCCAGCTGACTGGCATAGAAAACTGGCTGACCATATGATCCTTAAATTGGGATGTGGGAGGGGAGTCAAGCCAGTTTTGAAGGTGGAACCTCATGAACCAGCCATTGGCTTGTATTGCAGAAAGGTCCATGAAGAAATAGCTCAGAGCAGCAGTAAACCATATCATTCTTGAAGATCTGCAGATATTCTTCAGCCTGGCCTTTCCTGTCTTCATCTGTCATCCATAGGACAAGCCAATTAAAATTGTTGTGGCATATTGCATATGCATTGGATCCAATAACCTTGATAAATGAAATTCCATCTCACTCACACAGGACCTTTGGTGACTCAATGACCCTGCGAAAAGTGGCAGCAGTGCAGGAACAATGCAGTAAATCCACCACCTTCAGTTCATCTCTGTTACTTCACTGCTTATATCAAAGAAAGGAAGATGCAATGAATAAGAATTAGATAGTTTCTTTGATGGGCAAGTGATCTGTAACACTGGACCATGCTTTCTTAGATAATATCAAGAAAAGCTTCTTTACAGAATGGGAAATACAATTCTACAATTTTTTCTATTAAAATGCTGCGGTGATGAAGTTAAAGTGAAATTTTCAAAATAAACGTGTTGGACGAGAATATAAGGATTATGAAACCAAGGTAGTTGATGTACTTAAGATAAAGACCAGATATGATCTAATTGAATGGCAGAACAGGTTTGAGGGCTTGAATACTGCCGTTCCTACAATGAATGAGAGTGTTTATAGGAAAAAAAAGGGAGCAAATTGATTTTACCAGTCTTGGAATTTTAAAAAAATCCTGGAATTTTATGTTCGAAAGCTGTTCTTTTCAGGGTCAGAAGTATACACGATAGGTAGATAACATTTGGAAAATAATCACTAAATATAATTAACTGATTTTTTTAGTTAGTGATTGGGAGAAAATCTGTACCTTGTGTCTGATCTTTCTTTTAATCTTATCAGTAAAACCTGGCTTGTAACAATGAGCTAACTGAAATTTCTTGATAGTAATGTAATATTTACATTACATATTGAGTGAGAACTTGTTCCATCATATTGACAGATGATAGATAAATGGCTTCTTTGCTTGCTTTAAGTTAACAAATTGCACAAATTGTAGGGAAAGTTCAGCTGTTTGAGTGCTGGTAACTAAAGCAGAAAAATGTTTGTCAATATTGCAATCAGATGAATTGTCTTTGTTAAATTTACCATTTTGTTAAGGCACAATGATTCCAGGAAACCTTCCTTTAGTTTGGTATACAACCCCAACATCACTAATCATTTGGAAGCCAGAGTAAAGCAGGGTCTCCTATGGGGCCCACTGCTCAATTGTATTGACAGTCAGCAGACTTTTTTTGACTTGGCACCCATCTAGTTGCAGCAAGAGAGCATTTTTAAAGTAGGAATTTTGGAAATGTCACATTTTCCATTTATAAACTAGATTTTCAGCTGCTGCTAAGATGGATTCAGCAGAGTTTGCTGATTTGTGTGAGGGTTCACAACATACGATTGTGCCAAAATATGCCAGAAAACAGGCTGGAATGATCTAAGGTATTTCCACAGAAGCCAATGTTTCCAACATGAATGGTGATTGAGACATAAATAATGTTTAACAATAGTAGTGCTACTATCTGTCAGAAATATCAATGCAAAAGCGAGATTTGTGTGGAATAAACCACAAGAAGATGATAAGGGAAATGGGCTCTTCAGTGCTCCTGCTAAAATTTATTGAGATCACAATTTGCATTTGTGTTCTGGTAAGCCTAAACGAAACCGTATAAAACAATTAAAGACAGTTGGGAATATGTTTAAAAAAGCAAGGTTGGATCCAGAAATCTTTTCACTACGAATAAAAGTGTGGAAGGACAGACACTAAACATATCAAAAGTAAAAAGGTTCACTCTAACCAGGTCAAAGTAGCTGATTTTGTTGAAACTTGGGTAAAGAGTCTGAAATTCATTGAATGGTAACAGATCATACAGCCTAATCAGCCAGGCCGTTTATTTACCAATTATTGCTGAATTAATTTACCATCTTCTTTCCTTCATGCTTCAACCTGTTTTCTTTTATCCACTTTCCAATCAGGCTTGAGTGCTGGAATAATTTCTGTGCTAGCCACTAACAGTAAATGTGAATTTCACAGCTTTGCAACTCTGTAAGACAAGTTTCTAGTTCCTTTTACTCTTTGTACAGCTTGGAAATTTCCAAATGCAGTACTAAAAGGTTATAAAAACAAGCAAGTAATTTCATGCCCATAAAGATAGCAGTTAGGGATTTCCCGCATACACTTAACAGACCTAACCTATTAAATGAGGAAATGACTCTCACTTCTTTGGAACTTTTGAGAAATACAGTTATGTTCAGGGCAGTACATTGCGCCACATGGTGGTGATAAAGAGTACCACAGTTCTAAAATAAAACTTCACAAAGTTTTGCAATAAGGTGAAAACAATCCAAACAAAACAGGAAAACAAAAGCTGGGCATATGTATACAAAAAAAAGCAAATGCAGAGTAGTTCAGCAGGTTTTTTCAACAGTGGGAATCAAAGTCCACAACTTTCTGTGTGGGAGCTGAAAGAGATCTCCCGCTTCTTAAAAAGTTGCACAGAAGGTTTTCTTTAAATTGAATTTGTCTGAAGGGTTTGTACTTTATTCCCACAAGATGCAGACCTGCTTTACTCAACCTAGCAATAAATGCTTGCAGTTTCCCCATCTGGTCCAAGTTAAAACACCATCAGCATTCACTCAATTTATACCTGGGTTGGACAGTTTCTCTCAGGAGGAGAAGTTGAACAGGCCGGACATAACTTGATGCACAAGAGCATACAAGGTCAAAGTGCTGGGAAATGAGATAGAGTGGATAGGCGGATAATGATAGGCGGAAGGACCTTGTTCTACATTGGAATACTTGATGACTGTATCTGAGTTAGGAACAGGAGTAGGCCATTCAGCCCTTGAGTCTGCTTCACTATTCAATACAATCCTGGCTGATCTGAATATTTCCTTGACTCCATATTCCTGCCTCCCAAAATACCCTTTGATACCTTGCTAATGAAGAATTTTCTACCTCTGCCTGAAGATCTGGGAGAACAAGTTCCTGTTGCAGTTGGCATGGTTATCCTTGAACTAAGGCTGGAGCCACGTTTTCATTGAGATTACAACTCATAGTTTTTGGAGGATTTTGACAGGAGGAAACAGACCAAAAACAGCAGAATAATGAAGTGAGATCAGAGGACAGGCATAGAATACGTTCTCCGGATTAATGCATACTCAGGAATGCCAAAAAAGGGAGGCAGGCAATACCAATCAAAGACTATGTTTAAGTTTTACAGTTCTAGAATTTAAACTATTTGGCTTGAGTTGAAAAACAGCTTTTACTTTGTTGTAAGTTTGTTTTAATAAGCGTTTTAGTGTAAATAATAAACTTGTCAGCAGATTTCAAAGATGTAATATTATGACATTTTAATTACCTTAGAATAATGTATATACAATACATAAACATAACAAAAGGGTGCAGAAAGAGAGTAAATCATAAATGTGGAGTGTAGGCCGGTGCAATTTATTACTGTATGAAATCATTGAGCTAACAGTGATTACAGCAAGATTCAGTTTAAAGTTATTATGCAAATCAGACAGTATCAAAGGTTAAAAAAATGGCAAAGGCTAATTCTGATGATATTAGAGGGGACCTTGCACAAATAGATTAGAAAAGGCACTTAGAATGTAAGCAGAAATGAAGCAGTGGAGAGTAGTCAGGGAAGACTCAGTTTGGATAGAAACTTGATGTTTTCTATTACAGGGAAAGACAGTGCATTAAAAGGTAATGTGTCATGAATCAATAAATAATTAAAAGATAAAATGAGTCAGGAGAGGGAGGATGTCAGGAACACAATTTTGTTAATAATCAGAAGATGATGCAAAGTACAGTAGTTTGTTAGCACGGAACGCAAAGTGAGGCTACAAGAAAACATTTGCAGCCAACATTAAAATGAACCCATTTTATAAACATAGATAATAAAGTGTGGAGCTGGATGAACACAGCAGGCCAAGCAGCATTTCAGGAGCACAAAAGCTGACATTTCGGGCCTAGACCCTTCATCAGATCATCTGATGAAGTGTCTAGGCCCGAAACGTCAGCTTTTCTGCTCCTGAGATGCTGCTTGTCCTGCTGTGTTCATCCAGCTTCATACTTTATTATCTTGGATTCTCCAGCATCTGCAGTTCCCATTATTTCTGATACCATTTTATAAACATATTGTGACATGAGATTTGGACTTGCAGAAAGGCCATAGATCTCCAAGCAGCGAATGTTTATTCCACTTGCATCAGGTCATGGAAGGAAATTAAGACATCTTTTCCCCAAGGGAGGGTCCGCTGTGCTTTGTGGCCTCCTTCACCATCGCCGTCTACACTGGAGGTTCTGACACAACTGAATTGAATCGAATCATTTATTGTCACGCACATTCAATATAAAATATAGTGAAAAGTGTGTACCATTTCCATGCATAGGCACCATTCTCATTAACTTAAAATAAAATTTCAAAAAAAGATAACTTAAAGAGAGTCAAACTTTTCCCTCTCCACTGCCAGAGTCCCGTTCCGGGCTACACCAACCCGTGCCATGACACTGCTAGAATTCTGCTCTGGGCTTCATCCACATCGAAGCATGAGTCCTGTTCCAGGCTTCATAAGCCAGCCGTCTCTGTAGCCACCACTGCCTCTGAATATGCCACTACTGCTATAGACCCCATTAAAGCCACTTTCCTACTGAAGAGTTCCATTTATAAGGTAAGTTTGAGTGAAAACTAAATAAAACTGAGAAATGAAGAAGGTGAAAAAAGGGAACAAAAAAGAAAGCAGAAGAGGACAAACCTGGGTACAGGAGCCCAGATGCTGCCTACTCCGCTGCAGTCACCTTGATTCCAGTTGCTCTGATTGATGCCCTCTCTATCATTACCAGCAGCTGGAGGTTCTGTTACACACTTCCCTGCTTGAGATTTGCTACCTCAGCAATACATATTGCACATAGCGACCATTTGCTCAGCAGTTGTGTGATAAGGAGGTTCAATTGTTCCATGGGAATGTTTGAGTCTGAATAGTGGTAGCATTTTCTTCCTACAGCATCGAGCTGGACAAATGGAAAAAGGTTTTTTGGTGATACCCAGCATTTTTTTGAATGGACCCTCTCAGCCGCTTATCTGCATTGGTACCTTCCAAGGGACCTAGACTCTGTGGGACTTTGAGGTCTAGATCTATCAGTAATTGTACCATCGGTGGCTCTTCTCGCTTCAGTTTCCAGCTCCCAGCAGGTCATCCTTGAACTGCTTTCCAGGGTGGTAGTAGATCTCCCCCACACTGGATGCACTTTCTGGATTCTCAATGCAGATATCAGTCCACGGCTCCTTTTTGTTATGGGAGTCTACCCTGCCTGAACTATCTAGCACTGACAAGTTAGGTTCTGCGGGCTCAGTCTTACATCTAGTTTTGCTAAATTGTCTTTTAGAAGTATTCTTGCCACAAGTTGCAGTGAGAGCGACCCTCTGCCTCTTATAAACTGTTGGAAGCTATCGGAAAAAGAAAGATTAAGGAGAAACCTTCAGATCAGCAAGAAACAATCCATCAGATCCTGTGAACAAAGACTGTTTTCCCAGTACTATCTCTACACATTTTTTTTCACTGTTTCATAGAATCACAGAATCCCAACAGTGTGGAAGCAGGCCATTCAGCCCCTTGAGTTCACACAAACTTTCCAGACAGCATCTCACCCAAACCCACCCGTCCACCCTATCCAAGTAACTCTACATTTCCCATGGCTAATCCACCGAGCCTGCATATCCCCGGACACTATGAAAATTCAGCAAGCTAATCCACCTAACCTGCACATCTTTAATTTATGTTTGCTACTGTGGTTTGAGGGCTCACTGAGCTGGTTCGTTATCCTGCAGACATTTCATTACCGTGCTGGGTAACATCATCAGTGCAGCCTGAAAGGGGTGCTGTGGTGTTTTCCCACCTGCTGTTTAAACTCTGGTGTCCGTGTAGGTGCATTACCTCACTTCCAGTTTTCCTTTGGAATGGAGTATAAATAGGGTCTGGCTCTAGTGTTTAATGTTGGCTTTCTTTGTGGAGAACCAGGCTTCGAGGAATTCCCGTGCCTGTCTGTGCTTCACCTGTCCCGGGATCCTGGTGTTATCCCAATTGAACTGGTGGTTTTCTTTATCCGTGTGGATGGACATGAGTGAGTATTGGTCTTGTCTTTTTGTTGCCAGTTGATGTTTCTGTACCCCTGTGACCACTTTTCTTCCTGTCTGTCCAATATAGTGTTTGTCGCAGTCCTTGCAGGGAATATTGTATATGACATTGGCCCTGTCCGTAGTGGCTAGCGGGTCTTTAGCTTGGGTTATCAGTTGGCATAGGGTTGATGTGGGTTTGTGTGCAATTCTGATTCTCGGTGGTCTTTGGAGTCTTGTGGTTAGTTCAGATGTGCTCTTGGTGTAAAGTAGCAAGATGAATGTGTTAGGGTGGAGGGGGGTGCAGTATCTTCCTGGTCTTTCCTCTGACCCAGTTTTTTGGGTATTGTCATCTTTGAATGCTTGGAGGAGGTATTCTTCTTCTTTTTGACATAGCTCTGTGCTGCTGCAGTGTGTTGTTTCCCATTTAAATAGTGTTCTCACTTTGTTTGCGTGTGTTGGGGGGCTGCTATTGACATTCAGTACTTGGTCAGTGTGTGTGGCTTTCCTGTTTACCTTTGTTAGGAATTCCCCATTGGTGCTGCGTTCCACCATGACGTCAAGGAATGGGGGCTGTTTGTTCTTTTCCTCTTCCTTGGTGAATCCGATTCCGGTGAGGATATTGTTTATTAGTTCATATGTCTCCTCTAGTTTGGTCGTTTTAATAAAGACAAAGCTGTTGTCCACATAGCGTATCCATAGTTTCGGTTGGATTAGCAGAAGGACCATGTCTTCAAGTCTCTGGATCACTGCTTCAGCTATTAGTCCAGAGATAGGTGATCCCATGGGTGTCCTGTTGATCTGTTAATACATTTGGCCATTAAAGGTGAAGTGGGTGATGACGCATAGGTCCAGTAGCTTCAGCATGTCATCCGTGGAGATGGTGTCACTCGAGTCTTGTTCTTGTTTTAGTAGTGTTGTCAGTGTTTTTCTTGCTAGTGGTATGTCTATCAATGTGAATAGGGCAGTAACAGAAGCATAGTTTCAATTGATACCATGGTCTCATCATTGTTCTATTCTTATGTCCTTGATGGAATTGAGGAACCCTTGGGTTGAGTGGATTCAGTGAGGTGACTTGCTGACCAGGTGCTTTAGTCTCCTTTGCTAATCCTTTATGTGATGGTGTGCTTGGAAAGGAGACTATGGATCTGAAGGGTATTTCCGGCTTGTCTACCTTCGGGAGGCCGTAGAATTGGGGCGTTGGGGGGGCGGGGGGGTGTTAGTTCCTTAAAGTTTCATTCTTAGGTAGTCTGTTTTGTTGACTTGTCTGGTCTGTTTGAGTCTCTTTAGTGTGTTGAGAATCCTGTGGCCTGATTGTGGTGTCAGGTCTATCTGCACTTGCCGATATGTGTTCTCATTGGCTAGTAGTGTCTGTGCTTTGGAGAGGTACTCTCATTTGTTTAGTGTTAGCGTAATGTGCCCTTTGTCTGCTGGTATTATTACAATGTTTTTGTCGTTTTTCAGACCTTCTAGGGCCTTCCTTTCTGATGTGTTGAGAGTGTTAAGTTCGCTTTTTCTGGTCCGTGTGGGGATCACTGTCTGTCTTAGCGCTTGTTGTGTTTTCGTTTTCTCATTAGCTAAAGGTCATTTCTTCATAATCAGCAGTTATTTTCTGATAAAGTACATAAACCTGGTATACATATTCTTTTAACCTGAATTAGACAGTCAGATAAATTGGGGACTTCAGCTAGTTTGATCAAACTTTAACACATTTGTGATGACTTCGAAAATTGTGAGACTTGATTTCTAGTACACTGCCCAGTGAGTCACGATGCTGTGCCAAGGGGGCTAAGGTAGTGTGCAGTCTTTCAAAAGTCTCAAATATTGTGCTCAATATGGGTCTTTTGTCTAGATACATAAGTAGGGACTGGTAATTAAGGTCACCAAAAGCTTTATCCAACACATGCATAAAGATAACAGGAGCACTCTGGAGACCAAATGGTGTTCACATCTATACACAAAACTGCCTGGTGCTTGTGCAGAATGCCTTATCAATGTTTGGTCGGCGATAGGTAACTGTAATAACCATGGGCCAAATTGGGTCTGCAGAAATATTTTGCACCTTTGAGAACCTGTAATGTTTGCTCAATCCCAGGTAGAAGATGAGCACCCTCATGAAGCTTTATGTCAAGTGCCCAATTACTGCCCAGTTTTCCATCCTTCTTCCTCATGAGCACAAGGGGGAGGTATGCAAATGACACATCACTCGAAAGGCTTCTGCAGGTTGTCCCCGACTCCTTCCCAGTGATGGAGTGGTATCCTGCAGTAAGGTATCTTTATTGGATGGTCAGCTTTAGTCACAATCAGTGATTGGCTCCTGAGCGCGGGGCTCGACTGCCCGTCACTCATGCGGGTTCTACCATGTCCACATGGCTTCATGGCCTTCTTTTTTCTCATTGTTTTGACTGCACTGATGACCTCCTGACGGAGGGCCACATGTATCTCCATCCCTGCTCCATCTCGGGTGGTGGCATCAGGAGGCCAGCCATGATCCCGTCAGTCAATGTCCATTATTGGAGGTGGCACAGGACCCTTACAGGATGACTAACTATACCTTGGAGGGAAACAATGGTGTCAGTGGCAGCAGAAAAGGAGCACATTGCCAGGAGCCTGGGCATGATGTTGGTTAGTGGCAACTGGAGGAACAGAGAGAGTGAAGTATACATAGAGGGAAAGATGAGCTTTTGAAGCTGTTTCAGTTTTAGTAACATCATTTTAATATTCATTTATTCAGTATTTTACTACTAATAAAACTTGTTCAGTGATTTATTTTGTAATCCAAGATAGTGCCTGAACATGGCGACATTACCCTGTTTTCACTGTACCTGGGTTCAAATGGCAATATATTTAATAAATACAAATAAATCTATACCTAAATCTAAACACTGCGGCTTACCAAGTCACAGACTGAAATCAATCAATCCCAGGAGAAATATATCCTATTAAAGAGCAAGAACAAACAGTGAGCAATGCCACAGAATTAAGGTCAAACTGAAACAAAACATTACACTTAGTATCAAAACAACAAAGAAGAACAGTAGAAAAGGGAATATGAATAAGTTTTAAAAAATCAAAATACAGCTAGGAAGGGAAAGAAACTACAATCAATTTACCAGACAATATAAAATGAAATGGGATAGCATTCTGCAGAGATGTAAATAACAAAAGAAAAATAACAATAGAGAACTGCTAAGGGATGCACAAATAAATTTGCAGACAATGTCAGCAAAATGGCAGAAATATTTAAGGAGCATAAACAGAAGTTGCTGGAAAAGCTCAGCAGGTCCGGCAGCATCTGTGAAGAAAAAAATCAGGTTAACTTTCAGGTCCAGTTATTCTTCCTCAGAACTGATGGTAGTTGGGAAAATATTGGTTTATATGCAGGAAATAGGGAGGGGTTTGGGGTAGGGAGTAAATGATAGAGTAGGGCTCAAAGAGAGAGAAGAGCAGGTGGATAGACAAAGGAGTTGATAACGATCTGGCTACAAACCGATGTTTTCCCAGCTACCATCAGTTCTGGGGAATGGTTACCAGACACAAAATGTTAATTCTGATTATTTCTTCATGGATGCTGCCAGATCTGCTGAGCTTCCAGCAACTTCTGCTTTTGTAACAAAGTGTGAAGCTGGATGAACACAGCAGGCCAAGCAGCATCTCAGGGGCACAAAAGCTGACGTTTCGGGCCTAGATCCTTCATCAGCTCTCTGATGAAGGGTCTAGGCCCAAAACATCAGCTTTTGTGCTCCTGAGATGCTGCTTGGCCTGCTGTGTTCATCCAGCTTCACACTTTGTTATCTCAGATTCTCCAGCATCTGCAGTTCCCATTATCTCTGATCACAACTTCTGCTTTTGTTCCTGATTTACAGCATCTGCAGTTCTTTTGTGTTTTTTTAGCAGAAATATTTACTTTGACGTAGGTATTTACCATGGTGGGCATGACATTGGAAAGAGAAAAGAAAATATAAGCATTTTCCATAGAAAGCAAAGAGATAATGATAAACCAATCAACCTTATAGGGAATGAACCACTGGTCTGGAAATAAGGCATTCCACATATTTTAAAAGACTTTTGAGATGAGGAAGCAGAGATGCAATTAGATGGAAATAAACAAAAACTCAGTGGAAAGGAAAATAATGGCAGAAGCTAATTCTTAGGAACTGTAGATCTCTACAATTAAATATTAGCGGTTGGAAAAGAAATGGAATCTTCACTTAAAGATGTACAGAAAAATGTCAGGAAACTGAAAATGCTGTTAAAATTATTCAGCACTATTTCCAAAAGGGAAATCATTGAAGAAGTAATGGTGAGAGTAGACAAAAGTAATTAATTCAATAAATACACTTGGATCTTCAAAAAGCCTTTGAAAGAGATTTGCGACTGAAGTCAGGAAATGCCAAGTTGGCTCCAGAACAGAAAACACAGAATTGTGGTTAGAGGTCATTACCCAAACATCAAATAGAGTCAAGTGGTGTTCCACAAGAATCAGTGCTGGGATTACTGTTGTTCATCACTTGATGATGTGAACTTGTGGATTGGAAGTGCAGTTTCAAAATATACAGGTATCAAATTGGGGTCTCTACTTAATGCAGAGAAGGCCAACAACACATTATAGGACAATACTTAACTATATTGAAATTCATTTGTCTATTAGACTCTATTCTGCAAGTTTAATCATGGGGGAAATGTTAGCTTTTGATAGAAGGAATAGGTCAAATATTCCTTGGAAAATAAATGTCTAAATGGAGTAGAGGTACAGAGAGATCCTGAATACGCAAGTCACTAATGCAGTGACTTAGGGTAACACGCCTAAATAAATGCAATTAAGGAATTTATTTCCCAATGGATGAGATTGGAAAGCAGTTACATGATGTTAAATTTGTATAAATCGTTAGATAGAATACCTTTGGAGTACTTCGAATATGCCTGGTCTTCAAACGATATAGAGGATCTGGAAAATTTACAAAAAAAAATTTGCTAGAATGATATGATACTAAGAATGTACAGTGTTACAACTACTTTTGTTTCTGATTTATAGCACCTGCAATTCTTTCTGTTTGACCAATTATATAGTTTATATTACATTCAGACAAAAATCCATCAACTAGGTTTCTTTAACAAATAACAAAACTATTGACTTACAATAATAACTTTTTCAAGAAAGGCAAGGAACTGACTAACAAATTTTGAAATGTGAAATTGTAAGTGACCCTGTTAAATAATCCCAACACACACACACACACATCTGAATAAAATTGAGAATATTCTCGGCGGAGGTTAATTTTTGAGAGATTTTTTTGGCCAAAATACTTGTTTATTCTTGGAGAAAATAGTATAAGACATAAACTGTTCCAGATTCTTTTCAGTTTGGCAATTTTGTGTCTGTGGACACATCACTAGGCACAAATTGTTGTCACTAGACGTATGTAGTTTTCATATGCAATTTATTCAGGATATCAAGACGAAATTCAAATGCAACAAAATCTGGACAATATACAGGCATGGCTAACAAGTGACAGTTGTAGCCTACACATGCCAGGCAATGACCATCACCAATAGGAGACAATCTAACCACCAATCTTGACATCCAATCATGTTACCATCACTGGATTCCCCCCATTATCAACATTCTTGGTGTTACCATTGACCAGAAACTCAAATGGACTCACCACATAAATACTGTGGTTATAACAGCAGGTCAGAGACCAGGAATATTATGGCACATAACTCAGCTCTCCCCAAAGCCTGTCCATCGTCTACAATTCACAAGCCAGGGGTGTGATGGAATACTCCACACTGGGAGATTATTTAATAGGAGTGGAAGGTTCAGCTCAAACACCACCATCCAGGACAAATCAGACTACTTGAATAGCACCACATCCACTCCCTCCTGCACCTATGCTCAGTTGCAGCAGTGTGTATTATCTAGAAGATGCATTGCAGAAATTCACCAAGACCCTTTGACAGCACCTTCCAAACCCACAGTCACCTCCATCTAGGAGAACAATTGTGACAGTTACATAGGAACACCACCACCTCCAAGTTTCCCTCCAAGCCACTCACCATCCTGAATAATGCCATTCCATCACTAAGATGGTTCGAAATCCTGAAATTCTGTCTCTCATGGCATTGTGAGTCAACCCATGGCACGTGGACTGCAGCAGTTTAGGCAGCAGCTCATGATCAACTTCTTAAGAGGAACTAGGGATGGGCAATAAATGGTGGCCATCCAGTGACATCCACATCCCAACACTGAAAAGAAGTCTTCTATAAACCAAGATAATAAAATGTGAGGCTGGATGAACACAGCAGACCCAGCAGCGTCTCAGGAGCACAAAAGCTGACGTTTCGGGCCTAGACCCTTCATCAGAGAGGGGGATGGGGTGAGGGATCTGGAATAACTAGGAAGAGAGGGGGAGGCGGACTGAAGATGGAGAGAAAAGAAGATAGGTGGAGAGGAGAGTATGGGTGGGGAGGTAGGGAGGTGATAGGTCAGTCCAGGGAAGACGGACAGATCAAGGAGGTGGGATGAGGTTAGTAGGTAGGGGATGGAGGTGCGGCTTGGGGTGGGAGGAAGGTATGGGTGAGAGGAAGAACAGGTTAGGGGGGCAGAGACAGGTTGGACTGGTTTTGGGATGCAGTGGATGGAGGGGAAGAGCAGGGCTGGTTGTGTGATGCAGTGGGAGAAGGGGACGAACTGGGCTGGTTTTGGGATGCAGTGGGGGAAGGGGAGATTTTGAAGCTGGTGAAGTCCACATTGATACCATTGGGCTGCAGGGTTCCCAAGTGGAATATGAGTTGCTGTTCCTGCAACGTTCGGGTGGCTTCATTGTGGCACTGCAGGAGGCCCATGATGGACATGTCATCTAAAGAATGGGAGGGGGAGTGGAAATGGTTTGCGACTGGGAGGTGCAGTTGTTTATTGCGAACCGAGCGGAGGTGTTCTGCAAAGCGGTCCCCAAGCCTCCGCTTGGTTCCCCAATGTAGAGGAGGCCACACTGGGTACAGTGGATGCAGTATACCACATTGGCAGACGTGCAGGTGAACCTCTGCTTAATATGGAAAGTCATCTTGGGGCCTGGGATAGGGGTGAGGGAGGAAGTGTGAGGGCAAGTGTAGCATTTCCTGCGGTTGCAGGGGAAGGTGCCGGGTGTGGTGGGGTTGGAGGGCAGTGTGGAGCGAACAAGGGAGTCACTGAGAGAGTGGTCTCTCCGGAAAGCAGACAAGGGTGGGGATGGAAAAATGTCGTGGGTGGTGGGGTCGGATTGTAGATGGCGGAAGTGTCGGAGGATGATGCGTTGTATCCGGAGGTTGGTGGGGTGGTGTGTGAGAACGAGGGGGATCCTGTTTGGGTGGTTGTGGCGGGGGCGGGGTGTGAGGGATGTGTTGCGGGAAATACGGGAGACGCGGTCAAGGGCGTTCTCGACCACTGTGGGTGGAAAGTTGCGGTCCTTGAAGAACTTGGACATCTGGGATGTGCGGGAGTGGAATGCCTCATTGTGGGAGCAGATGCGGCGGAGGCGGAGGAATTGGGAATAGGGGATGGAATTTTTTCAGGAGGGTGGGTGGGAGTCGGTGGGCTAGAAATGGACATCAGTTCCCACCCACCCTCCTGCAACCTAGAATACAGAAATGGCAGACAAGTGTGTGTCCCACCAGACTTGAAAGGACAGACGGGACTAACTGGGATGAGAAGGTGACGGGAGAGGGAACATGATAACAAACTAGAAGAGAGGGAAGAAACAGAATCTTCAGACTAGGCACTTTGCAACCTTCTGGGTTTAATGTTGAGTTTAACACCTTTAAATTGTGAACCAGCTCCTACAAACAAAATAAAAAAGATTTCATATTTGTGCAAGCATATGTTTACTAATCCAAAGAACCCATAGCACGCTTGAAACATTTAGTCCAATTTGAGTTTCTCCAGCACTTTCTGTTCTTATATGCTTTCAGTATAAATGAAAGGAGGTTGCAGCAGGTTCCTAAGAGACTTATTGTGGAGGTGTGCATCAAATGTTCAGCATTAGTGATTAATATTAGAAACCCTCAATTGGCTCTTGTGGAGCAGAGACTCTGTCATTTCCTCTGGGCCAGGAGGCCTGGGTTCAAGTCCCAGATGCTCCAGGGGTATGTCATCAGAACTGTTATGATTAGAAAACAAAACAAAGAGCTGCAAATGCGAAACCAAAGAAAACAAAATTGCTGGAGAAACTCAGCAGACCTGCATCACATTTGAAAGGAAAGTAGAAGTTAACTTTTTGGGTCAAATAACCCATCTTCAGTTCTGTCAGTAGCTAAGAAAAGTCTAAGACAGAAGGATGGGAAAGGACCTTCTCAAGTGCAGTGAGCACTGTGGGCAGTGGGGCGTAACTAACACAAATGGAACTAAAACTCCCAGCTCCTCCTGTCCTTCAGCAGCCTAATAGCGCTACTCTCTGCCATCTTCTTGCCCCAGTTATTTCTTTTCAAAAGAAAGCGTATCATGATCAAGGCGTAGAGCTGGATGAACACAGCAGGCCAAGCAGCACCAGAGGAGCAGGAAGGCTGACATTTCGGGCCTACGCCCTTCCTCAGAAAAGGGGGAGGGGAAGAAGGATTCTGAAATAAATAGGGAGAGGGGAGATGGATAAGATGGATAGAGGAGAAGATAGATGGAGAGGGGACAGACAGGTTAGAGAGGCAGGGACGGAGCCAGTAAAGGTGAGTATAGGTGGGGAGTTAGGGAGGGGATATGACAGTCCAGGGAGGATGGTCAGGTCAAGGGGGCGGGATGAGGTAGGAGATGGGGGTGGAGCTTGAGGTGGGAAGAGGGGATAGGTGGGAGGAAGGACAGGTTAGGGAGGCGGGGATGAGCTGCGTTGGTTTTGGGATGCAGTGGCAGGAGGGGAGATTTTGAAGCTTGTGAAATCCACATTGATATCACTGGGCTGCAGGGTTCCCAACCAGAATATGAGTTGCTGTTCCTGCAACCTTCCGGTGGCATTGTTGTGGCCCTGCAGGAGTCCCAGGATGGACATGACGTCTGAGGAATGGGAGGGCGAGTTGAAATGGTTTGTGACTGGAAGGTGCAGTTGTTTATTGCGAACTGAGCATAGGTGTTCTGCAAAGCGGTCCCCAAGCCTCCGCTTGGTGTCCCCGATGTAGAGGAGGTCACAATGGGAACAGTGGATACAGTATACCACATTGGCAGATGTGCGGGTTTGATGTGGCAAGTCTTCTTGGGGCCTGGGATGGGGGTGAGGCAGGAGGTGTGGGGGCAGGTGTAGCACTTCCTGCGGTTGCAGGGGCAAGTGCTGGGTGTGGGGGGACTAGAGGGGAGTGTGGAGTGGGCAAGGGAGTCCCGGAGAGAGTGCTCCCTCCGGAAAGCAGAGAAGGATGGGGAGGGAAAAACGTCTTTGGTAGTGGGGTCAGATTGTAGATGGTGGAAGTGTCGGAGGATGAAGTGTTGGATCCAGAAGTTGGTGGGGTAGTACGTGAGGACGAGGGGAATTCTGTTTTGGTTATTATTGCAGACAGGGGGTTTGACGGATGAGTTGCGGGATCTTGGCTAGATATTCTTTGCGTGGTGTGAATAGGACAGATGGTAGTTTTGGAAAAAATTGAGAATTTTAAAATCGGAACCCTGCCACCAACCCACGGGAGAGGCGGTGGCCAGAGATTTAATAGACTGCTATAATAGCCAATAGGAATCTAAGAGAAAAAACCTCACTGCGACAGCGACCAATGGAAAGACTAGAATGATAACGGACTGTAACAGAGGCCAATAAAAATGCTAACAAGATAACAGACAGGGATATTAACCAATAGAAATGCCACAAAATTAACAGTCGGGAGCAATGGCCAATAGAACATATAGGTGAAAGGTGACAGAAGCAGCCAATGGGCAGACTTGTTAGATAACAGGCAAAGGCAAAGAGCAGAGGAACGCTACGAGAAAGAACCAATAAGTACCGGCCAATGGGAGGATCAGGCCAGATAACTGACATGGATGCTAACCAATACATCACGGGAGAGCGGCGCAAGCTACCTCCGGTCCAACAGGTAACCAATAGGAGCAGGGGTAAATCGGCGTATGTCAGATAGGACAGTAGTCGCTGGTTTGCCGCCTCTGATTCTGAATTAAAGTCAAGTCACGCGAAGTCCCGGGAAAGATTTGATGTGTTTTATTTTAGTCTTTCTTTTAAAAAATATACTGTGTTTCTCGAAGCTCTCTGTTCCTGAATCGTAGACAAAAGTTTATCGAAAAATGTTTATAATCAGATCGGAATACGACAGGTTCGTGCAGCTCGTGCTTCTGCTTTGTCATTTAAAGCAAGGCCTCCGCATTTTCTAATGCGGTTTTATTACTGAGTTTTACTGAAATAACTCGACGAAGAATTGATCAATCAGTGCTTTCCTTTTTAATGTTACTCTTAGAGTAAGTTATGGTTCATGAATATATTTTAAAACACTTTATTTCAATGAACCGTTTTGGTTTCACTTCCAGAGGCGTGAATACATTCTCCCCGGAAGGCCGGTTATTCCAAGTCGAATATGCCATAGAGGCTATTAAGGTATTTTAACAAGACGATAACAGTAACACAGCGGTGTACGTATAGAAGGGGCGATTTAACTAAAATTGTATTTTAATAGACCTTGCTGAGAGTGGAAGAAAACTTCAAACTAATGGGAAGGAGAGTTCAGGTGAAGCGTGATTTAGACATCCAAAGGTAAAAGTGCTAAAGACAAAGCTGGGTGTGACAGGAAGGGATAGGGAGTTTTATGGTAACATTACATTGCAGGGAACACTAATAAAAATGATTATCCGTAACATCAAAATGGTCCCTGTGACATCAGCTGAGAGCACCAGTGCCAGCACTTGTCCCACTACCATCTGTGGCCTGAAGCCTCTCCATCTGCTGTCCTGTGCTATCAGAGGTGCTTCCCTGAGCATGGGTGACTGCACCTGTTTTTTTTTCCCCCACCTACCTCCTCCATTTTTAAAGTCAAAAGAAGCAATGGACCACCTCCTGTTGCATCCAAATGACAATGCATCCTACTTGTTGAATACCTGTTGCTTGTGCTACCTAGAAGTGATGTTTTTGGTATTTACAGCCTATTTTTTTAAAACAAAGACACTTTTTAAAATTTGAATGTACCTGAAATAAGACACATGAACAAGAAGTATAAATAGATAAATTGCCTTTTACATGGATATGGTTACAAGGTAACCAGTGTTGGTGAAATAATTATTCCAGGGTGCACTGTGTTTTGAAAGATAGGTAGCTGTAAAAGTAGTATCAGAGATAATGGGAACTGCAGATGCTGGAGATTCCAAGATAATAAAATGTGAGGCTGGATGAACACAGCAGGCCAAGCAGCATCTCAGGAGCACCTGAGATGTGCTTGGCCTGCTGTGTTCATCCAGCCTCACATTTTATTAGCTGTAAAAGTAGGCAGGCTGATGAAATGTGACATAAGAACATTAATAAGAAATCATTGTGACTTATTAAATCAGAAAGTAAAACTATGGGTAGGGATTAAGAATGACAAGAGTCAGAAAATGTTGCTGGGGCTAGTTTTTATAGGCCTCCCCACCACTAGTTGTACAGTTGGACAAAGCATTAAATGGAAATTGTTAGAACTTGTGACCAAAGGCAGTATAATAGTGGTGGGGGACTTGAATCTGCAAATAGACTGAATCAATCAAATTGGTAAAGTGGCCTGGAAAGTGTGTAGAAAGCTTTTATGACAGTTTCTTGGAACAATATGTTGTGAAATCAACTGGGAATGAAATTACTTCAGGAGATAATATTGTGTGGTGAGGCAGGCTTAATTAGTAATGCCGTCAAAGTATAAAATATTGGAGCAGGTATAGACTGGACCTATTTGAGTTGTGTCATTCAGTATGATTGTGACTGATCCATAGTAAATTCCCACTGGGGAGCATTCATCATAGTACATTGAATTCAGCAGTAAGTTTGAAATCTTTCACTTGCAAATGAGAATCTGAAACTTAAAGCCAATTACACACGAGTGGAGAGCTGGCTAAGATTGATTAGGTAAATAAACAAAAAGGTTTTGCAGTAAAGAAACAACGAAAACATTTAAAGAAACAGGTCAAACAGTTTGATAACAATATACATTCAGTTGAAAAACAAAAATTCCATGGGAAAGTCATGTCTTTGGCTTACTAAAAACGTTAAATAAAGTACTAGATTTAAAAAAAGGCTATAACATTGTAAAGGGTTGTACTATGTAGAGTCGTAGAGATGTACAACATGGAAACACACTCTTCAATTCAACTCGTCCATGCCAGCCGGATATCCTAAATTAACCTAGTCCCATTCGCCTATATCATCTTGTTCATATACCCATCCAGATACCTTCAAATGTTGTAATTGTACCAGTCTCCTCCACTTCCTGTGTGGAAAATGTTGCCCCTAAGCCCCTGCCAAATTTTTTTTCCCTCAGCTTAGGCCTTCTAGTTTTGGACTGCACTGCCCTGTGGAATAGATCTTCGCCATTCACCCTCTCTGCCCCTCATGATTTTATAAGCTTCTTTAAGGTCGCCCCGCAGCCTCCAACACTCCAGGGAAAATAGCCCCAGCCTATTCACCCTCACCCTATAGCTCGAACCCTCCAACCATGGCACTGTCCTTGCAAATGTTTTCTGAACCACTTCAAATTTGACAACATCCTATAGGAGGAAGACCAGAATTGCATGCAGTATTCCAAAAGTGGCCTAAACAATGTCCTATACAGCTGCAACATGACCTGCCACCTCCTATACTCCATGCTGTGACCAATAAAGGCAAGCATACCAAATGTTGCCTTCGCTGTCCTATTTATCTGTGACTCTACTTTCAAGGAACTATCACCCTACACTCCAAGGCCTTGTTGTTCAGCAGCACTGTCCAGAACTTTTAGCATTAGTTGTATAATTCTTCCCCGATTTGCCTTTACAAACTGCAGCACCTCACATTTATCTAAATTAAACTCCGTTTGCCACTCCTTGGTCTGCCGACCCAACTGATCAAGATCCCATTGTACTCTGAGGTAAGCTTCTTCGCTGTCCAGTACACCAACAGTTTTGGTGTGATCTGCAAACTTACTAACCATACCTCCTATGTTCACGTCCAAATCAATATAAAATGACTACAAAAAGCTGTGGACCCAGCATTGATCCTTGTGGGATGCAGCTGGCTACAGGCCTCCAGTCTGAAAAGCAGCCCTCCATCACCAACCTCTGTCTCCAACTTCGAGCCAGTTCTGTATCCAAATGGTTAGTTCTCTCTGCATTTCATTTGATCCAGCTTTGCTTGCCAGTCTACTATGTGGAGCCTTATTGAATGGACTTCTGCAGTCATAGACCACATCCACTACTGGATCCATCATCTTCATTACTACTTCAAAAAACTCAGTGAGACATGACTTCTCCCATGCAAAGCAATGTTGACTATCCCTAATCCCTTCTTGCCTTTCTAAATACATGTAAATCCTGGCTGTCAGGATCACCTCCAACAACTTGCCCATTGATGTTAGGTTCACTGGTCTGTAGTTTCCCTGCTTTTCCTTACAACCTTTCTTAAATTGTGGCACCCCATCAGCCAACTTTCAGTCCTCCAGCACCTCATTTGTGGCTATCGATGATACAGATACCTTAAGGTGCATAGCAATCACTTGCCTAGCTTCCCACAAAACTCTACACTACCCTTCATCAGGTCCCATTATCCACCTTTGTGTTTTAAGATGTCCAGCACCACTATCTCTGTAATATGGTCATTTTTCCAAGATGTTGCAATTTATTTCCCCACCTTCTCTATCTTCCATATCCTTCTCCACATACTGATGCAAAATATTTGTTTAGTATCTTCCCTCATTTCCTGTGGTTCCACATGTCGATTGTCTTGCTGATCTTTAAAGGGCCTTATTCTCTCCTAGTTATCCTTTTGTCCTTGATATATTTTTCGGAATTCCTTTACATTCTCTTTAACCCTATTTGTGAAAGCTATCTTGTGTCCCCTTTTTGCCCTCCTGATTTCTCTCTTAAGCGTACTTCTGTTGCCTTTATGCATTTCTAGAGATTTACTCAATCCCTGCTGCCTATACCTGACATATGCTTCCTTCTTTTTCTTGACCAAAACCTTAATTTAGATAGTCATGCAGCATTCCCTACACCTATCAGCCTTGCCCTTCACCATAAAAGGAACATTGTTTCAGGACTCAAATTATCTCATTTTTGAAGGTTTCTCACTTCCCAGCTGTCCATTTACTTGCGAACACTTGCTCCCAATTAACTTTTGAAAGTTGTTGCCTAATACTGTCAAAATTTACCTTTCTCCAGTTTAGAACTTAACTTTTAAACCCGGTCTATCCTTTTCCATCGCCATTTTGAAACAAATAGAACTATGATCCCATCTG
The DNA here is from genome assembly GCF_030684315.1 of Stegostoma tigrinum. Lineage (NCBI taxonomy): Eukaryota > Metazoa > Chordata > Chondrichthyes > Orectolobiformes > Stegostomatidae > Stegostoma > Stegostoma tigrinum. The sequence goes on along the minus strand of NC_081374.1, from coordinate 17,236,982 downwards.
ATGCTTTAGAATGTCAAGTTGGCAAAGATAACCTGGAAGACGTTTGCAAAATGTCTTTATGAACTTTTTTAGAATTTATAAATCGACCCAGCGTAATGAAAGAGTTGATAGAATAGAGGAAAAAATAGAATATGAAAGGAAACCAGCATGGAATATGAAAATTCAAGTGCATTCTTGCAAGAGGTAAAAATAGAACTTGGTGGAAATGCTCAACGGGTCTGGCAGCATTTGTGGAGTGTAATCTGAGTTAACGGTTTGGGTCAAGTGACCCTTCCTCAGAACCCTGAGGAGGATACAAGTAACTCCAGTAAATAGTTTCTTCCCCACCCCACTCCTTCCCCTCTTTCTTCTCCACCTCTTATACCAGAGTTTGTTATCCCTCTTATACTCCTGTTTTGCTCAATATAAACTTTTGTCCAGAAATGCTGTTAGATAATGTCTTTATTGAATGGCATTCTATGAATACAAGTTATCTCAATCCTGAACTAAATCTGCCTTTTTGCATCACTGTCAGAACACGTCCCCCTGCCAACTTATAGGTCTAAAGTTCCGTGGTATTAGATGCCATCACAGCTTGCCCGTTGTTCAGCTCGGTATTTTAATTCAATGACAGAATAACTAGTTAGATGTTCAGTCCGAAGATATGCAGGTTAGATAGATTGGCCATGTTAAATTGTCTCATAGTGTCCAGAGGTGTGTTGGCAAGGTGAGAAATTCGGGGTTACAGGAGTAGAATGGGGTGCAGGGGGTGGTGGTAGGTCTGGGAAATGCTTTTTGGAGGATTGACGTGGACTCGTTAGGCTGAATGACCTGCTTTCACACTGTAGGGATTCGATAGATTCCACGGTGTATCAAAGAATGAATGGGTGGACTGGAAGATGAAACTGTTAGTGCAGGAAATTTGAAGTAGAAACAGAAAAGGTTAGAAGTTCAATATATTCATCAGTTTCCAAAACTTTACGTCAAAACTATTCTGTAAATGAACTTGAAACTGAAATGTTTTCAACACCAGTATAATTCGAGCTTTGAGTATTTTCTGTTCTATTTAAGAATTCAGATGATTTTGTAGTTCTTTTTGGAATTTTTTAATGTTAGCTAAGCTGTCAAAATTTAACTAATGTTATTCTTTTCTTCCTCTAGTTGGGTTCCACAGCAATTGGAATCCAAACTTCTGAAGGTGTTGTTCTTGCAGTTGAGAAAAGAATCACTTCACCTTTGATGGAACCCAGCAGCATTGAGAAAATTGTTGAAATTGATGCGCACATAGGTTAGTATATTTGAAAGTAATTTACAGAGTGTCGATTATTGAACCCTTTTATTCTTTCTTGCATCCTAAATGAGCATGAAAGCAAATTTGATTCCATCTATGCAGGAAGCTGCTTTGTTTTACACCTTTTTGAGTGGCTTTTCTGACCTGTCAGTTTGGAGGTGTGCTGAGATGATGATAGTGTGTTGCGGGATAATGTTGAGAGCCTTTGCGCCAAAGAAATGTCTTGGTTGACGAGGTCCTTGAAGCATTTTCTGAAGTGGGTGTTGACTGTCTCTGTCTTTGAGCGATTAACCTTTATGTTTGGCTCTCCATTTAGTAGGTCTGACTGTAGGTGGTTTTGATTGCATTGAAGAAACTACGCATGTTCTGATGAGTCTCCTCACTCACTTTCCACTCTGCATCTATTCACTCTGTTATTGCAAACCATGACCTCATTGCCCTTGTCTGGAACAAAGATAACATGTGGGCAGACACTGCAGTTGTAACCATCTTCAAGAAAGGAGACTGGTCCAGTGGAAATTAGAGGGATTTTCCTATTGTCTGCCGCAGGAAAGATAATTGAGAATCCTCTTCAACTGTCTCTCCTCCCACTGGCTGAAGGGCTCCCCGGAGTCTGTACCCTTTGGCAATCAAGAGGCACAATGGACGTGATTTTCAGAGTGCAGCAAATGTAAGAAAAGTGCAGGGAACAATACTAATCTCCATACGTGGCCTTGATCGATCTCATAAAGGCTTTTGACTTTAATAGTTATGAGGGATTGTGGAATGTCCTCTTCGAATTTGGCAGCCCCCAAAAATTCACCACCATTCTCCACTTGCTTCGTGATGACATGCAAACTGTGATCATCACCAATAGATAGATCCACCGCAGACTCAATATGAGGACAATCCAGGTCAGACAGGACTGTGTCATACTAATGCTCTTTTCCATTTTCCTTGCCACAACATCCGCCCCCTCAGTGAAGCTCCCCATTGGACTGAAATGAACCTATAGGTTGAGCGGGAATGGTTCACCTTTCGCCTTCAGGCAAAAGCCAAGACCACCACAAATTCTGTCATCAAGGTGTATTATGCCTACAATGCCTGTGTGCACACTCAGGCTGAGCTACGTTTTGTCGATGCATTCATGGAGATGAATGAGAAAATGGGCTTCAGTCTGAATGCCTGAAGAACAAAGGTTCTCACCAGCCCCCTCATGCTACACGACATTGCTGCTGCCCAGCAAAATCCACAGTGGACCCCTGGACATTTAGTCACCTCCTACACCTTGAGAGCCTCGTCTCGATGCAAGCAGATATTGATGATGAATTCCAACATTGTCTCCAGTGGGTCAGTGCAGCCTTTTGGATGCCTGAGGAACACCCATTCAAAGACTGAGACCTGGAACCTAGCATCGGACTTGTAGTCTATGGAACAACTGTGCTCCCCACCCTCCCATATGCATCAGATGCATGAACCATTTACAATCACCTCAAACCCCTGGAGAATTATCACTTGCACTGACTTTACAAAATCCTGCCCATCCACAAACAGGATAGTTATAGCAATGCAAGCATCCACTTCCAAACTGGTACTCTGATCTTTGCAGTGGTAAGTGATCAAGAGGACAGCAAAGGAAATCATTGAAAGGTTCCTGAAACACATGCACCAACTCCACAACACTGGAAACTTGCTGTAGAATGCAGAAAATTGGAAAGATGATTCGCGAAGGCACCAACCATTTTGAGTGTGACTGAGTGAAACACATGGAGACCAAGTCCAAGTGGTGGAAGGAGCTACACAGAATCGAGAATATCTCGCCCACCTACCTCAAACACCAGCTGTCCCTGTGGTCGAGTCTGTAAGTCCACAATTGGATTATTCAGTTACTAGAAACCTGCCCACCCCCACCTTGACCATGAAGGACTGCTAAAAAAGAAGCAAACTTAACCAATGAATGTTTGGAGGAAAAATTGAAAAAGATTGCTGCTAATCAACTGAATAAAATGAAATAAATGATACTTCTCAGTCTGTCAAAATCTTATTTGATTTAGGAGTTTTTGTTGGTCTTTACACAGTCAGTCAGAATCATACAGCATATTAACATGCCCTTTGGCCCTCCATGTCATTGCTGACCCACAAACATCAAACTGCACTAATCCTATTTTACCTGTACTTGATCGATAGCCTACTATGTCTGGCGTTTTAAGTACCCATCCAGACACTTGTTGAGTGCCTGGCTCCACCACCATCTCGGGCCGTGCAAATTTGACTAACCAATTTCTTTTGTTTTGATATATCTCTCCCCTCAATATCTGATAAATCCAGAAAATTGATGGACTGCAATTAATTCCAGTTATTCCCAGGAATATCGATCCCTCTGCTTCCAAAGCCCTGTTTTCTTGTTTCAGGCATGATTTGTTCTGTTTGTATAAATTAACTTATACAGGTTGTTGAAATCTAAATGGGCAAAAAAGGCTATGGATTGCTATACTTCTTTAATTGGATAATTTACCAAGAAAGCTACAGGTCATAGGGACGACCAGCCCACTGAAGTAAAAGCAGTGTTTAACAAATTGGAATCCTGTTGATTTTGACTTCCATTCTGAATTAAGAGTGTCAGGGCTGAGATTATGACATCTATTTTGAGAGATTACACCACTAAATTTCTCAGAGCAGGAGGAGATTTGGTGTTTATATGTACAGATATTTGAAACTTAATTGATGAAGGAGTTGGAAAATGTTTTATAAATATGAGCAAAATATGACCATAATAAATATACAAAAGCAAATACACAATGCTAAAGTTATCCAGATCATTCATGAGGCCATAGTCAGACAATTCCCAGCTTTGAGAACCTGAACTTTTAAAAAGGATATCAAACTCAGTGGGAGTAGCCACTAAGAGTACTAACATTATATCAATGGGAGACCTTCATTTTGAGTACATGATATTCTGGAAGTGAGTTTGCTCACTGAGCTGGAAGGTTCGTTTTCAGACGTTTCATCACCATTCTAGATAACATCATCAGTGAGCCTCCGACAAAGTGCTGGTGTTATGTCCCGCTTTCTATTTATCTGGTTAGGTTTCCTTGGGTTGGTGATGTCATTTCCTATTCTTTTTCTCAGGGGATGGTAGATTGATTTGGAGCCAATGTGTGTTTGTTGATGGAGTTCCGGTTGGAATACCATGCTTCTAGGAATTATCGTGCGTGTCTCTGTTTGGCTTGTCCTAGGATGGATGTGTTGTCCCAATCAAAGTGGTGTCCTTCCTCATCTGTATGTAAGGATACGAGTGATAGTGGATGTTCGTGTATCCTGGTGGCTAGCTTTCCACCAGTTTGTCCAATGTAGCCACCAGGATACATGAACATCAACTAGCCACAAAACGACATGACCCACTATCACTCGTATCCTTACATACAGATGAGGAAGGACACCACTTTGATTGGGACAACACATCCATCCTAGGACAGTGAATATTTGGTGAAGAACAAGTGTAGGCATAGGTAGTGGAATTAAATTGATTGCAAAAGTATCAAATCGCTTAAAATGCAGAAAATAAAATTATAATACGAGGAAGGAAAATTTGACCCTTGTAAAGACACTTTTTTTTTGGAGAAAAGATCAGATACGTATGGTATGCAAAATACTACTTAAGACGTTTTTTGTTAACATTTTAAAATTCTATTGTAATGTATCATCTTACAATGTGCAAAATATTTGGATCACTTTTACAACGGTCAACAACCTGTGCTCTTTTTGAGTGTCTTGATAAATAAAATCAGTAGATTAAATGTAGAAAAATGTTTAAAACACATCTTACCACTGAATTTAAATTTCACATTCCATTTAGTATAGCTTTTTTGGAATGAGTTGTCTTACTTGTTAACTATTTTGTTGTTAGGTTGTGCAATGAGTGGATTAATAGCTGATGCCAAAACTCTGATTGACAAAGCAAGAGTTGAAACGCAGGTAATATTACAATTCATTATAAATACATTGCGACAAAGTCTATCCTCTTTTAAATGTTAAACAACTTTGTAATGTGATGTTAGATGAGTATGGTGCACTTATTAACCACCAACTTGATGTTTTATATTAATAAAAATGGAAGCTACTGGAAAGATCTAGGGCTGCATCATGAGGGACAGAATTAATATTTCAGGGTCATAATCTTTTGTCAAAACTGAGAATGATTTACATTGTTTCTTAATTACCAAAAATATGTTTAACTTGAGAAGCATTTATGTCAAAATCTAATGTACATGGGCCTGCGAAATGTTAATTTATCAAAAGTCTTTGAGTAGCTATTTAGAGTTCAGCTGTCTGTTTATACTTCTGAATGTTAGTATAACAAGATAGCTTAAACAATTAAGTTACAGGTAGTTGAGTGGAAATATTTGGAAAACTAATATTCCAGTATATAAGCTTTGATTTTTAAATTGCTTTTTATTGCCGTTCACTTTGAGCAAGCTACATCTGGAATATGTTACATAATGAAGTATGTGCATACATACGTGGAACATGTAGTTTCATTGGATTGCCAAAGTTATCTTGTGATAATATAAAAGAGGAAGATGTTTATCAAAAACCTATTTATTCATCCACTACATCGTCCCAAAGATTGATGCCACTGTTTTGAATATATGCTAACTACATTCTACAATCTATTGTATTTTCATGAATTTTTTAAAAAAATTCATTCTCAAAGATTGAAATATCTTTAGTGTAATTACAGTAAGGACCCACCCATTGTGAATGCTCTTATTCATACAAACTTTATTATATGCCTCTTCAACCTGTGTGGTTCTAATTGTCACTTATCTGTGGCTTTAAAGAAAGAAAAATCTTCTTGCAGTGAAAGTGTGTACTGTGCATCTGCAATCTTTGGTGTTCAGTGTTTGTGGAAAATAACCAATGGGAGGATGTTCTGAGGCATCCCCAGGCATGTGGCATTTTACTGTACTGATAGTCTGTGTATTGGAATGATATTACTTTGAACAAACTTAACTTGAATTATAATTTTTTTCTTCAGAATCATTGGTTTACCTATAATGAAAATATGACAGTGGAGAGTGTGACGCAGGCAGTCTCTAATCTGGCCTTGCAGTTTGGTGAAGAAGATGCAGATCCTGGTGCAATGGTAAAATCTGTGATTAAATATATAGATATGTGGCCTAGAATTTGCAGTTGAACTGGTGGTGAAACTGCAGATGCTGGCTTTTGGTCTGTATAAGACTGACATCAACTTGTGGTATTTACAAATGGACAGCTAAATGTGAAGGCCAGATTAGTACCAGTAGTACTTTTTAAGTCATTTTATCAACTCAACAGGTTTTAATGATGAAAATTGCTGCTTTTAAAGATATCTTCACAATTTTGCTTCATATGTGTCTGTCTCTCTTTCTCTAGCGTGTGCCCGCGTGCGCTCTTCCCCCCCCCCCCCACAGAACAAAATACAGTACGAGTAGTGTTTCTGTCTCTGAATTGCAAGTGAAAATGCTGTAACTTGCATAAGATTAAATGGCCCAGTTATCTCAGAGTTGGAAACCCTATTACTGACCCCGATTTGGATTAAAAATTACCCACTTCACTTTGGATATCTTTTGCACTGGGGATTGTTGGTTAGGAATTCTATGATCCTTCTCCGGAATTCCTAGATCTAGTAGGAAAGAAACCCTTGTTCGGAATCACGCTGCCTCTTGCAGTAAATGCCTAGCAGCACAACTGGCCTCTTTGACAGTTTCTGCGATGGGGTCGACATGTATGGTCAGCAGGGGCTGGTAGGATGCCAATTAAGTCACTGGCTGAGGTAATTGGTAGGCCTAAGTGTGGCGATAGTGTCTGGAGTTGGGGGAACAGTTTTTATTAGTAATTTATTCCCAGAGAGGTGGGGGGGGAAAAAGCTTTAGGTGTTGGAGTCCTTCAAATTCTCCACAATAGAATATTTTCAAGGATTTTAGAACTGGGGGAATTCCCCTTTCAGAAAATTAATTTCCTCGGCCGTTCTCATGAAACTGTCAAAGATTCCACATAGCCCTGAAGGGCAGTTTCAGTCTTTGTTGCTCAGGCAACTCCCTGGCCAGTTAAATATCTGAGCCCATCTAAAATCTGGCCAGAGCAAAACTCAGAAAAAAGGCTCGTGCAACTCTGAAAGTGCTACATTGCAGGAGTTTGTCAGTGTCCCAAGGCCAAGTAGTCCAAAATGTTCACCAGCTGATCAGTGACTTGCGGTGGCTCATGGACCCTTACACTCCTGAGCATTGGAGGTGAGGCTTGGTGATTCCGAGGAAGCTCAAAACTGGGGAACTTGCTTTACTTAGCAATCTTTGTGAAGGTCAACGACCACATTGTTGACAGCCATTAGCGAACCGACATGCTGAGTTTCCCAGACACGGAAATGCTTGTCTCCTCCCTCCCCGACAGACTGATTAATTATTGGAAATTTGGTCTTTGGGTATGGGCCAAATGCTGGCAGAGGGGACTAGATTAATTTAGGATATCTGATCGGCATAGGCGAGTTGGATCAAAGGGTCTGTTTCCATGCTGTCCATCTCTGACACTATTTCATGCAAGAGCGAAATACCTTGCCGTCTTTGGCCCAAAGTTCTCTTCTCTTTTTTTTTGTTTGATTACAAAAACCTCCATTTAGCTGTTGTATCACTCATCTATCAGGTTGCCTTGATAAGAGGAGGTAGACACTTTCTCAATATATCACTTATTTAAGTGCTTAGAAAGAAAATGTGTTTAAACTTGCTGATTTTTTTAAATTATATTTTTTCAGAGCCGTCCATTTGGTGTGGCTTTACTGTTTGGAGGAATTGATGAAAAAGGACCACAGATGTAAGCATAGTTTTAATCAGAATTGTGACAGTATAAGAAGCCCATTTGGCCTGTCATGCATGCACTGGTTCCTCAAATGAACATCATAACCTAATGCCAATTTTCTGCTTGTTTTTCACATTGTGGTAATTCATTTGGGGTATTTTGACAGTGTCAGAGCATACAATTTTAAGCATGTACAATATGCTTGGTTACCTAGATTGCCTATGTTTTAGCATGTACATATTCTACAACTGTTGAGCTTTTCCATTTGAGTAATTGATTATCTGTAACTGAGTGTTCAACCTGTAGCTTAACATAATCAAAATGATGAAGCATTCTTATCCAAGGTTCCATTCTTATCCAGGATTCAAATCAGAAGTAGGACTCCTAAAATCAAGAAACACTTTCCATCTCACGTCTTACAAGAATCATCTGACGTAATGTTTTCATGATGGGGCAATGTCACACATTATATCCCTAAACTGGAAACAGGTTTTGTTAGGATTTTATAAAGGACTTGCTTTTAGTTTCATTACACAATTTGATAATAGCATGTTCTTATTTGTTTGTAAGCCAAAAAAACAGTTTGGGAATTAGATTATTTGGCCTTACATGGCTGTAATTTTGCTGAAACCGTTAAGGAAATAAATCTGACTTGAGCTTGTATGATATTGTCAGAACAAGGCAGTTGTCTTCTAAATTTAAACAGGAAGATGTGTATCATGACACTGAGCACGTTTTAGCTCTGAATTTTCAAACAAGTGATCGAATTAACTTTGCACTTGTAACTATACTGTTAATTGACTACTTCCTTTATAAAGTTAGATGATGAAATGCAATTTATCTTTTTGAGGCAGTATCAGAAATGTAGTCACAGAATTGGTTTTTGATTTGACTGCAGGTCAGCTTTGATACCTGTTCAGTGATGCCATTTTACCATGTTTGTACTTAATGTTCATGGGAGTCTAAATGAATTGTGTCAAATCAATTTTAATGTTAGATTACATGAGCCTTTTAAACCATTTAACATTGATTTGAGAAAGTCTTAAAGCTTAAAGTCATTTTAAATGTTAGTAGCTGAAAGTAAAGCTTTACATAATGGTAAGTATGCATCTAGGAATATAACTGAATGGTTTGGATGATCACGGAGTGCAGCCACATTAGGATTTTTCAGATCCGTACTCCATGACTTGAATTGGCTGTGTCTAAACAGAGTTTGGGATATTGGAATTGGTCGAGTACATAATGTGTTCAAATTGATTATTGTGTGCTTAGGTGCACACAATTTGCACGTAAATTGTATTTGCAACCTAAATGAGCATATAAGTTTGGGAATGAATAGAAGATTGCTCATTGCTACATTTCAATGAACAATTTGATGCCTTGAGCCATAGTAATGTTTCTTGACTTGCAAGTTCGAGAGCTTTATGTGCAGTTTTGCTTGCACAGAAGTAGTCTTCTAATTATTAACTGGATTTTCAATTCTTTATATATCTTGACTGAGACTGGTCCTGTGCTTTGTTTGTTTTGAAACTACCTGCTTAAGCACAAATTGTTTTGAATAATTCTTTAGCACACAGTCATGTAAGTTTTATGGGTCTGGATGTGAGTTTGCTCGCTGAGATGGAAGGTTCGTTTTCAGACGTTTCGTCACCATTCTAGGTAACATCATCAGTGAGCCTCCGAAGCGCTGGTGTTATGTGCTGCTTTCTATTTATCTGTTTAGGTTTCCTTGGGTTGGTGATGTCACTTCCTGTTCTTTTTCTCAGAGGATGGTAGATTGATTTGGAGCCAATGTGTTTGTTGGAGTTCCGGTTGGAATGTCATGCTTCTAGGAATTATCGTGCGTGTCTCTGTTTGGCTTGTCCTAGGATGGATGTGTTGTCCCAATCAAAGTGGTGTCCTTCCTCATCTGTATGTAAGGATACGAGTGATAGTGGGTCATGTCGTTTTGTGGCTAGTTGATGTTCGTGTATCCTGGTGGCTAGCTTTCTGCCAGTTTGCCCAATGTAGTGTTTGTCACAGTTCTTGCAGGGTATTTTGTAGATGACGTTCGTTTTGCTTGTCTGTATGGGGTCGTTTAAGTTCATTAGCTGCTGTGTTGGTGTGTTTGTGGGTTTGTGGGCTACCCTGATGCCAAGAGGTCTGAGTAGTCTGGCAGTCATTTCGGAAATGCCTTTGATGTAGGGGAGAGTGGTTATGGTTTCTGGGCCCGTTTTGTCTGTTTGTTTGGGCACACCCATGGGATCTCCGATACCAGGGTTCTTAGCAGAGGTAGTAATGCAGAGACTCCAACAGCTCTGCCAATCATCCAACCCAAACTTTGGGTCTGCTACGTGGATGACATCTTTGTCATCACTAAACAAAACAAATTAGAGGAAACCTTCAAGACCATCAATAATACCCTTTACTGGCATAACATTCACAAAAGAGGAGGAAAACAACAACAAACTGCCATTCCTAGATGTCACAGTAGAGCGAACAGTCAATGGGGAACTTCAAACCAGCGTCTACAGGAAAACAACACATACGGACCAAATACTGAACTACAGGAGCAACCATCCCAACACCCACAAACGAAGCTGCATTAGAACATTATTCCAACGAGCCACCACACACTGCAGCACAGAGGAACTACACAGAGCAGAGGAAAATCACCTATACAGCGTATTCTAAAAGAATGGGTACCCTATGAACACAGTCTGCCGATTTCTCAGCAATAAACCCAAACAAACAGACAAAACGGGCCCAGAAACCATAACCACTCTCCCCTACATCAAAGGCATTTCCAAAATGACTGCCAGACTACTTGGACCTCTTGGCATCAGGGTAGCCCACAAACCCACCAACACACTAAAACAGCAGCTAATGAACTTAAAAGACCCTATACAGACAACAAGCAAAAAGAACGTCATCTAGAAAATACCCTGCAAGAACTGTGACAAACACTACATTGGGCAAACTGGCAGAAAGCTAGCCACCAGGATACGTGAACATCAACTAGCCACAAAACGACATGATCCACTATCACTCATATCCTTACATACAGATGAGGAAGGACACCACTTTGATTGGGACAACACTTCCATCCTAGGACAAGCCAAACAGAGACACGCATGAGAATTCCTAGAAGCATGACATTCCAACCGGAACTCCATCAACAAACACATTGGCTCCAAATCAATCTACCATCCTCTGAGAAAAAGAACCGGAAATGACATCACCAACCCAAGGAAACCTAAACAGATAAATAGAAAGCAGCACATAACACCAGCGCTTCATTGGAGGCTCACTGATGATGTTACCTAGAATGGTGACGAAATGTCTGAAAACGAACCTTCCAGCTCAGCGAGGAAACTCACATCCAGAACCTCAACCTGAGCTACAAATCTTCTCAAAACTCGCAAGTTTTATGGTGTTAGGTTGCGTCAGGCTATTCGTAGAGGATATGGGGAAAATTTTACAAAACGGTCAGCAAAGTCAAGCAATTGCAGGGACTCCCCTGCAATGTGGAGTCTCAATCTTTTAAAACTTTGTGTTCGAGTTATTTTAAGGTTGTTTTATATTTTGTGTTGAGTCTCTTTTGCCTTGAATTTTATTATTCTCTCTCTCTCTCTCTCTCTCTCTCTCTCCTCCTCCTCTCTCTCTCCTCTCTCTCTCTCTCTCTCTCACTCTCTCTCTCTCTCTCTCTCTCATCTCTCTCTCTCTCTCTCTCTCTCTCTCTCTCTCTCTCTCTCTCTCTCTCTCTCTCCTCTCTCTCCCCTCTCCCTCGCCCTTTTTATATAAGTTTTTTTTAAAAAATAAATCTAATTTATAGCTCTTGGTTTAAATTCTGGAGAAGCAGACTGTTGCTCGCCCTGTTCATGGCACACCTGTGGAGGGCAGATGCCTGATGTCTGCCACCAATTTGCTGTTCAATCTCAAATTCTCTGCGCACTGGCATGAGCCACACCTTTTTGCTGATGGCTATATAATCTGGGTCAATACACTTTCCTGTTTCTTTCTTCCAAACATTAATGTGGAGACATGGTTAATGGAAAGACACAAGATTGTGGATGAATCTTGATGTAGGGATTACAGTACAATTGAAGATGGATTAATCTTCTATCAAATAAGTTAGGACTTGGGGTTTTCTAAATATGGCCAAAGAATATAAAATGCAAACTGTTGTTGTGGAAAAGTGTTTTTGTTGTAGTTGCAGTGCTCTGCAGTACTGCAACTACAATACTCTGCAACTTTGGAAACCAACTACGGAAGAGCGCTAGAATCACTGAATGTGAGACAACCTCACCAGTGCCACTGGAATGGAGAAGGTGAAGAGGATAATCTAGAATCTTGATCAAATAAATTGAGAAAGTTTGTTTTCCCCAGTGGGGAATGTTGTGATGAAGCATAATCCACTATAATTCCTTATCAAATGTGAGAAAATGAATTAGCCAAAACTTCTTTGCACAGTTGTTCTGGAATGTCTTGCCACATGGAATTATCAAGGCATTTAAGGTAAAACTGGATCTATATTTGAAAAAAATACAATATAGAGGGGCAAATGAAGGAGAATGTGTGATTAATTTTGACACAGTCACAATGGGTAAAATAGCCTTTGTATTGTAAAGCTTTTGATTTTAATTCATTTTCAAACTTGTGACAAATGTTTCCTATGTTTTGTATGAGTTGGCATTTGGTTTGATGGTGTAAGGGAGTTAAATTGTTTTGTTAGAAAGTGGATATTTTGACTGTCATTTTGCACTGTGGTATCATTTTTAAAAAAAAATTTAAAACAAAGAAGGATGAGTAATGGTAGATCAATTATGTTAGAGGTAACACCAGGAATATTAGTTTCTGCATGACTGTCTGGCTACATATAGCTGCAGCTGAACTCAGTTTTGGAACTTTAATGCCAAGGTTAATTTTCTTGCAACTTGTTAAGCAATGAATGAGCAGGAACAGAAGTAGTTTCTGGTGGTTATGTGTAGTGTGCCAAATTCCCTTCCGATGGAGCAGCTGATCCTACGTTGTGAATACATTCCAAATAAAAATGAACTTGATAAACATTGTAAGGAATGCATCTTGCGTTGAATTATTGTTTGACATGTCCTGGGACTTGAGATTTTTGCAATTAAGCAGTCAAATGACTTCATCCAGCACTGGTAGACTTTATCCTATCATCCAAGAAAAGCTGTGTGTCTCTATCTGTGTCTCTGTGTGCAGAAGAAACGTGTAATTTTATTTCATTGCTAAATGTTTACATCCAATTTTAGTTATTAGCCCAATTTTATTTTATTATACAGGTATCATATGGATCCATCTGGCACCTTTGTACAGTGTGATGCAAGAGCGATTGGCTCTGCTTCGGAGGGTTGCCCAGAGCTCCCTACAGGAGGTTTATCGTAAGGTACAGGAACTGATACACATAGGATGATGTATGCTATCAGCAATTAAATCCACTTAATATAATGAGTGAAAATATTTTAATTATGACACCACTGGGTCGAATGGATAAACTGAGTAGTACAGGTGTAGTGTTTTGCATCCAGCAATTAAGCTGGGGTGCCCAAAACCTGGACCTTTCTTATATAAACTACCATGCATAACTTTTAAAACTCTTGTTAAGAGTAAAATGCTTTTCCAGCTTGTTCAGCTA